>NC_140299.1:51114481-51856148 GCF_964211825.1 Aythya ferina | reverse complement strand
TCACTACTCCTGGGCTGAATAGTACCTTGTTCCACAAACGGTCCCATTGGTTCAATGGGGTCATTCATGGATGGGAAGGTACCATGCAACATGAATGCCTTGGAATCTGGTCCTTAAATCATGTTTGCTAGTTGGGGTTGTAATAAATGGCTCAGTCTTCAAAATAGGATTATAATCAAAGTTTACAATTTATTAAAGGAATAGAGGTAAGCAAACAGTGCTGGGTGCGCCGGGAATCTCTGCTCCACCAAGACGCACACCAGTTACATCAAGCAGCTGATTTTTATGCTCCTGGACTAATACATATTCATTACTACTTCTAAAAAAAACAGGGTTATTATAATTAGTTTCCAGAATCCAAACCCTCCTACTGGAGCATGCGTATCAGTCTCCGGTGGTCCCTCTGGGGGTCTCTGGGGGTCTCTCCTGCTGAAGGCTCATAGTCTGCCTCCCTCTTGTCCTTCTCCTTTGTCCAACTTGGCTGTATGTCAGAGACTTGTGCAACATCCCCTGCAAGCTTTGTCTTTTAGTTGTTTTTCAGCTCTCCCTGTCTCCTTAATCTCCTGGCCAGATAGTAGAGACTTGCATAGTGTCCCATGCAATAGTCATAATAGTTAGCAGTTATTCTGAACCCCCCCCCCAGATATCAGAGACTCCAAGGAAAAGTCTACAAATACATTTCCCTTCAAGCTCTCTATTGACACAAATTGCTAAAACATTCCTTTGCAAGATACAAGAATTATATACATTAACCACTCTGTTTTTCTTAGACTTGTGGTTATACAAGGGTATGTAAGACAGAAGGTCACATTCATCATACCATGTGGCCCTAGCATTGTTCCATACTGACACTAATCAGATGAACATATCTCACAGGGTGTATGCATATACTCGAGTGTGTCTTTTTTTAAGCTTTTTTTACAAGGGACTGTAGTTTACACTCTTAGACTTCAGTGAAACCTTTCATTATTGGAACTACTGTTAGGTCACAAAGCTTCATAATGTTCTTCATTGCTGTTTGTTTCATGCACTGAATTAGAAATTAATTCTCTTTCAGATTAACTGGCATATGCTTCTAAGCTTATATTCTCAATTTAATGTATCCCATGGTATGTGTGTCTCATCAGATGTGACAGATTGGGGTGATTCTGTCAATAATTCATATTTGATATAGCGTAGAACAAAGTTAAGAGGGAATTATAAAGCAATATAATCCCTGTCCCTTTCAAAATAGACCAAGTTGGATTAAAATTGACACTTTTGACCAGGACACTTAGCATTCAAAAACTAAGCCTACAAGCATAGGAAGTGACAGATGCTTGTTTGGATGTAATATTGGAAGTCTGGGTAGAGGGTACCGATTGACATCTTCAAAAGAAGTCCTCTGGGCCTCACTTTTCAGAGGTGAGGAAGCAGGCACAGCTCTCATTAAATTCCACTGGAGTCCCAGGTGCTCAATACCTCTGAATTTCAAGCAATTAAGTAGGGCATGCAAACTGGGAGCCTGCAAGCTGACAACAGTTGGGGCTGCTCCACTTGAAGGTGCTGCCAAAGCAGGTTGTGAGAAACTAGAGGCTGAAAGGAAAATAGAGTAATCAGTGCTGTGTGTGCCAGAGACCCTGCAAGTGTCTTTGACTTCTTTGATAGACTCAGATGCTTTGATTAGTGTAAAGAAATAGCCATGAAGGTTTCTGAAAGCAGTCCTAAATGGATGGAAGAAGATGCTTCTGCTAAGTCTGGGACAGGAAGTTTCCCTGCTATATGCCAAGAGTTTGTTCCATGATCCTTGATGGAAAGCAGGGACTCCTGTTAAGCTGTACAGGCTTTTAGTGAAGCAACTGTTTTTCACAGCAAGGACAGCTGCAATTTCACGAGTGTCATTTGTGCAGACTGACCTCCCATGCTTTGTCAGTCATCTTGTTCCTGCTACAAATGGCCTTTATTCCAAAGGCATTTGCTAAAGCTACTATCTCATTGGTTTGGTCCATGACTGATATGGAAAGGATATCCTTGGATGTTCCAAAGAAATAGAAATGTCTTGTGACCCCCTAGAGAACTGAGAAAATATGATTTTGCTGCAACAGAAGTAGTAGCAAAAGTCCCTTCACATCCCACGAGATCAGTGTCTGCCTATGAGGAGCTGTCTGATACTGCAAGTTTTTCTTTGCACAGTCTCCTGTGGGATTCTTCTGCTCTGCCTGCAATGTTCTGCAATGTGGTGCTCATCTTTTGCAGTTAACTAGTATAGCCTGAGAATCTTTTGTAATTTCTTGTGGAATTGTTTGTTTAGGAAGTTACATTATCACAAAAATCACCTAGAAAAAAAAAAAAATCTCAGCCAGACTCAGTAGGACTGGCCCCTCCTATCCAGCCAAGGCATTCCACCCTGGATCACCATCCCCTTGCTGAGACCTCTCAGGGCCTGATTTATGTGCTGACAAAAGCAACCACGTGTAAGGAAGCAGTCTGTCTTCCCAAGTCTTTCTGGAGGTTGAAGACTTCTGCTACACAGATGCTGCTCAAGAAAACATTGTGTAATTCAACTGCAAGAGTCTCAGAGGATTGGGAAAGCAAAATTTGGCTAGGACAATCAAGTGTGATATTGTGTGGCCATGAAAAGGAAGCTCAATGCTTTCATGCCTTTGTGTCCTGTTAATAAGATATGGCAGTACATGGGAGAGCACTATGTCAAGACTAAGGTAACAGTCCCTTCCTTCAATTAAAAAAAAAGGACTGATTCAAAACTAAGCCCTCATCAGCTGTTAAAGACAAATTTACTTTGCTCTTTATGCTATATGACCCTGCTTGATGCGTCTCTAAGGTTGTGATGAAGTCATACACTGCAATGAAGCTGGTGTTGATTTATCCTAAAGGTGCTAAATGCACAAAGATAGCATGTTAACAACTGATAATGGTAAATTATGCTTAGGGTGGGTGGGGACACCACGTGTGGGGAAGGTGCTGCACACAGGTCTAAGACTGCTGGAGTCTCTTGCTCATGTTAGAGAATGAGCAGAAAATAAAAGAACAAAATAACTCAAATGTAGCCTGTTTTATTCAAAAACTCTTGTCTGCTTCAGAAGATACTCTCCAGACTCAGAACTGCATCTTGGTGCTGGATCTGTATTTTCCTTGTGGTTGACTTTTTTAACAACTGGCTGTTCAATGGGCCTGATTTTTTTTTTCTTTTGCAGAGATTGAGTTTGGCAGTCACTTGAATAAATTTTGTGGTGTTACCTTTGTATAAAACTCAATTATATATATATATATATATATATGTATATATATATATATATATATGTTTCTATGGGGTATAGATTCTGTAGCTGCACAAAAGTAAGTATTGGGTCTTTGGTTTCTGTTTTGAAGTTGTCTTATGGAAGTGACTCTCAATTGATATCCGAGCTGCTTTGACTAAGTGAAAAGCTAGGTGAAGTTATGGAGAGAAAAAAGAAGTTTTGCTTGTGCTTTTGTTTTATGGAGAGAGAAAAAAAAAAAAAAAAACTTGGATGAGGACTGTAGTCACCAGGTGACAGAAATGCCTGAGAGGAGGTATTTATGGCTTTCATGAAAACACTCACTTCTTTCTCCAGTATAGAAGAGAAATAATCTGAGACACAGGAAGTTACCATGGAACAGAATTATCATTCACTGATGAGCTTTGTTGCCTCATAATGTGTCAGCCTACGAAAAGTCACAGCAAATCGTTGAAATACCTTCTGTGGTGACACACCAACATCATTGCACTGTCTTGTGACTTACACAAAATGTGCAATAATAAGCATCTCTCCTGTCTGTCATTTTCAGTTTCACCGTGTTTTCCCCAAAAAGGAGGTTAACTTTGCAGAAAAGAATGAAAAGTTGCAAACAAGAAGAACAAAAAATATTTTCCCAGGGTAGAATATGCTGTTATATAACAAACCAGAAAGATTACTGTGTGCTGGAAGGGAAAAAACGTACTTGAAGAGCAAGATGAAAACAAAACTCAAAGAAATAAGTTTTGAATGCATCCTTAATGCAAACTGTGAAAAATGAAGTTAGAGATGATAAACGATACACCAGTCATGGCACTCTGCTTACAGGCTGCAATTCTAAATGTCAAGTGCTGTAGGTCCTTCTTGTTCCTCCAGTCCACAAGAGATACTTGTTTCTCTCCACTCTCTGACCATGGATGTTAGTCTGTAGCTTATATCCAAAAGAAACAGTTCTGGTTTCTATTTTAATAGTTTTACTTATTTTGTGGTTTCATACCAACAGGCTCTTCCTCTTTGCAATCTGGAAATCCAGAAATCTCAGCCTAATCTTTCTGCTTCTGATGTCTTCCAAGTTTTGATGAGGTTGTTTTATCTCTTACTGTTATTAGAGAGCAGGCCAATGCTGCTCCACTTTTTCTGTAGATTTTTACTGCTCTGTGGATGTCAGGAATATCCTTTTATCTTCTCTTTTGAATCCCCTGTTAATCATATCATGATGCACCTTTTTCAAATCTATAGTTTTATTGAATGGGGTTTTTAATCTTTGCAGAACTCCTAACCAGTCCACATCCATAAAGAAATGAAAAAAACACTGGTATTCACATCACCTGATGTGGTTGGTTTTTTGGGCTCTGCAAAGATTAAAAACACAGTAAGACTTGAGAGCATCCTAGAGGAAATATAGAGGTTGCTATTAATGTGTTCTTCTTTTGAACAGAACTGATCTAAGGGTTTGGAAATAGAGGAAAAGTGACTGTTTAAAGCAATAGACAAGGCTGAGGTTTTAGATACATACTGCAGAATATTATGGTAAGAAGAGACTGTGAAAATGATGACAGGCCATCCTGGAATTACTCCTAGGTTCATTCTCATTTCCATATGCTCAGACAGGCAACATCCTGCCGTAGTATGAGCTGGTGTCAGCGGTGGAATGACTCCTCTTGTGCTCATGGAGAATGCACCATAGCAGCTAGGTGGATATCAGGGGGTTTTAAGTGCTGTTTTATGGCAGACATAGTTCCCTATGTCTCTTCTCTGGAGTGGCAGCTCTACATGGAGGTAACTGATGCAACTGCTGGCTGAGTGCAGCTGTCAGGGAAGGCTGCCGGCAGGGTGGGGACTGTGCCTCCCAGCCTCTTTGGCACAGCCTTTTGGTCTGGGTTTCTGACCTCCAGGCCAGGGCTAGGCTTCCTCTTTCCTGTGTCTGCTTCACCTGATCTTTGCCAGCCATGGGTGTTTCCTGGAAAATGTGGTCAACGGTACTATATCCCTGTTAGGACATGAAGGAATCCAATCCATCTGCAGAAGACATCACTACTGCATTTGAGAGGCTCCACAGAAAACCAGCAGAGAGGAGGGAGAGGGGGAAGGAGGGACAGAGAAGGGATCAGGGAAAGACAGGCGAACACAGAAGAAAGTGCAAAGGGAACAGGACAGGAAGGGGATGAGATCTTTAGAAAAGGAAAGGGAGGGATGAAAACACAGCAGGGACAAAGAGCATTCCTGTCGGGAATCCTGGGGACTCTTTTCAGGTCTGGGCATAGATTTGTCATGCAGCCTTTGGGAAGTCATGTCACGTTTCTGCCTGCAATGTGTCCTTAGGAGCCTGGAATGTGAGCTGAGCTGCTTATTATTGGACTCCTTATTTACAAAGCAAGGAGGGCCTGTTTTGATCTTTTATTCTGACTCCTTTTGCAACGCATGAGGTTAAACTTCCTAAAATTAATTCCTGCTTAAGCTGCAGCATATCTTCTAGGAAATAAATAAAAAAAAAACTGGTATTTGCGGGTGAAATTCACTGCAAATCTTTAAAATCAAATTTGGTTTGTTTGTCTACCCATTAACTGTCCTGCCTTCTTTCTAGTCTAAATTGCTTTACCTTTGACTTCAGCAGATGTTAAACCTTGGTGCATCTTTGTCTCCAGACTGAGAAAATAAGAAAAAAAAAGAAAAGAAAAGAAAAGAAAAAAAGCCCTCCTCGACCATCAATTTTTTATTCCTCATAGGTGGCTGCAACCTCTAATTAAGTCAGCCCCACAACGCGCATTTCGCAGAGAAAGGCCCGATTTATTTCAGCTATCAATCAGGCGCGTTCTCCGGCGCTCCGATTGTTCTCACGGTGCTTCTCCCCTCCGTCGCCCCCCGCTCGCCCACCGCCCGCTCCCCCAGCGCCGGGGCTCGGGGGGCGCCCGCGGTGCTCGCTCCGGCGGCGGCGGCGGCGGCGGGGGGCGTGCCGGGGAGGCGGCGGCGAGCGAGAGGGGGGGGACACACGGGGACAAAAGTCGCGCACCTCGCTCAGCACAAAGAGCTGCTTGTGGGCAGGGCGCAGGAAATCCTTTGTGACCCGCTCCCCTCGCCTCTGCCGGGCGGCGGCAGGGATGCTCCGCTCCGCTCCGCTCCGTCCCCGCCGTGCACCGGGGGCAGGGCGAGGGGCTGGGGGCAGCCCCGGCACCGTCCCGCAGGACGGCGGGGCAGGAATATTTGTTCTGGATGGTTTCCGGAAGCCGTTTGCTGTCCTGAGGGTGGGAGCTCTGTCTTTATAGCAGCGTCTGGCTGCTTTTGTTTGGCCCTGGGCATTTGAGCAGGACTCTGCAGCTGTTTCCCACCCACTTTTTTATCTGTCATCTTCCTACGGATGTCAGCTGATGCTGGAATAAATATGCGAAGATTTGTTTGGTTCTTTCTGTTTTTACAAATAACGTTTCTGAAGTCTGAAGTGGAGACAAAGAAATAAGAAGAAAAGGCTAGCAGCTATTAAGCAGCAGAAATTACGAGGAGTTTGGAACCAAACCCCTGGGTCAGAAGAATCCCAGGCTGCAGGGGAATTGGGGCTGGAGCTGCATCCAAATCCACATGCTGCGGTTTACTCCCAATGGCACGATGGGCCAAGACAGGGCTCTTGTTCAGGGCAAAAGTGAACATGAGCTGAATTTGGGTCTAGATACAAATTTTGCAGTTCAGGCCCACTGACAACTGGCAGTGACAAAATGCATTTATAAAGGAACAAATTAAGTGGGTAAAACTTAATAGCAATGAAAAAAACAATACAAGGCTGCAGAAGGAAAATGTAATTCCATCCTAACGTGCAGGTCCAATCTGCAATTGTTGACTGACAGGAGTGATTTTACTCACATGCCTCAGTTGTTATAAACACCCTGAACCCTATTTTCCTCATGCTGTTTTCACAGTGGAGCTATTCCTAATTTACACAACTTGAAGTGGCCAGAGAATAGGTCCACTGACATTATCAGTGGCTGATCCATGTCTCATAAAAAAAGACTTACTAAAATAAAAAAAATGGTTTATATACTTATTTTGACAGAGGCATACATAAAAATATATCTTACAGTCCAAGTAAATATGAAAAGGCTGCCAATCTGCCTATATAAATCTCAATGATCTCATATATTTTCAACATTTAATTAAAAAAAGAGAAGCATTCACACTCCATATTAGGAAGGGTGGGAAAAGGTTAGATTATTTTAACATTTTCAGAATAACCAATGATGCAGAAGTATCTGTTCAAAAAAGCCAAAATACTAACGTCTGTGATGCATTCAGAGGAAACAGAATTGATATTTTAGGTTAATTACCATTCCATACCAGAACAATAAGCTATTTCTTTCTCTGCCTTATATTACCATCTTGGTCTCACTGGCTGTTTTGTTGAATGAAAAGAAAAAAAGTCATTAAAAAACAATGTCCGGTATTAAATTAAAAGATAAATAATATAGTCTGTGCAAAAGTAGTCATTGATCTACATTAGAAACAGAAAAAAAATATTCATTGCAAAAAGGAACTTGCTACTCTTCTATTCACAACTGACTTGTGAGCTGATCAACGCTTCTGAGAACGTATTTTACCCTCATGTTTGCCGCCAAGTTTATATGAACAATTTTCCAAGACAGCTTTTTCTTTATCTGTTTCTTGTATGTGGTTATGTGCCTGGTCTTTTAATTCAGGAGGTTTTATTTTCATTCCATGATTTGAATTTGAATCTTTCTTGCAGTATAAAACACCAGTTGTGACGTAAAGAAGGTTCAGTCATTGTTTTCGGTGATGGGATGCCATTTCCAAAGCCTCTGTGCTGTGAAGATCTGACAGTTTTACCACTTAAAACCCTTTCTACATGCCTTTTTTTTTTTTTTTTTTTTTTTTTTTTTTTTTTTTTTCACAGCATTTTATGACACACTTGCAATGGCAGATGCTCAGATTTAATTATTAACTCATACTCCAGATACTTCTATTTTCTTACTTGATAATTTTAAAGACTTGTTGAGTTGTGTGAGGAATCTTAGCACTTGTTATTAGCTCATTCCATTTAATATCTAGTATTTTTCTAGTCACATGCTTTTGAAGGCGTTTAGACATCTGCCTATACCTCTGACGGATTTCCAGATTTCACATCCATATGCTAAGGTAGAAATAACATTATTTTTTTTTTAATTTTTGTTTTGTTTTGTTTTGTTTTTCTTCTTCAAGTTTTAGGCTGTTCATGATCATATTTTGAGTAAGACACAAGCTGCAGCTGTTCCTTTGTTAATTCATGATGCTACTTGCTTTTTGAGCAAGTATCTTTGCTATCCTCCTCATTGGTATCAAAGAAAGGAAATCATTTCTTTGCCCCTTAAGATGAAGGCTTACCTGGAAGTAGATGGAGTTCCAAGTAGGTAAGTTTATTTCCTGCCTCTTTATTTAACCCATGCATTTTTTGTGATGCTAGATGGTCTTTCTGTCATTTTTAGGTTCACTATGTTGTGACTTTGGAATCTTTATTGTAAAATCAGTGTCATCAGGTTGAACAAAGTGATGTTTATGTTTCAACCACTTATGTTTTTTTCTCCTAGTGAAATAGCTGACATATATTTTAGTCAGCAACCAGGAGAGTGACAAATAGTGACTAATATGATTCATTTTAGATCCTACTTCAAATACCAGTAGAAATGAATAGAGAACAGGATGTGTTAATTTTGCATGAAATGGATTTTTGTGTTAAAAGAAAAATTGCCCATGTTCAAGTGGTCGTATGGATAGTAAGGGGCATAGTAAAACTGAGGAAAATATACAAAGAGTTCAAATGGTCATGGCGGGGAGCTGCTATGGATCCAGTCTCAACACATTCTGCTGGTGAGTGTATCATCAGAAGCAACAGCCATAACTCATCTTTGCTGGTGGTGAGCAGGGTATTGGAAACACTGGCTTTGTACAAAGTGGGGCCCAGTACAGTGCCAGACACCTTGTACTTTTCAATCCTTGTACACTTTGTGCATCCTCTACTGTTCATTAGACATTAGTGCAAACAAAATTCTTACTGTGATAAAAGTATTAAAAAAAAAAAAAAAAGCACAAGACTGATAGGGACTGTTGTAGCATTTGACCATTTAAAAGTCTATAATGCTGTCAAGACTGCAGAAGTGTTTCTGTGGAAAACCAGAGTGTTAGATCTTTACAGCTTTACTGACTCATGATGCAAAGCAAGGTGGATGCTCTGATAATTAGCAGTCTCATAGTTTTGTGGAAATCAGCAGATTTATTGTGGTGTATTTTTAAAAGAACTGTGCTGGAGTCAGTGGAGATGAACCAAATTACAACACACAATGGTCTGAAATTACAGTAGTTGAACAGGTAATTTGTCAGATTCTAGGTGCTTTGATTATGGAAAGTCAACAACGCTAAAATTTCAGCTTTTGGTACCACTTGAATCAAAAGTTCTAGTGATACTTTTGGAATTACTTATGTTGGCAGACTTTGTTCAGACATGATACCCTTCAAAGAACGAAAGCTGCATCGAGGTAACTGTGTTCTTCATGTCAAACTTCTGTCTAATGAAACTGGTTTTGCATCATAACACTGTAACATTTTACTAGTCAAAAAGAGATTCTTAGAACAACCATAATAATTTTATTCCTTGTTTAAATAACTAAACAAATAGCCATATTTTCTTATGATGAAAGCATCTTAGCTCATTTAATTCTAGATATCTAAATCTGCACTAATCATCTAGGTTGCTTTTTATAGGCAATGAAAAGGAATAAATCTTTCTAGGGCACAATCCAGTGACCTACTTTAGATGTCTATCTTAGGATGAGATGTTCTCTGTGTTAGAAATGCCCATTAAGGGAGACCAGGCTAGTGCCTCTGGTAGTAATGTCTTTCTTTTAGATGTCTGCACCAGATATTGTCCAAGCTGGCTCTATTTTTCAAACATTGGGATAATTTTCCTTCTTTTTAGTGTGTGATATTGGTGGCAGGGGAATAGCTGTACCAGATGATCTTAGAGGTACATGTATTTTCCAACCTTAATGATTCTGATTGTCAAAATCTTCACAGTAAAGGCTCACACACTTCTCCTCCTCCTCCTCCTCAGTCTTTCTGATTGTATAGATCTACAGCTGGTACAGCTTGATGCAGTTGTGAATCTGTAGCATACGCATAAATCCGTAGTGGTGTGATAGGCATGGGCACAGTGCCATTTCATAAGCCCATATGCAGCTTGGGTTCTGCCGATACAGTCACTCTCTTGCATTTCCAGATTCTTTTTGGCTTCAATTGTCCCCTCAGAACATCTGACCCAGCAGACTAAGTGTACATCTCAAAATACCTGTGTACGACTGCACTTAAGACTGGAATGTATGGTCTTTACATGGGAAAACATTTTTGGAGTTCAGAGTCTGGATTTTGCCTTCTTAGCACAGAAGGCTGATAACAGCAGCCATTGGTATCTGTTATTGCACTTCAAGGACATCCAGATGGAATGTTAACGCCTGCACTTTCTGAAGGATCTAGAAGAAAGCTTCTGTATTTGTCCAAATTCAGGGGAAAAAAATCATGCAGGTTCTGAAGTCCTTTACTCTCCTGAAAAGTACTAATAAAAAGATATGCAAGCCAGTTGGTGCACTGCATGCAACAAGCCCAAGGGAGTGTGCTATGCTATATCATTAAAGTCACTGATTCTTAAAAGTCTGATTCAAGAGTTCCACCTTTCTGACACAATCAGCATTATGTAGACTTGCAAGCCTGCTGAGTCTTCAGCAGAGATTATGACTGATTAGTATCCTCTATTTCAAGAGTGAAGAGCACGAGATAATTTTAAAAGTTCAATTTCCTCATAGAGGTCTTTGGTGAGCTTGAAGCTGAAAAACTCACATAAAGTATACTGAGAACACTGTCATACAATTTAGCTTTGCAACCTGCTATTTGTTCTGTGCTTCAGGGAAGACGAAATGTGATTTCTTACTGCAGCTATGCAAAAATTGTGTCTGCTGTTGGGCAATGTGACCTGGTGCTATATTTTGGAAACTGATCTTCTCTGTGTCTTCTCTGTTGCCCATCTGAGCACCTTTTAAATTTAAGGAACTGGACACTACTTCAGTGCTATGAATTTCTGTGTTTCATTATAACTCATCACATTTTGAAAGTTCTGCAAATGCCTTGTAAACAACTTTTATTTGGTGGACCCAATCTGATCTGACAATAAAGCATATAAGTGGCCTTCAACAGAATATACATGCTGTGATACTCACCTAGTTGTAGTTGCCTTTCTTCTTTTACATGGTGATCTATCCATCGTCACTAGCATCCAGAAAACAGAGCTTAGCATCTAGATTTTTGGTCTGAGTCACAACTAAAGTATGTCCAAGTTTCTTCCTATCTCCTTCAGGTCTGACTTCCTCATCAGTCTTTTTTTTTTTTTTTTTTTTTTTTTTTTTTTTTTTTTTTTACCTGCTGATGTCAGAAAACACATTTAAAGTTGCTGATTGGACATCAATTCATGAAATGTCTGTGCAGAATGATCACTCCCTAGATCACCATTCTTGCAATCAGCTTCTGTTGGCTCCAATGCTTCATCTGTTTTCCATACATCATTAGGAACACCTGGCAGACTGGCTGGTGAGTCAATGGACTGACAAGATCTGCTCTATCAGTAAGCACTGTATTTATCAAACTGCTCTCAATCTTTTTAAGTAAGGTTTCAGCATCCATGTATATCTTCAAATCTTACGTCTTGCAGGTTTGCAAATACTTGGAGTATAATGATTCAGCTGTTATCTTCAGGTGCTGAATGTAGCCTTAGCAAGTTCAGCGACAATACTAAGCTGGGAGGTACTGTTGTTTCTCCAGAGGGACAAGAGGACTTGCAGAGGGATCTAGATAGGTTGGATGATCAGCAGTGGCATTAAATTCAAAAAAGGTAAAGGCCTGGAGTGGAGTAACACCCAACAGATGTACAGACTGGGAGATTAATGGCTGGAGAGCTCAGCAGAAAGGGACGTGGGAGTGCTGGTGACAGCAGGCTCAGCATGAGCCAGCAGCATGCCCTGACAGCCAAGAGGGCAAACCACAATGTGGGGTGGATTAAACACAGCAGAGCCAGCCAGACAAAAGAGGTGATTTTCCCACTGTGTTTAGCATTGGTATAGCCTCACCTTGAATACAGTGTGCAGTTCTGGGCTCTCCAATATAAAAATGATACTAAGATACTTGAATGCATCCAGAGGAGGGCAACACAGCTGATAAAAGGGCTGGAAGGCATGTCCTGTGAGCAGAGGCTGAGGACACCTGGGTTGTCTAGTCTGGGAGAAACAGGCTAAGAGGTGACCTCATGGTTTTCTACAACTTAATGAGGGGAAGTGGACAGGGAGGTACTGGTCTTTGATCCCTTGTCCCAGATGATAGACAGAGGGAATGGCACAAAACTGCACCAGGGGAGTATTGTCAAACACTTGAACAGGCTTCCTAGTGAGGTGTTTGACAGGCCACACCTGTCCTCTGAATGCTTTTATTTGCTGATATACTATGGTTTTCCAATGCATTTAAAGATTCAAGAACATAGACTGCTTTCTATGATTAGCATCGGCATTTTACTCTAGAATACTCACCAGCATTGTGTAAATAAGAGAAATAAGAGCAGATGTGCAAACAGAATTGGTAGGTGTCACCTAATTTTCATTTCAGTGACCATCACAGATGCATGACCTGTCTGGCAAGATTATTGCATATAAAACACATTCTATGAAAAGGTACAAAAGAATCTTGCCAGTTCAAATTTTTCACTACAGCTTAATGCTTTCGTTACTGTCTTCTAACACAACAGGTTTGATTCAAAGAAAAATACCAGGGTAGTATAGGGCACTGAGTGGTGACCATACTACACTTCTGATACTCTAAGTAAGGATTTAAGCCTCTTTCCTGAACCATTATTTGACTACAGAAACTGTTATATCTAGTAGGCATAGTACAGCCCAGGGCTACCTCTCCAAATTTGACCGTGCTCACTGGCCCAAGTTCTACCTTCTGCCAAGCTCCTCTCTCAGCATTATCAAATGTGAAGATTTGTATTGACAGAACAGAACATAAGGATGTCAATTTGGACCAACACAAACACAGGGTCATATTGACTGTTTTACCCAGTGTATTCATCTGGCTTCTGACAAATCTTAGAATTCCTAATTTTTCCTGTTTGAATGTTGTGCCCAGGTTTGGACTGAACCAAGTGCTACAGATCCTTTGAAAACAACAACAACAACAATCTTCTTGACTCAGAATTCATGTCTTATGGGACATCTCTTTCAAAATATCCTACAGGGATATTAAACAAGAAGTTTCCTACAGACTTAAAAACTATATCCAGTCTTTAGATAATCATACATCCATTTGAATGCATAGTGTGCAAGTAATTTATGACAGTTTAGGCTTGGAAAAAAAGCACAAATAATCTATATGTTGGAATAACATGTGCATAAGCCTTAATTAGAAGCTTCATCATCTCAGTGCTCGTTAGTAAGGTTGTAACTTCCTGGTTGCCTCCAAGTCTCTGTAAATGTTTTGTTTTTGTGCATATAACTGGATTGACCTCAGTAGATTTAACTTCATGTGACTAGATCTATTCATGGAAGATTAGATGACAAATCCTATTGGGTCAATCTAAGCCAGATCTGATATAATCATCATTGTGAATGCATCTCTTGATTGACTGTAATGGAGATGACCGGAGTCCTGTTCCTTCAGAAGATGTGCATGTCAAGCTCAAGAAGACTCAATTAGTTTTAATTGCATTTCACCAGTAAAAAATTATCCTGGCTGATCAAAATCATGTATCTTTTGCACTTCTCTCTCCCTACACATATTTTTGAAATATTCACTCCTGTTTTTAGTGAACCTGGAGAAGAATATTGATTAAACTGTTAATACATGTAAGGAACTGATTGATCTTAATTCAACAAAAACATTTGTTAAGTTTAATCTGAAAAATGTATCTCTATTCTATTCTATTCTATTCTATTCTATTCTATTCTATTCTATTCTATTCTATTCTATTCTATTCTATTCTATTCTATTCTATTCTATTCTATTCTATTCCATTCCATTCCATTCCATTCCATTCCATTCCATTCCATTCCATTCCATTCCATTCCATTCCATTCCATTCCATTCCAGAGTGGTGATTGAATAAATATGTATGTACCTCAAGTTTTCTATCTAGTTCAGTTTGCTATACAGAAATTGTGATTTTCAGAAAGCACCAAGCAACTGCCTCTTCCCTATCAAGTCTATTTAAAATGCCTTAAATTTCATACCACAGTCTTTGAATCCTTGATGCTCAAGCCTGATTCACTTACCTGCCAATGAATGGCTCCTGCCATTGCCTCTTTCCTTATCATATTTTTTTGTGAAGAAATTGTCCATGGAGGTGAGAAGGCCAGCCCCTCTTCTCATTGCTTAACAGTGTGATACAATACTTATTTGTTTTCTCTGAAAAGAGTCACACTGTCTTTAATAGGCACTGATGTAAACTCCTGGGCCTCTTGTTGGTCTCTTGTTTGCAAGGAATACCTTTTGTAACCATAACTCTTCTGAGATGGGCACAGACACATCCACCAACTACTTTCACATGAACTGTGACCAGAAAATGCTCTCAGTCTGCACATCAGGACAAGAGTTAAACTGTGGGCCAAGAAGTGAAAAGCTCTCTATCCTCTCATCATCTCCTTATGTTGCTCCGTGATTATGGTGATGACCTGCATTCACTTTCAACTCAACCTGCAGATGTGTTCTGACACCCTTAAAAAAAAAAAAAAAAAAGGAAAGAAGCTGCAGCTTTGCCAACATATTCTTT
This sequence comes from Aythya ferina, assembly GCF_964211825.1. Taxonomy (NCBI): domain Eukaryota; kingdom Metazoa; phylum Chordata; class Aves; order Anseriformes; family Anatidae; genus Aythya; species Aythya ferina. The sequence continues at coordinate 51,841,058 of NC_140299.1, read as the reverse complement.
TTCTTTCTTTTCTCCAAGAAAATACAGTTTACATGTTTTATGAGATTAATGTCACTTTCTTCTGATTACAAGAATCTGATCAGCATATTAATAAGTTAAAAATAAAAACCCTCAAACTATGCAACAGCTGCTATTTTGCTGTTGAATCTATTCAGGGTATGTAATTTTTTATGAGATATTTATTGTAATAGAGAGAGGGATTTGTTTGAGAGTGTTTGTGTGAGTGTGTGTGTGTGCATGCGTACATGTGCGTGACTTTGAGCTAGCATTAATACAACTAGTTGTGTCTCTTCTACATAATACATGAGGGCAGACAGAGGAGGATATCCATTGTGTTGCCTAGTGGAAAGCATGTACAGCAAATTGTAGCTATTCTGGTGGGACAGCGTGTGGGTGAAGGCAGTTTTGTCAGGAACTGGATGTGTCAATGTGTGGCAGTAAGAAAGAGCGATAGACTCAAGTCCTGTTCTACACAACCTGCCATTATACTTACTGTTTTGGGGAGAAGTCCATATGTCTTGTTAGACTGCGTGCTAGCTTTGGGGTCTGGCAAAGATGTGACAAAAAACTATTTGACTAGAGTTGGGGAATCAGGTCAGCAGATCTCAAAAATATGGTGCTAATGTGCTAATCACTTTATTTGGAATGGGCTTATGTAGTTTGCCTATTTGTAACAGCAAGTTGATATGACAAGAAATCACTTTATATCCCATATATCTAAAAATGTGCAAAAAGGTCTAGAGTTTTAAACATGATATTGTGCCTAAATGAAGGTAGATATATGATGAGGTATTTTCTTGACCTGGTCTTCAGAGACCCTGATCTTGAGGTGGTGGAAGGGTGTTGAAGATACTGAAGGCCTGCAGTTCCTGTCTGAGGCCAACAGGATTCTGAAGTGCTCAGCATCTCTAAAACTCATTGCACCTTTAGAAGATAACAGTTGTGTTACAACTGCAGTAGAGTGGTCTGTCCATGCATGTGCTCTTTACCAGATATGTTGTCAACTTGAATGGTTGCACCTTTTTTATTCTCTTTTTCTCCCCTGAAAACTGACAAATAAAGTGGAGAATCTGGAGAGTAGAAGACACATAAATTGAATTCCTATACATAGTTAAAATAGAAGACTATTTGATCATGACTGAAAGTGAATTCAACGCGTTGCTGTAGAAACCCTGGCAAATATATTAACCTCAGTGCCTAACCATTGCATTCTTTTAACAGCTTTATTTTTAATAGCTATTTATTTAAGAATATATCTCAGCTGTGCTACCATATACTTTTTGTACTTCTGCACAAAGAAAGGTATTATTTCTTCTAGGTAGACTGTATGAACAGCTCAGCTTACTGCTGTTAGTAACTTCGTTGCTTCATAAACGGCATATTCCCTGGATATATTTACTGCCTCTGCCATGTGATAAAAATACCCATTCCTGCATGACCAGGGCAAACATTCTTTTCTGCAGTATTCAAAACAAATTGAGACAGAGATCTGTGAGAATCTGAGATTTCAAGGAATCCTTCTCAGTAGGATCTCTGTCCTTGCAGAAGACCAAGGAATGTGGAAACTGGGGAACTGCCAGAAAGTTCTGCTCTTTTGTTTTAGTCAGATATGCATACCTCCCTATACCTTTCTCCTATCAGCAGCCACCCCCACCCACGAGTGTTGATGTTGGTTTGGTGCCCAGAATACATGATCCCACCACAGAATGTTATAAGACAATCTGGAATAAGTGTTTATGTCAGCTGTTGTTTAAAGAAATGAAAAACGATCTTGGATCTTGAATACTATGTTGTTCCTCATAAAAAAGGAATAAATGGATTGTGACTTGGATATACTTAAGGGGGTGTAAATTAGAGCAGGGTTAATTGTTGATGATAAACAAAACCAAATATAGACTTGGAGGTTGCACCCTCCTTTTCCTCTTGAGATTGTTCACAGCCTTTGCACACATTTGCCCATTGTTTTATACTGCCTGATAGAGTGATTGCATGTCACTGGCCTCTGACTCTTGAATTCCTGTAAAGGCCCAGTCTAGGGAAACAACCTCTAGAAATATAAAGTGGTCTCACCATGTGAATGCTCAGCACCTTGCCGGTTCTCTGTAATTATGATAGACAGAAAAGATGTGATCAAGTCATTTGACCTTAGATTCTCTGGATGGCAGCAGATGATGGAATTAGGCGGTAGACAGAAAAGATTATAGAATTACTGGGATATTTTGACTCTTTCTAGTGTCTGCCTGAAGAATTGCCACTAAAATTCAAGCTTTATAAAGTTGGTTGGACTTGAGTATCCTCAAGATGTCTTTTCCCTTTGTTGAATATGGGCCATGGAATGATGAGCAGTGCCTGTGGCCCCCAGTGTGAAGGATATGGCATTTTTCTGTCTGATTTATTTAATTACTTTTGTGTCAGGGCTCTGGCTAGGGGTTTTCAAGGATCCAAGCTCCAAACAGTACAGTCATGATCCTCTGTCAGTCATGCTTCAACTCCACTGTCAGAGGTCTAATATAAGGCTGAGGTACTTAATCCCAGTGGTCATTTCTTAATTGTTGTGCCTTGCCCCACATGCTTGCCAATTGTATTTGTTGATTCTTTATTATTTCTCCATTTTTTGTCACCTTTCACCCTAGTCATAGCAAAAAACAAGCCGGTAATTTTGATAACCCAAGTTCTAATTGTAAAGAGTGTGATTGGATTTCTGTAATAACCTCAATGTCAGGGGGGCTGCTGGAAAAGTGCCAGAAGGTCTGTTCCTCTGCTGGGTCAGTCAAGAATTGCCCTGGTGTTATTTTTTTTTTTTTTTTTCCCTATGTTTTCTGGCCAGCAGCACAATGCAGAAGGGGAAAAATCAGCTTCAGGAGAAGGAAGGTTTCCCTGAATACACAGACTTTTGAACGTGTCCTGGGAGTGTGCCTTGGGATTTAAACAGAACCAGATTATGTATCCTCAGTTAGCAAAAGCCTTATACCTCAGTTAGCAAAATCCCATGTTGATCTGTAGCAAAAGAATATGAGTGCTTTCTAGAGAAGTTGAAGAGTAGGGAAACTCTTCCACCTTAAAAAAGTGGATTTCATGCCATCACAAACTAAATTTCAGATTTGAGCCTGATTTTTATTTCTTTATTTCTTTATTTCTTTTCAGGTCTCCTAACCAAAATTTTCCTCTTGCTTTTGTTTCATCTCTAGTAAGTACATCTGAACGAAAGCTAAAGTGACATTCTCGCATCATGGATGTTGAAACCAATGGGCTGAGAGCCGAAAAAAAAATTGGAAGTGGCAGAAAAATAAATAGTTTTATAATTTATTATGATTCTGCTATCCACAGAAAAGTCTGAATAGATACATGATATTGTATAATACAGAAATAATGCTGTCATCTGCGTTCTTTCTGGTACATTGCTAAATATGTAATACAGTCAAAAAGGAAATTCTGTGTTTTCACAATAGTGTTTTCACTGATCTTCTCCTCTGTAGAGATCTGTTCAGATGACCGTTCAAGTTATTGAGGTTTTCTTTCAAAGAGTTTTAGTTCACATCTATAGCTTTTCAGCTTTTGCTACCCACTTATGTCCCCATTAATCTGAGACGGGCACTGGGAAACCTTTCTACTTGTACTTTGCTTTTCTTGGACTCAGCAGAATAACCTTGGAAACGAGACACTCTGTACACTACCCAATTTATTAGATTGGACAGATTTCCAAGTTTCCAAACAAATATACATATATATGGACTTAGATATCTCTATCACAAATATATTGCTGCCATTAGGAGCAGTCTACAAAAGGTTCCAGCTTACTGCAATATTTTTACAGACAAGGTACTCACCCATCTCCCATCTGCTAAGGTCTTGCTCAGGAACACATAGCTGCTCAGTGAGGAGAACTCAGCATTCAGGAGGCTCTTTCAAAAAGTGCATCCCCTTTATGAAAACACAAACTCATTCACCAAGTTCTATAAAGAAATGGTCATAATTTGCCACACACGCACACACACATATATATAATACATATTCTTATATATATATTATTGTGATCATGCAAATGGTGAGATTAATGGCTTTAGTTCATAGGAAATGTTTATGTGTTACACAGACACAAACACCACTGATAGACCACACACTGGGAAGATGACTGCCTGGGAAAAAATTCATAGGTATGCCCTATAGCTGACATGTAACAGAGAGTTCCTTCATTACAATGAAAGCACACGCATTCTTTCTGGTCATGGCTGAAGTCGCTGTTTGTGTTAAATTAGCAAAATCTTCTAAAAGAGAAGATATAGGAGAAAGAAAAGACATACTGTTTAAGTACGGGAGTAAGAAACAGTGGCCTGCACTTCAGTTTCCATCAGTAATGATTATTTAATTTCTTTGTGCCTCAGTTATATAACCACAAAATGGAGATGTTTGTTTCCTCTGTTCACCTGGTTTGGAAACATCTAAAGAAGGAACAGAAGAGAGAGAAGTCTCCTCTCACCACTGGGTAGTGAAACACTGTCACTACCACCATTTTACAGAAGGAGGAACTGCCGCAGAGAAGCCAAAAGATTTGCCCAATGCCACAGAACAAAATGGGGCAGGACCTCAAGTCTCTCCAGCCAGGACCACTCCAGCAATGGCCAGACTCCGTCTGCACCGTTTCCTTCACAGCTGAGAGCTACAGGGCACACACTGGACACCTCCAAGAAGCATGATGTCTGCTGGTAAGTGCAAGGAGGGTGGTAGCAGTGGCTCTGTTGCAGGTTGGACCTGGGCTGAGGGTGCAGTGGGCTCTGACTGCAGCACAACAGCACTGGCCTCAGTGGTTTGCTTCCTTCCAAGGGATGGAATTCAGGTTACTCAGTAGCCCCAGTTTCTGTAAAGCCTTTACTTGTGGCAATGCCTTGGCAGGGTACCTGTCCTGAGGAAGTCTGCCAGCCTCATGTGGGACAAGAGCTGTGGGTTGACCCTGCTTGTGGACATCTTCCCTGCACAGAGAAATCTACAAAAATATCACTCATTGCTTTTAACAGAAGCTTTGCCAGGTGGACTGTCTTCTATATAGGCTTCACATTAGTATGTCCCTTGGAAAGTAGCAGTTCATGTCACATATCTTTTCATGGTTTGGTATAGGCCTGGAACTTGTTGTGCTAATTCAATACAGCAGAGATTGCTTCTGCTGCTGTAACGACTGAGGCTGCATCTGTAGTCATCCCAGATCATCCTGAGCATATGGAGATGACAGAATTTCTCATTAGAGTTGCTTTTGCTACAGATGACTCATTCACAGGACCACGTTTGCGTTTCTGAGCTGGTGGTATGACTGTGGTTTGGTTATAGTGATGGACAGAGTGCTTCTTCATGGCTTCTGGATAAGCTGGAGCCTGGTAAAAGATCCAGCTGAATCTTACACAAACAGTGCCATGGGTAAATCTTATCCCTCATAAAGGAGAAACAACAGCTGTGTAGATTTCAAGCTGTCACCCAAAGCAACTGCAAGTAAACTGTACCCTTTGCTTTTTGATTGTTGACTGAACCTGTAATTACTGTCCTTCCATGCTCTGCCAACGTATGTTATTATATCATCTCTGGGTCTGAAGTCCCTCCTTCCTTCCCTTCTCTCTTAAATTTTCCTTCTCATTTGCCAGGTACTTTCCTTAGTGTGAAGGTCAGGACTGGGGATACTGAATGACCAAGGTCACACATAGCTGGGAACATGAGGCAGTACAACCCATGTCCTCATTCAGTTCTTGAATGTCTGCTGGGGTGTCTGATTTAGTCTGTCCTCTCTCATGTGGTAGTTTGGCTGTTTTGAGAAGGATTCATATGATTCAGTTACATCCAATTGTGAGTGGTTACTCAAATGTCAGTCTCCACTGAATAACAAGATGAAACACAAAAAAAAAAAAAAAGGAAACAAAGATAATCAAACACTTTGGGAAAACATGTCTGTGTACAGTTTATGAAATTCACTGTAGCTTTATGAACTATTTTTATGTCTAATCACTATCTTTGTCTGTGTGCTGCCCGTGTTCCTGTGTTCCTTGTGCAAAGAAGCTGGGGAGCTATGTATTTGGCTCTGTGGTTGAAAGAGACAGTCGTAAAAGAGTATTATTAGCTAGTGAATAGGCATGGTCCAGGCAGAACAATGGGGTGGCTGAAGCCTTGGGAAAAGCCGTTTTTTTCCAAGTGCCCAGCAGGAGGCCAGGAAAAGAGAAATTTCCCCAAGAGCAGAACAAAGGTACCAGGTGTTGGGGTTAGGGCTTGCAGATGGAGAGGGGCCTTGGAAGAGAGACACAGGAGGAGGAAGAAGGAGCCAGGGGACAGGAAGCAGCAAAGGGAGATGCTCCAGTGGTGCAGGAGCAGTTCTGAACTTGGCTGCAGTGACTGCCAAGTTCAAAAGAAACTCAGCAAGGGGAGAGGAAAGCATCTCTCTCTCTCAGTAGCCCTCCCTGAGACGCAAGTTGCAGGGAAAAGTTCCTCACCACCCTGTAGGACACTGGACCGAAATCCTTGAGGAGCAGAAGACCAGAAGCAGGAAATCATGTGGTTTGGTGCCTGGTACTTCCATAGGTCTTGTGCCATTGACACACAGAGGGAACAGACTTCAAGCAGGTCCTTACATCGACCATAGACCTGCCTTCAGACAGTGCATTCCTCCAGAGTAGAAGTGTGAATTCTGAGCTCTCCCAGACTGCGTCTTCAGGAAAGAGAGCTTTGTTTGGAAGCCCCTGGAAGAAAATCAGGCACAGGGTGTGTGTCACCACCCATAAAATCCATGAGAAAGTCAGGCCAACAGAGAAGTGTTTGGCAAGGTCTATGAAACCCATCACTAGTGAACCAAATTCTCTACCATGCCAGACCACCTTACCTTAAAGCAGTACTTCTGATCATAAGGGACTAGAAGCAATGCAGCTCCTGCTTACTAATAAAAATTGCAGTGAAACTTCCTCCTTTCCTGACACGGCAATTGCTTGAGAGCCCTCCCTCCCACCTAGCAGATTAGGATCATGTGAAAGGTGTTATGTTTAATGGGATTTAACAACAAATTCAGACAGGAAATTGTTGCCCAAAGTGGAATTAGGCTAACTAGGACAACAACAAATACAAGTACAACCCATGAAAAATTCAGTGAGATTGTTAATGAGGAGTAGTCATGGACCTTTGTTTTCTGCCTTATCTGAAAGATTTTGTTTCAGGGAGTCTCATAAAATCTGATGGGACTATTGATTTGGATATGACCCTGCCCCAAAGGTGTGCCTAATGAGTGAGATCTACAAGATAAGGCTGGTGTGTACAGTGGCTGCAGAGTTTTAATCATTTCTGTGTGAGCATTTTAGCTTGGGAATATATACATTTAAGTGTTTTAAATGGTCTCCAGATGTTGTAAAATCACTATAAAAAGATTTTAAAAAATCTATAGATCTTTAAAAAGGCCACAAAAGTGTAGAAGAAAAAGGTCAGATATTGGGCCTCTTATCAGTTACCAGAAATGTGTAAGTGCCTGTACATGGCAAAGGAACATCATTGCTACCCTATCTGAAACCCACAGAAATGTTATGCTCTATATTTGTTGACAACTTCCTCCTCTATCTCCCTACCTACCCTATTTACTGCTTCTGTCTCTCTTAGAGAATGTTGAATCATAATAATCAGCATTTTTTTGCATTGTATATAAAATAAAAGCAATAACTCAATAACAGAAAACCTTGAGCTAAGGGTGTTGTTTTGGGGACTGTCTTCATTTTCCTTCAGTGCACGAGCTATGCTTTAGAAACTATTCCCTCTGGCAACCCATAAAACAGAAACTTCTCCATTTTTTCCACCCCAGGAAACATTCTGTCAGCAATTCACTTGTAGTGTTCATCTATGAATATTGAGATGATTTTTTTTTTTGTCTCATTCCTAAGTATTAACACAAGGTGCAGTGAGTATCTACAGTACAAACTGCGTGAATAATTACAGTGTGAATAACAGTAAGCCCAATCAGGAAAACACAGAAGGCTGGAATGAAATTTTTAATGCACAACAGGGCTCGTAACATTCTGAATTTATTCTACTTCTGTTCTACCACTGTCAGAAAGCCCATTAGTTTTAAGGCCATGACCCTGTATCCTTCAGTATCTCTGCATGTTCTTCAAGCAGGTGATGCTCCATGTTTCAGTGAGGCTGATCATGTGCAGAGAGATCAAGGCATGCGTCAGTTGTTACTGTGGTATTACAGATACATGGGGACATACTAGAATTATAAAACCATAGAATGGTGTGGGTTGGAAGGGACCTTGAAGATCATCTAATTCCAACCCCCTGCCATGGGCAGGGACAACTCCCACCAGATCAGGTTGCCCAAAGGCTCAGCCAGCCTGGCCTTGAACACTTCCAGGGATGGGGCACCCACAGCTTCTCTGGGCAACCTGTTCCAGTGCTTCACCACCCTCTGACTAAAGAATTTCTTCCTTATAGCTAATATAAATTTGCCTTCTTTTAGTTTAAAACCATTGTTCCTTGTCCTATCACTACAACCCCTGACAAAAAGTCCCTCCCCAGCTTTCCTGTAGGCCTCCTTTAGGTACTGGAAGGCTGCTATGCAGTCTGCCTGGGGCCTTCTCTTCTCCAGGCAGAACAACCCCAACTCCCTCAGCCTATCTTCGTAGGAGAGGTGCTCCAGACCCTTCATCATCCTCATGGCCCTCCTTTGGACTTATTCTAATATATCCATGTCCTTCTTGTGCTGGGGGCCCCAAGCAGAACACAGCGCTCCAGGTGGGGTCTCACAAGAGCCTAGCAGAGGGGAACAATCACCTCCCCAGCCCTGCTGGCCACGCTTCCTTTGATGCAGCCCAGTGTACGGTTGGCTTTCTGGGTTATAAGCCCACACTGCTGCCTCATGTTCTGTTTTTCTTCTGCCAGTACTCCCAAGTCCTTCTCCACAGTGCTGCTCTCAATCCACAAACAATCATAAGAAGTAGTGAGAAGTTTTGCACATGCAACAGAATTCAGCAATGCTCTAAATAGTTTGCCACTGAAGGATATGAATGACAACTGCAAGAATTCATGATACAGTTTCACCTGTCAGCTGAGCCAATTTAAGCTAATATTTTATTGCAGCTTCTGTATGGGAGGATCGTGTGAAACATTGGTGAACATATCTCAGTTAACAAGTGATAAATGTTTAAGCTGCAATAACTTGACTGTGACATTGTTAACCATAGTCCAAGTATAAGGTAGGAGTGAATGAGTGGGAGACAAGAGGATGCAAGTTACCAGTGGATTTTTAAAGGAGACCTGGCAAAGTATGAGTGGATTGGACAGTATGCTATGCAGGGTGGGTTTTAAGGAGACATATGAAGAACAAATGATGTGTTGGCTCCTCTATGGGCTTCCATGTTGAGTAACTGTAATGCGTAAAGATGGAGATTAAGGACTGAATGAAGTTACTTTTGGGAAAATGTGATAGACAGACAATGATGGATAACATTTTTGATAGAGTCAAAGCTGTGACTAATCACTTGAGAAGGTATTGGAGTTGGATATAAATGTTATGCCTAAATACTTGTTATCTATACAACAGCTAATGGGGCATTGCCAGGTGAGGACTTCAATGTCATAAATTGGATTTCCAAAATCACTACATCAATTTAAGTATTGTGTTCTTGTTTTTTTTTTTTTTTTTTTTTTTTTTTTTTTTTCTTGTTCTTGTTCTTCTCTTTTTTTTTTTTTTTTTTAATGGAACAGAATTCTTTTTATTGACTTCTACAGAAATGTTGTTGGATAACTATTTAATATTAGGACTGCTGTCCTTCTGATACATTGATGTGCAGCTTTCAGGAGCCTTCTGTTGAAGTCAGCTTGCCAATTGCAGAACAGACATATTTTAAAGATGTCTGGCCTCATGATCTCTTTTCTTGGCCACCATAACTGACCCAGGAAAAATGCCCACCTACTTTGGAAGTGTTGAGTGCCATCAGTTTTGTGTCGATGTACACATTTTGCCACTGAGTAGTCTCCAGTCTGGGGGCTAAGGATTTTTGAAATTCTGCACTCTGGTGAGAAAAACAGTTTCAGCATCTATTGGTGGTAGCAAAAACAGCTCGTTAGGTGATAGCAGACTTTTCAGAAAGAAAAGAGAAGGGAAAGAAATCAATGAGTAGAAATGATTAAGCACAAGTATGTAATACCAGGAAATGGTTGTTTTATCCATCTGCATTCTTAACCATCATTCATCACAATTAGTTACTGTGCAGTACCTACAACTATAAATAGTTTTCATTTGACCTTTTCTGCATCTGTCGAACCCAGAATATGCAGATATACCTTTGAATGCTTCCACATGTTCCACATGTTACCCAGTATACACACTCGCACCAGACAAGCAGAATATAACAGTGGTCACTGTTATGGGCTCTTGATGCTTGTGGAGTGATTTAAGGCATTACCTTCTTGACCAGTGATTTTCAGGCAGTGTGTCCACATGCTGTGCAGATCTGCTGGGGTGAGCAGAATGACCACCTTGGAGAGGCTGTGTGAGCAGACATAGTGGTACTGAGAGGGTTTTACCTTTTCCTACTTTGCAGCCTCCTGCATTCCGAGATGCACTTGCTCCTCAACACTGACTTGGTCCTACATGGACTGCCTTCCTGCCACCAAACCTCATGTCCTGCAAGTGCATCTATCATTTGTAACTCTAGCGCTATGTCTGGGAGGATCCACAAGAGGAATTTCAAAAGACCTGTGACTAACGGCTTCCAGGCATTAATTCTGCACAGGTGATTCCCTTTCATTTTGTCCTGGATTTAGTCCCTGTAGGACAAGGGTTGCATCAGCTAACTCAGGCTGAGGTTGCAATTTGATAAGAAGAAGTGAAAAGTACTTCACATTTCTATGCTAGTTACAAGTATATGGCAGATCTGTGATCCAGTTTCTCCCGTGATCCCAGGAAAAAATGGAGATGAATTTCACTTAGGGTTAATTTAAGGGGATTCCTCCCATAGTTCTTTGTATTCCCTCCACATTACTTTTCTTCGAAAGAGATTGTGATTTGATGCTTTGTACTTGGGAGGACTTACAGAAATTGAAAAGGCTTGACCAATATAAGGCTATTTATCTAGGATAAAATGGATATTGAATTAATTTTGTGCTGTGCTGTGGTGTAACACTGTGGTCAGATTTTCTCTACCAGAGTTTTTGCTCTTGATTTTTAAACAAATGAAACAGATAACCAACCAAAATATTGTCCCACCTACAGACGTGCTCTAAATGCAGGCAAATGTTTGTGTATATCTTGGTTAAGTTTTCTGTTTCTTCTGCCCTTTTACTTCCCAGATGCCTCTAGTAACTATCATGGTACAGATTTTCTCTACAGCTTGTGTCAATAACTGCTCTGATAATACTTTGTGCAAGCATTTGCCTTCACAAGAGTACCCTAAAGTTATTTTTATAATCAACCATATGAAAGGACATCTAACTGCTAGCACTCATGCTGCAGTTCACTGGTACAAAAATACGTGCACATTTAGTTGCTGGTATTAAATTGCAACTTGCAATTTGGCTAGGCCTGCACTTAATACATTCTTTGAAATAGATACGCACTTGTGTGCACACCATGTGTTTGTCTTGAACAAGAATGGCTAGGACCATTATGGTGTACAATGTGCTGATCAGTAAATAAAGACATAGGCCTGGCCAGAGTCTGTGACTTAGAGCAAATGTGTGATGCAGAGCAAAGGGACAGACTTCAGCGAAGTGTGTGATGGGTTCAACACAGTCAGCTTCTGAGTTGGGGTGGAATCCAAAGGTAGGCTACAGCAGCAGAAGGAAACTCTGGAAGGTGGGAGGGTTAAGGTAGAGAAGGATTTGTTGCGTGTCCTCTTTGCTATATGGGCTTCAGTGTGGTACAACTACAAATTTGAATGTTAGACCAGTTCCATTCCATATGCAGTTAAAGAAAAGAATCCCAGAATATGGATGCTCAATTATCTTAGCAACAACATACATTTTGTTAAAATGTCCTCCTGCTTCCTCTGCTTTAGTTGCCTGTTTTTGTTTGTTTTGTTGTTGTTGATTTTTATTATTATTATTATTTTTTTATTTTTTTTTTCTGAAGAGTATTTGCTTCAAATCTGTCTTGAAAGTGTAAGAAGATAGTTCTGCATTCCTGTTCAGTCTGGGGCCTCTCGGCTGTGCCTGCAGATGCGTGATATGGTGGCTCACATGACACTGATATAAGTCCAGTATGAATGGAAGAGAGACCACTCTATTTATTTGTATAGGCCACAGAACAGCCAATGTTTTGACATAGCTATTGCCATTACTTATTAACATGTCTGATTTGCCACGTCTTTGCAATTATGATATGAAATAATCTTACAACTTTACATGATAATGTTTTGTATTAACACTTCTTTTATTATTATTATTATTATTTTATTTGAGTCACCCCAACTTACTACCCTAGACAACCAAGACTTGTCTGTGATGTGTTTTGCCAGGGCCTTCCACCATAATACATTATGATATTCCCTGTCAGAGATGAAACATTCACTACAATTGCTCTTGTTTACTAGCTACCAAGGGTGATGCTCTACTTTTATGTGCCTTTAGAAAAGGATGGTAGTGAATCCATCCCAACAGCTTGCATCCAAATACCAGGTTTTCCTGTGTGATTACTCTGATGTTATTTCAAGGGGACCTGGCAGCCCCTGTCACTGATTCGGGCCCCATTACATCTGTGCTCCAAACACAACAAAAAGACAGTCGTTGTCCTGAGCAACAGTTGGTGTCCTTCAGGTAGCATTTCCATACAACTGTTCTAGCTGATTGGGGTCCAGCTGCAGGCACTTGGGCTCCAGTAGCCAACCCTACATTTAGCATGAGGGGGGGCAGACACCCCTTTCATCTGTAGGAGTGAGATGTTGTGCAGGTGTGCAAGGACTACTGTCCGTATTTTGTTGGAGGACCATGGTAGAGGTCTAGCCGAGTCTCTTTGCTTAGCAGCCTCTTTGCTTTCTGCACTGGTGAGCAATTGGTTAGGTGCGCTTTTAAACTCGTTTCACTCTTACATTTACCTTTCAATAGAACAAAAGGAACAGAATGATCTATCTTGACATGCTACACTTCATGGAATACAATAGGGTGAAATGGCTTGGAGCACCCCCAACTCTATTTCTGTGTGTTGAAATTTGTGACTGTCTGATAGCAGTGGTATGAAGTTGACTCCCTGAGCAGTAAAGATTGATTTCTCCTTTGAGTAGCCATACTCTCCACAGAAGTATCCTTTCCAGTTATGTTTTGAAAGTCATCAGACATGCTGTTATAAATGATCACTGAAGATTACTGGAGATGCTGCAAAATAATAGTGAACCAAGTAGCATCTGTAATTTCCACGGCTGGTTTGCAATCATCGCTCAAAATGAACCCTATCTGAGTTGTAGGGCTGAACTTTTTTTTCCCTCCCCTTTACTGCTGTATAAAGCAGTTGAAATAGATACTGTCTCATGAATTTTTATGCAAAAGGCTGAGCTGCAATCCACTGTACTAACAGCTAGCTTCCTTTGTGAAGATCAAGACTAGCTCAGAAAACGCTATAGGGAAGTCCACTTTTCCAGTTCCTGTCAGGTTGTGTTACAGCTTAAATGACTCTGAGATGTGTACCTCTGATGTTCTTCCTTCTTAATTTCTCCACTATATATCAGATGCTACTTAAGCACAATATTTATCACCATTCCTGTTTATTAATACAGGGTTTACTGTTTTATGAGCATTATCACCTCCATAGTCCTTGTTTTCTTGTGAGTCACTGGTGACATAAACGCCCCCAATGCAAAAGAACAGACATGAATCAGTTTTAATGGAAAGTTTACTATGATACCTGTGTTATTCTATAACATCAACATGTTGAATTGTCTCTTAATAATGCCTTGTGCACTGCTCTGGTAACATGCACAAGCAGGTGTATAAATTAAGGCATCAGTGTAAGCCCAGGGGCTATTAAGCTGTGCAAGATTAAAGGCTTCCTTAGTGGACATGATAAACCTTCCCTTTGATTTTGAGGTATCCCAGTGTTTCTGATAAACCTATAGCTATTAGGTCAGACTACAAATTTTCACGTCTGCTTTTTCTTCCGATGTCAAGATCTGTACTTGCTACAGAGTTTTTGGCAAGAAACCTGGGTATATTTGTCTGTCATGAAAAGGAAGATGGGAAAGTCTGGTTACTAAATTCCCACGTTGAAAACTCAGGTGTTGTCAGTCAAAGGCAAAACCAGGGAGGAAAGTCAACAGTAGGAGGTTGTCTTTTGATGTGGATTTCATCCATAGCAAAGGAGTTCTTTGCACGTTCTTCATTTTTCCTTAACAGAAGTGTCTGTGGTTTCAATCCTCCCTTTTAAAAGTTGATATATTTCACTGATTTTTTTAGAACCATTATAAATAGGAAAAGACTGCACCAAATCATATAGATTGGTTTGGATTGGAAGGGACATTGAGGATCACCTACCTGCAACCCCCCTGCCATGGGCAAGGATACCTCCCACCAGATCAGGTTGCTCAAAGCCCCATCCAGCCTGGCCTTGAGTACTTCCAGGGATGGGGCATCTACAGCTTCTCTAGGCAACCTGTGCCAGTACCTCACCACCCTCAGTGTAAAGAATTTCTTAGAAATATCTAATCTAAATTCACATCCTTTTAGTTTAAAGCCATTGCCCCTCGTCCTATCACTACACCGCCTGAAAAAAAGTCCCTCCCCAGCTTTCCTGTAGGACACATTTAGGCACTGGAAGGCTGCTATAAGGTCTCCCTGGGGCCTTCTCTTCTCCAGGTTGAACAACCGCAACTCTCTCAGCCTGTCTGCGTAGGAGAGGTGCCCCAACCCTCTGATCATCCTCATGGCCCTCTTTTGGACTTATTCCAACAGGACCATCATTCGTATGTTGCGGACCCAACATAATGGCAAGGAGATCTCTGGAGCCCACACTGTGCTAATTCAGTTCTTAGGAGAGTTTGGAACAAACTACATCATCTCCTACAGTGGGATACAAGCTTCACCTTCTTACAAAATAGCTGGGCAGTTGGTGTTCAGGTCAAGAGGCATTGATGTAATTTACTCCTGACTTTTGTGAAGAAAAAAAGGAAAAATCACAGGCATGGGAGTGATCTTCTGAGTTTATTAGACACTCTTTTTCACCTGATCTCCCAACTATTCTCTTAGTAGTAGTAGTAGTAGTTTATGATTTCATAGGAATATCTTGTCAAAATCTCCTTGTTTTTGTAAGAAGCTCTGCTCCTCTATTTACTCTGCTTTGTTAGCCCAGACAGTTGGTGAGACTATCTTGGCTGCTCCCCTTGATTACTGTACTCTTCTGGTTATCCTGCTTTGGATAAAGCCGCCTGAGAAGATGAGATACTCCTGTGTGGGAATCCACTGGGCTGTACAGCCAACAAGCACAAGTGGCATGACTAGCCTGGAGCAGTTGTGCTGGAGTTTTGGTTGGTGCATCCCTTGAACCCTTATATTCCCTATAATTCTATGATGACCTGCTGAAGGCCAGTGGCTGCTGAAGTGGCTGATCCAGGCTGGTTTCTCCAAACACTCCTCAGGGATGAATTAGCAGCATAGGCCCCAGAAAGCTGCGTGCCATGGACATGGTGCAGTCCTTTTCTCTTCCTGTCAGTCTCTTCTGCAACACACAAGTTGTGGAGCGTGTCCCTCACATTCAGAGCTGTTTTGTTTTAATGCTCCATGATAACTTTTAGATCCTCCCTGTCTCTTATCTATTTGTTGGCAAGACTGTTCCACTGTGACTACGAGCAAGAACCCAGAGGCTGGGAGCTGTATTCCCTGCTTGTCTTTTGACTGCTGTGTGATCTTGGATAACTAACTTAGGGCTACGCTTATTTTTGTATGGATGTTAGGCAACTCAGGGTGTTTTTGAAGCCCTGCAGCTGTTTGAGTCCTGAGAAATTAGGTGTCCAAATGCATTGAAAGATATACAGGGGTGCTTGTTTTTTTTTTTATTTTTAGGCTTCCACATTCTTTTTGATAGATTTGACTTTTAATCTTAGTGACTCAATTTCCTCACTTAGCACATTTGAAGAAGAATACAGAAAATGCTAAATTTTAAAATAGAAGTGCTGTGCTGTTTAGTAGTGTTTTGTTTTCGTTTCTTAGCCAATGTTAACATTTTCACTTGGACCAAATTTGACCACAATTCATTCACAGCTTAACATCATCAGCACCAGTAGGCTCATTTCTGATCAGCCATCTCTTCTCCGTAGTTTGTGTATTGGTGCTGTCTTGTAATGCTTCCTAAAAAAAAAAAATAATAATAATTAAAATAAGAATTTCTGGCTGCATCTGACAAATCACACTTGATACCAAAGAAAAATGATTTGTACAGTCTATTCTCAAAAGTTATTTCCTCTTTTATTTATTTATTTTTTTATGTTCAATGGAAACTTTTTTTTTTTTTTTTTGTGAATTCTGAACCACAGATTCTTTAAATGGGCTTGTAATGAGATGGCTCTTTTATATGAATTTGTGAACTTCACTGTCAATTCAGATCAATAAATCCTGAACCAATTGAGTTTTTTAATATAACTTACTGAAGAAGAAGAAAGTACTATGGATTTGATTGCTTCCTTCAGCTTTTGAAATGTAAAGAACAATCACAGTGTCAGAATAAAGATTTTTTTTTCTCTCCAGGTTAGGCTTGTGCGGTATGCATTTAGTCATTCTGGCTGATTCATAGACAGCAGTTTGCATCTTCAAGAGCAAGTACAGGGTGTTCCTTCTGAGATACACTGATCAGTTCTGCAAACACTGCTTAAATGATAACCAGCCATATTATGGCAGCTCCTGCCAGCACCTCTGTAAGTTAGGGGTTGTATCAGCATTTCCATTATAAATATAACATTTACACTACTACCACCTTCCTTGATTTATATTGTGCTCCTGCACTGTAACAGAGAATCACATTTGCTTTGTTCACTGCAGCTATACAGTGCTGTATATAGGGCTGAGGGCTCGAGGGATTTCTCTTCAATTGCTCCCAAATCTCTCTCCTGCACTATAAAGCCTAGCGTTGCCTTTTCAGCAAATATTGATGCTTTTTATTCTTTGCTTCAAGACATTATTCTGCTTATATGCTGTGTACCTGGACTAAGGTGCATTTACAATTTACCAGTGCACATACTGCAGGTGCTTTAAATCCTTCCACATATTATCTACATGGTTAATCGGAAGGAACAGACATCTTTCTGCACCAAAGACCTCATTCTGCATTCTCCATGTCCCTGGTTTTGCCACTGAATCAGGACACCGGTCTCAAACACAGGCTGTTAAGAAGTGACAGAACAGGGAACTGAGTATAGTTCTTCATGCAACTTTATTATATTCATGCATAATAAGCACCCACTGTATTCACGGTCCATTTATGTATCATTACAGATGGTTAATAAATCATTAATACATGATGTTATGGACCCAAATAACAAGCTATTATAAATGATATCATCATTCTATCAGCAAGTGGTGTTGGAAATTACATTTATAAGCACACAGTTGGGCTCAGTAGCTTTCTGTGACAACTGACTTTCCAGTTATCTTCTATTTAAAGTCATTAAAATGTCTAATTCATCACTTATAAGCTATTTAGAAATGGGCATTCTAAAATTCAATGCATCCCCCTATGGATTTACTGGAATTTCTCTCTGGTCTTTCTTTTCTCTTTTGCTTAATATAGTTTTGTACCTTCGACATTTCTTCTGAAGAAGAACATCTATGAACTGCTTGTTTGCTCACACTGAGAGTGCTGAAAACATTATTGTTTACTATTTTTTTTGATTTGAGCTACAAAGTGTTTGAGAACAGCTCTATTTTTAACCACAAACGTACATATTAAAAAAAAAAAAAAAAAAAAAACACAGAGAAAACCGTATCATCAGGGAGCCAGCCTGCCTAAATGGCCTTCCTTTCTGTCTTGTGGCACAGCTTGAAAGATCTTTAATTTCAGATCATTCAGATCAGCTGCCCTGTGTCACCTGTGTTTCCTGCACAACATGACTGAGCAGGACTGCCGTGCCTGTCCTTCCAGGGTCTGTGCTAACCAGGGCTTGGTACTGGCATCTCTGATGGCGTGTGGAGCAGGGAGGGCAAGGGTTGGATGGGCCTAGGGAATCAGGTAACCCACTCAACCTTCCTTGTTCTCACTCCATGTCCAAGTGTGGAAGTACATAGGTTCCACCTGTCCTGTGGGTTAAAAGAACAATTCCACAGACTTCAGGTTATGAATCCAGTACCTTTTAAATAAGAAAAGGAAAGGAAAAAAAAAAAAAAGATGTCTATTATAACAAAAATTACCCAGCAAGGCCCCTACATTTTTTCACCTGCTAACGCACTAGCAACTTTCTTCCCACCTCACAAATTATATTTACAGTTTCCTTGTGGTTTTTGCCCTGAAGTCAATTTTCACTCCAGCAACTTTTCTTCTGTTCTGTGCCTTGGCTCCTTAGGTCATTAACCTCAAGCAAAGAACTTTGTCAAATACTTTGAAAAACGAAGTCCACTCTATTTCCCTTGTCTGTCCTGGTGGCAATACAGCACATTCAAAGAATTCCAGCAATTTTCTGAGGCATGACCTGCCTCTCCTGAAACACGCTGGTATCTTTGCAATCTTTCAGCAAGCTGTGCTGTACCAAATGTTCCTCCATTTGATCTTCTTAAATATTTACTCAACTGTTTCCAGTGACTCGCATTCAGCTAACTGGTCTCCAGTAACTTGACAAACTCGGCCAGCTTGATGGTTTGCTCGCTTGTTTTTAATAGCATTTCAAAGTAAACAGAAAAATATTTTATTCTCACAGCTTACAGTCTCTCCTAAAGTAAAAATTCACTAATCATTCCACAGCTTTGGAGAAATGTGTGTGGTTGTGTTGGTAGAACCAGGCTGATCTCTTAATTACTTTATCAGAGAGAGAGAGGTAACTTCGTAAATAGTTTATGTCCATGTCTATGTTTATGTGCCATGAAAATACCATCTTACTAACAAACAGTAGAACTTGTGTTACCCGTGGAAAAGTGGTGATTATTATGAACAGATAGTGTAATTGGCTTTCTTAGCAATAACCTCCTTCAAGGACTAAAATTAGGAGGAGATGGAATAGCTTCTGTCAAATTTAGTGTAGTAAGTGGATCTGTAATGTTAACTCACTGGAGCAATTCTGATGTGTTTGGTGGGGGTGGGGTAGGAATACTTCTGGGGTTTCTTTAGAAATGAACAAAACACCAAATAACTTGTGGCTTTGCTGTGATGCCCAGGAATTATGCCCCAAATGAACATTGTTTTCTGATATATTTCTGGGCCAGATTCTCTGCTTTTTACTGCTGGTATTACATTGTTGCCTTCAGTGTCCGGCCGGTTCTGGCCCCTGCCTCATCAGCACAGATGATTTTTTAAGCTGAGTGGAGGAAATTTTTAGACAGCTCTATTCTTCCCAGTGTTCCTATCTCTTCAAAGCGAGCCTCAGTGAAGGCTCTCCTTTAACATAAGCATAGGAAAGTTTGAGTGTTTAGATCAGAAAATCCAAGCTTGCTCTCTGCTGTCACTGTGAGGCTTTGGATGGCTGTATTGTGGAGCACTAACCATAATGTTCTAGCTGGTCATTGATATTTTCAGGCACATTCTCCTAACAGGGGCATCCTCATGAACATGATGATGCCCCTGTTAGGATGAACAGAATAATAATTTAGGAAGAAAACACGCTAATTCAATCAAATGCAGCTCCTTTGGTCTATAAGCTGTCTACAATGGGTTGCCTTTGCCCTGCAAAGCTTCCTTGAGAGGATCAGGTATGTGAAGGATGCAGCAGCTAAGTTGCTGGAAGAGAAAAAAAACAAAAACGTCTTCCACAAGGGTGGTGAAATAGTACAGACTTAGTATTTCTGTTGCTTTTTCTTGGACTGTGGACAGTGATTGGTGAGGAAGATAACTTTTCCCCAAATGTTTGGCTTTTCTGTGTTTTTTTTTCCTCCTTCTCCACCCTAGCTATGGCCCTCCCCTTCATCCTCTCCTTACATCCCCCTCCCTGCTGTAGCGCTTGCTGGCTTCCAATCCGAGTGGTATTTTTCTTCCAAAGAAAAAAGATTGAGGTCCATCTCCTTTGTATCTACCCCAGGGGCAAACCTTCTCTTCCTACTCTGCTACGATGGGTATAATTTTATACCTCAAAGCACTACTCTGCTTTTTGGCAATAGCTAAATACGCTTCTGTGAAGCTTACGCTAATTCCCTCCTGAATAAGCAGCACTCATTCTTGTTTGTTTGGCTAAATTGGTTCTTCAAGAGTTGCCCCAATAAAGCAGATGGCACAATCAAGCATGTACAGATTAGACAGACCATAATTTGTGTTGATCAAAATGTTTTTATAGATTTTTTTTGACAGAGAATGGCATTTCAATCAGACTTTTTTTTTTTTTTTTGAAAAAATGTCAACATTTTGCTATTTAATTTCTCAGAAGCTGAGAAACATTTTTTCCCTTCATTTATTGGTAAGTTACATTTTCAGTTTTTGAGGATTTTTGAAGGAAAAAATTAAAGAGAAATGTTGATCTGAGTGCAAAAATATACTTTACAAATTACTTCTAGGGAAACAAATTTTTCTTTAGTAGCTTTGAA
Organism: Aythya ferina; assembly: GCF_964211825.1. NCBI lineage: Eukaryota > Metazoa > Chordata > Aves > Anseriformes > Anatidae > Aythya > Aythya ferina. The sequence continues at coordinate 51,820,412 of NC_140299.1, read as the reverse complement.
TATACTGCAGCTGTAAGAGAGAATTTGAAATCTGATTTGCTTTGTCTGTTTGTAAACAGCATAGAAGTTCTCCATATACAAACAAACTATATTGAGATTACCTGTTTTAATACTGTGTGTTTTGTTGTTTTGTTTTGTTTTGTTTTTAATTATTATTATTTGTTAAAGTATCTGGTAGTGTTAATTCACTTTAGACAACGCATGTATAGACCCAGTAATATGGCTAAGTTTTCTGATGCAAGGCTCTGCTAGTGACAATAGATTTCTGCAAGACAAACACTGCCCATGAAAGACTGGGTGAAGGGGAAGAATTGAAGTAGACATTGTTCTGTGGAAGTTATAAATATACACATTAGGTTTAGAGTGGAAAGCGTTACTATTTTATCCAGAACTGGGATGAATTTCAGTCCCACTCCTGTATTTCAGTTACAAATGCATTATCAGCTTACATATCTAAACCTTTCATTACACCGCTCAACACATATCTTTAAAAGACCAACCTGCATTTTTAACTACTGAAATTACCTGGTATGGTAATGTTGCCATTAGCCCTCAACTCAGGGTGATAGAGTCACTTCAACTCATGATGATGGAGGATCTAAGACTGCCCGCTAGTACTGGTAAATGATAGCCACATTGTTTGGACGCTAAATCTCATGCAAATCTGTCCCTTTTTCTTGTTACTGATGTGTCATATATTTAGTTTGAGGTGTTTGCTCATATTTCCTAAACCTTCTCTCATGGATGTCTGTTCTCTCTATCACTACCAGTTAGTAAGGTTCCTCTGCATGGGCATATTTCTTGAAGCTTTCTACGTAGTTTTGTTAGTCCTAGGGCTCTAAACCTCCACTGATCAAAAGTTCCCTATTTTCTTCCTCTGTTAGGTTATGATTATGACTACTGTAAAGTCACAGCTGTGCTCAGTAGGTTTTGCAGCAGAAGTAAAGACAGGATTCAGAGGTGATATTGCTGCTCTATATTTCACTCTGTCAAAAGTTATGGATGCATACCTTGCAGTGGAAATGGCCCAATATAAGAACTGCTTGCATCTGAAATTCATTGTTGTTTATTGTCTGCTGCTGTCTTCGCTTTCCTGCTTCTAGTTTCTGCATACCATTTCTTAAGAACCTCCTTTTCATAATTTCTTCCGTGTTTCATTTTGTTTGTTTGAGGCAAGCAGATACTAAGATGCTTCTCACTCTTACAGGCTCATTCTTCTTTCAGATCCATGAGACTTGCATTTGCTCTTCTCTGAGAATTCAGCAACTCCTTTGTTCATTACAATTCCTTTTATTTGTGTCTGATGCTGTTCCTTATCTCTCCCCACATAAGTTGTCATTTTTGTCTCCTGACATTGAAAAAGTTTCTTGGAAATACAGGTAGAAATAGTTAAGAAAAGATGCAAAGTGGAAGGTTTCAGTTTGCCAGCACTCTCCCTGCCCAGTGTGTGCAGACCCGATGCACTTTGTTCTCTACAGTGTATTAGGGTGTCCATTATCAGCAATGGAAGCTTGTTAACACAGTAACACAGAGACTATCCATTATTCCTCTTGCTCCTTTATAAAGAGGCCATTAAAATAGAGGCAAGCTCCTTTCCCTACAGCTTGAAATTTGAACAAATTTAATTTCTATTTATTAGGGAAACTTGTGCTGCTGGGGGGAAAAAAGCCAGATTGACAGTTTTGGAATATAAAGTCCCTTATTCATCAACAGAACAGGTAAAGGAAGTGGCTGTTTCTCTTGCCTTGCCAATTTTTGCTCATCTCTGACCTAGAGGTAACACCTCAAGCTTGGAGTTCATTCTCCGTGTCTTTCTAATCATTGGGCTCTCTGCTGAGGTAGGTGCCAATTAGCACAGGTTATTTTTGTGATGTGGACAGCTGACCATTAGAACAGGAGGGAAACCATGAAATTTATGTTGTGAAATGAGAGCTCATCATCATGGCTATGTTGGACAGATTCATATTGGTACTCCAAAACAGTTTGTCTGGGATTGTGTTACATTACCAGCTCAGTTCAGGCATTTCACCCCCACCAGTAGTGCAAGTTTTCACAATGAAGAAGGCAGTACAGTGTCCATTGTCAATGAACCAGCCACCACAAACCTGAGCTGTACCTCTGGCCACTTTCTGCCTGAGGGCCCCTCTGTCTATCCAGGCAGTGACACGTTTCTAGTTGTTTGCCCTTCTCAGTGCAGGGATCAGGATCTCTAGAAAGAAAGGTTGTAAGCCCCCATAAATACCTAGAAGAAACAAAACCTTACAAGAACATCCTTGTGTGTTGTGATAGGGGTGTATGTTTATTTGCAGCCAGGATGAGAGATGATCACTACTGGAAGATAGAAGCCCAAATGGAAAGAAAAACTCTCATGGGTCTTGAAGATGGGCTGGACTGCTGTCTAGGCAGGCATGAATGAGCTTGAGGTGATCAGGGCCTTGGACACGCACACTATTTTTAGGTCTAGGCTAAAGTCCATGTATGCAGAATAGTCTACTATTATTACATCTGGGTCCTGCATCACTTTCTTGCGCAGAAAGGAGCCAAGAAGTCCAAGCAGGCTTCAAAATGTGCTTCTAAACCAGCAAAGGAGGGGGTGGAGGACTAGCACTCTTTAGCAGTTCTACTGACACTTACACACACACAGTTGCTCAGACAAAGGAATTTGAAACCAAAGGCTCCTCATTGAGTGTGTCAGGGCAGTGGAAGCCCCACCTTGTTTGAAAACTTGAAAACATCCCAGGCTATAAATCTCGTTAATTAACATTTCTTTTCAGAGTGTGAGGTGGAGCGTGGAGGATAGCAGTATAGACGAGGATTAAACTAACAAATGGGATGAGCTTGTGGAATACCTAGTGCTATGCCAAAGTATTCTGCTTCTGATACAGGTACCAAGAGAGAAACAGAGGCTGTGTGAGGCATAGATCAGTTCACACTGGGTTGTGTAATTGTCTTCACTAAAATGAAGAGAAAATGGATCACCATCTGAAAAAATTAAGCCTTTTTTTTATATGTCATGATGGTCACCTCACCTTCCCTTCCCTTCCCTTCCCTTCCCTTCCCTTCCCTTCCCTTCCCTTCCCTTCCCTTCCCTTCCCTTCCCTTCCCTTCCCTTCCCTTCCCTTCCCTTCCCTTCCCTTCCCTTCCCTTCCCTTCCCTTCCCTTCCCTTCCCTTCCCTTCCCTTCCCTTCCCTTCCCTTCCCTTCCCTTCCCTTCCCTTCCCTTCCCTTCCCTTCCCTTCCCTTCCCTTCCCTTCCCTTCCCTTCCCTTCCCTTCCCTTCCCTTCCCTTCCCTTCCCTTCCCTTCCCTTCCCTTCCCTTCCCTTCCCTTCCCTTCCCTTCCCTTCCCTTCCCTTCCCTTCCCTTCCCTTCCCTTCCCTTCCCTTCCCTTCCCTTCCCTCTCTTTCCTATTCTTTTCTTCTCTATTCTTTTTTTTTTTGTTTGTTTTTGTTAAGAAAAAAGAAGCTCTCGAATTTGGAAAATTTCCAACCTCTTATCTATTCCTATCGGTCACATCCCATTATATGACAATGCTGATGTGAAGTGGACTGATGGAACTGGGTGGGACATGTCACAATGTGGAGCACAATGTGTCAATCTGACAAGTGTAAGAGACACTGTTTCCTATAACCTGATTTATTTTATTTTTATTTTTAAACTGCATTTCGGAAAAACGAAAATGTCAGACCACCCTAGCATTAAGGGAGGGAACTAAAATGGAGTCAGTTGTTTGTGGGCAAGGGAACCAAGCTGGAGAATTTCCTTGAGAACAATTTTCATCATTCTCCTGCATTAGGAAGGAAAGATATACTTGGTCTGAATCACTGGGGAGAGAAACACATGTAGCGGGGCAAACAGGTCTGGGAATGTTGTATGTGTAGATGCGCACAGATATGAAGAAAACCTACATCAGGTAAACAGCATAATCTCTTCTGCAAATTACAAATTACACCACGTAGGTTGCAGAAGTATTCATGCTGGCTGTTTTATGTTGCAATGTTCATTTTGCAGCATGAGACACCAGTGTTAATCAGGGGTGTACCTAGAAAACTGGAGCTGGCGCTCTCAGTGGCAGAGCTCTTTCTCCCCATGGTTGTAATGTCACCATGCAGACATGCTGTTCCATGCACTGTCGTTGCAAACACGGCATGAGCAGTTTGGTAGCTAGATCAGTTACAACTCCTCTTCCACCCCCAGCCCTCCCTGAGAACTGATCAAAGATTCCTCCCACTCTGCTGTTGTCTCTGATGTAAAATAGACTTGTCTGATGATAAAATCCAAATCTGAGGCAGGGGAGAGACTCCCATCCAAGTTGCCAACAAAATATACTCTAGTCTTTGAATGAACCTTCCGAATATAGCTAGAGCCAACAAGGAAATCTGGTAGGACTCCAAGATATATATACTATATAGCAAGAGCCTGACAGAGTCACCTTTATATGTGTTGCAAGGTACCAGGAAGGGAAGGTTCTCAGAATATTAAGGGCAAGTCATGTAGAGATCAGTCTCACTGTCTTCTATGCTTTGCTCAAGCTTGATGTGCAGATTCTCCAACTCCAGTCTTTAGGTAGTACATTTTATTTCAGGAGACTGTGCAGATTGGATCCAAAGCACTGACTTTTGAAACTACTTTTTTTTTTTTTTTTTTGAGCTGAATCCTGTTTTCTATTCATGCTCTATTTTCCTGCTGAAATATCTTGCCATGGCAAGATTTTTCTTTTTGGCAGCCACAGAAATCACTTGGTTATGAACTATCCAGATTTTATCAGACAATTAGCAAATCAGCTCAGTGTTTGTGTGTGTGTGTGCATGTGTGCGTCTGTTTGCATGTGCGTGTGTGGTAATTGGTGTTCATGATATATGGCTGGCTGGCTGGAATATCTCACTACCCACACAAAATGATTGCTGATAAGAAGGCCTTTTCCAGCTCAGTATTAGTATGCTTCATCTGAAATTGGCTTTGCTGACAAGTCTTTTGCTTTTGATTTTATGTTCCTGATGGAAAATGTATCATTGTGCCTAATTTCAAGCATAATAGTTCTATAATAATCTCCTGAGGAGATATTAAGTTATAGTTATTTGTGCTGTCTTGGGTGATCATGCAAGTTGCTAGCATGACAGCAGCAGCAAGACCTGGATACAGAACAAAGAAATGGCTTGCCAAAGCTGCAAACATGGGCTCCAACTGTGGTGGTGATATATGAGGTACAGATAGGTAAGATGTTTTCTCAAGAATGATGGGCTCCCAGCCTCAGCAGGAAGGTGAGCTTGAATATTACCCTCAGGCTCCCACCAGCTGAAATGATGCTATTGCCACCCAGCAGACCCAGGATGATAGTAACTGTCAGTCATCAGCAATCTACGCTGCATTTATGGTACCAAGTAGGACACTGTTTTGGAGAGAAGCTGCTACTCATATACATTCTGGTAAGTGGACACATATTGTTGCAGTGCTTGTCCTCCTCTTACATATATATCTATAACTGGATGTATGAAAGAAGTGAATGTGTGTTAAACACACACCATGCAAAACTGCATCTGGGCTTTAACAAAGGCATTGTAGCAAAGTAATTTCTTCACCTGCCTTGATGAAGAATGCGACGTGGATGCAGAATCCCTGCAAAGAAGTGCATTATGAGATTTCTTTCTTGCTGGTTCAGCCCTATTAATCTGTTCAGCATGAGCTCGAGTATTTTAATAACAGGCATGGAATATTATGCTTGCTCTAAAATGGCTTGGTTTTAAGCACTTACTTGGTCTGTGTTTGTGTTAACCTAGTTGGGGAAAAAAACAGGTTTTAAGCTTATCCTCCTTTTCTTTCCGTAATCACAGCTACAGGGCAAAACATACCAAGTGTCTAATAAGAGAAATAGCATTATCATATGCTAATTTACAGTAACGCTAAGAACTGCACAAAGAACAAACCTCTGACTCTATGTATGTGTTGAAATCCATGCTTGTGAATAGTTCTGTGGTTTGGCTGGTTGTCCTTTTGGGGACAGAATTTGTCTCCCTGAGGCCACCACAGCTCACAGATTCCTGTTTATATAATACTTCTCATTCAGGAGCGGATTTTATTCTGATTTTACCTGTATTTGTTTCCTGCTAAATATTACTGCAGGAAAAGGTAATCAGCTTGCAGCTGAAGACTTATCAGCTCTTTTTGCTGAAGAGCAACCTCTCCATCTCTAACAGGAATCGACACTGATCGCTTCCAAAAGAGTCTCTGCCTATTTCTCTTCCCCTGGAAAGCTGAGAGCTGCACTAGAGAAGTCCAAGGGTGAGAGAAGCTGCAAATGGAGAAGGGAAAGGACATCTGAGAGTCTTCACTAAATAATCAGAGGACTGAATGATTTCAGACAAAGACAGGAGTTATATAATACATTCCTACTCTGTGAGTAATCAGATGCAAAGACTGACATATTTGTGAGTGCTCCCAAAACTGATCCTGGGCTTACTGTGGCCATTCCTGCAAGCAAAAACAACACTTAATGGCAAAAAAAAAAAAAAAAAAAAAAAAAAAAAAAAAAAAGGAGGGGAGGGAAGAAAGTGTGATTGTACTCATAGGACAACATCCTGATTTTTTCCCTGGTGGACCCTTGCCACTACCATGGCAAAATGCCTGGAAACTGCCTTTTTTTTTTTTTCACAAAAAAAAAAAAAAATGTTTTGAAGGAAGAACAAAAGAAGTTTGAGCTTTTGGCAGATCTTTGGAGATCTCTGTGTTCAGATCCTCAGCTGGTGTAAATCAAGATAACTGTGGTATTGCTACAGTAGTTAAAAAATGACTGACTCTCCCATCCATCATGACTGGCAGCTGTGAGGAATATTTCTATAGAGCTTAGATGGAGATGCTGGAGGAACTGCTTCTCCTGCATGGAATGTGTTTTTTTACTAAGGAAACATAATTTATTCTTAATTGCTTAAACTCCCTTGTAGATAACCTAGTGGTACCTCCTGTTAGATAGGCGTTTGTTGTGTGTGATAAATAAAGACCCAGCTTTATTTTCTTGCTTCAGTAGTTGAATGACATGTTAATCTGCTATGAAAATGCATAATAGGATCAATGGAGATCAGGATGTATGTTTTAAATTTAAAAGGTCCTTTCTTTGTCTAATCAATGTTTCTGTATTATTTTACAGCATATGTGGCAAAAGAACCCCACCACTAGGCCAAGATAATCAGTAAATAATAATTCGCAAAACTGAAAGGCTTAATGTTTAGAAGTGAGAGGATGTTTTTGTGGTCAGTGGTGGTCTACACCAAGCACCCTGAAACCTCTATAAATCTACAGACTGGATAATTATTTAAATGCAAGGCCCTGCAAATCCAGTGTTGCATTTGGATAGGGATGAAATATATAAACCCTCCTTTGTGTATGAACTCAGGTTGCAGTGCATCTGGCTAGTGCCCAGCAGTGAGATTTTTTTCCTCTTTAACATAGAGAGAAATGTCCTGGGGAAATTAAACTCATCTGAGTTCATTATTTAGTGGCCAAATCTGCATTTGTAATGCTGTTGAGGTTTGAGCACAAAGTCACTGATGCAAGGAGATACAGGTATGTATCTCTGTGTGGTGTGTGGTGACTGGGTGAATTGGCAGAAGTGTCTCATTTCAGGTGAACACAAGGGAGACAAGGGAGTGGAGAGTCAGACTCAGAGATCGCACTTTCCTTTATGTCCCAGATTCACCCAGCTCTGTCCGTCCTTTGAAATACAAGCTGTTCTCCTAAGGTTTTCCAAAGCATGGAGTAATATAATGAAATTTATCTTTAAAGACATTCTGGAAGCCAGATTTTCAATTATATTGAAATTCATAACTCTTAAGCTGTAGCCCAAATGTTGCATCACGTTTATATGTGCATTCATTTGTTTGTCTTCTGTTGGTAAAGGGTATTATTTCAGGATCATCTAACAGTTGATTTGATTAGCTGTGTTATCGTCCAGAGCACTCCACTACTATTTTGCCTACAGACCAAGGAAACACATGATTACCAGGTTAAGGAAGAAAGGTAATAAATAAAATGCCACTAAGACTGGGAAAATCAAACCAAGATAAGGTGTGACAGCCCTCTTCCAGATTTCTCCAGAAGTGTCGCACACATGACATGCTGACAAAAGAGACAAGGTGGTTCATTCAGAGAAACTGACAGTTAAGCCAGGACTGCAATCTCCTCCATGGTGAAGTCATGGTTCATGTTTTACGTAATGTTGTAGCCATGCAGTGGTGTCTGTAACTGGTCCAGTGCTTATCCAAAGGTCATCTGTGTGATCAGCATCATTGCGCAGAATGCATGTGGGTTATTTAGAACCCTCTAAGCTGGTAGAAAACAGCCAGGCAGGGAGAAGTTTCCCATCTTGTGGTTTTAATACATTTGGAATTTAATAAAATTAATTCATCACTTATTCTTGCTTTAATGTAAATTGCAAAATAGCATTGCTCATGCCTTCTTTTTGTGTTCATGTGCTTCTTCTCAGACACAATGTGTAACAATTGTAACAATAAGGATACAAATCATGGGACTACTTATGGGGAGATTTAAATTATCTTTCTGACTACCTACTGAGTGCTATGACATGTAGGTATATGGTTGCTATGATGTTACATATATCACATTATCGCATTCTGCCTTAATTTCCCTTTTCTAAAGCAATAACAGCCTTTTACTGGAAAATGCTGCAGCCTCTTCAGGTTGTAGCAGTCAACTGCAATAATGGAGCATTTCTATGAAATTCAGACAGTTCTCAGCTCCCAGTTGTTGGCTTTGGATCCCAGAAGAAGATGGAGAAAACTCAACAAGAGACTTCTCTTCACAGTACTTATGAAAATGAGAGTTGGCACAAAGGCAAAGCATTGGTCCTGGAAACAGCCAAGGTGGTGAAAATCTTCCCAAGAATTTGGCTGGGCTAAGCCTTGCAGTATATACACCTGGTCAAACTCTTCCATGCTTCATATCATTTAGTAGCCATTTTGTAATGTGTTTACACAAGGTTGTGGATGGCTGCCTACCTGCTACACCTCTGTTGGTGTAACAAACCTATATGGCTGTTTCCCACCACTCAGCTTTTGGCTCTGAGTCTGTCCTTTACCAGCCCAGAGGCTGGCTTTGAGTCAGACCTTCTACCTCGTTGAATCCACCCATGACCTTTTGTGTGAGGCCTGTCTCCAAAGTTCAGCTCATTTTGGTCTTGCATTCATTTTTCTTCCATGCTTTCTATGAATTTCTCTGCTTGGTGTTTTTAGACAGGTCCAAGTAGAAACGAGCTTCACAATAATTTACATCTGTAGTCTTTATATTGTAACTGACTTGAAACCTTCCCTTGCCTTAGGCCTTGACTGGCACGTAGCGACAGCACTGAGCCTTTCTAGCTAGCTTCCCTGCATAGCTTGGTCTGCACAACTACAGTTGTTGAGTGCCAGAATCTCTCCTCTTCCCATGCATTCAGGTCTTCTGCATGTGAACGTTAATTTTGATCTGCCTGCTACATTCAGTGTGTGACAGATTTGGCACACAACGCATCCATGCACGCTGTATTTAGGAACGGATGTCACTGGTACAACAGTGTATGTGGTGTAAGTTCACTCTTGGGGCCTCCTAGAGAGAAAAAAAGTAGTTTGGGAAGAGAGTCTATGAAAGCTGAATCTTCTTTGCAAGCTATTTGTGCTCTACAGGCAGGTGGGCTCCTCTGGCGTCTCCAAAATTCTAGGGATTTCTGAGATGCAACCTGTTCAGTGAGACTCCTCGCCAGTAATAAATGCCTGCCACCTCCTCTGTGGACTGACTGCACTGCTGCCTGTGCTAGCACTTTCCAGCCTATGTATGGCAGCTGCTGAAGTCAGGAATTATTTCTTCAGCATCATTTTCAGGCAAAGGTCTTGGGTTGTAGCTTCATCCTGGGGATTTCCTGTGGCTTGTATGTTGTATCTGTTACAAGTGGTCCCTTGAGCTTCCGAAGAGAGAGCAAGGATGAGCTGTGAGAGCTGTGGAGATGAGCCGTGGAGTGGAACAGGTGTGCTAGAGTTTGCTGGTGTTTCTTGCAAGTTAATGCAATCACTGTGGATAAAACCTCCCAGTGGAAATTTAATGCATCTTCCCTTTCTTAACCTACACATTAAGAATGCTTCTTACACATACATCATATAGACTAGAGAAATATTAGAGATGAATCAACTCAAGCTTATAGTAATGGCTGCAGAAAATAATAATAGGTAACTGTTTCCATTAAGAGATCTTGAAAAGGTAATAGGGTAGGTAACATTTCAGAAAGACAAACTTATGTTTGTGTCTGCTATTACAGTCTTTTTCTTCTGACTTTCTATATGTAAGGCCTACATGAAACTTCCAAACACATTTTATTTTTTTCTCTCTTTTTGAATAGTTTGAGAAGAGCAATTATGCTGCTGTGGAAGAGTTACACTGGAGCTTGAGGGTGCTGGCATCACTTTCAGCTCCACTATAATCTCAATGTGTGATGTCTGGCTCTGTCACTTATCTATATCTTCCTTGCAAAGGAATGCAAGGTGAATGGTGATAGACATACCACCTTTGCTTCTGGTGGATTTTAATCATTTTGGGATGGACACCACTTGACTAATTTGCTTAATATGAGTAACTTTTAGCATATTCGCCTCAAGTGAGCACACATTAGCGTGGCCACATTTCTCTATATTTCTGTCATGGTTTGTTCAGAGCTATCTATGTGTGTGATGTACTGCCATCTGTTTACACTCTTCCTCTCTGAAAACCTCTCTTCCCCAGCCAGACATAATAATGGTGAAATGACCATTTTCCCAACCTCTGTCTCTTACTTATTTTAATTATTTTTGTTTTGTTTTGTTTTGTTTTTCTTTTCCTGAGGCTGTCTCATCCCCTGTGTTTTTTCAGTCACACAGAATCCTAGAATGGCCAAGGTTGGAAGGGACCTTTGAAGTTCGTCTAGTCCAACCTCCCTGCTGAGCAGGATCACCTAGAGCACGTTGTGCAGGATGGCATCCAGGGAGTTTTGAATATCTCCTGAGAAGGAGACTCCACAACCTCTCTGGGCAACCTGTCCCAGTGCTCTGCCACCCTCATAGCAAAGAAGTGCACCCTCATATTGAGCCGGAACCTCCTCTGCTTCAGTTTGTGCCCATTGCCTCTTGCCCTGTCACAGGGCACAACTGAAAAGAGACTGCCTTCCTCTCGACACACTCCCCTCAGATATTTATGCACATTGAGAGGTCTCCCCTCAGTCTTCTCTTTTCCAGGTTAAATAGGCCAAGCTCTTTCAGCCTGTCCTTGTACAACAGCTGCTTCAGTCCCCTCATCATCTCTGTAGCCTGGACTCCCTCCAGTAGCTCCATGTCAATCTTGTACCGGGGAGCCCAGAGCTGGACACAATACTCCAGGTGTGGCCTCACCAGGGATGAGTAGAGGGGCAGGATCACCTCCCTCCGCCTGCTGGCAATGCTCTTCCAAATGTACCCCACGATCCCATTGGCCTTCTTGGCCACAAGGACCCATTGCTGGCTCATGGTCAGCCTACTCTCCACCAAGACTCCCAGGTCCCTCTCTGCAGACCTGCTCTCCCGCAGGACAGCCCCCAGCCTGTACTGGTGCTTGGGGTTGTTCCTGCCTAGATGCAGGACCCTGCAGCTGCTCTTGTTGAACCTCATGAGGTTCCTCTGCGCCCAACCCTGCAGTCTGCCCAGGTCCCTCTGAATGGCAGCAGCACAGCCCTCTGGAGTATCAGCCACTCCTCCCAGCTTTGTGTCATCAGCATAGTACAATTAGACCATGGTAGTGTCCTTCTCAAAAGTGGGTTGTGGTGACTCTTTTCCCCCCACTGGCTAAAAGGAGACCTATGTCTATGTGTAACTGTGGAAAACAAATCCTTTCAGTGCTCCACAAAGGGATCAGGGAAACCAATATACTCCTTTCCCTTGGCACATCTGTAACAGGAAGGTATGTTTTCCTTCCAACACTGAATTAATGCAGTTTTGCTGTGACTGAACTCTAAAGAATATGAGCAATTGTCCTCTCCCAGTATCTTTTCTATGACTTTTAGATAGTGGGAAACATTGCCATCATTTACCTATGTAACCACTCTCTATCTTATTGTTACCCCATAAAACATACCCTTAGAAAGGATGAACAGTTGTCACTTTGTTGCTTGCACTGTCACTTTGCAAACTCTAAATAACAGTGAGATTATGACATGCTATAAAAGTACCTTGAGATAAACCTGTCTGAGTGCAGGGCTGATATTTACTTTTGGATTAGATTTCAGTTTGATCTCTCTCTCTCTTTCTCTCCCTCCCTCTCTCTCTCTTCCTCTCTTCCTTTCTCTCTCGATACTTCATTTAATTCTCTTAGAAACCCAAAAGAATGGCATTGAGAGTGAACCTGCAGAATACATTGTTAAGCCAGGAAAGGAAGCCTGAACTAAGTTCATTTTCAGCTGATTTGTTTGTACTCATAGCAGTGTTACTCAGCCTTTCATGTAGTTCTCCCATGCAAGTACTAATCTGGCTCATTGGCTTTTGAGATCTCATAGGATCCTAGCACAAGTCTGAACAAAGTACATGCAGTGTCTAGACAGAGAGCTTAATTCGTACTCAGACTGCAAACAGCAATGTAATGTTCTTTGCCTTTACATTTGAAAGGCTCAGCTTGCTTAAAACTTGAGTTCTAGAGCTTGAGCTCTAACCTTCTGGGAATACCATGATGTCATTATTAAAACAGAAAAAAAAAGAGGTGCTTTGGATATGGCTTGGACAAGAAATATCCTAATCATGATGAGCTGATTGAAAGTTAGACCATAGAAGGTAAACAAACAAATAAACATTTTTTTTTCCAGCAATGCTCTCTGAAACCTTATCAGTTCTTACCTCTCTGAAACCATATCAGTTTCATTTTCAGAGCTGCCCCAGAAGTAGCTGGTGGTTCTTTTTATGCATATGCCTGGTTTTATATCTCTTGATGACTGCTTTTTTTTTTATTATATTTATTTATTTATTTATTTATTTTTAAGTGGAACCTTAAAAGAGCAAAAGACTATTCTTCTCCAGAGATGTCTGCACAGACACAAAGCCTCTGTCTGCAGAGGACTCAAAGCCTCTTCGGGCCCCAGAGAGATGCTTGTTATTTGATCTTCTGGTAAATTAATCTCCAGGGCATAGCAAGGAAGGGTGATCTTGGTGAGCACTTCTCATCAAGAAAGGTGAGAGGAGAATGAAATTCTTGAGATGCCTTCCAGAGGCATGGACAAGCACTTTGGTGCCTGTGATCTCTGACTGCATCACAAGCTTGTTTGAGGAAACCGGGGTTCAGTCAAGTGATGAAATATCTTACTCTCTTATTTTTTCTCTCTTATTCTTACTCTCATTCTTAGATGCCACTGACAGAATTTTGTGCATATGCTAAGTGCTGTGAGATCTACTAATGAAGCTATGGTGCTTTTGTATATGAAAAATAAAAGGAAGCATATTTTTGTTGAGCTTGGGCTGAAAGCTCAGTATTGAAATTAGTGATGGAAATTGGAATGGCCTTTCACCAGATGAGATATACAAAATTTGTAATTACCTTCACATAGTGATGGTGAGAACCAGTATCAACGGGCAGGAACAGGCAGGGATGCCTTGTCAGTTTAGACATGGGTTGCCCCAGTATGGCAGTCAGTGATTACATTAGCTATCTTGATTTGTTTTGCTAACCCGTCCACCACAGGCTAATGTGCAAAAACCCCAAGCCATTTCATCATGTTGTCTGACAGGCAGCCATGCAGGAGTTGTGGCTTTCATTACTTATTAACCTGGGATGGCTGTGAATTGACCACATAAAGGCATAAGGCTTTGTATCTCACTGTCAATCCCTTGGGCTGCCAAGCACACCTAAATATATTTTAGTGTTCAGAACAAAGCATTTCACTGAAATCCATTGCTAATCCTCTACCACCACCTCCATCACATCATTAGCTGAAAAGTCAGGCTCTCATCAAACTGAGAGAAAAACAAATAAGAAACATGAGAGCACAGAATGTGGGTGAACCTGAAGGATTGCTCAATAATTATTGTCTCAGCTGAAGAATAGGAACAGTTCTTTGGAAATGAAACCACATCTTGCTTGACTATTTGACTACCTTGTCCTAGGGGCCTTGGTTGAAGTTCTGACATCATTGTCAGCAGTTTTCTTATTTCAGGCTCACTGAATTTCCTGCTGTGGAAGAAAAACTGGCTAAAAAAAGAAAACTGCTAGAGCTTAAAAGCACTCTGTTAGCAAAAGCCAGCAGTGGAGACCTTGGTTGATGAGTCATTTCACACACATAAGTGCCACACTAATCAATGAGAAATACTATAGGGGGCATTCACAGGCAGGAAAAATGAAAACCATGGAGATGCTAAGGATGGGGAAAACGGGGAGGGCTGCGTGCATATATCTGCGTGTGTGCTTGTATGTGTGTACTTTTGTGTATGTGTGTGTGATCAGAAAACAAGTGGAAGGTGGAGAAGGGATTGAAGCATGTTGTTCTGGGGGTAAGAACAGGTCTCCAACAACTTTGCGGCTTGCTGTCTTGTTAATGATAATACCTTATGTAAGGATTTCATAATGAGGATTTTTATGACATTTTCATCACATATTTATGACCTGCTGTAGAAATTAACTTTTCATAGACATTTGGAAATCCAGTCACTAAGAAGACTGGCTTTGTTATCCCTTGTATGAATTCTGTCATTATGTACCTGTTAAGTATGTATTGGCAATTTATTGACATTGCTATTCAAATTAAATTCTTGAGTAATTAGTCACCAGTGGATTTGCTTTCCCAAGTTGCAGCAATATGTCTCAAAACCTTTTCAAGCTTCTTCCAAGCTTCTCTCATTGGCATTTTTCCAAGACGTTTCTTAAGAACAAGCACTGAAGCTGATATTTAGAACATATGGTGATGATGTGTTTGTATGTTCATTAAATCAAGATACCAATGAAAGAAAAGTGTAAGGCTTTCTATCCTTTTAAATGAAATTGTCAACCTAGATATCTATTGCCTTTGCTGAAATCCAGCCTGAAATGACTTGTAAGCAGTGCTCTGTTATGATGACAAATTAATTCACATCAGACTTTGATCACTGCTTGAAAAGTTTTCAGACATCAATTTCCAGCAGTTGCATTTAGAAAATGAGAATTCAGTTTGGAGCCTCACACTGAAAACAACAAAAGCAGAAGTGTCTTCATGTAGCTGGTATGCAAACCTCTAGAAAAATGCAGGGAATTCAGTAGAAGTTTCTTCCATATGTAAGATAAAGAATTTCAGCAGCACTGGCTGATACGTACAATTAATGTTCTACATATGGCTCGCTTTGCACAAAGACCCTCACGTTACTATTGCTTGTGTGTACAAATGCATGCACTCACACAGAATACATCTGTCTGTCTGTCTGTCTTTTCCCATTGGTTCACCTTCTTGCCGTGTAGAACGTTAAAAGGAAATGAAAAAGGGAGGGGAGGGGGGATTAAAATTGAATAGGGCTGTATTAGCCAGCCTAATAGTGAAGGTGCATTTTGGAAATATAGTTCTGTATATCTAATGTTTACCACTTGAGTACTCATGCCTCAGGCTCAAAATGCATAATAATGCAAATTAAAACACAGCAAATGGAAGAGCTAGAATCTCAAAGATAACCATACCTAATGCAAAGTATGACAGAACATCTGCTCTTTAATTAATCTTACGTAAAGACTGAAGCTGTGCATTAAGATGCAGAGTGTTTATGACAACTGTTTTTTGTAGTTAACATGCTCCTGGCCTCCCTCATGTAATTGTTTCTGCTTTGTAACACACATAAAGCTCTGATAAACAACAACAGCCACCTAGAAATAAAAATGTTGGGAAGGGAATGTTTCAGAAACACAAAGTTAAAATGTTTTCAGGGAAGCATAGGTGTAGCATTTAAGTATGTGGAAGTGGATTTTGATGATGATGAGAAGAATTTAACATCTGGTTTTGAGAGTACACTGATGACAGCTGAAATCATATGATTAAGATTAAAAATAAAGAAAAGCAAGAAAACCCTTTTGTTTTAACTGGCCCTCAATATTTAGGTGTTCCATTTGAGATGAGTTCTAGCAGTCAGATTGTCAGAAAGTAGTCAGTCCTCTTTTCCACTGCCTTTCAGAAAACAAGGGCTACTTGGCAGCACTTTGATTTAGCTATCCCAAACCATTACTGATTTCTGAAGCTCAGTTACTCATCATGAATGCATGCAGGTGTTTGTGTGGATGCGGTTGCTACAAAGAGCAAAAAGTATATCTGGGACCTGCTCATTTCATCTTGATAAAATGACTTGCTTTTTCAAGTATGATTCACTCTATTTTCTTGAAAAAGTAATGCTGCAGTTATCATCATGGATAAGGAAGCAGTGTGGTTGGCAGTCTGGGTGGAGATTAATTCTGGAGACTAGTTGACAAACAAATTTGCTTTATTCAAGATGGCTGTATAAACAGTTTAGGTAACTGTTAAAACCTATATTAGTCCTCTGTCTGTGGTAAGCACTATATGAAACTGCTCTTGGATTCAGTGCAAGTGTGGATAAGAGACAAGTCACAGTGATACATGAGGAGAGTTAGCAGTAGATCTTCATTCTCACTGGCTGCAGTGCAAAAGCACCTCCACCATAGGGAGCTTCATCAAGAACTCATGGAAGTCAACCGGTTTACTGTTACTGTGGCTCAGACCTCTGGGGAGAAGAAAAATTTCCTTCATCTTCATTTGCTTCCACAGAATGGTGCAGGCTTGAACACAGTCTGACACTCAAGTGGCAGGTATTTCTTGTGCATCCATCAGGAGCAAAAATGTTCTCATCTAGAATTGTGAATCTAAATCTCACCCTATATAAATTGAATAATCTGGATGAGAAGTTTATCTTCATGTTATTAGGAGGTGTCTAGATGCAACTCATATGCCAGTTGTTTAACCTGTGAAGAAATAATAGAGGAAAAGAGGTGAAAGAGTTGTAGAAATATCAGAGAAATGAGAAAACTTAAAATTGCATTTTCTGTATTAGGCTGTTTTTTATCACCTATTTTGTTGCTTGGGTTTGTTTTCTTAAGGTGTTTGGAACTTTCTACATGGATCCTAGGGAAAAAAAAAAAAAAAAAAAAAAAAAAAAAAAAAAAAAACAGTTGTGTAAGGTATCTTGAAAACTTTTTCACTTGGGATAAATGGTTGGAGTCTTGAATAAAAATGATAGGATGCACTTTAAGCTGAATGAAAATAGGTTATCTGCAGAAAATATGAAGCTGGCATGTGGGCTGTGTCTGTAAAGAATCATTTTTATTTGCCTAAATATGTATAAGAGAGGAAGACAGATAAATTGAAAGAAAAACGCCATCACAGTAACATTCACTCTGGCAAAAGGTTTGCAAAAAAAATAGCTGCCTCTCTGAAATAATGACTTTACTGGAAAGTGTGTTCAATATATATGTGTGTGATTGTATACATATATATGTCAAAGGTAACCTTGTTGCTATGGGAATTGTCAGCAATTGCTCTCCCCTTACATGCTGTTATTATAATTAGTGATTCCTGTTTCATCATGGCATGATGCAATGTAAATGCAGACTTTCTGCTCATTCACTTCTTCCTGTATGTAGGTTTATTCCTCAAACTGAGGCTGTGCAGCAGATGCCAGAGTGTTCACTGTAATGAGGGACTGGAGAAGGACCTAAGCTTTACCAGCATTTGAATTGCTCTGGACTGCTCATCACTACTTTAATTTATACTCTTAGAGAGATGGCAACAGGGTGTATGTCTCCTATGGAAGTGATTTGAAAGCTTGCCAAGAAAGGGCCTCAGTCCTTTCCTCCTTATAGTCCTGGCACGTAGAACCACAGAAGAAAACAAAAAGCATTTGTGAGGAGTCATCCAGGAAGAAAGATTAACAATACAAACCAAAGGAGGAGAGAGAAAAGACCCCTTCCTCATTGAAACTGGATTTGTGCTTATTCTAATGGAACTTTTACAGACCCTGAATGTCCTCTAATCTGAACGTAATGCTCGTTGCTGCTTCTGCTGTTTCTTTGTTCGACATCCTGCCTGTTCTGCTTGTGGTTGGGCGAGGGGAGGGGGAAGCGCAGTCAGTGGCCAGCTTTATCTTTGTGTGATGAACAAATGTTGTTGTCATCCTCAAGGTCGTGGAGCATGTCTGCTTCACAAAACAAAGGGGTAGGCAGGGCCTTGTTTCTCCACCTTGTTCTCAGCGCACCCTGGACCTCTCAGGAAAAACCAGGAGGGTTTCTAATGTTTTCTTTTCCTGAAACACATCAAAGACCGTGAGTAGAGGAGGGAGATGCTTCCCCCGCTTAGTGTAGCCCCTCCTCTCTGCCCACCCCCCCACTTCTCCCCCCCCCCCGGCCATCTTTTTTGGCTCAGAAAATTGTGTGGCTTTAACCTTGGTTGTCTAATAACGAGTGACCTTGACTTTACATGGGATGGAAGGATTTCAGTGTTGGTTTTATCAGGATTAGCTTTTTATCTGCACAGAAGCATCCAAGAAAGTAAGACACCTTGTCTCCTTTTGCCTTAGACTCCCAGCTTTCTCCTCTGATTTTTGGAGCAATGAGGAGAAAATACATTGAATTACTGTGATGGGTATGTTGATACCACACTCAGTGCAGGGCAGGAATGGTGAAGCCATCACTGGCTGCTGGGCTCAGGCTCCGTGCCGTGGGTTGCATTCAGCTGCATTGTACTCGAGCTCAGAGCTCTCCTCTTCTGACACCACGTACTTCTTTTCATCTGCTCTCTGCACAGGCATTACTGCAGCCTGAGCCTGGAGAAGAGCAGTGGAGGAGGGCTGTGGAAACCAAGTATACAGGATTTATACCTCTTCGTGTCTTCTCTGCTTCTCACAACACAAACTGACTTTGAAAGATTGGCTCAGAAAATGAATACCCAGGACATTGCTCTCTGTTACTTTGCTGTGAAATTACTTTTCTGAATGAAAATATTGAATTCCTTTGAAAGCAAGTGCATAATATCTCTGGAAATGAAAATCCTGTGGAACTCACAAAGGAAAGAAGACCAAGGGATATGAAGGCTTTATATCTCTAAATGTTAGTCAGGCTGAGCTTCTTCTTTTACTTTCTTTTTGTGTGTATTTGTGTGACAACAATCATAAATGCTCTTTCTGATGTTGATACAGTGGGTGCTGGAATCTCTTTGATACTTATATGAGGTTTATGTTTTATCTACAATAAACAGGCAATAACATGATCTTTAATTTATGGGAGAGCTCGTGAACAGTCCAAGCTGGCACAGTCCAGTTGTTTAGCAACCCCAACCTACTGTCATCTTTCTTTGCAGAAATTACTGACTTCAGTACTAGATTGCACCATCATTGTAAGCTTGTGGAATAATGTAAAAGTCACGTTTAGTGAACCAACTTCTCAAGCCCTTAATCTTCGTAACACCTGATTCCTCACATGTTCTCGTGGTATTCCTGCAACTTCCATCCGAATAAGGTGCTATTGCCGTATGGAATATTTAATATTCCTCAGACCTTTGTTGTTTAATGTAGCTCCACCCTCCTCATCCACAAGACTGCTATGTGTAATATACAGAGAGCTCTCATATGCTGTAAATCAAAATGTCCAAGCAACTTCGAGGTATCCCTGAATGAAGTCTTAAAGACGTGGTTGTGCGGGTAAGGGAAGTAAAAGGACACTGGTGGGCTTGGGAGGTCATGCAAATTTGGATCTAATTTTATTTACTGTAGTCCTCAGGGAAGTAGCTGAAATCCATGGGAGAAAAAGAGGTTTTAAATGTGACACCAAAACAACCTTTTCTTACATTTTCAGAGGTAGGTAATAAGGTTCCACAGAGTGCAGGGATTAAAAGATTAATTACTAGTGTATTGCATTCTTCTCTTATTCATTTATGTAACTCTACTGGCTTTGCTCATACTCCTGATTTACACTGATGTACAAACCATTGGTATGTCATTACCATTTTGCCTCCACACAATTCTCTTCCACATGGAGTATGATTCTTACAATGTAGAAACTGCTGTAACTCTTCTCATGCTGAAATCAGCAAAAGATTCACTGAGTAGAATTAAATCAACAGAAATCAAGTTGGAAGTTCTCCCTTTTGGAATTGTAATTCAATGTTCTTTTTAACTGTAGACCAGGAACCCTATTTATGTCTAATTATGTATGTTTCTGGCTATTGATGGAAAGAGCATGTTGATAGTCTGACTCACATGGCCACTTAATGTTCTTATACTAGAACATACACACAGACACATATAGAATAAAGATCTGGTGCTTTCATTATCCTCTTTGCCTTGCTGTTCTATTGTACAGATCAAACTCAGTTACCATTTCTATGCTGACGACAAGCAGATCAACATTGCTCTCCAGGCCTGTCTCCTTCCCTCTGATCTAGACCCTAAGTTTCTGAAATTCCATGGCAGGTCCTCAGGCCAAGGTCTACCTCCCTAACTCAGAATTCATAAGCCTGACACACACTGAGCTTTTGTAAGTCATCTGCTTAGTTATCATAGTGGAAAAGCACTGATCACACTTGGCAGTGTCTTCATGTTTCTTCACAACCTTAAAACCAGGTTATGACTTAATCTTCTTCATTCTTTCCACAGTATAAACTACATGATTGTTTCTGCTGTATCTGTATTATCTAAATGACTGTTCAGGCTCCTCATGCCTTGTCTCTTAAGAGGGGGGACTCAGAGGTTGGACTCTATGATCTTGAGGTCTCTTCCAACCTAGAAATTCTGTGATTCTGTTAACACTATTGTTCTGCTCTTTAGCAGAGAATAAGTCCACTTTGTCTCACTCGTAAATCTTTCCATCCTGCTATTTTGAATGCAACTGTCTTCAGTTAGCGTGTCTCCAATTATTTTTACTTCTTTAGCATTTGGAATACAAGCTACTTACCTCCATTTGCAAGACCCTTCAGACTTGTTCTTCGTATCCTCTCTTATTCACTGGAAGCATCATCATTAAATAATACCCCACTTCTGATCAGCCCAATCTGCCACCTTCCACCTTTGGTGTTTTCAATCTTCCAAATGAAACCTTCATGCTTTCCCTGCATAAACTTGGAATGGGCTCCCTATCAATATTTACCTCATCTCCACTACAAATCTTTGCTCAGAACCCCTTTTTATCACAGTACCTACATTCTCTGGTATGAGGGCTCAGTGTTGGATGTGGGGGGATGTCTTCCCTTCACAGCTGCTGATTCTGCTCTGTTGTTTGCTTCTCCACCATCAAACATTTTCAGTCTTTCTTTGTCCTCCCCCACTGAGACTGCTTACATCTTTTGGCTTTCTAAGGCTTTTATATATTTTTATGCTGAGTTTGGACAGAGCCTACCACAATGAACTCTTAGTCTAGACTCCCTGAGCTCCTGTAAGCTACTGGAGTACAAACAAAGAACATGGTTTTAGAGAGAAACCATATGTTACTTTCAGATCTTGCAATTAGAAACGATAATACTGTCACAGAGACTTTGAACAGGAACTCAGAGGGTCTGTACTCAGCTTTAGCTGCCACAGCCCTCTTGTATGACCACTAGAAAGTAATTTAATCTGTTTTCAACTCCTCTTGATCAGCATTCAGTAATACTTTGCCTCGGTTTGAAGTTATCAAGCATTGCAGTAATACAAGCAATACCACTATTTAGATAAAAATGCGGGGAAAATTGTTGATCATTTGGCTATGCAGTGGAGAAAACAAGCTTGTTACAAGTAACAGTATCTATGATAGTTAATGTCCATTCTCATAATGATGATGATGGTAGAAAATGTCTTTCCAGGGTCTCACCAATATCTCCTTTGCAAACAAGAAATTAAAGTTGAGCTATGAATATTTTTCTTGTTTTTTGGAGGAGTAGTTCCTCTGAGGATCTCCTGAAATCTGAGAAGTGAAAATGCTCTAACATTCCTTTTCCTATACAGAATTATTTTGGTAAGCAAGAAGTAAAATTAAACCCAGGCATAGCAGTTTTTTAAAAGGGGAAGTCAGTAGCCTTGAATTATCCATGTTGATTTGACAAAGCCAGTGATGCTGCAGATATAATACACAGCACTGCTGTCACATCACCAAGTGACATCTTTTTATCCAAAGTGAAAATGAAATGTCAAAGTGAAAGAGTTCTGCAAGTCTTCTTGTGTTGTTTGCAAGACAAGAAAAACTTACTTTTGTGCAGTAGAGTAGGTGTTTATCAGAACCTTGCTTTAAATTAGAGGTCATTCAGGTAGCAATGTCTAGTTAAGATTGCATAACATTATTCTTACCTAAGACCCTGTTGTCAGGTGTTTCTAACCTTGCCAAAGATGAGTTGTTTGTCTTGAAATTTTTGATGCTTTATGTATTTCCTCCTTGTTGTTTTTGTTTCAAAGGAAGTTTTTTTTTTTTTTTTTTTTTTTTTTTCCCATTTATTCTTTTTTTTTTTTTTTTAAGGCTCCAAGAGTTTCTGAGAATATTAGCAGAGGGAATACATCTGTAGTAAATGTTTTAACAAATGCTTTCATGGTACTCCTGTGCTCCCTTGTTTTGGAGAGGCTCTTCTAATTTGCCAAGAGGCCTTTCCTGTGGTAGCGTCCTGTTGCTCCCTGCATGAAGACTTTATCCAAAGGCCAGGCTGCAATTCTTCAGCTTCTTTGTGCTCAACAGAAGCTTCTTTACTTATTAGCAATTTTTTCTGGCTATTTTGACTTCACTGAAAGATGGCTGCTGCCAACAAGGGTGTATACAAGCCATTGCCAGGGAGAGGCTGACCAAGGTTCAACCAGCACTACTGTGCTTTCTTGGCAATCATTACAATAAGCTTCTAAAACAGAAGTAAAAAAAAAAAAAAAAGAAAGCTGCCCTTACTTGAGACAACTTTGCAGGGAGAAGTAGTTGTGGCTCCTTGTTCACAATGCAGATGGACTGGCTGTGGAAAGAAATAGGATTTGATCATTAAGCTGAAGTAGGCATACTTTTATAAGGGTTCTCAATGGCTGCTATACTGAGATGTTGTTTGTAAGACTCTTATATTGTCTTACTCTCGTAGGTTTGACATCACAATCTTAAACACTTCTTTTAACACAGCTCTTGAAATGGTCACAGAAATCAGCATATGCAATGCACAAATAAATTCAGTTCAGTGCTTGCTCTGTGGACCTTCTGTAATGTTTTAAGCTATCTGCAGGAAAAAAAAAAAAAAAAAAAGAAAAAAGAAGACAGGAAAATTTCCTCAGCACAAGAGGAAAATACACATACTTATGTGTCTGTACACACATAAATAAATATATTTATATGGAGCAAGTAATATTGGGATTGCAGTGGATTTATTTTGCCCATCTACTTCTCACCAGCTATTCAAAAGCTAAAGAGTACCAAGTCATAGTCAGAACATAGAAAGAAAGAACCCTTAAGAGCAGTCCTAGTTTTTATGAGGTTGACAATATATGGTTGACAGTACTGAGTACCTTGCTTTCCTCTCTGTTTCTCTTGAAATTCTAGAACTGTTAATTTGCTTGTAAACTCCCAGAGAAGGAGGGCAGAAGGTATAGCAGGTTTTAGCTTTTTTTCTACAGTTTGTATCAGCCAGTTCCTACATGTATGACATGATCATTCTGCCTGCGCTGGTCTTGGGGTCTGTCCTGGGACTGCTGTTTCTTTTATTATAGAACTGCCTGAGGTCCAAATGTGTTGCAGGTCATACAATAAGGATATAATGTCAAATGCAATTTACAGGTAAAGAACCAAGTCATCGGGAGATGAAAGTAAGTTTTCTTTGCTTAGATATCAATCCATTATAAAAACCATGATATGAACCGAATTTCAGTCCAGTGCCCTAAATGTACGAACAGCCCTCTATTCTGTTACAGCTGATATTCAAATGAAGTTATTGGAAGAGTTTCGAGGCCATGAAAGTACTAAAAATAAAATAAATAAATAAAAATTAAATTCAACAAATAAATAAAAATAAATTTCACTTATGGTGTGTATGAGATGAATTACTCTTTCAGCACAGCTAGGAAGTCTACAAGGTCGGGTTGTCCTGCACCCAAGGGGAGAGCAGGAAACAATCGGACAGCAGGCAGGTTCAAGGGTAGGGTCTTCATTAGGTCACTCCCACCTGACATCTACAGTGTTAGCTGGATAACAGTAAGCTGTAGTGTACTACTGCCAGCTATTCCCAAGCAAAATGACCTTCTCTGAAAACAGAACGTTGAATATTAAGTCCAAGATCCCAATAATCCCAATAATTTGTACTTATTATTTATATGTTCTGAAAGGATAGTCCAAACTTATTTTATTCAAAAATAAATCTTCCCTTAACTAAGACAATCTTCTTATTTGTGAAGTCCAATTTGCTATAGCTATGTTTATGCAAGATACAGACGAATCTTATTAGAAATACTGGATTACAGTAGTCATGACAGATTAAAACAATTGCAAGATAAAAATGGACCTATCTACACGCTGGAATGTACAAGACTATATTGTGACCAAAATCAGTATAACTCCAGATCAGTAACATAGATATACTGATTACTGTTAGGAAAAAGTCAACATTTAACATATGGTGATATTTGACACATCTTTTTTCTTGAAGTTTTAGAGAAATGTTGAGAATTAAACTAAAAATCGTTGTATTGAACAACAAGATTTACTGAAATGAAAAGCTTTTAATAGTACAGTAAAATACAGATTTAGAAAGTTCAGTTTTTAACTCTTTAAAGCCAGAAGAAGAAGGACTATTTAAACTATATATACAACACAATTGCATTACATCATTTGATCATCAGATGGTCTCATTCTACATCTTAATAAAAGATGGTGAAACCTGTGTCTATTCCACCTGGTAGCAATTCTAAAGAAATATGGTACAATCTTCATGTTGAGCATAGAAAGACACAAGACCAACAGTTTGTATTTGGTCACAATTATTTTTTTCTGAATCTGAAATAGATACTGATTAGACTATCATTTTATTTCTTTTCTTATGGCATTTTATAATGTATACAACACAACTTCAGATGTGTTTGGGGTAATTTTTAAAATATGGATGCCTCATACAAGGAGGTTTGGGAACAAAAAAAAATATTATGTGGATCTTTTCTGTTCTAAGTAATCCTTCCTTTTCCTGAATTAACCAAGATACAGAACTATACTCAACTTCCCTCATTCAAAGACTCTTCAAGCCATTGGCTGCATAGTGACTGTGGTTTCGAAATCTGGAGCTTAGGTTCTAACCCATTGTTGATGGTTTTGGGAGACAGACACAGTTGCATGAAAATAGATGTCCAGGACGTTCTGGGTACCCACTGCAGAGCCTGAAGCCCTTGCAGTTCATCCAGCTTGGGTTTTCCAGAGGCAAGCCTGTGTTAATTTTCTAGGTTCAATTCCTGGCTGTCTTGTAAAGCTTGGTGAAGATTGTTTTCTCTTGGTGGAGGTGGATGGGAACCAAAACTCACTAGCAGATGCTCACTGAATATTTGAAATACAAGTAAATTCCTGCTGGGACAGGAGCGTCTAATGTACACCACTAAAAACCACCATTTACAAGGCCAGCACCTACAAGAGCTCATATTTCGTTGCATCAACATCATGCAGCGTCTCTCATATTCAGAAAGGGCGCAAATTTGGGGTGTCTTAACATGGGCACCAGTAGGTCTCTTGGGTTGTTTGCACTTTGAACTGGGCTGTAGCTTTCAATGGATTCCCTTCCCAAAAGTGGGTTAGGAAAGAGAGCTTGTCTTCCTTGTTCACTCTCTGAGATGAGTTAATGGGGGATGGCAACGCTCCTCCCCTGCTATCTCCCTACAGACTTTGAACAGGTAACTACCTGGAAAAGTCTTTGAATCTCTTAGAGGGAATTCATGGGTCTCCTTTGTCAAGCTGAAAGAAGTGTGTCTGCTCTCACCAGTGCTGAGCGATGTGACAGCGTGCTACTAAATCTGCTTTTAGCTGCTTCAGAGATATGTGAAGCAAGGAAGAAAGCAGAGTACCAGTGGGTGAGCTTTTAATGGGGTGGGAGACAGACTGCTGCTCTTTTCTCCGTCGTTCTGGAGGCCATCATGAAAAATGTTGCTATTTCCTTCGCTCTCCTGAGGTTTTGCACTGTTATTGTACCTTCACTCAAAACTGTCATTCTCCAGGTGTGCCACACTGAGTGATCCCTCAGGTGTGTGTTATGTCTTTGCAAGTAGGCACGATACACAACACTTTCATCTCTGGTTTGGTGAGGAAAGAGCAAGTGCAGCACTCCAGCAGTCTAAAATAAGTCTGCTGTTTTTCTCCACCTGTAGTAGAGTACTAATAGAGCTGAGTCAGAAATACTGATAGGTGATAGACAGGAAGAGTCACCAGAAATAAATTTCTTAGTTGGAGTTTGGAACACTTTCTGCTTAAAGAAAAGCCATAATCCACTAATCCAGCCCCATGCTAACATTCACTCCTTTAACATACTGTATCTGAACATGGGCCTCAAAAATCTCTTTCCTGTAGTGGAATAAAGTTGTCTTTTTTTTTTTTTTTCTTTTTTTTTTTTTTTTTTTTTTTTTTTAATGTGTTTAGTATTTTCAAGAAATGTATGCAAAAAATGTTTCTTGCTACTTGTGTCTTATTGACTGTAACTGCTTCTTATCGGTTCCGACAATGAGACGGAAGTTGTTCTTGCTTCCTTCTAGGGCCCAGATTTTGCATTTTTCTTCTGAAATGTGGTCTAGAAGACTGTACTTTTATTTCAGGACTTAATTTCTTTGGGGGTCGTTAAGACTGTTTCATGTATCAATCACTGGAGGATGGAATGGTATTGGCCCATTAACCAAGACACTGACATTTGGAAAATTGGAAAGTATTCACCTCCACACTTTGCATGGACAATGCTGGGCCAGATCTGCAGTGACTATGAACTGAAAACAGTTCCCCACCTCTGGCACATTTAATGTGGTTATAAACCAGGGTCAAAGAAAAAGGTTCCACCCTGCAGTGAATGGAGTGGTGGTAGATGAGGAAATGCCATGACATCTACTATGCTACACAACCAGTCCTTAACTGTAGTCATCACATGTCTGCTTAGGAATATATCTCTACATTAATATTTTTATTTATTTATTTATTTATTTTCCCAGTCCCTGAATGGACCTGATTTGTTTACTTCACTGGCATAATCTCATTTCATCCAAACTTCTAATAAAAGCAAGTCTGTAGCATGAGGTTTGTGATAGAGATAATAATTTTGCCTGATACTACATCCCCTTGAAGATGTGAAGTGTTTTCAGAAATGTTAGTTTGCTCCCCTATTCATGTCTTTCATGCTCTTTTTTCATTCAGTGGATAGAGCTCTGTGGACTATGGTAGTCATGGAGACTCCTAGTAGTGTTGCTGGTTGTGGCTACCATCTATAAAAATATGGGCTTGATACCTGGTAGATATATGGAGTTGAACTGTAGCTTATGCTGAAGAGAGTCCATTTGATTTCAGTGAAGATTCTATCACAGTAGGGAATGTTCAGCATGATGCAGTCTGCTGCATCTTCTGCTCTTCTGCTTTGTAAGCTTCCATTCTTGCTTTTAGGTAACAATCCTGATCAGCATAGGGATAAGCAAACATAAATTGCCCAACAAAATCATTGCTTTCATGATTGCAGACATCAAGTTGTAGTAGCACCCTGACAGTTCAATTCAAGGACAATTCAGTCCTAAGAAGAGAAATAGAGACAATTACAGCCCTCGGGTTAAATTCCTTTGAACCTTTTGTACATGTCCTCTTCCTTTTCTGTGACATCATGGGGAAGCAACTTCACAGGGTATGTATATGACAATATAATGTGACTCAAGCTTTATAATCTCTTAAAAAATAATTGTTATGGACAGTCAAGTGGGAATTGAGCATCAGTTCCTCTGCCTGTCCATATTAAAATGCTTGCTCTGATTTTCAGTCTGTTTTCAGATGGAAGGGAAGGAACATTATGGAAAAGTAAGCCTTGGATACTTGTAAAAATGTAGATGCTTATATTGAGGTGTCCTTGATAATTCAGGTTGCTCTTCTTCATGAGATGAAGGCATGCTTAGTCTAATAGTCATGGCTATGGAAAGATTTTTTTATTATTTTTTTTAATAAGAAAAAAGAAAATAAATGGATACAAACATCTATATCCTTTTACTAATCCTACACTTAATCTGACTAAGCGGTGCTGATTTTGCATGTGAGAGAAGATGTGCCTTTGACAAGGAGTCTGAGAAAGTGACGATTTAACTGGCAATTCCCCTGTTGCTACAGAGATCAAAGGCACACCAAAGCTGCTAACCTGGAATATGAAGTGTGCTAGGAAAGTGTGAAGAGAAGCAACAGATACTTCAGGAAAACAGCTACTTTGCAGTATTGCTGCAAGAACTCAATTTGTTCACTTGCTTTTGGCATATCTCCCTGAATTTGACTCAGTGATATTTACCTAGCTGCCCTTACAGCATTTTCCATACTTGTTCCTAGGCACCAGTTATGATAATAATAGTCCAGCAATGGATGTAATTCACACCCGGTATTTGTTATATGAATTCTAGTTCTGCCATACTGTATGGCTCAGTCATTCTGCTTTGACAATATTACTGGGCCTTGAAAAAGAGTGCTGGCCCAATGTCCTTCCTCCTTCAGCCCATGATGGAAAGTTGGACTGTGTCCCTTAAACTTTATCAGTAATGGGCCACATGTCCTGCTGATGTAAATGGTACAGCTGCATATTATACAGATCTAGTAATCCTGCCTTTAATTGAGCACTGTGAAAGTATCTCTGTTATAAAAGAAATATTTGCTCTTGGCTGGCAATGCAAAACTGTAGTGAGAGGAAGTGAGTTTCTTCTCCTTATTTAAATGTTTCTCCTTTCTTGAAATCATTAGCTGGTTAGATTTTCACATCATTATTCATTGGACCTTGGTGAGCTGTCTATATGCAGAGCAGCAAGCCAGTCAAGGTTTTCAGAACTGTGGCTTTACCTTGGCAATCCAGACCCATGGAAACATTTTCACTGACCTAACTAAGGGCAGCTTCAAACCTTTCAGTACTCTGAAGTGTGCTTTGTTCTAGCAGTCAATGTAAGGAAGCCTGTCTGCACAGGAGATGGGGAGGTTACCGCCCTTTGCCTGCTCCCACCACTACCACCAAATTTGGAGTTGCCATGGAAAGAAATCAGGCTTTCCCTGCAAAATGAATGGTAGAGGAGAAAACAAATCTGATGGGAAGTACAGAATGTTCTTTCTTGTATGAATGACTTAAATTTTTATTGTGCTTTTTCAAAGAGAAACCAACCCTACTTTACAATGAATCAATGAAAATTTGGTAATATGAGCAAATGAGCTTTGAATTCTGCTATTGAGTCTATCAAACTACAGTATCAGGAACCTTATTGTCTGCATCTTTTTAAAAAGCACAATTTGTTCCTAAGCCACAAATACTCTAAAACTTCAGCCATTTTGAGGAAATCAATAAAAATCATGCAGACAGGTCTCAGAGTATCAGTTCAGCCATAAATTATGGGCCTGATGAATCCTATCCCATGGTCATGGTAGACAGCAGAATACCACAGAAGTACAGTAACCTTGTTGATTTTTTATTTCCATTCCATATGCTGCTTCCAGTGATGGTGAACTGGAGTGTAACTTCAGCTATGAAACTCTTGGCTTTGGAAAACAGGCAACATTCTTAGTGATGTAGTTGAAAAAGTACTCTCAGACCAATTGCATACAGCATTTAATTCTGCATATAATTTATCTTTTAAGCATTCTGTCAATTTTTCCATTGAGACAACTCCTTACATTTTCCAAAGCTGTACTTCTAGGCTATGAGCTCTGTTCTTTTCCCAATAGTGGTCTATAATGCTTCTTGCAGCCATAAGGAGCTGATTAATCAGCTTAACCTGACAGCTCTTAAGACAAGTCAGCAAACTGGTAACCTCACAAAAATTCCAGCAGACTCCCAACAATTCTGTGCTATAATCTTAGTATATGAAACCTAATACTCCAGTTCTTGCAGGTTCACTGGCAGTTTGACTTAAACATAAGGACTGCATGGTATGTAAGTAATGCAAAGTAATTAGAATCAAAATTGATTCTGTATTTGAACAAGATCAAAATTTATGTACAAATAATACTTTTCCATAGCTTCAGGTGAAGAAGGAAAAGAAAATCCCTATTATTTTACTGAAAAGAAGCAGAGGAAGATGGGTTTAGTCTTTTCTTTCTCTTTCTTTCTTTCTTTCTTTCTTTCTTTCTTTCTTTCTTTCTTTCTTTCTTTCTTTCTTTCTTTCTTTCTTTCTTTCTTTCTTTTTCTTTCTTTCTCTCTTTCTCTCTTCCTCTCTTCCTCTCTTCCTCTCTTCCTCTCTTCCTCTGTTTCTTCCTCTCTTTCTTTCTTCCTCTCTTTCTTCCTCTCTTTCTTCCTCTCTTTCTTTCTTTCTCTCTTTCTTTCTCTCTTTCTCTTTCCTTTTTTTTTTTTTTTTTTAATTTTCTCTCTCTCACTGAACTCCTTCACAAAACATTTTCTCACCAGTAGTCTTTTCTGTGTAACCTGTTTTTAGTAGATTTGCTACTACTTTACTCTGAAGGTCACCTAAAGCTTTCTATATGGTATCATGAATGTATATCCCTCTGTGTGACTGTGGTCATATCTCTGCTAGTTCATCATGTGATTAGGGCCTTCCAGATGGTGTGTGATGATAGCTGTTCACTCACATGCAGTCACAAGACCTCCAATCCATCTATATACTTGTCCTGCTGCTAGGTTTGTCCTTTTCACATGACTGGAGTCCTCCATTTTGGTCATGTTATGTTGCAAATCAAGACATCTAGTAAATACGTGATGAGTGTGATGTTATTCTCCCTCTGTAGAAGCCTATGAGACCTGCATGGGTGATGAGACAGTTGGCTTGACACCTATCACTGAAGTGTGAGACTATATGACCTATGTGAGTATCTCCTTTCCTCATTTCCTTTCCTCCCTATGGAGGAGTACACAAGCTTAGGTAGATGGCAGAAGCTCAGGATTCTCCTGCATTTCTCTGTCACTGTAGTAGCTGAACAAAGAGCAGATGGAGCCATGAGTACTGAGAACCTGGAGCAGGAAAAAAAAAAATCATCCAGATTTGTTTTTGAGAAAGGTTCTACATTACTTCTGATTCAGGCAAATGATGTCCTCAGAGAGGTAGCAGGAAGAGGTCTGCCTGAAGCAGTGAATATCTATGGATTCAGCAGCGTAAAGCTAAAAAGGTTAGATGGGTTTCCCCCAGAACAGAAGGCCTGGGCAGGAACAGTGTAGGGGTTGGTTCAGAGGTGCATTCTGGGTCTGCTATGCCCATTTCTAGTGAGCATGAGGATCAGCAAGCAGTTTGTGGAAGCAGAAAAAATATACAATATAGATGAAAGCACTTCATTAAAGTATAAAGAAACAAATAAAAATTGACCTTGCAGCAGAAAATTTCTCCAAAATCTGTTTCTGGTGTTCACACTGGAACTAAAGGGGATGGAGCCCTTCAAGCATCTTCATGGCAAGTCCTGCAGATTACATGAACCATCCTTTTCTCTTCAAGGAGATTGCAAAGGCTACTGAAATACAGAGGAAGACTATATATATATTTTTTTTTCATAATGAAGCTACACAGCAGATCACTGATATGGGAAATAATACTGGTGAAAATACTTCTTACACATCAATAGATGAGGTAGAAACCAAGGCCAGTTTCTTCCTTGCTGCCTTTTGGATCCTACTCACATATTTCTTAGTTTTGCTTAAAACCTGTTGAATGGTTGCTGTGACCAGTTGCTTCTTCTTTTAAGTCATTCCCTTTCAATACACAAAACAGATGGTGCCTGCTGTAAATGAAAAGAGCTATTGTACTATCCTTTTTTGTTAGTAAATGGTGGTTTTAATGGCCTAGGAAAAATATTGACAATTTTGATTGAAAAAGTTTGCGTCTCTCAATTTTCTGTTTTTACCACCAGCAAAAAATTGCTCACAATTTCAGTTTACCAAAACATAGGAATTTTCCTGTGTAATGAAGTTGCATTGATGTTTTTAAAACCTGTTTTGGTATATTTCAGTGATTTTCAATGACAAAATGTGCAGAGAAAAAATGTTTCATTGCTTGCTTGTTTTAAAGCCATCATTCTAAAGTTTTCTGAAGTGAAAACAGCTTTAAAACCTTTTGTAGGTTTTTAACCAGCCCCAGTGGACATGAATACACAGATCAGCATATGCAGATACATAAGTTATGGAACCAGGGTAAGGTAAACTCATATTGTGACATACTAATTTTATTTTATTTTTTTCTAACAATTTTAGTAATTTACTTGTGTGCCTGCAGAGCCATAGAAGACATCCTCTTACTGTTGCTGAAGATAGTTAAAAAATAGATTATAACTCTTGGAAAGTCTCCATCACAGGAAAGTATTAAATATATATATATATTATATATATAATATATATATTTTATATATATATATATATAGTGAACCTCTAGTAGGAATGGTTTTGGTTTTCCTGACACAGTTTTAGGGTAGTGGGGTAGGATGGATAATGGCTTAGTATCCCTGACAATTCTGTTTTCAAAAAGGAAGGACTTGATCATTTGTAAAACTCAGCAGACTCCAATAATTCAGGAGCTACAAAACTTCTAAAGCTCAGTAGAGGTTGCAAAACGCGTGAAGCCTTCTGGTTAAGTACTTAGAAATCTAACTCATCCTGACATTGAAGCTGCTTTGGTATGTGTAGCTATCAGTTTTCTAGCTGGTAACTTTGAAGAGCTTGTTGTTTCCTGGATTACCTGAGAGCATAATGGCTTCTCTGCAAGAAGAAGTTATTCTGCACAAAGAGGAAATACAAAGTCCATATGCAATAGCTTAATACTGAAACAAGCTAGTAGATGAGGACTCAGTGAGGCCATGATATCTTTTGTCTTCTGTGCTGACAGGGCTGCCGTGCATGAGGTGGTACTGCCTTGCTTCTCTTTGTCCTCTTTGCAAAGCATAGTAACTTCAGCATGCATCAACTTCCTAAATAGAAAAAAAATGGCACCAATTGACATCTGAATAACAGCTTTGCAGTTTTCATTTCCATGGGCAGAAGCTTTTCTCTTTGGGGCACATATCTTACCAAAAGAAAGATTTATCCTTGTGGTGAGTCCTATGTTGTCTCATGTTTTCTTCATAACATATTTGTTAGTACCCTGGCTGGGTTTAGTTTATATTTCATTTGTAAAGCAATTTATCGGAGAGGTAAAATATAGTAATTTGGGATTTTTTAGGCATCACAAAGGAGTGATTTAGAAAAATTTGAAAATATTGACAGCTTTGACATGATCTTGAAATTAAACTGCAAAATTAATTTTAATCAAATCTTAGCCAAAGACAGACTGCACTGCACTCCTCCAGCTAACAAGCTGTTTTATTTATCTATTTACTTATTTATTTATTTTTAATACTGAAGTAGAAGCAATAGGGTCAGCTTTCCCACAAGACACTGAAACCTGATGTTTGTCACAGTCAATTCCACTGAGTGATTTTAGCCTCTCAAATAGAAATTGTTAGGCAATTTATCATTATCTATTGTTGATATGCTGATCTGTTCCTCCTTCGGTTTATTTTTTTTTTTTCTTAGATTACTGAAAGTTTACAGTAAAAGCTAAAAGTAGTGTTCTGGACAGAATAATGTAAGTAGGTACATAAAGTAAAAGTTTCTCCATTTCCACTAAAGCTTAAACACAACGTAGAAACATGCTTACAGTCCCAAAGCAAATAAATAAATAAGTAATGGTAAGTTAATACAAACTTCTTCATTGGCAGCTAGTGTAGGGTGAAAATCACTCTACAGCCTGCATACGGGAGAAAGGCTTCTGAAGTCCAGATGTATATGTATATGACTGTGTAATATTACTTAATTATTTAATAATGTCTTATTAGACAGCTTACAGAATTAAGCGTTTTGGTGTAACTAACACCATTAAGTCTGATATCAGGGTGTTTTGGTGAAATATAATCACCTTTCTTATGGAGATTCAACTAAAATATCAAGCAGTTTGTTCTGACCTTAAACCTCTGGAACTATTAACTAGTGAAGAAGACTGTTAGTCTTAGCAGACTACTGGAAATCACCGAGAGGGTATTTTGAATTGGGAATGAATGGACTTAATTATTTTAAAATGTAAGTATATATAAATATAAAAAGTCAAATTCTAACACACATAATTAATTCCTATGTGCATGAGAGTTATTTATTTCTATGCAAATGTGTTGAAAAGGCATAAACATTTCAGAAGGTACAACTCAACATTTCTGAAATCATAGTTATTTTTGGTTATTCATGGCCTGAGTTATAATTTAGAAAGATTCAAAGACCAACCATGATTAGTAGTCACCATGTCTAATGTGTTCAGCTCTACAGTTTTGAGCCAAGAATGAGTGGTATGTGCATACCAGAGCAAATGGGAAAAAAGGTCTGTGAGTACTTATTGAAATTCAAAAGTCAGTTTCAATTCAGTGATGTTCATGGAATGTTCCATTCACTTCTTACAATCAGATTTTAGGCATTTGTGCAAGAAATTACCAACTGCACAATTTTGTCCATGACTTAATTTTTAAGTAAATATTTGATAGCATGGTATTCAGTCTTCCAGTCCGGGTTTGGTTAGTTGTATGATCATGACATTCATTTCCCTCTTTAGATCCCTGTTTAGGTCCCTCTTTGATCCATTCCCTCCTTAGATGCTTTTTACTCTTGACCAAGTGTATGCAGATCAAATTATAAAGACAGGTCTGCCTACTGTGTTTTTCTCCTCATTTCCTGTAATTTGGGGTAATCTGATTTTAGGGCTGGGTCACCAGAGATATAAACCATGGATATACCAGCTGAGTATACTTAATAAAGTGATCATGCTGGTGAATAAGGTAAAACTGGGAAACAACAACTTTGTCTCAGTATTGGATACCTTGTGATTGCAAATCTACTATTTCTCATACCTCTATCTAAGTTTCCAAAATTCTCAACATTTTAACCTCTTTTTTATTTTTTATTTTTTTATTTTATTTTTTTTTTGTTTTTGTTTTGTTTTGTTTTGTTTTGTTTTCTGGAAGATGACAAGTCTTACATTTAGAAAGGAAGTTAAGTGGCTTTAAATTTAAAGGAATAAGGAATCAGAAAAGTAGATTTGGTCCTATTTTTTCTTTCTTGTACGATTCAGGAGTTATGGTCTTGATGTTGATGGATTTGCATACAAATGGGCAAGTGAAACAGATCTCAGACTGACTGCATTCATGTACAGGATGCTCACATGTCATGAAGTTCAGATTTTTGTAAGTTTGAAAGGTATTTTTGGAACTCATGCTTCAGCAGAGTCAGGATTTTGCCTTTACCATTGGAAAACAGATGTGATTGGAGTTGCAGTGGTGGAAGAAACTGCTGAGCCTCAGGTGTGATTTCTAGAATTCGAACTGTAGTAATGTTTTTCTAGTTACAAATATACATATAGACCCTACATATCTGTCAAGGACCAAAAGAGAGTTGAAAGGAGTTCGGTGGGTGATGATATATCTGACAAATGTTCTCTTTGGGAATGAAAAAAATGTTCTGTTAAAGAAAAAAAGATATTATTTCATAAGGAACTGTGAAGAAATTAATTTTTCAAGGTGTTCATTTAAACTTTGAAAGTTTTTGACATGTGAAAGGCTTAACAGCTCCATAAAATAGCATAATCTTTTGGTTATGCTGTTACTGTCCATGTCAGTCTATTTATATATCTGCCTAGGGTTAAGATCAAGGGCATTTTTCAAAAACTTCTTTTAATTCCTGGATTGCAATTCAAGTGAAAATCAAAGATACATAAGAACATTTTGTGACTTGAACAGTTTTCTCTTTTTGATGTTAAAAATGCTGTTGGAGGTCTCTCTTCCTTATCTTATGGTCAGTGCTACCCAGCATGATCTGGATTACTCAATTCTCACTAAAGAATCTTTGGTAAAGAAGATTCTTTTTTACTTTTTTTTTATTATTATTATTATTACTTATGAAATGTCAGATGCCCCATTTCATACATTTCTCATAGGTTCTGCTAATGAATCTTAGACAACAGACAAATTTATTTTTTTTTAATGTAAATCTGGGGTAATAAGCTTCAACAAATCCATTTTGCTAAGAATGAGAAGTTGTGGTTGCTGAGAAGGATGGTACCACTGACAGAGCAAGATGAAGAGTCATGTATTATCAAATGAGAAGTTTGTCTACTATAGTTTTTCAGAATGTTCTTCAAGGAATCATCATTTATAATCCTGTGGCATATGCTAACATTGAGGACTGAGGTTTCTGTGATTGTGTGCCTATGAGGACAGGGTCTTTGTGCATGTCTAGGAAATATGCATGTGAATGTAAGTGCACAATCCCCTTGTGCTCTGTGTATAATGGTCAACATCTGTCTGCTGAAATGTCACCAGCTGACTGCATTTTTACAAGTATATTATGGCAAATTGTACAGCGCCATTCTCTGTTAGAGCAGTTATTTGCACATCTTCAGCTTGGATATGAAATACAACCTGAAGTCACTGCAGAAAAAGGTCTTTTCATTGAAAAGATCTGAGGGAGATCTCAAATGATGATTTCAAAAGCTTTCAGTGAAAACACAAGGCTATTCTTCTCAGCTCTCATCTCAGTTTCTTCTGAGTTAGGAAACTAACTTCACAATGGTTTTCATATGGTACACATATGCAAGAAATTCCAGACCCTGCAGAGGCTTTGCTATGATACTGGAGAAACAGTGGCAAATACAACAGCAGCTTGAGTGAAAGATCCAAACCATAGTTTTATACTAATTCATGACAATAGACTCATGATGTCATGCAAACTGGGCAAAGTTACAGGAGACTAGGCTAGAAAGCCAAGTGCTGTGCTATGCTTTTAGGATGCAGATGTGTTTAATGCAACCTGCCTTGCAACACTCAGAAGCATGTGCAAGCCACACTGTGCCTCACATATCCCCCAGACAGAGCCTTAGTGCATAAGTCTCTTCTTGTTTGACAATGATCCGGCATTTGTGCAATATGTAGCAATCAGCCAATTTATTTTGCCAGTCTTTTGGAAAAATTCTGGTCTCAGTTCAGTCCTGGAAACCTGTGACTTTTGTGTTGTTGTATGTGTGTAAAGGAGTGAAGGATTTTTGCGTCTGTGTTGCAATTCCAATAGTGAATTTGTTGAAAACCAGGGAAAAGTTGTAGCCAGCTGTAGCTAGGCAGTTTGTTTCACAAAAGAGGTGTCAATCAAGTTATAAACTGATCATATTATTTTATTTGGCTTGCTGATACAAGAGTGAGAAGCCTTCTCTAGAAAGTCTTCTCTATCCTTCCTTCCTTCCTTCTTTACTTTCTTCCATCCTTGCTTCCTTCCTTCTAGTTTCTGGTAGGTAGAATTGAACTCTGACAGGGATAATGATAGGAATTGGCATTATGCATCGTTGTTTTGAGGTCAGTGTTCAATTGTTTCAAAGGTCTTGGAAAGTGATGCTATCCAAATGAAGCGAATTTCACTGCAAGATGTACCTTATTTTGGAGGTGTGTCTTCTTATTTTCCCAGGCCTCTGATTCCTTTTGTTGCTTAATTAGGTCCAAATGCTCCTTATTTTTCACTCTTTCTGCTTCTCAGGCCTTGAAATATAATGCCATCAACTGGCAATGTGTATTCTCCGTGACCTTTGTACTTCCTGACTGCTGCTGGCTGCTGTTGACTATCTTTAAGTCACAAACAATTTCAACTGTCACATGCACTTACATTTGACTTTGTCACTCCCTTCACATGTCTGGTGATCTGCTTGCCACATTTTCTGCAGGCCTAACCAGGTGGAAACTTGCTCACACCAAGGAGAGGAAAGCGATGTTGGCCTTGAGGTGGCAGCCAGATTTCCTATTTTGATGCTGGTTGCTCCTTGCTGTGTCTGCTGCTGGGCAATCAGCTTAGGTAGAGGTGAGGAAATGTGTTGCACTTGCCTGTACACTTTACCATGGCATGGGACAGAAACAAGTGGAACCTTTGCTTTTTCATTGGAAAGTGTACCTTTGGCTCCCTCTCTGTCTCTGATGTTGAGTGGTGGGCTGGACAGAGTGATGCGCAAAAAAATAGGTCCTAGTGTGCTGGTTCTTAGTGGCTGGGACAAGACATTGTTAGTATTTTAAAACAAACCATGTTACGCTGCTGGCATATGAACATGGCAGTTGCAGGAAAAAGAGGGAGATGCAGGATTAATGCAGGTTTTGTTTCCTTCACAAAAGTTTGTTTGGAGGTTGTAAGCAGAGCAGTATCTTGAATATTTTGTGCCAATGTCAGTATAACCCCTGAGCAGATTCTGTGCCAGTG
Organism: Aythya ferina; assembly: GCF_964211825.1. Lineage (NCBI taxonomy): Eukaryota > Metazoa > Chordata > Aves > Anseriformes > Anatidae > Aythya > Aythya ferina. The sequence continues at coordinate 51,782,042 of NC_140299.1, read as the reverse complement.
ATTTGGAATTTCCTGGGGAACAATTGCTTTGTCCACAGAAAATGTCTGGCCAGCTCTAGATCTTAGTCTGTAAAACATGAGAACAGGTGGGACCACTAACATCCCACCACAGAGGTATGCACCTCACTATGCCATTCATGTGCCTTGAACTTAGGATCTCTTAGCAACTAGAGGAGCATATTTGGTGTGGTTGCCCATCACAGGTTTCTGAAGGTTCTTCAGGTTTCTGAAGTCAGAAACCTGACGGGAAAATAACTCCCTTTTTGCAATTAGTTGTTCCCTTGGGAGAGACCTTCTGTAATGTTCCTGTGAATCTTGCTGATTCCTATACAAAGGAATGGGTTAGAAACCTGGTAAGAAGTGCTTTACAGAACATTAGACTGATACAGTCCTGATTGCCATTCCAGAGTAACAAGACCTTGTGAGTAGGGTATGCCAAGGACAAACACACATACTCTTGATTCTCATTCATATAGGTGTTGACTACCAAATGTGCACATTTAAGCCAGAATAACAGCCTGCATTAGTTCTTTTAATGTAGCAAGTAAGCCTGTAACTCTGCAGAACATGATAATTACTGCACAGATATTTTCTACTCACAAACCACTTCACTACGACATTATATTTTATATTATATATTATATGATCATGCTAATGTTCTTGCAAATAGTAAAAAATATGTGAAAGTTTTGTCTCTATAGTTACAGTTTTGATATATGTCTTGTTCTTTTATTCATTTATATTTGTGCTTGTTAATTCTATCTAACTCTTTAAGATGGCCTTGACACAAAAAGATTTTAATTTTTCCATAGTGCAATTTGGATTGCTTCCTAGGACAACTCAGAGGTTCTTGTTTGACAAATTGACTATTTGCATGTAGCAGCAATGCCCCTTTTCTCTCCTCATCTCTCCCTGTGCGTGCCTGGAGGTTCTGGAGCCTTTCAGCATTTTGACTGCCACAGGTTGTTGTTCTGTGATTCATAGAGTGTGTAGAGCTGCCGGTCTTACAATGTCCTAAGGTCCTATAGCTTAACAGTAATATCTGGGTTGAACATCACAAGCTTCATGGTGCCTTCCCAGTTTCATGTTCTGCTGGTGTGAGGGAAAAATTAGAGATCAGCTGTGCCCTTAGAAATACACATACATTTCTGTCTGGGTGCAGCAGCCTGTTGGTGTCATTTGCTTGAGATGTGCTGCACTGGGCAGCTTCTCTTGATTTGCCCACATGCCAAACAAGTCCTACATAGAGAAGCCCTTGGTAGAAGGATGTCACTTTGTTGAAGCACAATTTCATTGTATTATCTGGGACTGACATGAATCTCTGAGGTCAGAGGGGAACCTGTTGTAACTCCAGCTAAATATATTAACTTTTCCTAGTCAGGAACTTCCTAGATGGTTACTTCCTAACTGGTGTGTGAAGAGTTTGGGGTATCTTTTGCAGAAAACCCTTCCTTAGCTTGGCATTTTATTGGAAGTGAGGCTTCCATTCACAACAGCTATTATTGGCAGGCTCCATTCAGTCACACTAGCCCTTTTTTGCTTTTGCTTTATGACCTGATGCTAGTCAACATCTGCAAATCTCAAATGCATACAGATGTCTCAAATTCACTTAAATTGATCTGTTGCTTGGGTTTTCTGACACACAGTAAAAATAAATGTTGTCAGTTTAAATCTATGAACAATTATCACCCCCGTAAATAAATGCATACTTTGTTTTAAATGTCCACCATAATGGTGAAGCCCTCATTTTTTTTTGTCATAAACCCACGTTCTGCTTCTCTGGTGAATTTCAACAATCTCATTCTATCTACAGCATCTCAGTTAAAAGATAACTAGAATTTTATTTTATCTTGACAAAGCATGTTTTCTGGAGTCTCACTTTTGAAAATGACTGAGCTGTTTTGCATTCAGTACAAACTAAAAATTAAATACATTAACTTGAGGCAGATAATTATCAGAGGAAATTATGGATAAATTTTGATTTGGCAAAGCTATAAGTGACAAGATTTAATAATATGAATTTAATAGTATAGGGTTCTACTAATCTTCTCTATTGTCTGTCCACACATATGCTGCTGCATGAATGTATAGAATGGTATATAATGGTATTATATAAAAATACATTACTTACACATATGTTAAAAGACATAATAATTTCAAGTATTTGCTTCATCAGCATTTTACAGTTATAAAGATTCATTTGTAGTAGTCTAGTCTTCTCAGGGACCATCTTTCTGGAAATAATCTGGTAATCTGGTACAAATAACATTATGTTCTTATGCCAAAACATCCCCTGTGCACAAGGATATTTGCATTTTGTAAAGCAGTAATGGGGACTCAACTCTGATTTTTCTTCTTCAAAACTCTTATTGCTCTCTCCTGCTGCTGTGACTGCTTTGGACTGACTCCAAACCACTGACTCTTCTTTCAAATGTACTGTTAATATGCTATTATGTTAAACAGGCTGATAGAGTAAAATGGAAATGAACATGTGCAAAAGTCATTTAGGTCAAATAAAGTAACATGCTTTCAAAATATTAGCCAAAATTTTAGCATAAAACTTTGATGAGGCTGAGAAATCCCCTATTGAACGGGAGCATGGAATTAGCCCTTGTACGGACCATGTTTAGAACCTTATGATACTGTTTAATTCTATGGTTCCCCAAGGGCTACTTATAACTGAATTAAAGGGTGTCTTGTGCATGTTCTGGACACTGATTACAGTACCACAGACTGAAGCTGAAGACAGCTCTACAGCCACTAAGTATGCAAGTAGAGACACCCCTTAATTCAATTATATGTACCCCCTGGGACCTTGGTAATTATAATAAGAAGCCATTTTATATTTTATCCAAGACTGGAGTTAGAGCTGGGGTTTGTTTTTGTGTGTGACTGAGAAGAAGGTACTTTCTCAGCGTCAGAAGATTCAGCAGCTCACCTGTGTCTGCTTTTCCTTGAGATATTCATGGGATTGTGGTTGCACTGCAGAAATGCCTTGAAATGCCTGTGGTTTGCTGGAGTGTTATACTGAGACTATTCATGAGCTCAGGACTTCATCCTATCTTATTTAAGACAATACATTTCTGGGATTGCAGCCTTCCTCACAGACCTATCATTTAAAGGCAGAGTGTGCTGTAGGTTGTCAGCAAGTCTCTGCCAAACTGGAGATCTTTGCATGAATTAGCTGAAATGGCATTCTAGTAGGCTGAACATCCCCAAATGATTTGTCATACAATAAACAGTGTGTAGGAGATATAGGGGAAGGAGGCTTCTGTCCATATTTGTCTACAACAGATTATGTGCTTTGTGAGTATAAATCGGTATGACTCTGTTGACTTTGGCAGAAGTCTGCCAGTGTACACCATCTGAAGATTTGGCTCAGTCAGTAAATCAGTTTTTTGAAACAAACATGTACATTTTAGTGCAGTCCCTGGGCTTAGTGATCTATTTTATTTCCCAAGCTGAAAGAGCAGATGTTCCTTTAGATGATTATCACTACCCCCAGGACCAGAGACACTGTCATGCATTTTCAGTGGTTACATCCGATAGACTGTTGTGTAAACCAATGTTTACACTCACTTTGCATTGTCAGTCAAAAGTATGTACTGGTATAATACCATGTTCAGCTGAGGCTAAGCGAGAGTAATCCACTTTGCACACTTGCACACTGTAATGTTTATAGAGATTTCACTGGTTTCAAACCGTTAAGTTTAGCCTTTTTTTTTTTTTTTTTTGGTTCAGTGTTACTGCAGCTGCCTTGCTTCCAAATGAACTAGGAATAGAAGCTTCCTTAAAATGAAAATTATTTTCCTTTCTTTGTTCCTCTGTCTAATCTAACAGAGGTGGAAATTCTTATTTCTCTGTTACTTGCAATGGATTTATGCCAGCTAAGGTTCTGGCCTAAACCAGAAGGTGTCTGGCTGGACCTGTTCCTATAGTTTGGTCTCAGACAGTAGGACTGGTACCAGCAAGTACTGGTACCACGTGTCTTCTTAGTGTGAGCTCTGTTTCTTCTGTGGGCACCTTGCTGTGCCAGTGGAGCAGAGAAAGGTGGTCAGATACATAAACCTAACAAACATCTGTACTTTATAAAATGGTGGCACTGGGTGACATCGCAAAGAACATCTCAGGCACTTGTTGATAGGAGGCAATCACGTAATTTTACTATTTAACCTAAGGATTACTATTTAACCTAAGGATTCAGATGTAGCACACTAGTGCTCTTCTTTAGTGCTTCTATTCCTAATTTCCATTATGGACAGAAGTGTGAACAGCTAAGTGAGGACAAGTTGTGAGGGTACAGGAGGGCCCTGGAGACTTGTCTCTGTTATCCTGGATTTCACTGTGATTATATGAACAGTAAGGTACAACTCAACCTAAATAAAAGTGGCAGACCATGTTTTCAGAGCTGTGCAAAAGTCTGAAGTACTTGTTCCACTTTGTAGGCTGGTGCCTAAGAAGCCCTGTAGCCTACAGAGCCCTGCAGCAAGCCACAGAAATAAAAATAAATTAATAGATAAATGAATAAATAAAAAGCATGCTGCTTACCAATCTTCACTTGCTTTAAATAAATTTCTAAACAACTTTCTTTTCCTTGACTTTTTTTAGGCTTGTGCAACATGTCATCTACAAGTAAACAAGCTTTCTCTGGAAGTAATGTGTGGAGGAATGATAGACTCTTGGTGCTGTCAGAGTTGATGCCAACCCCCAGGGGTGGGATGAGTGAAATTCTTGAGGGGAGACGGTCGATGGAGAATGACCGAAAGAATAACAGTTTAATAAAATTCAGAAAATTTCAAAGGTTTATGTGAACCTAGAGAAACTTTCATCTATGACTAGCTGAGAAGTTGTCCCTTTGTTTCTTGAAATTGCTTTGGGCAAGCTGCTGTTTACAGGTGATGGTTGGCTAGCTAGGCTTTTCATCCAGGGCACTGGAGTTTGCTAAATGCACTGTTATGTCCAATGTAAACAAACTGCTAGGAAGTATTGTATACTTCATGAGTGCATTCCCTCTATGTGAATAGATTTTCTTTTTGAGGAAACATCTAGACTTTTCATGGATATGCATCAACATATTTTTCTGGACACACGTGAAGCTCTTATTTTTTTTCCCCTCTGGCTAAAATATTTGAAAGCAGCTGTGGTGAAACATGTAATAGTCATAAATAAAGGAAGCATAGTTCCTCTGGAGCCTGAGTTGTCCCTTCTCATTTATGGCTGCCCATTTTGCATGCTGAGAACTCCAGCTATGCAAAGCCACTAATACTCACAGAGTCATCTTTCTGTTGGACCTGGGAAAATAGGGTGTGAGAATTGTCACTACATGCTTTCCTTGCTCTTACATTTTACCTTAGGCAATGACTACTGGTTCCTCTCATGGACACAGTATTGAGGTAGGGAGACTTTCCATCTAATCTAGTACAGTAGTTCTTGCTCTGCCAGAACACCTAAGAGACTGGTTTAAAAATCTTGTATTTTCAGTGGAAAAAATGAGATTTTGCTGGAAAAGAAAAATTATATATTTATATGGAAAATATTTGAGCTGTAACCTGGAAAAATGAAAATACCAATATGAACAGCAGGTCTCACCAAAATGCTTTGTGAGCTCTCAGGACAGATCATGACTTCTTCTAGTGTTCATTCCAGAAATGTGTTTCACCCACTAGGAGTTTATTGTGCCATATGCTCCTCTTGGCACATCTCTCCCCATGTCACTGAACAAAATTAACTTCTGAAACTGGCAACTGACACATTCTGGTGAACACTCCAGGCTTTCTCTCACTAGAGGCCACCTGGAAAATAACAAGCTGCCATCTTTAAGTCCACATATCTCCTGTTTCTTAGTGTTGACTGAAGCTGACCCTTTCCCTCTTCATACTCCCCATTTACCTACACTGATTGCAGGCACCTTTCTTTGCAGGGCTGTAGAGGTTGATCAGATGTGCAGCACATGAAGGATACTCTAGCTTCATGGTCTTGTAAAAAGAAATTGATGCTTATGCCAAATGATCATTTTATTACAGGATAACATTTCTGCAAGACCCTATATATTCAGGATGACAAAAAGAAAAGTCAACCCAACTATGAGCATTGTCTTCATTTGGCATAAAAATGCAGTGGGTTTCTTTATGGGATTAAAATTCCTCAAAAAAGAGGAAGATTCCAGTACTTTTGGAAGCTTCTCTACAAAGTCTGTTGGCAAGGAGGTATCTTTCAACAATATTTCAGTGATGGATTATGCTGCAGAAAGAGAAGCAAAACATAGTAATGCAAAATCTTATGATTTATTGATGTTTCTCTTGAAGATTCTGCAGTTGGAGTCTCTGTTTGTAATTAGGAAAAAAAAATTAAGTGTGCTTCTAGCGGTAGTGTTTGTAAAGAACTAAATGTTTTGACCAGCCCAGGTCTTCACACCAGAAACCACATGAAGAATGAATTGTGTTCATTCACATAAAATTGTTCAGGACTTCAGGTGGTCTTACTCATGAATTTTGGACACTTTAAGTATGATAACACATTTCAGTTTTCTTGTTCCCCACTGAATAAGTGCAGTTCAGCTGAGTTGCAGGCTGATTACTTGGCAGTTTTCATAGTACTCATTTTGGTGACCAGTCAGGTGGGCAGAGACAAGTCACAACTGATTAAAAAAAAATGAATTTCTGTGTCAGGATGGCAATCATTTTGGCAAGATTTGACACAGACATTTTCTCTCACTATGAACTGTACTAAGGTGAACTAGCTTTCCCCAGGTGTGGACTAAAAGCAAATTCAGAGATTGTTACCATAGCCTAGCAGATGGACAGTAGACTTCTAAAGCATGCTAACTGGAGGGCAGGTCAACTATGTGTCAGGTGAGGTATCTGCCACTGTGGACATTGTATGGAGGGCAATTACAATGGAGATAATTTTTGATGAGATGAGATTTGAGGAAAGGAGACTTGAGGAGAGGAGACTTGAGGAGAGGTGAAGCGAAGAAAGGAGAGGAGACTCGAGGAGAGGAGACTTGAGGAGAGGAGACTCGAGGAGACTCAAGGAGACTCGAGGAGACTTGAGGAGACTCAAGGAGACTCGAGGAGAGGAGACTCGAGAAGAGGAGACTCGAGGAGAGGAGAGGAGACTCGAGGAGACTCGAGGAGAGGAGACTCGAGGAGAGGAGAGGAGACTCGAGGAGACTCGAGGAGAGGAGACTCGAGGAGAGGAGACTCGAGGAGAGGAGAGGAGAGGAGAGGAGAGGAGAGGAGAGGAGAGGAGAGGAGAGGAGAGGAGAGGAGAGGAGAGGAGAGGAGAGGAGAGGAGAGGAGAGGAGAGGAGAGGAGAGGAGAGGAGAGGAGAGGAGAGGAGAGGAGAGGAGAGGAGAGCAGAATCCCCATTACTTTGTTTTACACATTTCAAAAAGGAATCCAGATTTTAAATAATATAGTAAGGGAACATTTTCTTTCTTTCTTTTTTTTTTTTTTTTTCCTCCTATGGCACAGTAATACTATTTGGCTTCTCTCTTGATTACAGGTCATCCATTTCAGCTATCTTCTCAGTAGAAACCCATAATATTAGTAATGCTATGTCCGCACTCTTACAATGTAATGCTAATAGTATGTTAATCTTTATAATTACCATTAGAAGCAGTGCAGGCTGGATCATAATTATCTGCATATCACGTAATCATCTAAAATTAATGTCATTTTGATTCCACTGATTGATGGGTCATTTTGGCATTAGCTATAGATACTGTAATACTGTCTCTTAATGGCTACCTAGAAGGCTTCGGATGAGGTACCACCACCTTGAAACACAAGGCCAGGTCCTCAGCTGACAAATGTCAATAGAGGATCATCTAAGTTAGTCAACTGCCAAGTCATAGGTGGGTATCTACTAGTAGCATGTGGCTTTTGCCACTTCTTCCCTCAAACACATGATGAGTTGCAAAATGCAGAAAAGGACAATCAAAGTGATCCATGAAAAGCCTGTGGAACAGATAGACTGTGAGAAAATGTGAGGGTGCTACATTTCCTCATTACATGTTTGAGGGATTTTGACAGGAAAATAGTCTGTGTGCCCAGTGTTAAGGCAGGGTAGGGCACTTGTCTGTATCGGTGGCTCAATTTTCTGCTGGAAAGTGGCACCAAATAAGTCTAAGCGAGGCTAAGGCCAAAAGACACCACCATGAATAAAACTACATTTGCTAAATAAGTTTCACTACGAAACATCTGAGATAATCTGTTATTTCTCTCTGTACAGTTCAATGACAGTCTTTCACTAGCAGTTATTGAGGGTAATGAAAGAAAAAATAGGTTTGTGAAAATATTTTGTTTATCTGAAAATATTGTATTGTTATTGTTATAAGGAAGCAAAAGTTTCCTGATGAACTTTAAATGTAACAAATGCAAACTGAACGACTGAACATGAATTATCTCAGATGTTAAGATCTACAGAAGGTAGGGGCCATGGTGACAGGACATGAAATAAAGTAGATTTAGGCCATCCCATTGTTCTACATTGGGTACTCTTTGTATCTGTGTTGTAGGAGGAGATCAGAATTTGCAGGTTCCCCTCTTGCCTTCCACTGTCCCATTTGTGTCAAAACTGCTCCTGTCCTTTTCAAAGGTATAATTAATCCTTAAAACTCATTGAAGCAGGAAATTATGCAAATTAATTTTCAAGTTTGAAAAAGGATTAAGAATTGAAAAGAGTAAAAATAAAGGAGTAAATTTTGGTCTTGCGCACTATGCTTTCTTCTTACTGCGTCTCAGACATAAAGGCATACAGGCATACAAAGAGGTGACACTGAAGTGTGACATTATGCCTCTGTATAGGAACAATTCAGATGAACCTAGGTTCTCTAGATAATAACAGCAGATATTCACTGGTCCTTTTTCTGGAATTATTCCTTCATGCCATGGATTTCTAGGATTTCCTTGAATCTGAGATAATTTGCTTCTAGTTTAAAAATGAGTGTCATTGGTGAGGTGAAGCTATTTCTACTCCCTCACTTCATGTTCTGGAAGTGGAGTCCACTGTGACCATTTTCACTATGCCGCCAAGATTAAAATCACAGTGATATTAGAAATTGAATGGCTAGTCACTGGGCAGTCTAGGAGGCACTTTATTCATAGGAAAGATCTCTTACTATGAATGTAAGTGAAGAAATGTAAACAGTGGATGGTGACATGTTAGACTTCTTTTTGTTGTTGCTGTTGAATACCTATCGATGGTACAGGCTGTGGACTTAAATTTGTATATTTTTTCCTTTCTCTTTTTTGTTCCTCCTGGTCTGGCAGTTTCTATGTTTCTGCTTGTCTTCAGATTTTAGGAACAAAACAGTACCTGTTTTATTTGCGGCTTCCAAGCCTGTTCACAGATTGCTCTGTTCCCCTGCCTTGCAGTCATCATGCCATGTATGTGCTGTTTTTTTACAGCACTGAACCTCACCTGTCACTTTCATCTGCTAACAAGGTTTCCAATAACAAGCGATGGAGTGCTGTGGAAGATGCATATATTACCTCCTTTCACTGTCATCCCTCCTCCTAACTGCTCATATCAGATAGAGCACTCATTCTGGCTACTTATATGCCTCTTTTCCCTACTTCTAAATTTTCTTTTAACAAACCAGAGCACTTCCATCTGCAGGACCAAAGTCAGAGTTTGCACTGATGGATGGGAATGGGATTCATCTGCTTTCAACAGATGTGGTTATGCATCTCCCTCCTGCTGCCAACAGCCCTTTTAACCCTTTCAGATACCCAGTCAGATACCCAAATATTGTCATTTGTTTTTGAGTGCATGAGAGAAGAAATAGGAAAAAGAAAAAGTATTAAGAATGGTTGAACACCAGCTCACTACCCAGGATAACCTTTTCACATTGATGTCCATCCAAAGCAGCTAGCATTTCATATTCACCAGCTGTTCTTCAGAGAAACTGGAGAGGCAGCCATCATGCTGTTCATTTGGATCTCTGTTCAGATCTCTGATCACCCTTTATTGGGGTATTACCTTTCTAGAAGAAGTAGTCGTTCCTGAAGGTATCAGGCCAAGTTGCTGTAAATTGTTCAATGCTGTTATAAGTTTTCTACAGTGGTGTATTTATCATGTGGCTCCTTTTATTAAGAGGTTATCTCACTCAACTTCTACATTTGCACTAAGATGAAGTCTTCAGTGTCGTTATCTATTTTGGATGTTATGATAAACATCAAAAACTCACAGTTTTGAAATCAAAAGTTGAAAAAAGTCACAGCCAGCCAAAGTGTTTTATCTGCTTAGAGGATAGGTTTCTTTTGAATTTTCTTACTGTTTATTGTTTTGAATATTTTAGTTTATTTGTTTTCTGTTGCTGGTGGTGTTTCAGTTGGGAAGCGTTTCAGTCACAGCCTGAAAATAAGATATTTGGGTGCTTTCTAAGGGTGGACTTAAATAAATCAGTCTGGTCTTCCTCATCTCCTTCACACAGGAGGCAATGACTGTCTGTGCAGCTTATACTTGTGATTCAGGTCAAATGTAATTTCAATTTAGATCTACTTACATTATGATTATGTAAAATGATGTTCTCCCAGTTTAAATTTTTCCCTGTCTTCAGTCTGTTTCTGGTTATAAGATGTTCCCTTGAATCAGGAAAACTACTCCAGGAAGCTCCCTTAACATGCATATTTGTGAGAGAGCAAGGAAGTAATCTTGGGAATCAGGAAGAAGGAAAAATGTATTTTATAAACAAGAGTCATTATAGCTGGGTTTATCTCTGGAAGGGTGGTGGCCATTTGAAGAACATAAATTGTAGATGGCTGGTAATGCTCTTCTGAATAATACTTATTTTCTGTTTCCTAGCTTCTGCACTTTCAGTTCTCACCCTGCTTCCTCTTCTGTTTCATCCAGTTGAAAACTCTCCAGTTGTTTCTGTTTCTCAACACATCACTGCTGATTGAGTTTTCTGTTATTTCTATTCCATTCTCCTTATTCCCCTTTTGTCTTTCTGGATTGCCGTTAGCATTTTTAGCTGTCACTCTAGTTTTTCATTTGTGTGCTCAAGCACACAAACACAGGCACACAAACACACATGCCCTCACACTCACTGACTTTCTCCCACATTCACTGGTGGCATTGTCTGCAAGGCCACCGGTTCCTCTCTTGGTTCCTTCCTGATTACATAAGTGATTCATGCAAAGTCTGGGAGCTTAATTTGACATCACTGTATTTCATTTTGTCCTATTTAACTGTAATTGTGTCCTCTGAGGGTTTTTGGTTCTGTCCTCACTTTCTTCAGCTGAAGCTGATTTTCCCCCTATTTTCCTCTCAGATTTTCTATTTGTTATTTCATTAAATTGCTTAAAATGAGAGACATTTTAATGGGCCATTGAAAAATGTAGATGGTGTAAGGGTGTAAAGGAACATTGTTGGTCTGAAATTGCAGGTCAGCACCCACTCTCTCATCCTCTTTTCAACCGAGGGTGAACAGGCAAGAGATGCAGAAAAAGACATGTGCCTGCTCACTCACTCACTCAAAAGACACAGATCACTATTATGCCTATACCACTGGAAAGAGGAGGGGGTAATATCTGTAAATTGCTAGGAGTGTGATTACTTCTAAATAACCATGACTGTGTCATACCTGATTGCTCAAATAATCCTGGTACTTGGGTCTCCTTATTGCTTTATAACTGTGGATACTATCTTGAATTAAGCCTTGAAGGAATGTAGGCCTGTTCCACAGTCTAGACAGGCTAACTCCTCATATAAAGAGCAGGATTTGATTTGATTTGATTTGATTTTTATACATGTATACACACAGAGACAGATGCATTACATACGTATGCACATACGTATATGTATATACTGAACCTTTTGGCAACCAGTGCAGTTCTTCAGTAGATTACGAAGCACTTGGCTTGAAGGCTCTCCCAAAAGCCCGGAATTGCAATGCTATTATTTCTCCAAGCTACGTACTTACTGAGTGTTTTCCTGTTTCCACAAAAGATTTGAAAACCTCCTCTGCTTTACACTGTTCTCCCCCACTGCCCCCCTTCCAAAAGAAACTGTGTGCATTATTGTGCTTTCTGGCTGGGTGACTTCAGTAATAGAAGATGTCCTTAGGAAATGGTTTAGATAGTATACTTGTGTGAAATTCTTATGCAAAAATGTGAAGGGCTGTAGGGCTGGGTGACCTGGTTCACTAGGCTGGTTATGTTGCTGTTCTAAAGGCAGAATGGAAGGCCATATGTTTCCATGTTACTTCAGCAAAGTATATTTTATTGCTCAGTGTTATCTTCTTATTATGCATTTACAAAGCTCTTTGGGTGACTAAGTTGTTTGCATAACGTGTTATATTTTTGGCAATAATTCTTCCTGCAGAAGGGATGTGTATGAAAATGTGCTTGCTGCTGCCAGTAGGCTATACCATACACGTATGCTTCAGTCACAAGTGGAGAATAAGAGTGTTGGCCAGGTGAAAAATTTTATGATTTTTTTTTCCCCTTGGCCATTGTTCTTAACATGGACGAGCTCCTGGGAGACTGTGTGACTTCTGTGCACTCCCAGAGTGGGCTGTGTCTGCAGGGTGTGCTGTGCTGAAGGCTGCAGGAGCACAGCGTTTGTATCCAAGGGCTTTTGCAAACAGTGCCGAAAACAGCATAAATTCCTCATCAAATGAAGCAAAATCCCAACTCTTCCCTGAACCACAGTGGCTGTTGGATCAGGAATCTTGTTAGGTTTGTAGCTTTTGGATTAGTGAGGCCCTTTATTAACTGGGACCGAAAACCTTCTCTGAATGGCTAAACCCTGAATTACTGAGCCTTATTCTCCTGGTCTCCAGGAAAGGTCACTGGTGTAGGCCTCCTTGCATCTTCGGTATAAAAATGTGTCACTGTGGGTGGTCACTCTCTCAGCCACTGTGCACTGGCTTTGTGGAAGTCATGGCCTATTGACACTGAGAACGTCTCTACCTTCCCTTTGTAGGCATCTGAACTTAAGCTGTGCAGTATTTATATAGACAGTTAACTGTTTAACTAGTTATTAACCCTGTAGGATGAATTAAGTTTAAAATTAGAAGTTTGCAGGGAAGGGCTTGAAATACTTTAACAGGAGAAAGGACTGTTGAGATTAGGATCTTTTAATTTCTCTATGCTATATATTGAATTATTTGTTAAATAAGCACATGGAAGATAATAGATCTAAAAGCTGAATGTTTTCATCACAATAATAATATTTCCTGATACAAGTAGTGTGATGGTGGTGTATGAGTAAATTAAATCTTTTCACTGTTTTTTTCAGACTTGGATAAATCAAAGTGTTTAGTTTCACTTTTTTTTTTTTTTTTTTTTCTTTTTTTTCTTTTTCTTTTTCATAGTTAACCTTGCAAGACAGGTATACAACCAGAAATTTGTTTTTCAGTAGTGGACACAAGTAACACATTCTTTTTGCTACCTCAACAAGGAAAGAAGATAAGCATCAACAAGCAGACATGAATAATCATAGAATTTCACAGGTTAAAAAGACTTAATTTCAGGTCACCTGAAATTAGGTTCTGCCCTACTAAATTTGATTCTTCACTGAGATGTCCAAATAGTAGGTATCTTTTTACTCATCCCAACATAAAATTATGTTTTGTGAAAATATTGGTTGGTGAAAGCAAAATTGGGATTTAAAAATTGGCCATGTGTGCATTTTTCCCTTTTTTTTTTTTTTTTTTTTTTTTTTAATGTACCATTGGCAAGAACTGACAATTCAGGGTATGTGGAATGAAGTAAACTTGGGGTGAACACAAGGGATTTGTATCAGCATTCTTCCTGCAGCTATGCATGCCAGCCATGTACTAAATGCTGCTACTTTAAGGCACAAGGCACAGAGGAATCCTGTGTGCTGTGTAACATTATCCAGGAATCACTGGCTGGATCTTATGTGGTACACTGAGAAGAGCATTAATAAACTAAAGGATTTGTCTCCGTGACCTTGATTAGACGGTGGCAGAAGAGTGACAACATCTCACTGACATGCTGTTTACTCCTCTGTCATCAGAACTTGAAATGCTTTCATTTTATTGGGAAGAATTGTCTGCATCCAGTTTATGCACATGGTTGTGCTGTGAAGCAAATTTCTGTTGGCTGTGCTCTCCCCAGTGAAATATACATCTTTTTTGAAACTTTAACTGATGAAGAACTACTGAAGGTGTGTGCAGAGTCCCAGGAGGTCGGCAGGTTTTGCAGGGAATCAGCAGAATGTAAGGAGGTGGAAAATTGCAGCATGACAGCCTGATACATGCATTCCTGCACACACACTAACGTGCAGATCATAACAGCCCTTCTGACACTGCACACATATGCAAATAGTTGGAGACACTGTTTAACTTGAGAGTTCAATGAGAGGGTTGGTTTTGGGAACCAGGGGCTGAAGTGATACATTACTGGTCACAGCAGTCACTTGTCGTGATGGAGACAAAGGTCTGCGGGGAGCATGAATGGATCACGGGGAGGTGATGTGCCAACAGGAGGAGATGTCACTCGTGCTTGCTATGGTGATGGTTGCCTGCTTCTACCAAATATCAGTCCTTTCTTGTTTTCTTCATTGTCCCCTTGTGATATTCTTCTTCCTTCTTCATCCTGCTTCTTTCCGCCTTTTGTGGCACTATGTTCCTTCCCCCTCCTACCCTTGCTCTTTGTTCCTTGGATTTCCTATTATTCTACAAATACATGCAAACATCCAGGGACTCTGAGAAGATTCAAACTGGTACCTCTGTCTAGCCCCAGAACCAAGCTGAGTTTTGTGTATTCTCTTCCAATTTATTTTGGTTTATTGTATCTATTCCTTCTGCATTGCTTTAAATTGTGCACTGAGGAATTCCAAGTCTTTATTTAATGATTTAGCAGAGCCACTCTCTGAACTCACAATAAATTTCAGTGAGCATCTGTTTGTGAATTTGAATTTTGTCTTACTCTGAATTCTTTCACTTGCAGTGCATGGTTTTATAGCACCCTTAGATTCATTTAATCTTGTGTAACACATGAATGATCCCACTCATTCTAAAGGCCACATGCTTGATTTGGTAATTACTATGGGTCTGTCTTTGACTAGTTTGTTTTTGTCTCTTTGTTCCTTGTCTGTTACTTAATAATTTCATGAGATCTTGCTGTACCTTATCTCTCATCTCCAGTTCAAATGTGTTTTCTTTACTTTTTTTTTTTTTTTTTTTTAATGCACTGTTCTTTTAAACCAGAAGTTTAAATTCTGTGGAAGTTCTGCTTTAAATATTGTTTTCTGCTAATGTCCAACTTATGCTTAGCTTATCAGTTTTGATCCCTAAGAGGGCATCACATTATCACTTCCCTTTCATATATAATGTCCTTGTTCTTTTAAGACCATCTTTAGGATCTAATCTAAGTCTAATGTCAAGGCAATGACCAGATATGTGTTAGACAAGCTAGTCTGCAAGCTTTTAGGAAAGCATGAATTTTGCTAGCTCCAGTTCTTCATAAATCCCTTCTTCAAGCTCATTCTTCTCAAAAAAAAAAAAAAAAAAAAAAAAAAAAAAAGACATAATCCCCATTCTGTGACTGCCTTCAACATCATTTGCACTGTTTTTGTGGATGTGTGAAGGTGTGTGTGTGCATGCATGTGTGGAAAACGTTAGGATGGTGCCTCTAGAGCAGTTTAGCAAGTAAGCTTGAAACATGGGGCCAACTCTATGTGCCGTGAATTCCCTTCTGTGTTTTTCAGCCCCTAGTGACAGAGAAAGTTAAATGCTTCCGAAAAGTGTTTCAGAAGGTCTAAGGAAAGCCTGCCTAGGGACCTTCATGTAGGTGGAATTCTAGCTTGGTGCAAAGTGCCCCTTCCCTTCCCTTCCCTTCCCTTCCCTTCCCTTCCCTTCCCTTCCCTTCCCTTCCCTTCCCTTCCCTTCCCTTCCCTTCCCTTCCCTTCCCTTCCCTTCCCTTCCCTTCCCTTCCCTTCCCTTCCCTTCCCTTCCCTTCCCTTCCCTTCCCTTCCCTTCCCTTCCCTTCCCTTCCCTTCCCTTCCCTTCCCTTCCCTTCCCTTCCCTTCCCTTCCCTTCCCTTCCCTTCCCTTCCCTTCCCTTCCCTTCCCTTCCCTTCCCTTCCCTTCCCTTCCCTTCCCTTCCCTTCCCTTCCCTTCCCTTCCCTTCCCTTCCCTTCCCTTCCCTTCCCTTCCCTTCCCTTCCCTTCCCTTCCCTTCCTCCTGTCTTCCTTCTCCAGTTGATATTTGCAAGTGGTCTTGTTATGTCAGAAGTTAGAGCTTTCAAAAGAACACTATATATTTCCAGAGCAACAATAAATTTTTTGAGTTGACATCAGTCTATTTGTGGAAAGGCACATTAACAAGTTAAGAAAGCCTGCATAGTTAACTAAGGTTGCAGAGATACTGTAATATTCCTAAAGAGCTCAATCTAATACATACTCCACCTCTCAGGAGATGCTTTCCTGAATTCTGGGTTATTCTGCCTTGTGTCTCTGCTGTATGCGTCAAGGTGTGTGATATTCAGGGCAGTGAAATAGACTATCATTTCTAAGAGATGAAGTGTCTGCTGTGGCAGAATGAGTGTTGCCGTCCCGAGCATGTAATTTTGTCTTGAGGAAAGTGATCTTTAAAATGTACAAGCATAGCATGAGCTACATGACAACTAGGGCAAAAGGGCCCTATTTTGGAAATGAAAAAGCTCTTCTTGCAGGGTCCATGAAAGAGTTTGAAGTTTGTGATACAATGATTCAGGTGCAAGTGAATAACTGGACAATCTTCCAACAAAGACCTTAATTTGAGGTATGTTAAGTCTCCAAAATTAAGACCAGAAGACATATAAATAACAGAAAATCTTACCTGTCAAAATTTTTGATCAAACTGGCAGCTTTTCATTTTTCTGAGAATAGTTTGTGTAATTTTCTGATACATTTAATGAAACGATTTGAAGTAAAAAATATTTCTTGATTCAAAACAAAATAGAGCTGCAAAAAGAAAATAGTTAATTTTTGTGCATTTTTTTTCTCACTTTTTCCATTCCTCTCCCCCTTCCTTGGATGAGGAGATAAACAGGAAAACTGAATGATATTTATTTTAATTTCTTCTGATTTGAAAGGAAGTGAATATTGTTTCCAATTGATGAGAAATACTTTTTAGCATGAATCATTTAATTGAAAAAAAAACATTACATTACAATATTAATATATTTGCATATTTTCATATGCAGATTTTGCCAGTGAATATCTTTCTGTTGTCTTGCTCATATTCTAACTTCTCCAGTGTTTTCAGAAATATGGAAGGGTTTGGGGGGTTCAACTGCAACAGTGACCATCAGCAAATATTCTAAATCTGTCTGAAGTCTTCCTGTAACACTCGAATCTGCATAAAATAAATGTCCCACAAATTGATTCGAAAAGTTTCTTTAACTGCCAGGATAAAGCATTTGCTCAAATCACTACAAGTCAATGAAGTCCTCAGATACAGGAGCAGCTTGCCCCATAACAATAGCAAACACTCCCACCCTTCATTCTCTTACTGTAGATTTTGTGAAGTTGTGCAAGCTGGCCAGTCCCATAATCTCTTGTGACCTACCTGAAAATTAAACTCATTGTGATGGCTTGGCTGCTTGGTGGGTTGGGATATATATGATAAAGCAGGACAATGAGTAATATGCTGAGACAAACTCTTCTAACAGGCAAACTTTTTGCCAAGGTTCCATTCAAAGATGCTAAAAGTGGGTTTAACAAATTTTCTGAAGCAGGACATAGGAACATACAAAAAGAAGAGGAAGTTCCTTTATGAAACTAGCTATTGTGAATGGAGCACCTTTGAGCACCTTATTTGTGATGACCTCATTCTCCATAGTAATACTGCAAGGCTCCAGTGTGTCCTGTGGTCTGCACTGGAATTTGGGATGTCCTTCAGGGACTTTCATGGTCATCTGGAAAGGCTGTCAAGCTACAGTTTTCAAGGCTCTGTGAGATTCAACTCCTGGTTGGTCTAGGTGGTTTTTGTTCTTCTGCCCAAAGCAAAGTGCTACTAGATCAGCTTCTTGTGTGTCTCTTAAGTATTTTTCTCCAGAAATAGTTACCAAAGAAGTTTGAAATTACTCTTGCCATGGCCTTGAAACCATACTAAGAATCCCTAGGGTAGGCAGGAAAGCAAACATATAGGGGGTTGTATTTATCATTCATCTTCTTCTTTTTATATTTGCTTCAACACCTTTGTTACACTTTGAATGTGGCCAGATGTTCATATCTAGAACAAAATCCCTATATCCTCCCTGCTGCTCGCTGTGTGTTGAAACTGCTCTAGGAGTATTTTCCCAAAGCGGCTGTCTGGCAGCCTGTGAGCAGAGAACAAGCCCTGCTCCCCCATCCTGCACTCTTACCTCACTTCAGGTCATGTGAGACATTTCCCTCCAGCAGTACATCATGCACTTGGAGAAAACAAGTCCTCAGCTTCTCAAGGTCACTGTTATTGTTTTGTGTCTTCCATAGGCAGCTTGTTCTTGCAACCAGACTTCCTTGATGTCCTTCTCTTACTGAGGGAATCAAAGAACTCCATTTGTGAAAGGCTGACAAGCCCTGGCATACTTGTAGAGACCGAACAAAGGTTAGTGTGGGTGGATATCATGAGTCATTTCTATGACTAAGAGACTGGTATAAACTACCCCTTCCTGGTAATGTAAATTTATTAAGGTCATGGGCCGCCTAATGAATCAGTGTGTCTAAATGAATCCAAGTGTGAGACTTACGATGTTAAACACGAAAAAAATCAGGTGAAGGTAACGATTTAGCTCTTCATGATCTAATTAAGGATGAGGCCTTTATTCCTGCATGTGCTATCAAAATGTGGTTAGCTGGTACTGCTGACTTGTTGCTTCTGTTTCCTGCTATTTCCTGTTATTGATGCTGGACTTCAACAGTCAGCATTCATTAGAAGCCACTAAAATGCCTTGTAGGGTCTTTGAAAAGATTCTCCTGGTAAAAGGCAGAATGGAGGAGATTCTTCCATTTTCTTAGTTCAAAAGAGCATGGACTTGCTAACCCCCAAACTACTCTTGAGCTATTTCTCTCCTTACTAATAGAATTTTAAAACAGCAGGGAATCTAGAAAGTGGTTTAACTTTCTAGGCCATGCATTAGTTGTGAGCGCTGAAAGTTGTATCTGAATGCAAAATAAAGTTTCACACTCAAAATATCAGCTAGTGTCAAGCACTGGTGCTGTGGACATAGCTTGTATTTAGGAGGCTGCAGATCCTAAATCCTTAGTATAAGCCAAATGCAATCCTTAAGAGTTGGTGACTTTGTCAGTAACTGATGGAGCAAGGAAAGGGAACATTTTCAGAGCATGTTCCGCCAGATCCTCCTCAGCGCTGCTGCCCAGGTCACAGCTCAGTCCTGACCTCTGTCAGACCCCTTAAAGTGACAGCTGTGACATACTTTCACCAGTGAAAACTTTAACTTGCTATTTGGCAGTATCCAGCATTCAAGCATATTTTCTTCCTTCTTGCCTGACTCACTTTACCTTGCTGGCAACCAGGTGATGCAAATACTCTTCAATCATGTATGTTCAACAAATTAAGTTAACAGGTCAGTTAGGGAGAAGAACTGCTGCCTTTGAGACATTTATGTGAGGAACAGCAGAGCCTACAGCAGCATACCATGCCCCTTCAGTTATCAAGAAAGTGGTGGGGCTGGCCTTTTGGGAGTCACCTGAGAGCTCCTGCATAGAAGATGAAAAACATCTTGTTCTGCGTATCTGGCATCCAAAAGAGGAAATGAACTTGTGTTTATGACACTAGTAGCAAAACAATGGGAGGTCGGCTTGTGGAAATGCCTTTTAAGTGATGTTTGTTCTCTTGTAACTTTCAAAGTAGCTGATAGATCTTTCTCTAGAAAGGTCTGAACTGATTAACTTGGCAGAGAATACTATAGTTTCTCACCTAGCTCCTACTGGTATTGAGGAATATGTTTTGGACAAGAAGCTGCAGACTTTGCTTTTAAAAAGGAGGAAGTTGACTGCTCTCCGGGATGCAGCTTCAGACTCCCAGACTCTAGATGATATTTTCAGATACATGGGAAAGATAAATTCTTTGCAGAAAGAGGTTCCTGTAAAGGACTTGCAAGGATGCAATCAAAAACAAACAAACAAACAAACAAAAAGCATAAACAATAACATACTATATATCAACCCTATCTATTATGCTTATGAAAGCCTTTCCTTTGTATGTGCACGATTCCCTTGTATTCATTGTGATCATCATGCGGGGTTCACATTTATGCAGGTATGCTTTGGTTAATACCTTTGTTACTAGTCCATAGAATGCAACTTTGTGTGGTTTAAACATTCATTCTGCTTGGTACAATTTTACTTACTGTATATGTTATTGGGCAGAATATTTTTTTGGCTTGCTTACAGTGGTAAGTACTCTTCTTTCCAGGGTCACCACCAATGCTTTTACATTCTGATTGCTTCAATGGACTGCCTTGCTGCTGGCACAGCTCATTGTGACTTCATGTTCAAAAATGTATGCCCTGTTGGGCATGCTGAAAAGATGTTTCATTATTGCTGTGGAACAGAGTACATTCAGATTATCTCTGATTGAAACAAAAAGGTGGTTTTGAAGTGGTTTTGAAGTGACTTTTTTTTTTTTTTTTTTTTCCCTGTCAGCAGATCTCCTTTTCTGTATGTTTGAGTTTATGTGTTTGTGTGTGTATACATTTATGACATTGTGTGCACATTTATCTAATATCCACATCAACTACCTGAGAACTGTACACTGCTTTCACTGTATAAATATTGAACTGCTATTGAAAACTAGCAACCATAGACAATTTTCTGTTTACAGGTGAGAAACTAAGGCACAGAAAGATTAGAAACTAGAATTTCTCCGTTTTGATGAGTAAATTCTGGTAAAGAGTTGGTAGAGAGCTGCTGCATAGCACTTTTTCTAGCACATCTTGAAACAGGCACAACACACAACAACACAAAGGAGTGGAAGTTGATTCTAGGTGCCTGGTTTTGCAGTACATTTGTTGCTGAAATGTTTGTGACTTGTACTTATGTATTTGACTGTGCAAGACTGTAGGAATGGACAGGGCTAATTCTAACAGGGGCTGTGGCCTGGCTGACTTATCCCCAGTTTCTGACTGTGAGCATTTTCTCCTGAGGTCCTGAAAACTTTCTTTAACCTTAAGAAACTCAAAATATTAAGACTTCTAGGTTAGCTGCTAATAGTTAACTTGCAATATGTCTATCCTGTAATTGAAGGAACACCTTCAATATCCTTGCTGATCAAGTTTAGATGTCTATAGGATACCAAAAGTTCAGCAGAATTTGCATTTTGAGACTGGGTGGTGACTATAGGTCATGTATGATAATTTACAGTGTTGTTCATCCAGAGCATTTGGCTCTCTGACTTGTAAAGGATAACTGTATTGCTCCATTGCACTGTATACATGGGATAGAGAGACACATATGAAGTAAAGGGATAGTACCTGTGCCATCCCTTTGCATATTTTCATCCAAAATCCTAATCTGTATTCACTGAAGCAGCTTTACTGACCTTAGCCAGACCAGGCAGCACAACCCTAGGAAAGAGGATGACAAGAAGCACCAAGGCAGCTATATTGCCGTTGTGTTTTCACCTGATAACATGGAGTAGGATGGTCCAAGTCAAACCTCCTCATCAGTGAGTTGATAGCTGCTTGGTAACACTCTGACTTCACAGATAAAAGACTGCAGTAATGGAATTACCAACTGATTTTTAAATGAACTTCAATCAATAAGCACCTATTGCAACAATTCTGAAAGCATCTAGCCAGTAGACTGGCAGCAAAGCAGCCTGACAGCAGATAAAACAGAAATAAAAACACTGTTGGGCAACACCAATATGCTGACCACAAGGGTCCCTCTAGTGCAAAATGTTCTAGGATACCAATAAAAATAAATAAATCCTTCCAGGGAGCCAACTTAAATATCCCTTGACATAAAGAATTTAGATTCACTATTTTTAGTGAAGAAAAAAATTATCACTTGTGCAATGTTGTTACAAGATTTCTCCCACAGCCCTTAACTCAGGCATATTTTATACTCTCCATTAATATGTAAGCAATCACACAGAGTAGTTTGTATTTAATAAGAAAACAAGAATAGAAAATTATAATACGTGTAGAATGAGGGAGGATTGAACTTTTTCTGGGCCATCAGACGTTAAAACCTTCTGTCTCCATGGTGGCTTGCCAGAATTCCTCCTTGCTCCAACAGCAGACAATGAACTAGATTGTGACTCCATGGAGCTGAATTCCTCCAAGCAAATAGCTGGGATGGATAACATGCCATGCCCCAACTCCTGGTGCACTACTTACTACTCAGAATTTCCTAGCAGTGATAGACTGCTAGGGTTGACTCAGACATGCCCTGCTTTGTGGCATACAGCTATCAGAGATTTTAGATAAATCTACACTCTAGAGAGGCATGTTTGTGTCAGGAAGGGCATGAGGCATGAAGAAAGACAGACATCACTGCAATACCATGCAGTGAAAATGAAGTGAATAGAAGCTATAAACCAGAAACAGAAATTTCAAAGCTGCATCTCCAGTGTGCCGGTGGGAGTTCTTGCTTGGAGGGGTCTACTCTCCATTAAGGAGGACAGGGCTGCCAGAGGGGCAGTGACAGACAGCAGTTCATCTCCTGTTTCGTGGATCTTACTAGCTAGCACCTCCAGAGGGGGCAGCAATGTCTCCTGCTGCCCAGCAGGTTTGTGGCAAAAGTCTGCGAGAAGACTGTCACAGCTGAGGCAGTCTCTGCAAAGAACAAGAGACCTCAGTGTTTGATGAAAATTTTGTTTGTTTGATGAAAGTACCTCTAAGAGATAGAGGAATTTAAATGCCCTGCTGGCACAGCATACAATCTACTGGCTTCCATCTGAATGCCTTTTGCGCTGTGGAAATAGACTTGAGGTGCAATAGGAAGTATTGAGGCATTGAAAACTATCCCAGAGGACTGGCAAGGTCACACAGAGAGTGTTACCATCCATTAGGCCACCTCTTCTCTTCCTGCTGTGTACTCAGCCTGTGTGAATACCAGAAGTTATGCATATCCTCCTTTTTTATTTATTGGAGACCCAGCAGAGTTTGTCAACATCAGATCACTGGCCTTCCACTGAAGAAGTTCATCATCTTTCCCCAGAAGAAGGTTCAAAACATACATTTTTATTTTTATTTTTATTTTTATTTTTATTTTTATTTTTATTTTTATTTTTATTTTTATTTTTATTTTTATTTTTATTTATTTTTATTTTTATTTTTATTTTATTTATATTTTTATTTTTTATTTTTATTTTTTTTTCAGTGTAGCTGTAGTGTTTGGTAGTAATTCTCAGGGAGTGAAGAGCTGATTACTTGCAATGAGGAACCAGTCAGAAAAGCAATAAACAATCAGGGATGAAATTTCTCTTTATGGCTGGTGACTGACTGTACTAACTTGAAATTTTTTTTTCACATGTCCAGAGATTAGCCAGATACCCAATCAGACTGACATCAATGTCATGGACAGCTGCTCCTTCATATTTCAGCCATGCAAGTCATCCCATGGAGAAGTGGCACAGATGTTGCCTGTGCTACTAGTGCCTCTTAAAGACATACAGTCTGCTGTCAGCTGGGTATACATTCATATTTTCCATTGATCTTTGGTATCTTAGGCTGAATCTGTAAGCTGAACTTCATGCAGAAGTCTCTGGTCCTCAAAGAAGGCAGTTTCTGTGGTGGCTGGCCACTGAAGGTTGACAGTCTCCAAAAGCAACACAAGTCCCAGAGGCAAGCCTGTGATGACTGGAGACCAAGAAAGGCATCCATATGAATGTTTTTTCACAGCAGGTGGCTCAGCCCACTGCCTTAGGGCCAATCCAGTGCTCCTGGAATGAATGCAAGAGTGCCCATGCATTTAGTGGGCATTGGGTAGGGGAAGAGCCTGAGACAAAGGAAGTATTAATTAGGACAGGGATATGAGAGAGAGACTGGAGGTTTAAGAATGAATGGAAGAGGACAATGATTTCTATAAAATGCTATTGAACTAAAAAGAGGGAATGACAGATGGGCTGGACATTGGTGTCCAAACCCATGCAGCTCCACCCCACTCCCACATACACACAGCAAATGTGGGGAAGTGCAGATCTCTTTGGGAAGGGGAAGGACATGAACAAAGAGCGCAAATTTTGCAGGAGCCTGCCTTGGTCAGCAGGTAGAGGCTGCCGGGAGGAGTGGGATGTAGTGATCTGCTGCTGGATGGACCCCTGTCCTCAGCAGGATGTGCACAGGCTCTGGCACTGAGGCAAGTTGTCTGGGCCAGTCCTGTGTACAGGAACTGTCAGGAATATCTTGCCACTTTCAGTTTGTCCAGTTCCAGTACAAGCCACTGGGGCAGGATGCTGGTGTAAGACTTAGGACCTTGTTTTCATTTTTACTGACTTTGCCTTCATTTATATTGAATTCTGTTCTTCTGAGACGTGATCTGACCACTGGTTGTGTGCCTTCCTTGAGCCTAGCAGAAAGACAGAGCATAGGAGACGAAGCAGTGGCCAAATCATATATATATATATATAAAATTGAAAATTACTTCATGTGGTTCTAACAAAATCTCCATTTCTACTTATGCATTTTGCAATAAATCTGCGGAAGTCATGGCATTTTGTTAATTCCTATAGCTACAGGAAAGTGTTCAAAGACTGGGTATTTGTTTGATTTCACCTTACCATTGACTTCATTGAGTATTGCTGATTTTCAGTAGCTTTGAGCATAGCTCAGACCTCTGCTATGGCAACCCAAACACCTGGGAAGGCTGGACTATTCTTGCAAAAGCTTCACTCAGAGCAGTCTGAATGGAGAGAATTACTAAGCTCCAAATCTTGCATTGTCATATACTGAAAATGTGGTGTCGGTCCGTGCAGCAGCCTCATTTTTCTGAAGCACCAAATAGCAGAATGAAGGTTTATGAGAAAAAAAAATCAAGTTTAGGCAAAATTACATTTAAATAGCATTAGTTTTAGTTAGGAAAGCATCCTGAATTATGTGAAATAGAGATAATACAACATAAAAAAATGTACTGAACATATAAAGCAAATGAACTCTGCAATGTAGCTTTGGGTGAGGTTCACCATGAAGATTTATGCCATAGACAGTGAAATCCACAGGTGTGTTTCTGGCAACAGATCTCATTTGGCCTGCCACATGGATCTCACTGCATCATAGGATGTTAGAGAATTTGGCTGAAACTCATGGTCAGTTTTCAGCCAGTTACTACTTGCATAGCTGGAGCAGGATTTTATATATCTCTGTTGAGAAAGAGAGCTTCGTACTAGCTGCCAGGCACCAGAAAAGCTCCTTAATTGCTCTCCACAGAATCTGCTGACTAGAGAGAGCTCTTGTTATCTTTAAGCAGTCATGTTTGTGTTGAAGGATCAAAATCACACACAAAGAAAACAAAACCAGCTCCTCTCCCCTTTTCCCCATGATGTTTCCAATTATCCTGGATTGTTGTCTCTCTCATTGACAGTAGGTCATCCAAAAGCTAGGACATATTATGGAAATAGTCTGTTAGCCCCTTCCCTGGAGTGTCGCAAGGAATTCAGACTCCACATGTGAGGACTGAAGAGCAGATCATGCCAAGGGCTCACTCATAGCAGTGAAATGCTACCCCTATCACTCTAGAGGCCATCTCCTCCCATTGTAAGAAACTGGCAACAGTCTAGGAGGAGGAGGAGGAGAAGTGCCATTCCCCAAAAAGGAAAGGCAGACTATTGACCCTCTGACTACTTCACAGGAGAACACAAGTCCCACTTCAAAGCCAGCAGGGAGGGTGGTATACTGCTTCTGGGTGAGGGAGAAGAATGGTGATTTGCACAAGCAGCCCGGGTCTCCCAGGTCTCTATCTCCTAGTACATCCAAAATCAGCTGAAGATCACAGATAATGAATTACATCCTAGCATTTACTGCAGTCTCCTTGGCTGCACCAAACCAAAAAAGCTCTGGGACTTTCCCCAGTAGCACACAGTGTGTGAGTGGTTTATCACAGATTAGAATCAGACCTCTCCTTCTAACCATAAGGCTTCACCACATCTTCTTATTTGCCACTGTTTGGCTGTGCATTGACAGGCATTGAAAGGAAATAGTGAAAAGAGATGTGGTTATGCCACACCTGACAAATGTCTGCAGAGACAGAAATCTCTATGAACACAGTATGTACTTATAAATGTCTCTGAATGCACCATGATCCTGTTTGTGTTCATGTCTGGAAAGTCACATGGCTCTTTGCAGCACACATTGCTTTGTGTGTTTTAATGATATGCCATTGTAAATAAAATGCTACTCGAATGCTTGTAAAAACCCAGAAGTCTTTCAGAACAAGCAAATTACTCCAACTCATAATTTCGTCGAAAACACTGTAAAAATAGCCATATCCTTCATATCCCAAGGCGGAAAAGGTGATGGAGATTTATGCTTTTCCTTGAACACACAGATTTATAACTGTGTAATGTACATTCATTTCATCCATATTTATAACTGCATTGATGCAGAGTCTGGTATCCATTACTTTAATCTATGTAACTTGATCATCAGAAATTTAAACCATAATTTTTAACACATATCACCAAGAATTTCAGTTTGATTCAAAAAAGAAGAGCATATTAAAGTCCCAGCTGCAATTAGTTATTAAAACTGAACTTTTTTTGCTTAAATACATGTGTTTGTTCATATAGACTCTGTTCCATTCTGCCTTCCACAGGGTATTTTACTTCAGGTTAATCCTACAACAACCCACTACAAAATACCTTGAGGGTCAAAGGAAAAAAATAATGCAGTTAAGGATCATATTTGGGAGAATTCCTGTAAATAAATCTTTTACATCTTGGCAAAGTGAAATCAGAAATTGAAGAGTCAGTGACAGCAGTAGCCTCTAGTCACTTAGAGTGAAGTGGAAAAAAAAAAATTCCAGGCCAAGATCAAAGGCTCCAATTGACAGACAGCAGAAATTAAACCCAGATACCGTTTCATAAACATGGAGCGATTGACGTTCTCCACATGGTTATCGTCCAGCACTGGAAAATAAAACATCTGTACTCCTCGAAGTCCTGAATGGATGACCCAGAATTGAAATTATTCAGTTGCCTGATGCTAAGAAAACGTTCCACTGATTTTCGTCTCTCATTTTGATTTTTAGTCATTTGGTAGCATGAAAAGGTGAAATATATGGGTTGTTAGAAAATAGCACATTTAAATGAATCAGTTCATTTTGTAATAGAAAACAACCTTCATTTTTCTCAGCTTTAGGACTATGTTTTGTTATCCGTGCTGCAGGTAAAAGTCAGTAATTCTGTGAATTTTGGTGGATTCAGTTTGGTTATAACCAAGACTTACAATCTTTCTCAAAACTGATGGGAAAAGGATTCTACCTATGACACTGTAAGAGCATTGTTTAAGGATATGCACTTCATGTTTTCTAAGGCATTAAAATAGCATTTTTCAGAGTATTTTTCCCCTTGCTTTCCCCATTGTTTTCCTCCTTTCAGTACCATTAACTTGCACAAATAAAAACAATGGAATTGAGAGCACATGGGAACATCTGGGTGAAACCATTGTACTATTGGGACCAGCAAGGTGATTTTTTTCATTTAAAGCTACAAAAAATGGAAATTGATCACTGAAAAAGACAGATCATTTGACATTTGGAAAGTATATTTGATTGAAAACTTTGATAAGTTCTGTCTTATTGTCTGAAGCCATCACACAATTGAATTATAACCTGAATAAGGTCTACAAGATTTGCCTGCTGAGCAGGCTGTTAAATGTTTTTCCGTAGGTAGGAAGTAGAAGAAGCAACACAAAAGACTTAGAATGTGTGACATGGAGAGCTCCAAAAAATGAGAGTGCCCTGATGTAAAACAGTAATTTTGTTTAAATAATATCATTGCTTTCACTACAATAACTTCTATTTTTAAAGTGTGGTATATGTGGAAATGTTTTATTAAATCAGAAGTGTTCAGAATGTCTTCTTTGGGATTTACCAGAGTGTATTCCTGTTAGAGGAAGATCTCGACCACCATAAAAAAAAAAAACACAAGAGTGTGCTCAGCAGCCACATTGATCCTATTGCATGAGGGTAAAACTCAACTTGGATCATTTAAGATACACTGAAAATTAGAAGATACAGAAAAATCAGACCTTCTGTATTTAAACTTCAAAGCATTTCCTGTAAAGTTCATTAGACGTAGTGACTGGCTGGAATTAGACAGCTAGGGGTGCCCAGAATCTTTTTTTTTTTTTTTTTTTTTTTTTTGGCAAAAGTCATGTTCAGTTTCAGATTCGTCTTCAACTGCAAAGCAGTTGCCCTGCTTAGTTGCAGACATAGAATAAAACACCAGCAGGGAGGAAAAAGACATGTTACCAAGAATTGTAGGAGGTATGCTGGACCTCTAAAGAGTTCCCATTTTGTGTTTGCTTTGGAGAAGTTCCAAGAAATTCAGTTACTCACCAGAAATCTATCTAAATCTCTAACTCAAAAACATTCAGCAGAACATCTCAAAACCACAGCATCACCAATGAGTTTCTTCCTTTGTTTCTCCTGGAAGGATCATGAAAACAGTCTCTTTTCCAGAGCTAGACAAATTATTTCAACAACAAGAAGAAAGAAAAACCCACATCACAGGGTTGTGCGATGAATATTAGGGTGGTGGTGGTGTTTTTTTTTGTTCCCGTATCTTCCATTTTCTAGCAGTCTGGCTTCTAGAAGGCTCCAAACACTTTCTATCTTAAGCTACCTTCTGTTGTATCCTATTGCTATAATATTTTAGCAGCCCACACAAATAAGATTTAGCAGAGGAACAAAGAAATCACTTGCACATTTCAGTACCTACAGAGACTTTGTTTTAGACATTGTTCTAGGAATGGGCAGAGGTCCACAGATTCATTATGCTCTGAGCCAATTCAGCCCTCCCTAGCCAGCACACTTCAAGAGTTGTTACCATAACAGCTCACGTTGTCCATGTTGAACAATTCCTCCCACTGAAAATATGTAATATGATAGCACTGCACCACCATCATACTACATTTGCTGAAGAAGCCACTCACAGCATTGTCTACACCTACATGGTGAAGTTAAGGTACAGCTGCTGGGTTTTTAAAGACATCTAAATTTTTCTGCTGGTGAGAGGAACAGCAATTTTCTGTCAGTCATCATGTTTCCCACAGCTGCCATCACACCACTTGAAAACAGACCCCAGGTGACCTGAATCCCAGATCCCCTCAGCCCAGGCAATATGTGAGTTGCCATATGTCGCTATGGGTAATAGCTGACGCTGAACAGGTGTATGTCATCACAGTAGACCATCTGGAGGGCAGAAGATATTAAAAAAAAAGAGAGAGAAAGAAAGAAAGAAAAAAGAGAAAAAAAAGAAAAAAAGGAAAAAAAAAGTACATTTACAATACACAAAGCTTTTGAATGACTTTTCCAAGTAAGTCCAGGCATCTAATGGCTGTCTTTTTGTTTTCTTTCTGATCTTTTTTTTTTTTTTCCTTTCTTCATGCAAGTACCTTTCAAAGATATTACCTACGCTGAAAAATGGTTTTACACAATTTTTTATTGGACCTGATTCAGTTTTTATTTATCAGTGGTCTACCGCAAATTTAATTTCATGAAATCTCTCCAATAGCAGTACTGAAAAATGCAAACAAGATTGGAGTAAGGTTCATTACTTTATATTCATTCTGTTACCTTTTGAAGTGGACTGAATCTAATAGCAGGGTGTCACAAAACTAGCTGTTATACATAAAGCAATAGTTGGCCAAGTGCTAGTCATGTTAAAGGGACATTCTGAAACATCACCCATGACATGTATTTAACTTTGGTAAGCAGAAGTGGACTGAGAAAGTTGTGGAAAACATTTTGATCATCCCACTTCACCGTGTGATCTGAAGCAAAGCAATGACATCTATTCCATAGTAAGAAGTTTACAATATTTTAATGGTTCTTATTAAGGGTTTTATAACAAAGTTTGAACCTAAATGCTCAAAATTACATTTTATTTTTTTTCCCCTGCTCTCTGGACAGTAATCTAACATCAAGGAAGGTGATATTCTAGATAGAATAAGCCCTTTATAAAATTTCTGAAGTGAAGTAAAATGTAAATCCTCATTCAGTTTGGCATATAGTGTAAAAAGAAAACTGGTGGTGACAGGCTTTGATCTGACTACACAAAACCAAACCTGAAATGTATAGGACTTCCATTTAGAACTCATCATTGCTAACGTCTAAAGGTTCTGTCTTCTAAATCTGTACTACCTCCAAAGCCTGTGTTGTTCAGATTTAATATTCTGGCTGAGACTGTGCCATAAAATTTGGATATATTTTATGGATATATGGATATATGGATAAACTTTTCCCAAAATATTTTTAATCCAATTTGAATTTAGACACCTAAATAGTAGTGCTATGTTTAATTAATAATAAGTAAAGTTTACAAACAAAAGTTGGATGTCACCATTTATGTATGTTTTTAAACTTCAGGGTAACTGGCACATTTTTACTACATTAGAGTAATCCAGTTGTTAGTTTGGGGATTTGTCTTTGTGGGTTTTTTTGTTTGTTTGTTCATTTGTTTGTACAGCTCTGTACAAAATAATGCTAACCAAACCAGCTAACTGCTTTTCATACCTGTTTCAGTCTCATTGTTTGTTTGTTTGTTTTTGTTTGTGTTGTTGTTTTAGACAGTTTATAGTGTTAATGCTTTTTGTATTCTAGTCATTAAACTTTAGTTAATTCTTGACCCAAAGGTTGGAAGATTCAGCAAAAACTAGTTCATTGTGTTTACTGGGCTTCTTTGCTCTTTTGGAACTTTTTAAATCAATATGATTTCCTATGTTAATATTTTATGTTTGTAAAATGATAATAGAGTAATTTCTAATATTTAAGGTAACTTTTTTTTTTTTTTTTTAAACAAAAGAAAACATAATACCTTTGATACTCAGAATAAAGTGATTTCACTCTTGTTCTTATTACCATGGTTTCCAAATGAATGAGACATGCAAAGTACGGCTTCAGATCTTATGAGCAGAACAATGAATTCCTGGTGTAACTCCATTGAATTTAACAGAGTTTACATCAGAGAGTAATTTTGCCCAGCAGGATTAGACAACTCATTTACATAAAATTGGTACTGTACATCATGTGTCGAGTTGATGAATTTGCTGAGAGATTGACTTTATAACAGTGGGTTTGCATCACACATTATAATTATTTGTATCATCCTCAGCGTCTTATTGTGATGTGCATTACACATCCCAAAGGATTCTGATAAAGGACATGCAATGCAACAACATGCCACTGAAACATGCGGCAGCTGGAAAAACAACACATAGACTTTCTCTTTAGAGACTGCAAATATATCTGAAAGTATTATTTTTACAAAAGAAAGGAAATTAGGTGGAGTGAATGGCTTGATTGAAAAGCACATTTTATCTATTTCCTCATACTTTTTGTTGTTTGCTATTTTTTCTTTAATTTCAATTAATTGGATATTAGGCAGTAGCATGGGGCACCTTGAACCCTAAGACAATGCTTCTCTGTTGCTCAGAACCTTAAAAACAATTAAGCATAAGTATTTTTATGAGGGTCTGCTTTATCTGATATTATGACAGATCCAAAGATTGTCCAGAAAGGCAAATAAACAAAAGAAATAAGACTCATCTGATTGTGGGAACCAAAGAAACATAAATACAGTGTTATCTGAAATAAGAAAATACTTGTAGAGAGCACCAGCTACTTTCCCCATATCCACAGCAGAGTCTCAGAAGACAATGAATGGCATGTAAAGGAAATCAGCTTGGATAAATGTACAGCTGAGGAAAAATTCATTGTCTTGAACAGCAAATTTGTCCCATCTGGACTTCCTGTGTTTCTAAAGAGGTCTTTGCACAGCTTTAGTAGGAACTTGATGAAAAAAATCTGAAGTATTGTGGACAGGTGGCAATGAAATATACAAATAGAAGGAAGGATGCAAAGAAGAAATCAAAGAGATCTGAAGGTGGAGGAAGGAGGGCTATAGCTTGGCTTACATTAACTGTCCAAGGATGCGCAAAGGTCTCTAACCTCTACCAACTTGAATGCCTAGGTTCATGGAGAAGTTTCCAGCCTTTTTTTTTTTTTTTTTTCTTCCCTAGCTGACCTCAGAAACAGTGCAGTTCAAGCTATTTCTTTGTCCAGAACATAGATAGTAGTATCAGTTCATATACACAGCTTTGCTCAAAAGAGATCAAGTTTCATTACAATTCTTCAGGGTCGTTTGGTCCTGACGTTTGCTGAGAGACCTCACTCTCTGATCAACCACCTCAGATACTGCGATAGAGAGACTTGTTACCTGTATAAAAATTGTACAGATAAAATGGTTCCTCTGTTTTGCTAGACAGCACTTCAGCCCAGAAGAAACTTCATGGGAATAATCATACTCTGGAGGTCGCCAAGGTTCTCAGGAAGGCCTCACCATGTCATACAATCTACATGAACACCCACCAGCTGCCAGGGCTCCCATATGTTGGGACAACAGAATATTTCGATTCCAGCCATATGGAGGTGGTGACTGCCCCACTGCCTGGACCCTGCAAGTCCTACACACAGTGAGTTCCTAGAGCTGGGCAAGTCAGGGAGCAATGAAATAAAATAAAATAAAACAAAACAAAACAAAATTAATATTTCTCCCTATGTTCCTGTGTTTTTGACACATGAAGCTTCCGTGAAAGCATTCCCATATTGGATGTTCTAACCTGGAATGTTACCTGTGCTTTTTTGTTTGTTCCAACCCCAAATAAGTAAACACATGTACACACATATATAGGTAGAGTAACTGATTTTCTATCCAGCCTGTTCCAGAGTGACCTTCAAAAGCATGGAGTAGAGGATACTTGTCTTCTGAAGAAAAATGCATGTAAGTTCTAGGCTGATTCCTCAACCTCGGGAATACAGTGCTAGCAACAGCTGGCTAAAAAAATAAACAACCCCCCCTCACAATAGCATATTTCATGTACTAGCACTTCAGAGTTTGCAATAGTTAATATGGGTGCTCCACTTTTGTGTAAAGTGTGTTTTCTATATAGCCCTTTGTAGCTATTCAGGGCAGGAAGGCACTGATGAACTGTGCCATTGAATACTTAATACAGTTGAAAAGTAGAGTAGGTACTGCAAAGTGAACTCTTTCTTTTGCAAAATACAGTAACTTCAACATGATTATTACATGTCAAAGAGTCATGCTAAATCAGCTGCAGTTATAGTGCCCAAAGGGAAGTGAATCTGGACACATCACTGCTGCAGTTGCAAGGACCTGTTCAAGGTGCCTAGATAATTCACAAGTCATTATTTTAGGCTTGGACTTCTTTGGTTGCCTCTAAATCCAAAAGAGAACATAAACTGCCTAAAGACAAGTGGTTTTGTTTTGTGTTTTTTTTTTTGTTGATTATTTTTATGTATGTGTATGTCTGTATGTGCTACATCGCCTCATATCTAATCAATATATGGAAGAAAACTTCAGACATACTGGAAAAAAAAGAAAAAAAGAATAATGGTAGATTAGCTCAGTAAATCTTCAGCATATGAATGGCCTTACATGGAGACAGAATAAACATGTAAATAGAATCTAAACAAGCACAAGAGAAGAGCAATCACAGACATTGCAATCTGAAGTCACATAGAGGCTTTCAGGCAGCAGTTCCATAGCCAATGTTACATTGTATTTCACCAGTTAGATAAAAAGGGCATTATGCATTCACCATTGTGAACACCTTCAAGGTATTGCTGAGGTTAGTAAGTCCCATGTAAATAAACACACTGGGAGGGGGATCGACTGGTCAGAATCACGAAGAATTAGGCATCACAACATCGAAAATACAGCCCCAGATCTTTCAAACATTGCCATCATTGCTAACATGGGAAGAATTTTTCCAACAGAGTTGAATACAGTGTACAGCCATGTTCATCTGAAGTTGTTTGACTCACAGATCTTGGGAAGTCCCTTTTTCCTTTCTCAGGTGAGTTGGGGCATAAAGTGCCAGTGTCAGAAGTCTCCTTAGGGCTGTGAGGGAGACTAGCTCCATGAAGACCCAAATGCAACAATGTCTTTTTCTGATAACTCAGCTGCAGAGTAGGCAAGTATTTGGCTCTCCTGAAGACAACTGAAATGTACAGCGCTGGCTGCAATACATGCTAGAATAGATTCTGAACCCGTGGTGATGACTGCAGATGATGATTTGAAGTTGGCATGCTACAGAAACCTTGATGGTCTCCTAAAAGGACAGACTCAAACTTAAACTGAACTGGGGTGGATTCCCTGTACTGTGTGTTTTACGCAGTGCACAACTGCTTGTATTCAGCATTCATCATGTTTACAGTCACAGTTCATTGTGTGGTAAAATGCATGAAATGATATATGTTGAAAGGGTGCTTCTCCCTTCCTTCTCATTCCCCCATATTCACACTGAGTCTTTGAGGACTTTGCCAGTTCATGATATGTCTGATTTCCTTTTGTTACATAACAAGCTCTGGAAGGGGTGAAATCAATCTTTGGCAGCAGCTGTGAAACCCTTCATGCTGGCAGCTACCCAGCTGGAAAGCTAGGTAAGAAGTATAGACTAGCTAACAGCCAGAATCACAGAATCACAGCATGGTGGAAGATGAAGGCGTCTCTGGACATTGCCTAAGCAATCCACTACTCAAACAATGGCAGTTAGAACAGATTTCTTAGAACCTTTTTCAGTATGGTTTTGAATTTCTCAAAAACAAAACAAAACAAAACAAAAAAACTCCACAAGCTCTCTGGGCTACCTGTTCCAGATTTTCACCACCCTTCCTGTAAAAAAAAAAAAAAAAAAAAAAAAGGTCTTTTTGTTTGTTTGTTTTGATTTGTTTAATGACATTTCAGTTGAATATCCTGTGTTTCAATTGGTGTCTATTGTATCTTGTCCTTTTATGAGGTGCCATGAGAAGAAGCTTGCTCTGTCTTCTTTATGCCCCTTGGTCAGTTATTTATGTGCATTGACGAGATCCCCCCAAGTCTTTTCTTCTTCATGCTGAACATTCCCAGCCCTCCCCATACAACAGGTGCTCCAGTCTGTTACCATCTTTGTTACCTTTTGCTGGACTCTCCCCTGTATGTGCATGTATCTCTTGTCCTGTGGAGCCCAGTGCTGGATACAGCACTTCAGATGTGCCTTCACAGGGCTGAGTAGAGAGGAAGATCATAGAATCATAATGTTGGTGAGGGAGTTTCTGGCTGCTTGGATCACCTGCTTTGACCTTCTGGCAATATCCTCTGAAAGTGGCCCAGGATCTCAATGATCTTTGCCACAAAACCACATCCCTGGCCCACGAAGACCTCCAGGTCCTTCTCAGCCTAGCTGCCTTTAAGCACTCTGGCCCCTGGCATGCAGGGGCAAAATATTCTTGTCCCAGTGCAGGACTTCGTTCTTCCCTTTGTTGAACATTATGAAGTTCCTGTTAGCCCATTTCTCCAGCCTATTCAGGTTTCTCTGAATGGCAACACACCTCTCTGGTGTGTCACCCACTCCTCCCATATTTGTATCAGCAGCAGACTTGCTGACAGTGCTTTTTAATCCATCATCCTGGTCATTAATGAAGATAATATAAAGTATTGGTCCCGGTATAAACCCTGGGGTACACAGCTGGTGGCTGGCCTCCGAATGGATTTCATGCCACTGATCACAGCCCTCTCAGCCTGGCAGCTCACCCAGTGTTCAGCCCACCTCACTGCCCACTTATCTAGCCTGTACTTCATCAGTTTGTCTATGATGATGTTATGGAAGGCAGCACTGGAAACCTTGTAAAAGTCAATATAAACAACATCTGCCACTCTGCCCTCAACTGCTGAGCCACTCATATCATTGTCCACTGGTCAGACATGACTTCCCCTTCACAAATCCTCGCTGCCTACTCCTAATCCCCTTCTTGTCCTTAATATGCTTGGAAGCAGTTTCCAAGAGGATTTGCTCCATTGCCCTTGCATGGATTGAGCTGAAAATGACTGGCCCGCTGTTCCCAGGATGTTTCTTCTTGTCTGTCTTGAAGGCAAGAGTAACATTTGGTTTCTTACAGTCCTTGGGAACTTCTCCTGATCTCCATGACATTTCTGAGATAATCATGGGTGGCTTCACAATGACTTTGGTGAATACACTTATCTCTTGTGGGGGCATCACATCAGATCAGATGGATTTCTGTACATCTTATCTGTTTAAATGTTTTCCAACCCGATCCTCCTCCCTTAAGGATATGAGCTCATTGCTCCAGAGTTTCTCAGTGGAAAAGTCAGATAAGGTAGTTAAAATGAGATTCCTTCAGCAAAGACATTACAGGAGAAAGGATGGAGTAAGTACATTTTTTCCCATAGGTATTGAAAGATGTCCCCCAAGATTAACACACTTGCCTAGTGGTTTAAAGCTCTCCAAGCTTTACAAGGAAGAAAATGTCAAAAACATTGCAATGAATGTGTTATCATCACAGTTTTGGTATCATTAGGACTGAAAAATAGTTCCTCAAAACAGTAA
Organism: Aythya ferina; assembly: GCF_964211825.1. Lineage (NCBI taxonomy): Eukaryota > Metazoa > Chordata > Aves > Anseriformes > Anatidae > Aythya > Aythya ferina. Next base: position 51,745,501 of record NC_140299.1, on the reverse strand, counting down.
TATTTAAACAAGGAATTTTAACAGGCTTTGATAGCTACTGACTGACAGGATTCCTGAAAATTCAGCCAACTGTATAGCCTTCCACATACAATCCAAGAAATCTAATGTTAACTTGTTAGCTCCTATTTATTAGTTGTTTTTGTTTGTTTGTTTGTTTTTTCCCCAAGCTGTGAATCAACATCAGGCAAATATTGCATGAAGTAACCAGCTAAATATTTCATATCTAAGCTATGGAACAAAGGAATAAAACAAGAGGTAATTTTATGATTATGAAATCTGTATGCTAAGATACAGGACTGAAACATTAGTGAATGCATGCAGTACGTAGTAGTGATGCAGGATACTGGTGCTGTGTTCCCTCAATAATGCTGATCTAGGCTAATGTTTGGTAAGCTTTTTATTTATGGGTTCTTTTTCAAAAGGTTTTCCTGAATTCATCCTAATTCTGGTCCTGCATCTGAGAGAAGTATGTCACCATCTCAACAGTTGTTAGCCACTTTAAGAAGTAAGAAGTACATGTCTAACAATTTTTCCTTGCAAAGCTGTCACAGGGTGTTAATGTGATAAAATCTGGTGTTGTGGATATTATAAAGAGAAATAATTTACCACTTGTGATTTGCTGAAGCACTTCAGCAAGTGCTGAGGCACTTGTAAATTGTTCTGCATACTCCAGAGTGTCCAAAAGATTTGGACGTGGCTAATGCAATGTAGCAGTAGAATTGTGTTATGCACTCAGCAACAGTGCAGTGAAGGAAACAACTTGCTGCATCATCAGAAACACCCCTGATAGAATGTCCTAGATAGGTTACTTGTTAGGTTGATTTATTGATGAAAAGTGTTGTTTTTGCAATTATAATGGAGCAGTTACCAAGCCCAGGAATCTTACTGAGCTTATTGATCCTGAGGTGTAGAGAGCTATTGGCACAAGCAACTAACTTGAATGCCTGAGCTCCAGAAAAGACTCCATTATCCTTGCTCTGTCAGAATCCAAACAAGCCTGCTGTCAGGCTCTTGGAGAAGACACCACTTCAGTTTCCAAAGTCACAGCAAGAACACTTTAGAATGCATAGCATCCTGCTTGTTGGACTAAGCTGCTGCTCCCTGCTCTTAACGAGAGAGCAACACCAGCCCAGGCCACGCACAGAACAAGAAACTAGGGATCCTGTTTTATATTTCACTCCCACTTGTAATGATCCATGCTACTGTAGTAACTTACTTGGGATTTCTAAGATTATTTTCATATATATATATATATTTATTTTTTTATTATTATTTTTTTTTTTCCGTCATAATGTGTATTGCTACAAATGTCAGACCCTCTACTAAGCTCTGCTTGGTTTGAATCCCTCCTGAGAAATGTTGTGTTTGCAAGTCTTCTCAGTGCCTCCGGCTGTCCCAACAAAAAAAAAAATAAATGAGCTTTCTGCATGACAGAATAAGCTGTGTCCCATTATTCTTTTGAAGTTGCTGCTCATGGGTCTTCTTTCTTAGTGATCCTGGTTTTGGGTAGAGCCTACTGTGATTCAGCTATGTCCTGGAATCCATGTGTTAACAAAATAGTGTATTCTTCTTTATTAGCTTGTTGTGCTCTGAAGACACTGCTGAGGCAAACACTGATGGGGTAAACTCATTTTGTGGGCTAAATGCATCTGCTGAAGCAGGAATACCAAGCAAGAAGAAAAGAGTGCAGTTGTTCAGGATGGGGAGAAAATGTTGGAGCAGATAAATGATGAGATGGCATCTGTGTGGAAGCAGCTGAAGATGGGAGAACCCAAGAGGATAATTAATGTGCTGAAACAGGAGCCAGATGTCAATAGAGTCAGCTTCCCTGGTCATTTGAATGCTGATTCTGTAGTCTGTGTTGATGGGGAAGACTTGTCAGGCAGCCTGTTTGTGAAGTTCTGTATTGCCCATCTTAATCGCTTGTTAGGGTACTTGACACTTTCCACTGCAGCTACTGTCAGCTGAAGAAAAAAATAAAATTTGAGAACTGGTTAGAATGAGCCAAAGTTTTTTGTTGTTGTTGTTGTTGCTTGATTTTTTTTTTTTTTCATGTTGAGCCCCATTGCTGAACAGTGTCCTACCTAAAGTGAAACAGTCTGCCCAAAACATCTAGATCCTCTGCCTGAAAGCTAGTGTTTGTGCAGAGCTGGAGCCCTGTACTGGTGTCTGGGTCTCTGCTCCCCTGGTGCCTCCTGCCCTACTGCCCCACGCACTCCCTCATGGCATCCAAGTCCTCTGCCATTTTCTCCACACCTTTTCTGTTCTCCTGCCCTGGTAAGGAGAAACTGGTTCACCCTCTGTCAGAAATGAACAGAGTTGCAAGCAGATCTGAAGCTCCCATTTTCAAGAAGTCACGATCAAAATAAGTAACTCCCTGCTAAGCTCTAGACATCAAAGTGAAGGAAGCTTTGACAGGCAAGGTGCTTCACACACCGCTTCTATTTTAGAAAGCTCTTAAGGACACTGAGAAAGCTGCTTGTTTGCCATTCCTATGCCATCCTCATTTTTATCTAACATTGTTTGCAATTACAGAATACCATCCCATCAATAAATAAGGTGCCACCCAACAGCCCTGATAAGACAGAGCAGGTGTAAGGAACTGCAGCTCCAGCCTCTGTGCCTCACTCCAGTTTTTATAAGACAAGCACAAAAGGCAAAGTTGAAACTTCTGCACCTACTGGACACTCATTTGGTTTGTGAAAATAAGTAGATTGTGTGTGCATTAATAGAGGAGGAACTAATATTTCAGGACAAGTGGCTTTTTAAAGGCATTAAATCAAACAGTGCTGTTGTTTGTTTGTACTCTCCAATGAGGTATTTTGTGTGCTCTGTCCCTTTTCTCTCTGTAGGGCATACGAGTTCCAAGCATTTTGCTCCTGACTCTGAAAATTAAACCACTGCGAGTCAAGATACTTTTTGTTTACATGGGACTTACCACTTCTTTCAGAAGGTCTAGGGAATGAATGCTTATTTCAGAAGTACTGATACAAATTTAGACCACAAAAGATTCTGGTTTAAAGTGAATTTTTACTGGTAGTAATAAAATCAGATATGCCTAATAAGAGAGTCTTTATGGCTCATAGCCTCAGCAGATGTAAATCAGAATAGCTCCACAGAAGCTGATGGAGCCTTTTTTACATCTGCGTAAGATACGACCATGCAAGCTAGCAGTTTCTTGTCTGATTTGTATTGGTGTTCACTTTGGCCTTGCTTTGGGTCAAGTATGCACATACCTGCTGGTTCCTGAGGCTCCTGAGCAGTGTTATATATATATATATATATATATATATATATATATATATATAAACTTTAATTTTTAAGTTTCATTATGGTGTTTTCTGTACACCACTGCTGTACATGGAAAAAATACTCCACCTACTCTTTCTCAAAGGCCAAAACAGTCCTTTTCCTCTTGCAATATGGCAGTGTGGATAGAATTACAGCTGAAAGCACCGATTCTTCAATCACATCCCAAGTTACTCAGGACATCTGGGACAGTGCATGTAGCATAATAGTCTCTGAAGGTGATGTCCATACGGGAGAAGAAAATCAGCCAGCAGGGGAAGAAAAATCATCCTGACTGAGCTACTAATATGGTATCTGGGAAAGTTATTCTGGCTTGTCTACATGCCATGAGAGGCAGCAGGAACAGCGTGGCACAGGAGGCTTTGGCACTTCTGGGCCTTTTGATGTGTCATGGCAGCTTGCCCATCATGCTTATGTGAAGACCAAGCAGATGACACTCCTCTGGCCTCCTACCTTCCATAACAGCCTAATCCATAGCAGTACAGCTTATACAACAGACAGCTCACTGGAAAATGGGAAAGAGTTTCAACCAGCCTTAACTGGCATAACATTGACTTCAGGAAGGCTGGAGGGAGAGGGAAGTGGTTTATATCCTTCAAGAATTGAAGCTATTGGTTAGATGCTCCTGTGTCAGCACCTGGTGACTCCTAGCTGAGGTATGCCTCACATATTTCTGTCCAAGTTAGGCAAGGGAGCATGTCTTTTCTTGCTGACTTGCTCAAGCTAAGAGTACTTGCGAACATGGGGAGATGTCCACTTCCACTCTTGAAGTGGGGAGAGCACAGCTGGTGATGCATGCAGTAAGTAAGCAGCTGACCCAAGACAGGTAAACTGTAGACAGAAGTTATAATTGCAAAGATGTTGAAAAAGTGGAAAGAGCCAATTCTCAGTAATTCCTTTACAATCCCTCTGAAGTACACAGGAATGACTGGTCCTGTATACTTTTCCAAAAGACTTGAGCAGGAAGAATATTAGTGAGGAAGAAGTGTAAAACTGTGTTTTTAAATGAACTGAAATGGATATTCTTTCTTAGAAAATGGGAATGTGTTATCAGCCTTGCTAAAAATGTATCAGTCTGTGTATGTAAGACTGTTTACTACTTTTAAACATTTAGTGGTATATTTGTTTAAAATATATGTAGTATCATCTGTTGATACATTATTTAACTGTTCCTTGATTAGCAGAGTCTTCATATTATTCACCCATTATCGTATAGGTTGCAGGTAGGATTACAAAAGTGGGATTACGTCTCTGTGAAATGCTAATAAATTCTTGGCCTGTTACCCAAATGCAACTTGCATCTTTCTGCAAGAGAGAGCTCTTGCAATTGCATTGCATGGTTCTCACAGGCATATTGACATCTCTAAGAGGTGCCAATAGTCAGACAACGCCCCCACACCCCCTCTGCCCCCATTGTGCTCTCTGTCAGTGAATAACACTTGATTCTTCAGAAGAAGCTGTGACCCTCCTGTAACAATTCATGCCTGCAATTTATACGGTCTTCCAAGAAAATGTCTGAAGTTGAGCAATTAACAAGAAATTACTCCCTAGAGAATTCTGTTCCTCATCTCAGCTGGTGTTCAACTCATCTGTGAAAGTATACACACTCTGTCTGTATTCTTTTCATCTTAGTTTGGTTTGACAATAATTAAAATAATTCTTAAGACTGAAGAGCTTTATGCATTTGTTTCTAACCTCCATAAGATAGAAAGACAGACCTGCTGTGTGATCTCTGGCAAGACAGTTCAACTATCTGTGCCTTCCTTTCCCTTTAGTCTGCCTTGTTTATTAGTGAGCCTGCTCAATGTCCCACTGTGTGCATGTGCTGCCCTAGAACAATGGGACCTCAATGTTGTCTGCGTCCTACAGGCCCTATTAGAATACAAATTGCTAATCATTAGTGAGAAGATTAATGTGCTAAGAGTGTTTTTGAGTCACAGTGTGTATAGTTTGGGACCAGTTGCTAATCCCTGAGGTAATATTAATTTTAAAAAATCTTAACGTGCAGCATTGTTGGCACTGGTGATTTTATCATGAGTCTCCTGGTATTTGGTGTTTCTTGTCAAGATCCACTTCCTGGAAACCCGAGCATCTTGGCTTGCATTTTGAAACAGGCAACATTTTAGCACCTACTGTAACAGTGAGGCTGGAAAACATTTCCCAAGTATGCTCTGGAGACTCAGAAAGGCAAAGAAAAAGACCTTAAAACATGTTAATTAAAAAGAAAAACAAGGATTCTGCAAGAAACCTTTTTTTTTTTTTTTTTTTTTTTTTTTTTTTTCCCATAATTTGTATGGCTTGCATTGCCTTAACCACACTAAAATGTATATGTTGGAGTGTGATAAGAACCCCCCAGTGGTTCTGAGGGTAAAAAAAAAAAAAAAAAAAAAAAAAGATAAAAGTAAAAAGATTTTAATATACCTGTGGTAAGGTTGGTACTGTCCCTCTAATTGTATCCATTTTGTTCATTTTTTCTTCCAGGTTTATTTTTAACAGCCTCAAATTTCATATTTTTCCCCTTGTAGTTCTCTTCCTTAATATCCTTGAGGTTTACTTTTTCTTCACTTTGTTCCTGCCCTTGCTTGGTTTATTTTTTTTCTTCAATGTTGATGATGTCCTCAGACTTGATCCAGGCTGAATTTACATCAAGGAAAAACATGAAAGGCATGAAACAGACATAAATGGTACAGAGAGCAGTTTTCTTTTACTGTTCTCCGCTGTGATCTAAAAAGAGCCTGGAATAGTTAAGAAAATGTCCTGGACTTATTTACACTCTGTTGAAAGTATCACTGGTTGAAGATTTCCCATTTGTTGAAGGGAGATGTTCCACAGGCCACCGTGCTGTTTTAGTAACTAATCTATTTCAATACTTCTTATGTAGACAGGCCAACAAATTTCCAAACAATCAGAAAGCTTTGGCAGATAATGTTGAAAGCAGCGTACTGGACTTACACAAAGCAGTCTACATTACTCCAGTACCTTCTTTCACGGCTGGACTTTGATAATCAGGTCAACTGGCTGCTGCAGTGATGTTGGTCAAGACAATACAGCTGTTTGTCAAAGAGCAAAATATTTTCTGGGGGAAAAGAGGAGCTTCAATGGGGTCTGGAAACAGGCAAGGCTTTCTAAGAGGGCTGGAAATTTGATCACATTTGATCATGAAATTTGATCATAATGTGTGGGTGTTACATGGTCTCTTTCGTCAAAAGACTTTGAAGTGCTTTACAGAAGTCAATATACCTTGCATTCCTTACATGGAGGAAACTGAGGTAAAGAAAAACATCTTGCTTTGTTCAAGGTCACTGCAACCCTGCTCTGCTGCTCTTCTCTACCTGACCACGGTGCCTGAGAGTAGACGAAGGGGTGGGGAAACTGTAATGGTGTGAGCAGGGAATGTATTGTGCCACCATATGGCAGAGGAAAGAGGGCAGGGAGGGAAAGGAGAAGAAAGGAAGGACAATGGTTATGAATAATATCCAGGAGATGAAGAGGCACATTGCACATATGGGAGGTTCTAGGCATCTTCATGGGCCAGGTGGGCAGTAGCTGAAGCAGTAGGAATATGGCCAGTGTCATGCAGAAAGCCAGTCTTTATCCTCAGCCACTCATGCAAGTTCTACTGATTTTTGGGGAAGTTTTCGCAAGCAATAATGTGAACATCAAATGGTAACCCTCTGATTCTTTGACTTGGAGCTCCATTTATGTACTCTGAAAGCCATGTCTTTGAAGAAAAAAAAAAAAAAAACACCTTTTGGATGTGATTTATTTCCCTTAACTTTGCTAGCATTTCTCTTGTTTCTTCTCCTCCTGCTTCTGGTTCTGATTCTGGTTCTGGTTCTACTTCTCCTTCTTCTTCTTCTTCTCCTTCTCTTGGAACATTATCATAGACATTTTTGCTGCAGAAAGAGTGATCAGAACAACAAAAAACATCTTAAAATGAAGGCAGAGGAAATAGATGACTGCATGGCTTGGTTTTGCTGTTTAGATATTCTGCACCTAATGTGTTGATTCTCATCTATCTGTCAGCTGCTTGGATGAGAACCACAAACTGCACTGAGAACTTCTCATCATGTGTTATGTTATCAGATCTGTCTTCTGTCTGCTCCTTTTTAGCCCTGTGGAAAAGGTACATGCTCCAGGTTCCTTCCAATAAGAAAGAGACAGAGTTTTGATTTGGATCTATGTATTATTGTTATTATATTTTTAACCACTGTTACTCCTTATGTGGGACAGAACAGCCATAAACACCAGAGCAGTTTGCCTTCTGGTTTGCAAGCTTTTGAGCTTCAAGTTATCAAACCAATGCTTAGCAAGTGCAGGGTCATCAGCAGTCACGAATGCACAGTGGTGACTGAGTGGGAGATGTTTGCTTGTGTTATGAAATGTGGTGGAGTGAGAGTACACACTGGGGATTTGTTCATTTTAGCAAACCTGGCAGAACCTTCCTGTGACCTAAATAGAATACCTTGTTCTACATAAAGCATGCATCAGGGTATTTCCTGATTTATTCATGAAAGGTTTGCCTTACAAAGGCATTTGGAACTGTGTAATCTCAGAATACATGATACATATAGCTGGCTGCTCAGCTGGCATTTGCACAAATTGCTTTGATATATAGCTGTAACGTATGAAAGCACAGTGAGGCCAATTTAAATACTTGATACTGGAGTAAACTGGTTAAAAGAGTAAATTAGATCTAACCTACAGATTCTCCTGCTACTGCATAGAGAAGGCTGCTCTCCAGAATGAATAATTGATAAAGGGATGGGAGACTACACTCTAGTAAGCAATAAAATCCTCCAATATTACATGGGCAGGGTTAAGGGCAGATCCATCAGTAGTGTGCATTGGTGTCGCATCTTTCACTGTAAGGGCCCTTTGCTAATTTACATCAAATCAGGATCCATCAGGATGTTAACCAGCTCACTTAACTGAAGATCTCTGCTGCCTTCTACTTGGGACAATTTCTGCCTCTGGTTGCTCTTTCTGAGTCGCAGAAAATAGTCTAAGCTAATTCTTGATCAAGCTTGTGCATTTATTAAGGAATGTCCAGTATATATCTTTAACGATTTGTCTATATGTTGTTCATACATATTTCCTGCTGTAATACATTCTGCAGCAAAGTAGATAGGGCTGGTTTCTTGCAAGCAAGCCTTATTTTGGAGCTTTGGAAAAAATTGGGGTTAATTTACAATAGAATGAAAGTGACATTTGTAAAGATGGTAAGAGGGGAATGCCAGAATCCATTACACTGATGATCCTACAAATGCACTGGCATTCTCCATTGGTGAGTTAATGCTCAAATCCTATCAACATTACTTGCTGAACTTATTGTAACTTAATGGCAAATTTCCAGCTTTTTGTCATGCCAAGCATCTTATAATAGGACTGCACAAATTTTGGGGAAAAATTTTCTGAGTTAAGCTCAGTGCTATAAAGCAGTAGAAATTTAACTTATTATGCATAATAGTGGCTGTAGCATGAGCAAGTCTATCCTCCATGTTTTCCTTTATGGGACTCAAGAAAAGCCCACAGTGACTAAACTTAGGTGGATGACAACGCTTTCTGCCATTTTTGTGCCAAACAGCATATTATGGTGCATCTTTAGTGTAGTGTGGTATTAGTTCCAAAAAAATAGCATATTCTTGTAGAAAGTACGTACATAGATGATTGTTCCTGATGTTCTCTTATACAGAATTCTGAGAACTCTCAATATATGCCATGATCATGAAGAATAAAAAAATCAGTGCAGAATCCTACAAGTTTTGTGATATTCTTCAGAACTTCCAGATGTGTTAGATGATCACACAGATAATAGGTCATGTCCCAGAAAGGTCAAGTAGCCGAGTAGCCTGTCTGATACTGAAGAAGAACATTTGATTGCTTCCCTGAAAATAATCTTACTGTGTCTCATGAAATGAACTTTCTCAATTCTCGGTTTTGTGGTCTTCTGTTTAAGAAGAGGCTTAGTCTTATCTGGCTTCAGAAGCAAGCTGGAATAAGATTTGTCTGGTTACTCTATTTCTGGGAAGGAAAAAATGAAGTGAAACAAACAAACAAACAAAAAATCCAACCAACCAAACCAAAAAGCACGCTGTTTCCTAGGAGGGTACCTGCTTGAGAGATGATTTAAAAATAATATAAGTCAACTGCATTTGTCAGTATTCACCCAGCAAACTCAAGGGGCAGCAGAAACCTTTGTTCTTCATCCTCCAGGTAGAGGAAATATAATTTTAAAACCTTGCTGCTGACACCCTTGGCTGCCCAGAACAATAGGGAACTGTCAATTGATTCTGTACTTCGTCTTTTCATATGGCATACTATATAATATCAAGTGATGTTTCATCTGTAAGCACAGAAGACATCAGATGAATGTTTCCATATTTTACTTTTAATTTTCTTTATCGGTTTGAAGTGGTAAGCAATTCAAGGTCTCTCTCTCCCCCTTCTCTTCCTTCCCTCCCTTCCCTTTCTACATGCTTGACTGAAAGGATCTGTTTCTTGAGTAGCTTTGAAAATCTGGGCATTTTAGAGTTAATCAGGACCTGAAAAGAGCAGGATGACATGAGGTTTGCATTAAAGAGTGGTATGTGGACAAGTGGCAAAGGCATGGATTATGTGGTAATAAAAACACACTGGGTGATATTTTTGTCAGAGGGCCTCACTTCACTGCCTCCAAAATGCTAAGGCATCAGGAACTCCGATTGCTGTCTCTGAGCCATGATTGCAGAAGCAGATCAGTGTGCACCTTACTTCCAATTTACTCAATTGTATTTAGCTTTCTTCTGTCATATCAAAAACTACCCAGGTGCAATGCTGAGTATGAGAAAATGGGGTTCGATGTAGCTTCTGCATTAGCAGAGCACCCCTCAACTGAAGCCTATTCTCACAGAGGAAAGTGTTTTTTTTTTTTTTTTTTTTTTTTTTTTTTTTCCCCCTCATGTTATTGTAGTTGTTTACTTGGATTCTGTTGTTTCAAATTCAGTGATATCTCATAAAATTCTCTATGGTAGAGCATCAACTGACATAAATCAGTGTGTGTCTGCTGAGGCTAACATCCTTGGACAACTGCATGAAGATCCTGTGGTTTAGGTCACTGATTTTCAAAGTCAGAAGATCTTGCTGCAATTCTCTCAGCTGATCTCCTGTGTAACACAGGGCACACGCATAGCATTGCTTGATCATGGTAGGGGTAGGGACTGCCTGACTCCCCTTGTATTCCCTTGCTATGTCCCCAGCCTTCTGCAGTGGGAAAAGAGTGTCTCTTTGACCCATCCATCCAATTAATGCCAGTTGTTGACAGTAGCCTTTCTCTTCTTTTTTTTTGAGACAATGTGATTTTATCACGCTGACACTGAACGCTGCTTCCCTTGTCTGAAGCTGGAACTGGATGCAGAAGAGTCAAAGAGCGAGAGATGAGTAGAAGAGAGACAGTGTAATGACAGAATGTTTCACATGCCTTTGAATTTCTAAGGGGATTAGGCGCTCCCCTGGTGCTTTGACATGGAGCCTATGGCAGCTGCTTTGGCAAAGCCTGCCAGCAGTTACACAAATATGTTATTTTCCCCTCATTTTCCCAAGGTGCAGAGGACACAACAATCTCTGTAACAGAGCAGCAACAAAGAGTGTTTGGAGCTGTCAGAGTCTGCACAGTCGTGCTCCACAGTCCTTCTGCTCCTGCTTGTGTGCAGGAGTGCCTCTGAGAACTTGTATATCCATTTATGTTGTATTCACACTCCTACCACTTCCCTTGTTGAAGCATAATTCTGCAGTACTTACTGAAATAAGTGCCAGAGTCACATGAGTCAGTCCTCACCCCTGGTCTCTATACCTCCTCAAAGAGCTTCTCTGGATCAACTCTTTTCCCAAGCATCAGCTGAAACAAAATCCTCTAAGTTGCTGTAACTTTATCTGCCCTGCATACTCCAGAGACTTCTTGCACAGCAGAAGTCCTTTTCCTGAAAGGAGGACAGGGACAGCAGGTGTTGTGCTGGTGTCCCTTCAGTGGAATCTGATTACCAGTTTAGTTGCTTTTCTCTGTCTATTTGATATGGTTATTTAGGAAGCCGTGGCTGATGGTACGTTTCTAAGTCAAGGACTGACAGAAATCAGGTGTCCTCACTTTATAAAGGAAACATTAACCCACTGGTTGAGATCTGCCTGCAGCATCATTGGCAAGCATGAAACTCAAGATTTTCACAAAATGATTGAAGTTATTGAAGTTCTTTTCTCACATTTAAACATTTTATGGATGTTTCAGACACAAAGTTTAAATACTTAACAACAATGGTAGTGGAGGTACAGCAAAGAAAGGATTCCCTGAGTAGGAAAGAAGAGGAGAGGGGAGAAGAGGAGGTGATCCCTTGAGGTTGCAGAAATGGTCAAGGAAAATTACCACAAGTGAGAAGCATCAGTATTCATAGCTGCAGTGAAAGTTGAAATGATGGTCAGGGCCTGTCAGTCTCAATACCACATCCTTGAGTCACACACACTGATTCAGACATTAATTTGGACCTCAGATGTGCATGTCTGACTCCCAGTGAGCCCTCCTGGAGGGCAGAGTGTGGTCTGCTGAATACAGTGGGTGAGGGTATAAAGCCCCAGAAAGAGTGTGCTCGACACTGTTCTGAATACAAAACCTGGCTCATTGGTATCGGCAGGAGGCAATGGCATTGTATCTTTGGACAGTACTTGGCTTACTGATCTCAGTGCAAGCCACACATGTGCACGTGTACATGCACACACACACACACACACACACACGCACAGGCGGTTCAGGCTAGCACCAGAATGCTGCTAGTGTAAGTGAACACCCTCATGGCCAGAGTGACTGTTCTATTTTTTTTTTTTTTCCCTTCTTCTTCTTCTTCTTCTTCTTTTTTTTTTTTTTTTTTTTTTTTTTTTTTTCATTTTATTTATATATTTATTTTTGCATTCCCCACCCCCTTTTCTGAAACAACCAGCCAATTTAAAAGCACAGTTCAGAGGGAAGGGTTTCTTGTTATGCTCATGAATCTCAAAGATTTCCTAAAGGAAGAACAAAGAGAGAGGCAGAAAGACAGAGAGAGCTGGAAAACCAGGAGCAGACAGCAGACTTGGAAAGAAATGTCCTCCTTCTCCCCAGCCCAGGAATGCAAACAGGAAGCCGCGAGCAGAATGTTTGGAGTGTGTGCAGCTGCAGTTGGGTCTGAAGACACTGAAAGCTGTGCCGAAAGTATTCAGCTTGCCTCTTACAATGGAGGGGAAACACTTGCTTTGACACTGCATTTGATAACCATTTTGTAGCAGGAGTGCAGACCCTTTCATTTGCAGGGAAAGGGAAGACAGCTGTGGCTGTCTTCAGCGAAACTTGCTATTCTATACGTGAGAGAGTGTGCTTGTTAGAGGAGGACAAAAGGGTGCTTACTGAAGTTCTGCAGGTGGCTTTTGGTTATTAACCAGAGGAGCTCAGCTAGTCCAGAATGTGTTGGGCTGCCTAATTCCCCTATAAAGGAATCTCAGTTGCTGCTTGGGATAAACTGTGCCTTTTTGGAGACTGCACTGTGTATTGCCTGAAACACTAAGCTTCTCCCTTGGAAACAGAAGTTTCATATCTGCTAGATCATTCTCCCATAGCACATGTTTTCCATGTGTGAGTTCCAATTTGGGGAGTTTTGGGGAGAAAATTATCTGTAACAATATCTTCTAATTCATATGTAGATCAACCTCTTCATGGTACCAGGGTAAAAACACTTGAATTATGTAAATTGGGATAATTTCTTATAAATTACCACTCAAACAGGTTGGATCTGTGTCTTAATTCAAACAGCTTTAAAATTATCTCACCTAGTTTTACTCCATTGTTCTTGATCAGCAATTGACCTTGAGCTGACTTCATTCTCAAAATAGATCAAATAAATGTATCACTCTTTTTGATTATAATATGGGTTCTGCTTTAAAAAAGGCTTGCTGAAATGAGTCTTGCAGGTTCTTCAGTTGCTAGTGTTTTATTAATATACTTTGAAGCTGCCTGAGATTGTGCATGTGGCAGAAAATCCATATTCTTAACTAACCAATTGTTTTAACATATATTTCTGAAAGATCTGCATGGTGCTGTGTATTCGTACTTGGATATTGGTTACATGCATTAATTTGTCTTTTTATGGAGATGATGATCTGGATTATCTCTTCTTTCTCTTGTCTTCTGATGGGCTGAACTCTGAAGTTTGCACCTGCAACACCTCTAGGGAGTTCTCTGAAGGGAAGAATTTGTTACAAGAAGCTTTTGTAAATGAACACTGGAGGACAGTGTTAACTTTACTAGGACTAATTACACTATGAGTTTCTTTGTGTCTAACATACCTGAATTTTAATAAATGAGAAATTATTGTTCCTGGTTAAGTAAGTAGGTAGAGTAGCTAAATATAGAGAAAGTTAAACTGCGGGGGGTGGGTGGGGGTGGGGGAGCTCCAGTTTGAATGACTACAGAGGAGGAACGTGCAACAGCAGTTCTGGAAAAAGCGTACCTAAGCTATTTCTCCTCTCTGGCTCTTTACCCATCAGATGCACCACCTTGGCATGGTTCTGTCCTCCTCCCTGGAGCTCCCCACAACACATCCTACCAGCAACCCAGACATCAGATGTTACTCTTGTGCCTGTGAAGCCGTGGTATTTGTGGTAACACCAGGAGGCCCCACTCCTGCTTGAGTACTGTGCTCTGGCAAGGGCTCAGATTTTTTCTGGCAGCCCTGGGACCAAGCCAGGTGTCTGTGCCACAAGATTGTCTTTTCTCCCGGAGAGGAAGCGGTTAGCAGGGGACCACTGAAACTCTCTGAGAACATTCGGGAAGTGCGAGGTGTCGGAGTTCACCTCAGCCCTTCCTCTCTTCCAGAAATCCAATTGTTACTTACTTGGTGGTGACTCTCATAGAAGCAGTCTCCACTTAGTAATGAATTAACACCACCATGGCTGCTTTTATGGAGAGAACCAGATATAGATCAAATGCTTGGTACGTTCATTGCAGATTCCTTCCAAGCGCACCTAAGTGTTTCAAAAGCAAGAGTGAGCTAATACATTATTCCTTTGTGTACACACAGTATAAGAAGGACATAAAACTATTAGAGAATATCCAAAGGAGGACAACAAAGATAGTGAAAAGTCTAGAGGGCAAGTCATACAAGGAGCTGCTGAGGTCCCTTGTTTTGTTCAGCCCTGAGCAGAACAGGCTGAGGGGAAGCCTCATGGCAGCCTGCAGCTCCCTCACGAGGGGAGCGGAGGGGCAGGCGCTGAGCTCTGCTCTCTGGGGACAGCGACAGGACCCGAGGGAACGGCATGGAGCTGAGACAGGGGAGGGTCAGGCTGGGAGTTAGGGAAAGGTTCTGCACCCAGAGAGGGGTCGGGCACTGGGACAGGCTCCCCAGCACAGTGGTCACAGCACTGAGCCTGACAGAGCTCAAGAAGCATTCGGACAATGCTCTCAGACACATGGTCTGATTTTGGGGTGGTCCTTTGTGGATCCAGGAGTTGGACTTGATGATCCCCATGGGTCCCTTCCAGTTCAGGATATTCCGTGCTTCTATGATTCTGAAAGGTAAGTAACCTCAGATTAAGGCAGGGGTCTGTAAGTAAGGTTGTCATCTACCTGGTATCACATGGGAAGCTGGGGCTGAAAATCAGCTCAGGTGATGCCCAGTCTGGAGCTAGGAGCATAAGGTCACCCTTTTCACCAGGAACAATATCAAATCTGTAGTGCAGAGTGCTATGAGCTGGAAGAAATCCTGGAGTTCTGTTTGTGGAGAGAAGGATGGAAGTCAGAAAAGGAGGAGACAGAGGAGAAGCTGAACAAGATTGCATTTTTAATCAGCCTTTAGGGGAGGTTAGTAGGGAAGGCTACTGGACACACAGAATGAGACAAGACTACAAAACACCTTGATAAGAGAAGAAAGCCCTGTGTCAGCACAGTTGCCCACAAGGCAAGAGCTGTCAAATCACTGTTTTCTGACACCTTCTGTCTCTTCAACACCTTTTGTGCTGTTTTTCCCTTCTCATCAGGGTTCGGCTGACAGGGTGAAAAAAAAAAAGGTTTTCAGAGCAAATCACAGCCCGAGGATCTTCCCCAGTTGCAGATTGTTACCCTAGGGAACTCCAGACCTAGATCTCAACCCATTCCTCAGTAAACAGCAAGGGTCTCATGAGATAGAGATTGCCATTGCCACATCTTATGCAACAGCACAGATGTTGATGCATAGCTCCTATCTGTGCTTCAGTGCAAAGCTCACCCGTCAGCAGCTAGATGTTTGGAGAAGGGAATTTGTCTGGGGCTCTCAGTAACCACAGGCATGAGCTATCACCATTGCAATCACAGATTAAGGAAAAAGTACTTGCAATTACTGTAAGGAAAATGGCAAGCTTGCCCAGCTTGGACAATGAAATGGGAGAGGTGATTAAGACAGACTCAGAGAAGCTGGTTTTAACAGCTGGGTTAATTTTTGAGACCCTTTGAAGGGAATCATGTTTTGAAAACAAAGAGTTTTACCTTGCTCTGTAAAACTGATGAAATCTGCTTTCCTCTATGTCTCAACCATGTGGATTGTTTTATGATCAACTCACAGTTTTTCCTTGTAGGGGTACACATTTGTAGGGGCACACATCTTTTACCTTGTGACCTATTTTCTTTAAATGTGAGAGAATGTAATATCTGTGAAACCTTTACCCCTCCCCTTGACAATATGATTGAAATCGATTGACTGATTCAAAAGCAATTAGGTGGGGCTGACAGACAGACAACACACAAGTGTTCTTCTTCAGGAAACCAGGCAAAAAACTCCATGGCCCTTTGAGATATCCTAAGGCCAGTATCAACAAAATTATATCTCAGATGTGAAGAAGGGCTTGCGTGACTGATACCTTGCCTTTTTTATCCCCGAAATCTATCAGGTGGTCTAATAAAAAATATTGCCTCTTCCTGAAAACCTTTCGTCTCTCTATAAAATGGGGCATACAAAGTCTCTTGTCCCCTGGGTGAAGTTAGGGTGTGTATCCCTGTGTTCTGCAAGGAAGGTTTTACACTCCACTTGTTTCAGTGCAGTGCCTTGCTGCCTTGAGCACAGGAACCACCAGTGATATACCAAACCAGCCATGTGCTTTTTGTTATTCTCAGCCTCATCAACAGCACTGTATTCCCCACAAGGTGGTAGGCAACACTGAATTTTCTCTGGGGGGATCACTTTCTTTGTTTCTTTTCCTTATAGACAAATATAATCTAAGAGCCTGGCTTGCTGTCTTGGAAGTTTTCCAGAATAAGGTGATGTGCACAGTGTTTTATGGGATAAGCATGTTTTACTGGTCAACAGCAATTGCAACAGCAGAATCTGAAACAGAGGGCCAGAATAATTCCCTCTGCGGCAGGAGTCACTGGGTGATATTCTCTGACCTGTGTTATGCAGTAAGTCAGACTGGATGATCAGAGCAGTCCCTTCTGGCCTTGAAATCTATGAATCTATGTTCTGATTACACATCTGAGAATGAGCAACCAAAGTTGAAAGTGGTGATTTATTGAATGCTAGCTACAGGCAGCTTCTTGTTTCTGAATAAGGAACTGCTTTTAAAAGGGTCCCTGTAGCTCAATGGGGTACAGACAGCTGTCAGCTCTTTTGGGGGAAAGTACTTGCCAGTCTATTTCTGTAAAGAGCATTTTAAATTTACAGTTCTGTGTAAGTGATGTTTTATAATAAGGATTGACCCTTTCTAGAGATGGCTGTGTGGTTGATTTATAGATAAATCCCCAGTAAAACTGCTTTGGGATGAGGCCAGAGTGGGTGAGATACATCTTTTCTCTCCTGGCTTGTGCATCAACCCATATATGAAAGCATCTTGGTTTGGTGGAGTTAGTTTTGCTGTTACATCCTGCTGCGTAGTATTTGAACCTTAGTGAAACAGACGATGTGTCAACAGCTTTTATGAGGCTTGTCTTCGGCCTGTTGTTTCATTTGATTCCAAAGACGTCATATGCAGAGCAGAAGATGCCTGCAGCTGCTGTGAATCACAAGCTCCAACATTTCAGAGTAAGTGAGCCCCAGTAGAGCCCTCATACTACTGGAAGGGGTGTGATGTGTCTCAGATGCTCTCTGGGAGCTGTGGTCCTTCAAAATGCTGTGGAAAGTAGAACAGGAAAGAGCCTGTGAGCTGGTGGGCCAATGCTGGCACTAAAGGCAGGGTGACTGGGAATGGTGGCTGTGTAGACATTCAGAATTTAGACTTCAGAACATTTTTATGATTTAAAACATTTGTTGTTCATGGTATTGACTGCAATGGCATCATGGTATTGACTGCAAAGTAGTGGAAGAGATATCAGCCAGGTTTGGAGCAACAAACGCTATCAGAAGCCTTAGTAAAACGAATAATGAACTGAGGAAATAGCTTGCATAATACTTTTATATCTCAAATAGGGAGTCTGTGTTAGCATATTGGTTCTAATGGTGGAAGTCCAGGACTGAATTAGACAATGCCAACTATAAAATAGATAATTGCAGTTGGCAAACATCACTAGCTGTGGAGATCTGCATATTCAGGAGTGTAGACCTCAGTTCTAGAAAATTCTCTTAAATCAACTATGGCATTACTTCACTTGATTAAAATGATTAAATCTACCCCAGCAATGAAACTGTCACCTTGAATTAGAAGAGCAGCCCATTAAATTGTAAAACATGTAAATATTAAGGCAACTGTATTTCTAGGTATGTGCATTATCTTTATTTGCAGTAGTCCCTTAATTGAGCAGCTTAACTGAGTAGAGATTGCACACTAAACAATTCCACAATTATTAAAATGCATGTTTACATTTGCCCAAATTGTGCAAAAGTAATTTAGGAGATGAATTTCAAGAAATATTCAGGAAATCTGCATACAGAGAACATAATTATTATTGATATTTGCATACCTTCCCTTTCCACTTTCACGCACTATTACAAACCACACAGAACATGACTGAAGAAATGATTGGAGAGGCTGCTGGTAAGTACAAATATGGATTCATCAATAAATGTTCGGGCTTCCAGGTGCAAAACAAACGGCATGGCTGTGGAGAAGAAATATTACGTTTTATTTAGATAGTTATTTGGAATGGGATCTGCACAGATAAATCCATACTCAGAATATAGCAGTCTGTTGTGACAAAGATGAATGTTGTTGAAAAGCACAAGTAAAACACAGACAAAACTGCAAGTGCCAATTGAAGCCAGTATGAGGGGTAGCAGATACACTACATACAAGAGCTTCAGATGTGGGGGGAGAAATGACTAATAGTGAGATAAGCTTTCACTCCAGCTCTGATCAAAGTGCTTGTGTACCAATCTTAAGCAAAGTAGAAATAGATTACAAGTGCAATACAGAGGGACCTTCTTCTTTGCTGGAAAGCAAGAGGACCCTGGTGTTACCTGTATTCACAAATCCTAATGCACAATGGTTTGTCTCCTGCAGCCAAGCAGCTGCTCTGTTTCAGTGAAAAACAGACTCCAGCTTCTGTCTAAGGACAGGTGGAACATGGAATTTTGTGCAATTTTTCTGAAAAAGAAGGAAGGGAGGAAGGGAGGAAGGGAGGAAGGGAGGAAGGGAGGAAGGGAGGAAGGGAGGAAGGGAGGAAGGGAGGAAGGGAGGAAGGGAGGAAGGGAGGAAGGAAGGAAGGAAGGAAGGAAGGAAGGAAGGAAGGAAGGAAGGAAGGAAGGAAGGAAGGAAGGAAGGAAGGAAGGAAGGAAGGAAGGAAGGAAGGAAGGAAGGAAGGAAGGAAGGAAGGAAGGAAGGAAGGAAGGAAGGAAATCATGAACTAGGAATGTTATGAACCAAAAATAAGATGAAAAAACCTGCTGGTGGAACACTCACTACAAGAAAGCCACTGTGCCATGTACTAGGTTTCCAAAAGAGGCTGGTGATTAGTGACTGAATTGCCCTTCATCTTGTGCAGATCAGGACCCTTTAAAAGATTCCTTGAGAGGCCATCCAAATTCAGCAAGCGCTTTTGAGAACCTTGGCCAATACATTCCTAAGAGAGCTGCAAGAAAGTGCTGAGAATCTCAGAAGAGCTTGCAGTGCTGCTGATATGGGCCCATGAACAGGGAAGGATCATGTGTTTGTCTATTTATATTTATGTGCTGTATCTAGTGAGACAAGCAACACAAAAGAGGAGCCTTGTCAAGATTATCTGTCATGAGATAGGAGAAACCCATGTATCACTCATCCTGAAGGCTGTGCACCAAGGAGCAAAAGAACCTCACGCTCCCCTGACAATGAAAATAATGAAGTCAGATTATCCAAGGAAACTGTGAGTTTGCCTTACCCACAAACCTCAGCCCCAGGGATTGAAGAAGAATTATCAGAAAGGTCATTCAGAGAAGTCAGAGTCAAGGACAGAGCTGAACAGCCACTGAAACCCATAAGGAGAAAACACAGAGCTCACAAGAAGGGAGAAAGCAGAAGGGAGAATTCAAAGGAAATAAATAACAACATGAAAAATTTTAACACTACCAAGGAAACGTAGGAGACGTTTCTCTCCATGTTGTGAAGACCTACAATGGCATGCTGATAGGATCCCCAGAGAGAGCACATCATCTATAACTATGCAGCACTGCACATGCTGGTACTACTAATAAAAGAGAACGGTTCAGATCACAGAAATTAATTAGTTTAGAACTGCAACCACCAGGAAGAGAGCAAGCACACAGCAGCATCCCAAAGTGTGCTCATATTAACGATTCTCTGTCTGGTGTGCTGTTGACAGAATCCTGTCTGTCTCAACAAAACTCTGGAAGCAGCTTTAAACTTCAGGCCCCCATCAAACAGCAAGCGGTCTGCCGGCAGCGTGCCTGCATGGAAGCTAGTAAATCCAGCAAATAAGGACTCGACAGCATCTCCTGCTGTCATGAGGAAAACTTTAGCTGCTGTACTGGAAATGTCCCTTCTCCTCAGGGGGCCATCTCATTGCATGCACTTACCGTGCCTGAAAAGCAGAGCTGTGCTGCTAGCTCTCCAGGCGCCAGGGAGTCCTGCCCTCCTAACAAAATCCGTCTGTGGGGGAAAGGAGCAGAGCTCCTGGGAGCCTTCTTTGGCACCCTGCAGGATGGAGCCATGCTCTCAACAGGCTTTTTGACTGTGGAAAGAGTGTGTTTTTTTTTGTTGTTGTTGTTGTTTTTTTTATGTACCATGAGGTAGAATGAAGGTTTGTGTGCATTTTCCTGCTTACCCCTTGTGCAAGAGGGGGCTCGCTGCTCTGGAGTCCGGAGCTCATTTAGAGGCACCTCAGTAGTTCAGAGTTCCCATGTCCGTTACTTCATCAGCCACAATTTACTGCAGTGCGATGTGATATACAGCAGGGCCATTTCGTCTCCCAGAACTTTAGAGAGGGGGTCTGTGTTTTAGCATCTACCAGTTTTATCTCTGCCATCTGAATCTCATTTCCAGGATAACCAAAGGTCCTTCTAATTACTGCTCTGTTGAATGTATGTTGCTCCAAGTCCTTGTGATTTGGCTGAAATCTGGGGAAATGGAAACTGATGTCATTAGTCATTTCTTTGGAGGAAATGCACTGACACCTGGTGAAAAATGATAACAAAGTTGTATCAATCTGACTACCTATCTGGCTACCTTGTAAAAGTGCAATTTTTGAACAATATGCCTATAATTTTACGGATATTAAAGCACAACAATCACCATTCTATGACTTAGATGCTGATTGGCAGTATGCTTTTCAGATACCAGAGAGGACAACAGGATTTTTGTACCTACCCGTTGCTTGTCTCTGTGCCACCACACGCATTATGGACCTCTGATGCTCCCAGCATTTGCTGCTGGAGTTCAGTGACCACAAAACACATGGAGTCAGATCTGAGCTCTGCTGATGATTTGCCGTGTGGCTTTGGGCATACTGAGTCCCCTGCCTCAGTTTCCACATCTAATATAACACTTTCAAATCAATTATCCATGACAATAAGATGAGAAAGAACACAGCATTGATTTTTTTTTTTCCTCTTCCCGTTGGACATGAGGATTGTGATTTATCTGTTGCATTGGAGTACACATCTATGCAGCACTCAGTGTCTTGTAAGCACTCATTAATGGTCCTTGGAAAACCCTCATGAGGTTGGTAAGCAATATCACTCTCATTTTACATGTGAATCACGGCAATAAGAAAGACAAAAAGGCACATTTTAAAAGCAATCTTTTAGCATTGTATCTACATTTATTTGCATTAACCTGTTCTTTTAAAAGCTGGCAAGATGGAGATTCCACAACCTCCATGGACAATCTTCCTCAGTCCTCTTCTTACCATCAGAAAGCTGATGACTGCCTGATTTAAATCTTCCTCGCTGCATTTTCAGCCTTTGGGTGGGGAGAAGCATTTGTATCTTGTCTGTCTGCAGCAGCTCAACTTTATGTAAGGATTACCTTCATGACTCACCACAGTTTTCTCTTTTCAGAGCAATCCTACCTCATTTGGTCTTTCCTTCTTAGTCATTTTTTTTTTTTAGATTTCGAACATTTTGTTATCTGGAATTTCTCCAGGGGTCCATGTCTCTTCTCAGGTGTAGTGTCCAAAGCCAGTCGCTGTGTTCTGGCTGAGGGGTTGCACAGAGAATTACTTCATGAGCCTGCTTGATGACACTCCTATTCATGCATGTGAGTGTGATGTCAGCCTTTCTAAGTAGTGTGGCATTGTTGACTCATCTTCAGCTCGCAACTGACAATCATCCACAGATGCTTTTCTACACAATTGCTGCTGAGCTAGTTGTTTCTCCATCCTGTATCTGTGTGGTTGGTTATCCCCAGCCCAGTCCTTGTGAATTGTACCCTGCCAATTTCCTACCAGTTCTATAAGCTGCCAACATAACTTTTCTGCTCATTAGCACATTTGCAGCCCTTTTCACCTCAGCACTATCTCCAGATCTACCTGTATTTCCACTTATCATCGAAGTCATTAATGAAAAAGGTGAATAGTACTCCTCTGGAGACAGAACCCTGCAGCATCCCCTTTGAAACATCCTTAGATTTTGACAGAAAGACATTCATTATTATTACCCAATCATGATTTACAACCACTTTATTCCCATATTATTTCACTTTTATTTAGATATTCTTAGCTTGTTTATGAGAATGTCTTCTGAAACAAAGTCAAAAACCTTACAAAGTCAGGATAGATGATACCTACCATCTCCATTCACACAAGGTCTGTTTCTCTGTCAGAGAAAGAAATTAGGTTACTTTGACATGATTTGCTCTCCACAGCCCCAGGTTGACTGCAGCTCATCTTCTGTTTTCCTCTCAGTGCTCACAGATAAGTTTATCTGGGACAAGTGGTCAAAATACTAGCACAGTATCTAGCAGGAATGGAGGTTAAACTGGATGGCTTACAGCTCCAGCTTCTCATTTTTAGAAGCTACATGTGGTATTTGCTCTTTCCCAGTTTTCTAGGACATAACCCTTTCTCCTGGCTTCTCAGAGAAAACCACTAACAGCTCTGAAATTGCTTCAGTCTGTTCTTTTAAGTACTGCAGGATAAAGTTCATCAGGTGGAGCTGATTTGATAACATTAACTTATCGGAGTGTTCTCTAGCACATTCTTTTCCTTTTTGGGCCTGACATTACCTCTTTGTTGCTGCCATTCATTGGATTAGCCACCTGGTTGCAGTTGACCTCTTTACTGAAGAGTGAAGCAAAAAGACATCAAATACTTCTGTCAGTGTCTTTCCTTCCCCATTGAGCAGCAGGCTTTTTTTTTTTTTTTTTCCTTAATGAGATGCTTTGGCATATTTGTTATTCTTTTGTTGCGTTGGTATCACTGTTTTCAGTTTTATGAATTTGTGATATTCTTTTGTGTTTAACTTTGCAACTGGACCTTGGACCTACTTTTCAACTTTTTTTTTACTTTTTTTTCTTTTTTTTTTTTTTAAATTTTTTTTCCTTCTTATTCTTCAGGAAAGTACAGTCGTTGTGGTGCAAAAAGATTCGTGTTTTCTGCAGTTTCTCTCCCTCCTCAATTTTGGGATAAGTTTTTCTCATGTTGTTAGTATTGTTCTTCCTTTTCCTGTAGGTTTGTCACCCATGGTCCCTTTGAGTTTACTGATGTTTGTCTTCTTGAATTCCTGCAGGGTTTGTTTGGTATTCTCTGTACTCTTTCTTAGGGTTACAATTGCTTTTACTTGAATTCTTCCCTGTTAGTGAAGAATGAAGTGTGTTGTTTTTAACAGAGAGACTAATGCATTACGGAACAAACTGACTCTTGACTTAATCAGAATTTTCCATCTTTTTGAAAACAATGTTTTAATGGAGTGATGAAGGCCAAATGCAGAACTATTAGGTGGTGTCCCCTTGCCTGTAAAACTCTGTATTTGTGAAAAGTTTATGCAGGCATTTCCAAGGTGTTTCACAGGAAAACTACAGAAAAGCCAGCAATATAACCCAGATGTCTGGGACCTGTTACAGAGTCAAAACTGTGGATTCATCCATCATTACTTTTAAAATGACATTTTTGACGCGCAGGGAATTTGGGCTTCCTTGATTTGGAGGAAGTTGCTGATTCCCTGAACAATCACCAAAAAATCCAAGCAATCCACAGTCTGAAAGGGCAGTTTGATTGACTGATACATAGAGTTTTTCCTTTGCAAGCTGATGCAGGCAAAATCCATCAAAGGTAATTTAGAAGTCACTTTTAATTTGCAGGTAAAACATGCCTTCTGGAATGAGATGAATTCCAAATCCCTTTTAGAAAGTTTATAAAGAACAAAAATGAAGGTTTGTTAAATCTGTACTGTATGTTTAATATATCTGTTCCTTTGTTTTGTTAAAGAAAAGTCATGTGCTTCATTATATGGGGTTGTATAGATCCATGTCTTTGTTCTACCTCTCTAATCTTTATTAAAATCAAAACAGAAGGCACTAATCCCTCAAATAAATGATAATTTATTTCTTCATGTTCGAAGTATGAGGGTTCCATGGTTGCTCTTATACTAATCAATTCAATGATTTTAATTAAAAATAGAATGGTTTAAGCACAAGACATAATTAAACAGAGGCCTGCTAGAGCTACCACATTGGTATGCTCCCTTTTGCTGGTTAGAGCACACATTTCCTCCGCTGAAGTCAGTTACTGCCCATACAAATTGATTTCTACACCTCTTCCTACATTCTGTGAGTGTCTGCAGAATCTGGGCCTACTTCCCCTTTCTGATCTCATGCATGTAATTCTGCTGATTTTCAATGGAATTACATTGGTGTTAAATCGCCGGCTTTATTTGGGTTGTACACTGAGATCCATGTAGAATGGGTCATTTAAAAGGTCATGCATTCTTCTTGTATGAAAACAGTGAGTATTCTTGAGTAAAGAAAGTCTCTTTTCTTCCACATTTTATATGTCTAACACCTAGTTTGTAGGTACTACCACAATAAAAATATTATTACTGTTGAGAACAGCTACTAGATATACTAAATTCCTTCTGTAAATTCTTGAAACCCCATATGTTGCTAGGACTTGCTTCCAATTAGGGGAGATATTTGCAGTGGAGAGAACTTTACAAAGTGCTCATCACTAACCTTGATCTTCTCTTCTTGACATGAAGATGAAATTCTCCCAAGCTTCAGTGGAACCTGGTAGGCTGTGCTTCCTCTTCTAATTGTTGTGACTGAAGGACCATGTACTTCAATGCTGCAAATGATGATGTTGCAAATATTTCACAGAATCACAGAATTTCTAGGTTGGAAGAGACCTCAAGATCATCGAGTCCAACCTCTGAACTAACACTAACAGTCCCCACTAAACCATATCCCTAAGCTCTACGATCTAAACGTCTTTTAAAGACTTCCAGGGATGGTGACTCCACCACTTCCCTGGGCAGCCTGCTCCAATGTCTAACAACCCTTTCAGTAAAGAAGTTCTTCCTAACATCTAACCTAAAACTCCCCTGGCGCAACTTAAGCCCATTCCCCCTCGTCCTGTCACCAGGCACACGGGAGAACAGACCAACCCCCACCTCGCTACAGCCTCCCTTGAGGTACCTGTAGAGAGCGATAAGGTCGCCCCTGAGCCTCCTTTTCTCCAGACTGAACAAGCCCAGCTCCCTCAGCTGCTCCTCGTAGGACTTGTTCTCCAGGCCCCTCACCAGCTTCGTCGCCCTTCTCTGCACCCGCTCAAGCACCTCAATGTCCTTCTTGTAGTGAGGGGCCCAAAACTGAACACAGCACTCGAGGTGCGGCCTCACCAGAGCCGAGTACAGGGGGATGATCACCTCCCTAGCCCTGCTGGCCACACTGCTTCTTATGCAAGCCAGGATGCTGTTGGCCTTCTTGGCCACCTGAGCACACTGCTGGCTCATATTCAGCCGACTATCCACCATCACTCCCAGGTCCTTCTCTGCCTGGCAGCTCTCCAACCACTCCTCTCCCAGCCTGTAGCTCTACTTGGGGTTGTTGTGCCCCAGGTGCAGGACCCAGCACTTGGCCTTATTGAACTTCATGCAGTTGACCTCAGCCCATCGGTGCAGCCTATCTAGATCCTCCTGCAGAGCCTTCCTACCCTCGAGCAGATCAACACACTCACCTAACTTGGTATCATCTGAAGACTTACTGAGGGTGCACTCAATGTCCTCATCCAGATCATTGATGAAGATATTAAAGAGGACCGGCCCCAGAACCGAGTCCTGGGGAACGCCACTAGTGACTGGCCTTCAACTGGATTTGACTCCATTTACCACGACTCTTTGGTCCCGGCTATCCAGCCAGTTTCTAACCCAACGAAGCATGCGCCAGTCCAAGCCAAGAGCAGCCAGTTTCTTGAGGAGAATGCTGTGGGAAATGGTGTCAAAAGCCTTGCTGAAGTCAAGGTAGACCACATCCACAGCCTTTCCCTCATCCACCCAGTGCGTCACTTTGTCATAGAAGGAGATCAGGCTCGTCAAGCAGGACTTGCCTTTCATAAAGCCATGCTGACTGGGCCTGATCGCCTGCTTGCCCTTCAAGTGCCATATGATGACACTCAGGATAATCTGCTCCATGAGTTTCCCTGGCACTGAAGTCAAACTGACAGGCCTGTAGTTCCCCGGGTCTGCCCTCCGGACCTTCTTGTGGATGGGCGTCACTTTTGCTAGCCACCAGTCAACTGGGACCTCCCCTGATAGCCAGGACTGCCAATAAATGATGGTAAGGGGCTTGGCCAGCTCCTCTGCCAGTTCTCTCAGTACCCTCGGGTGGATCCCATCCAGCCCCATCGACTTGCACACATCCAAGTGCCATACCAGGTCACCAACCATTTCTTCGTGGATAGTGAGGGCCACATCCTGTTCCCCATCCCCTTCCACCAGTTCAGGGTGCTGGGTATCCAGAGAGCAACCGGTATTGCCACTAAAGACTGAGGCGAAGAAGGCATTAGCATCTCAACCTTTTCCTCATCTCTTGTAACTAAGTCTCCCCGCACATCCAGTAAAGGATGCAGATTCTCCTTAGTCCTCCTTTTTGTGTTGATGTATTTATAAAAACATTTTTTGTTATCTTTAATGGCAGTAGCCAGATTGAGCTCCAGATGAGCTTTGGCCTTTCTAATTTTGTCCCTGCACAGCCTCGCAACATCCTTATAGTTCTCCCTAGTGGCCTGCCCTCTTTTCCAAAGCTTATAAACCCTCTTTTTTCTCCTAAGCTCAAGCCACAATTCTCTGTTCAGCCAGGCTGGTCTTCTTCCCCAATGGCTTGTTTTTGGGCATGTGGGGACAGACCGCTCCTGCGCCATTAAGATTTCCTTCTCAAGGAGCGCCCAGCCTTCCTGGACTCCTCTGCCCTTCAGAACCGCCTCCCAAGGGACTCTACCAACCAGTGTCCTGAGCAGCTCAAAGTCAGCCCTCCGGAAGTCCAATACAGCGGTTTTACTGGTCCCCTTCCTGGCCTCGCCAAGAATAGAGAACTCCACCATTTTGTGGTCGCACTGCCCAAGACAGCTCCCGACAACCACATCTCCCACCCGTCCTTCTCTGTTTGTGAAGAGAAGGTCTAGCGGGGCGCCACCCCTGGTAGGCTCACTAACCAGCTGCATCAGGAAGCATCTTCCACGCTCTCCAGAAACCTCCTAGACTGCTTTCTCAGGGCTGTGTTGTGCTTCCAGGATATGTCAGGGAAGTTGAAGTCCCCCATGAGAACAAGCACCGATGATTTCGCAACTTCTGTCAGCTGCCTGCAGAACTCCTCATCTGTCTCCTCATCCTGGTTTGGCGGTCTATAACAGACCCCCACCAGGATGCTTCTCTTGTTGACCCTCCCACCGATCCTCACCCAAAGGGACTCGACCTTGTCATTCCCAGCCTCAAGTTCTACAACATCGAAAGATTCTCTAATATATAATATATATTATATATAATGTAATATATATATATAATATATATATATATATTATTTATATATTATATATCATATATATTATTATATTATATAATGTATTATATATTCTATAATATGTATTATAGAATTAAATATATAATATTTAATGTGTTATATATATTAAATATATATTATATAATATACGATATTTTATATTATATATGTATTATATAATATATAATATATTATTATATTATATATATTATAAAATATAATAATTTCAGCTTCACTAGTCAATGACTCTTGATAAGAGCAACGTGGACCATTATATTGACATTGGGGGTACTGCAGCCATTTATGTGAAGCTATTGGTGGCTTGCACCTGTCGACTTTAGCACCAATTTTTCGTAGAGGGAATTGCACCATGTTAAACATGTTTTACATCAGCGAGACTGTATTTTACTCTGAAGTTTTGTGGGTATGATTGTATCAGTGCCAGAGTCCCACGTGGATATAGCTCTGCTGTATCTCAGCTCTTTGAGAATGGAACTATGTGATAAAATCTGAAAGCTACAATTCTGAAAGTCCTGTTAAGAGTTAATGCACACTCTCCAACACTGTCTTAAAACTCTGTTAGTTTGCTACTTTGTCCAAGCCCAGAATTGGGCAGAGCAGAACACTGCTTTCTAACTCCTTCTTACAGGTGCATATCTTGTAACCAAAGCCTTCTTTCCTGCACTTGTGTTGCTGCTATTGTTTATTTGCCTCCGCTCTTAAAACAGAACTTCACATTTTTCCTCTTCTCTTTCCCAGTTTTGGGCCAAACTTGGCAGAATGGACTGATATAGTCTAAAAGAAAACAAACAAATAAAAAGCAACACAAACAACGACAGCAAAGGACAAGATGAACAGAAGAATGCCACCAACGAAACAAATGATCTCTGCATCACCCTCATAGAAAGGGCTAAAATATAGGCAAAGGTCATGTTGCAGTAGGCTGAGACAGCACAACTCGTTTCCTCTTTTACAACATCCTATCGTTGCTGCGGGTGGCCAAAATAAGGAGGACAATCTGCTCACATCAGGAAATTTGTGCTCTTTGATGTGCTTAGGTTTCCTCAGGGTTATCAGTGGAACATGGGAATCCTATAACATTTCATTAGGGACAAACAAGTGAACTGCATGGACCGAAGTGACCAGAAGGAGAGCAAGTAGTTTCAAAGCAGTTAAAGCATAACTCAGTGAGTTAATTTTGTTTAGTTGTAGGTGGACACAGTTAACTGAAATATACCCTGCTGATGTCAGTAGATCACTTGTCCCTTCCTATTTGTACTTACAGATTTTTTGTTTGATTGCGGTGCTGCTGATCTCACATTTAAAGCAGACCAACAAGATAATGTAGAAGACTGCCACTTTCATATGGAGACAAACACAAGCAAGGAGAGTAAATGCTTGTCATGCCATGGCAAAAATGTTTCTCAGCCTACCTTCCAGAAAGACAGTAGGAACATAGGAGACACCTATAAGCATGGCTTGGTGCCCTCTGGAAGGGCATTTGCCTAACGCAATTTGCAGGTCTGTGGAACTCCTTCACTTGAGAGGCTTCTGAAAGGTGAGGGAGAGATATTCAGACTCTCAGAGCAGAAGGTCAAGCTGATCAGAGACAAGGCTTAGCATACATGTGAGGTAGTAGCCCTGCGTCCTTGAGAGTAGCCCAATCAGATCAAGAGGTGTTGAAATGCAGCCATGCCTTTCTCAGCTTAGCAAATTTGTTGGTATCTCACACACATTTCACAAAGATCATCTGCTTCTTGGTTTTGCTGGTTGATGAATGATTGCTTTCTGTTGTAGAGGGCATTCAGACTTTGTGATGATCATAGGATCAAAGGCTAATTTAGGCTGTAAGGGATCTTAGGAGGTCATCTAGTCCAATCTACTGCTCTAATGTCCCAGAAAGCTGATCAGAGAGATTAACCCCATGTTTCTAAGTACAAGAAGACAATTTAGTCCTTTACAGATAGGTTTGAGGTTTGTAGAATTAACTAGTTTAAAGGATTTTCCAGAGTGCCTATTGTCATGATACTTGACAAGACATTATATATAACTCATTGTTATAGTATCTTGTGCTTTAGTTATTTTTTCTTCAAAGTGCCCTGTAGAAAGAAATTTCACTGTTGAAGTTCTTTGCTGTGAAAAATGGAACTAACCTCATCTGCAGCTGCCTGCCACTCACTGCCATGTTTTCATGTTTTTAGAAGCTGCTGTACCACTGTATCTCTGTGTCAATGAACAGATTGTGGTCTGCTCCAGCTAGGCTATATAAAGATATGTAGGTGTATGTAGGTGTATGCTATTTTACTTCAGCTCTTCTTCCAAAACATTTAGATAGCTTCAAGGTAACTAACAGATATTTTACATGTGAACGCCTCACCCAAGAAGACCATGATGAAACTTCTTTGATTAAGACAGTGAGGAATTTCTCTGGCATATGTACATAATTCGGATTTTACTCTTGGATGGTTTTTTTTGCCTCCGTTGAGCTTGAAAATTCATTAGAGCAAGGATTGTCTCTTTCAACTGTATTAGCAGTGAAGCCATGCTTTATGAACGGAAATGGACATATTGTCTTACATGACACACCCCAGTATGCTACTCATCAGTACATATGACTGCATGGTTATTGCTTGCTAGACTTATAATGTGACCAGGAAAATATAAAGAGTTTTGTGTTGTTGACCTTCATGATGATGATGATGATGATTATTATTTTAATTTCATCACAAATATCTTTGGGCTACTCAGAAAGTTTCAGCATTAGCTTCGGATTTTTAGCAATGTAGACTTCAATCACTTCTGTCCCTGCTTCTTTTAGGATGTGCCATAAAGCTCCTAACAATCACTGTGTTTTAGAAAAATACTGTGTTCAGTAGTCTTATCTTGACTGATCTTGACTGTCCTGATTCTTTGATATGAAAGAATGTGCCACAAGTACTTCTTCTCTTCTTCTTCTTCATGTTTTTTGTCTTGGAGTGCATTTTCTCTCTTGATTAAACTTGATGTTTTCTGCTTATGCTCATTTTCTGACCTCTCCTAGCTTCTGATCATGTCCCTGCTGAGTTTATGCCTCTATTATCATACTGTCTGCAATGTTGTGGACACCTGCTAAGTCTGAAAAAAGCACCATTTTTCAGCTGAAACAATTCTCTAGCAGGCTGTATACCAAGAGTTAAGCCGTGGAATTTGAATTTTTCCCACTGGGTGTTTAAAGTGCTCAGCACAAGTAACTTGCTGTCTAAGCTAACCTGTCAATACTGAGGCTTGTCAGCTGACATTTGAGCAATTTATCTCCAACTGGTTTGTTAGGTTTAAAATAATGCTGTCTTTCTTCAGAGTTGTAGGATCCAGGCAGACCCATACTTGATCATACTCTGTCTTGTTAACTTTCATAAATGTGAACCTGGGATCTCTCTCACTAGAGCTTGGATGGACATTTGTGGGAAATTCTTTAGATGTGGTTGAAATACTGATTTAGGTTAGGCAAAAGGATAAGATGGACTCTTAGGATTCTGTACAGTATTATTTTCTGTGATTATTTTAGCCATGGGAAGTGGTGTCCCACTTACTACTTGAATGTTTTTTGCATTCTTCAGTGCCTGTCTGTTTGATCTTCAAATACAGGTTGATATTCATACTCTTACTGTCTCATTTGCTATTGTTTATGTTCAGCTGTCCCACAATCAGTTTCCCTTTCAGGAATTAGTCCTGTACATAAAATACACAGTTTTCTTTTTTTTCTTTTTTTTTTTTTTTTTTTATTATTATTATTTTTTTTGGGTGGAGTGGGGTGGGAGTGGGGTGGGGTACAGTTGGGGGGAGGTGGGAGTCATTATTAGCCGTTTTCCATTTATAATTCTGCATTTTGACGCAACATTTAGGTGAACTACAGAGGATAAAATGTTCAAAAGACTAGGGCCCAGCACTTTTTTATAGAAGGTGCAGCTGTAAGGAATTATGAGATTAAATCTGAGTATTTATCTTACCAGATGTCTAAATCAGGTGAGGAAAAATGTGAGTGTTTGGAAATATTCCTGCAAGTCAACTGCAAGTTCAACTTCAATATGGAAAAAGTGAAATATGAAAAATGGAGAGCATTTCTTTATGCTTAGCAGTCTGTAACCTTAGCCAAAACCAAACCAAACCTAACAACGACAACAAAGCGGATTCTGCATCTGGAAGTGTGCCCTTTAGTTTTTCACTTTATATATATTCACCCAGGACATTGTGCAACAGGCATGTCCCGCTGAACTAGTTCGTTGCTTCTCCTTTACGGTTCTTTTGATGGGACAGATGGGCTTGTGTATCCTAGGATCATAGAATATCTTGAGTTGGAAGAGTCTCACGAAGATCATCAAGTCCAACTCCTGACTCCACACACAGCAACCTATGACTTTATTTATCTACAAGCATTTTTGAAATGCTTTTTGACCTCTGACAGGCTTGGGGCCTTGACCACTTCGATGGTGAGCATGTTTCAGTTCCTGATTGCCTTGTCAGTGAAGAGCCTCTTCCTAATATCCAGTTTGAACTTCCTCTTATGCAGTTTTAAGCTATTCCCTCATGTTCTATCATCATTCACCAGAGAGATCAGTACCTCCCTCTCTGCTCCTCCTCATGAAGAAGTTGTAGACAGCAATGAGGTCACCACTCGGTCCCCTCTTCTCTAAGCTGAATGGCATCTTTGGCCAGTATTTGTACTGGATGTTCTCAGCTTTCATGGCATTTGATGTAACAAGTGTAATGAAGTGGAAAGGAAAAATAGAGAACTGGAAATAACCATATTAGTTTACACTAATGTGTATTTATTAAAATTCTAGATTTTTCAGTCTACATGTTTTGTCATGTGTTCCAGCCCCCAAGAGAGTTTGAATGCAGTGAAATCAAAACTTGTAGAGCAGAACAGCATACTAGAATTTAATTTCCTATTAAGTAGTTTGATAGCTTGTTGATACAGTTTCTGTGTAATGACATCATCATATTTTGATATCAAAAGATGGACTAACTTCCTAGAAACTGGAAGCATCTAGGATATTACTCACAGCTATAAGGTCAGCCTTCCTTTCTTCCTCCTGCAAAACAGTTTGGTTTTCCAATTGATTTTTAGGTTTGATGCAGTATTATTCAATATCGATGCATACCGTGCAATTATCAATGCAATAAATAAATGTTAAAAAACGGTTACTTTCATTATCATTACCTTTGGGGAAAGCATTTGATAGTGTTGAATGGCCAATAGAGATTGGATTAAAGAAAGAAAATAATTATATGACAATATAGAATAAAATTGTAAGTAAACATTGTAGCCTCCTTGTCTCAAAGGTAGGCAATAAATAATGGTGTTTGTTCCTCTGCCTATGTGACTTTATTGCCACTTGTATTTTCCCTTAATACTAAGGATGAAACACATAGAAACATGATTAGCTACTGACCTGTAAGTAGTGATGGCTTACAAGCATTTAACAATTTGGTAAAATTTTACTCTGTATATATTATATAGACTCATATAGGAATTAAACATTAAAAGTTCAGCCACTTGCTGAAGATAGTCTATCCAATTTTAATAGTGTTGTAATTGAGTAATTATGGAAATACTTATTGATTTCTACACAGAATTCTTGAAAGGCTGTTTACAGATGTCCTCTAGGATAGGGGGCATGACAGATTGACATTAAATACCCTGTTGCAAAAGCACAGTGGTTAAAATATATAGCAGCAGGTGGCAGAGGTCTTAATACCTCCAAGCAAAAACCACAGTATTGCTTCTTTCTGCTTTAATGGTAGTAGAGAAGATCTACTTTCCTAATTAATACCTTTTCTGATGTTAAATTCCTGTACACTTCCTCCATCCTTCAGAAGCCTGAGCTACGTCATTTCTAATTGGACAATCACGAATTCAAAATCGTAATTGAACAATGTGCTTTTAGATCTAACCTAAAACATTTGGAGTCCATATGGGAGAGTTGTCTTGCCTCACAGTACTGTGTAACACAAGCCTTCAAAAGCAGAATAAGTGAAGCCTGGGGACACAATGCAGCATTTTCAGCCCTTAGAGCTAGTCATCATGTGACAAAGACACTGCCAACTCCTTACCCATGCTAGCCTGTCCTTTGCTGAGTTCATGGATAATCTCTTCCTATGTTAACTATTACTGGCCACAAAAGATGTAATAGCTAAGGATATCAATGATGGCTGTGCATTGATTGAAAAAAACTTGAGTGTTCTGCATATTGCCTTGTCCTCTAAAACAGATTTTTTGAACGGTATAATATTTTTTGGTATTTTTGTTCACAAATATGAGCTTCCAATAAAATAAAGGTCACAACCATCTAAACATTAATATTTTGGGGAAGATATTATCTTTGTGTGGTCAAGACCGCTATATGAAAAAAATGCAATTAAAAAAAAGTTTTTTTCTGTTCTTTTTCAAAAAGAAAAACAGAAATATATTACAGAATTCACACCGTTTGGGTGAAAATTCAAATGAAATTTAAATATGAAATTTTGCATGAAATTTTGGGGGGAATCTTACATTATGATTTAGATAGCCAACAAAATTCCTTTACAAAATGAAATACTAACTTCTTCTCCACAATTATTTTCAGTTTGCCACACAGTTAATAGAATCAAAACCAAACAAGACACTTGTGCACTTGTAATATGACATAAACAAAGCTTCTAAGTAAAATGCTTTGGTTTAAGCTCCACATCCTGCACGACCTCTGGTTCTTTATCAGCTGCTTCTGCAAAGTGAGAAGAAAACACTGCCATTCTGACATGCCATTTATTTTGCACTGGCATAGGTACAATGGGTACACAGCAAGTGGGAATCATAATTGTATGATTTCTTTATGTAAATGTGTTTTGCTGAAATATCAGAGTGGATGGGCATGTTAAAATAAAATATAACATGAGTTTAGATCAAATCTGCTTGTATCACGAGCCCCAGTCCTGTAGTTACTGCATTCCATGAAGATGTTTTTATAGCAGTCTTTCATTAAATGTGAACCATTATTTTATGACTCCCCCTTACTGCCTACATTTTTATTTTCCTTGCTCCCCTTGCATCACAGACAACCTGTGGGCCCAATACACATGGTAGCTTTTCTACTGAACAGGCTGATCTGCTAATCCATGTAGCATCACTTGATGTTATGATTGTATCTTTTCCCCAATCTCCTGCGTTCTCTCTATTTGGAGATGAGAAAGATTATTTCATGTAACTTAAAGGAGTTTCACCAGGGATATATTTGCCCCAATAAACTCTGGGTATAATGGCAGCTAACCCCTCCGTGTTGCAGAAAGCTTCCTCCGGATGAAGCTTATTCTCTGGATTCTCAGTTTTCCTTCTTAGGCATGAAAAGCTGGCATACGGGATTCACTATTACGTTGATAATTCAGTAAACAGTGAAATTAGATCTTCTGACAGTCTCCTACAGGAATTTCATTAACTGCAGGCCCAATTATAGAACTTCATTGCAACTACAGCACAGGGAGCCTATTTAGCTGCCTTACAGAAAATACATTTTCCACCCCCTTTGCTAGTTGGATGGTCTGTTCTCCATAGGTTTACATGTACTTTACTTCTCTTGGGGGGATGTTTGATTTTTCCTGGGGCTTTGAACTTACAAGTGCTTTTGAACAGATGGCAAGAATTGAATATTTAGCCTCCACACGTGGAGCAGAAGAATACAGAATACATCATCATACACTGAAGTGTATGCAGAAAGTCCAGATATGTTTGACTCTGTAATAGTAAGTCACATTCTGCAACCACAACTAGTTGGGTAGACATGAAAGTGTTGCAGAAACTCTAGATCCACCAAGAGGAAAAGTCCAACTACAAGGAATCATTTGAAAATGTAACCAATAAAGGGAAAAATGGAAAAGAAAGAAAAAGAAGCAAGTTAAGAATGTGTTTCACAGTGCTGCCAAAACACTTCAGCATCCTGGGCAGCCCAGATAGACAGCCATAAATCTGACAGGCTGAGAGTCCATCTGTAGTGAAGTGTCACAGGCACCCAGAAAAATTAGTGGCTGGGAGAGGCACACAGTGGTATGTGTTTTATCTGTGTTTTCCTTGGGCTGTCTATGCTGCAGCTCTAAGATATAGTTGTGTCAAAGGCCAACAGAAAAAATTCATGGAAGACACAAATGCCATATGCAGTCTGGGATTCCCTTGTTCTTAGCTTTTTTCAGGAATACTATACAGAGGCAAATGCTTAAATCCTAACAGATGCTGATCTATCCTTTTTGCCCACTGGGGAAAATGCTATGAAACAATAAGGAAATGGGTGGGTTTGTAAGACAGCCATTGAACTAGAGGTTGGATAATTCTTACGTTCTGGAAAGACGGGGGATTGTCAATGGTGGTTTTGGAGAGGCTGCATTTTACATGATGGCAAAATATTCAGGAAATGTTCTGAGACATATTTTGAGATTGGAGAGAAAAGAGCAATCAGTGTGGTTAAGCTGGGAATGATCCACATAGAGGCTGTGGTTTAAAATATGGAGATTGCCAAGAATGAGGATATAGGATATGAAATCTGTGCTGTTGGAGATAGTATCCTCACCTCTGAGAAGACACTGTATAATTTAGGGTGTGTCTTTAAGAAGCTGAGAAGAGACAGGAGTGAGCAATGTAATAAACTTATATGATACCACTAATTATTGTACAGGAGAAGTCAAGAAAACAGTAAATGAAATTCTCACTAGCCTGAGGTATACGAACAAAAGGGGCATATCAGGAAAAGAATAAGCTTTGTTTAGAGGTGGACACATATGAAGGAAAATAAAAATTGAGAGAAGACACTTTGGAGAGAAAGAAAACAATACAAAATAATACAAAAAGGTGACAATTTCTCCTTATAAACACATTTGCTGAAACCAGCAGTGATTGCAATTCATTTCCTTCAGGCCTGGAGATTAATGTCTTTGCAGTATCCTTTTATTGTGTTTTTTTCAGCTGACATTGTTGTAATTACTCTGGATTGGGTGTTTTTTACCCTTACAGTCACTACTTTTAAAGACCAGAAAGGTCTAGGAGGCAAGAGCTGATCAGAGACAAGTTGCTTTGGGCAGCAGCTTTTCCACCTCATCTCTCCCATGGAATGAATGGATTAGACATTTGATCATTGTCTATAGAGGAACCTTACCAAGCAGCATTTTGGTGAAGCACTAGATGGCCTTGTATTTCATCTCATCGAGGAGAAACAGTATGTTATGGTAGTTCGTGAGTCAGTGTGATGTCTTTCAAAGCAAGAGGCCATCAGTTCTGTTTTCACTTCTAGATGGTAACCATGCCAAGAAAGAATTTACATGTTTAAAATGAGTAAGTAATTCTGTTGTGCATATAAGCTACAAGAGGGTTGACACTTGTTTAAGGCATTTTTGTAGGAGACTAGGGGCCTTGCTACAGACTCATGCTGACAACTTCTCTGAATTGACTCAGCTGCAGATAAGTACAGATTTATTCCAGCTGCTGTCCCTGTGGGTGTTTAAAGACAGGTTGGACGTGGTACTTAGGGACATGGTTTAGTGGGTGCTACTGGTGGTAGGGGGTGGTTGGACCAGATGATATCAGAAGTCTTTTCCAACCTTAATGATTCTGGGAAAGGCAGATAAAAAGGGCTCTGATCATTTCAATCTCTTCTGGGCTGTGGGACTGGAAAACCTTCTTTAACAACATTGACTGAGGGGGCCAAGGGTATTTCAGAGAACCATCAGAACCCCTCCCACCCACAACTTCCTCCAAGTGTATTGTCATCAAGGAATAGGTAAAATATTTTGTGTGTGATATAGTCAGTTTTCATGACTACACCCTGAAGCTATTGCACTGTGCTGGACTTGTTTCAGTGCCAGTGCTCATTTGTTGACCTGGATTCACAAAGTACTTTGAAACTGAGACTACTAGGCTGTGCCAGAGGAACAAAGTGAACAGGCATTTTGTCTCCAACTTAGCAAGACCAGTCTGCACAGATAATCACAGAGGCTGACCAATTTCTTTCTCAATTGTCTGTACCAAGACTGCCTAGTGCCCTCCAAACCTGTTTGGAAGCCAGATTTCCTGGATGAAGTGGCCTGAAATTCTGGGTCGAAGAAGCTTCATATTCCAAACACTACATAAAATGAGATATATTAAAAACAACAACAGCACGCAGGCACAAATAAATATATTTAAAAAACCCTTCTGACTTCTGAGAATTTTGCACAAGTTCAAAAGCATATGACTAGAACTAGAATTTGGTGTTTGTACCAATCTGTTTACTTGAAATGTATTATTCAGCTATTAACTTTCTCTGTGGGCTTTATAAAAATCTAAGCTGTGTGTGGTCCTTGGTACATATGGGAGACAGAACTGGAACTCAAACTGTCTGTGTTTGTAGCTGCATTTACTGTCTTCAGTGGACATTTGCATTATTTTACCAATATCACAGGCCTTTTCCAGTCATGCTACACCTAGCTGTGTCTATAATATATCATGAAAAAAAAAAAGAGAAAAAAATAAAGGTTTGTAGCTAGTTAACTGCAGAAGATTTCACACAAACTGTTAGAGCTCAAATAGTTGATTTTTCTCTTTCCTAACCTTCTCTATCAAATTATCTTTTGCAGAATAACTTCTGGCTCACAAATGGAGTCTGGTGTTGAATCAGATGTCACACAGTATCATCAAAGACTTGAATGTTACATTTTATGAATTTCAACTGCATAAGTTTTGCCTGGTCAGTTCTTGCTACTGCTGTCCATGGGTTAGCATGGATTTTATAAACCTTAGATTATCAGTAATGCCTGAACCATTTCCAATTTTCTGTATGATCTACTTATTCATAGACTACTGAAGATAATTGGAAGCATCCACCTAGACAGATCTTAATTATTTCTTGGTCCTTTCTGTCATTTTCTTCAAGGAAGTTATAAAACTTCTGATTCTTGGAATAATAAGGACACAGATACAACTATCTTCTTTCTTTTTCCTTTTCTTTCTGTCTTTTTTTTTTTTTTTTTTTCTTCATATTTTTTGATGGTTTGCTAGTACTTGAATCCAGGTTCAGCATATATCAAATACCATATCTTCAGGCACAAGTGTCTTTGCTGAAGTTGCATCTCTTCCTATACTGCCGTGCTCTCTCAGTTGCTATTAGATTCCATTCCAAAGATTCCATAAATTTCCATGATGATGATGCCCTGTTTCTTGGTGACCTACTGACACAGGGGAAGTTTGCTTGCACTGGTAAGCATTGTACCATGCAGGATATTGCTGTAATCTCTCTTGTTGCTGCCACAAGTATGATGATAAATTAGCGGTAATAAATTATTATGGTACACTAGTTGCTGCAGTGTGATACACTACAATTTTCACAGGTACTTGAAGGGTCAACACTAGACACTAAGGCAGCAAGTTTTGCCTATTGCAAAACAAGATGGTCAGGAATTTCTGGGATGCCTCACCTTTTGTTTGTCAGGTTTCTTCAAAAGTGATTAAATTGCGCCTTCTGTTTAGGAACCCTACCCTCTTAAAATATTGTCCAGCATGTGCTTGGTAACAGTATAGTGAGGAGCCAATGTAAAGGAGATGAACAAAGGGAAAGAATAAGGAAAAAAAAATCTGCTTTTGTTTACCAGACAACAATTGATGTTCCTCCATTCTGACATGTTTTGATGGTAGATAGCTTAAGAGGAAGGCAGGAAGCCAACTGTTGACTTACAGTACTTAGCAACGAGTTAGTGCTTGGAGGGAATGTGTCCTGCCTTTGGAGCAGCTGACTTAGTTGGGAGTTTTGAAAAGTGTGTCTGCATTATAGCTAGACCTTGGGTACTTGGCAGTGACAGTATGATGAAATTGTTGGCATCCTTTGTGACTTACGTGTATCCTATGACTTGACTTTTTAAACTTCACTCTATGAGGGTGCTGTAGGGATAAAAAGGGGGCAGTCAGTAGTTAAGTGTATGGAAGGGGAGCCATCAGCGCACTGAGATGCTTTCTGCAGGAGTGGGAAGATTTGTCCTCTCTGTAGGAAGACCATTAACCTCTGGAAATGTGCTTTTGGTCCCTTTCACTGCTCCTGGTTTCAGCCAAAGGTTTAGGTTTCTCTGTTGTCGGTGACTACAGAAAGAAAGCACTGCAGCAGTATTTGCTTGGCAAGGTGGAAAGGCCCGGTTCTTTTGCTCTCCAAGAATTTGCCTTATCTACAGTTGTGACATCTGTTTGTCTGCGATAGTGAGCACATGTTTCTACCTCTTATATACTGGGAATGTCAAAGTTCTTGCTTACTATCATTTTACTGTTAACCTTCCCAGTTGTGACTGTAGCAGGGCACCCAACAGTTCCTTCTCAATAAAAAAAGGCCTGTTGTGAACAGAGTAGCTACTTATGAACATGGAAGACACCATGTGATTTTTATTGATCTCTCGCTTCCACACTATTTAGGTTATATCTTTTATTTGGAGTTTTTGCAGGTCATTGAAAGGTTACTCAAACTCAGACATGTCTGCCAAAGCGTGGAATGACCCTTCAGCTATGCCCACATAGGCATGTCTGGAGCTGAACGTATGCCAGCACCCCTAGCACTGCAACTGCAAAAAAAATCAAGAAAACAGCGATTGAAGCATGGAGAAATGCACTAAAGGATTCCTTGTGCCCAGATTTGATTGCCATACACACTAGGAGAAGGCAGAATTACAGCAAAAGCCTGAATTGGCCCTTCATTGAGGTTGTATTAATACTGTCTTAAGTTGGTACTCAAACAACACTTGGAGTTCCAATAGGATCTTCCACCAGGGACTTGAAAACATTTAGTATCAAGTGTCGATAAATGCCTGCCCAAACCCTGACATAGGCAAGCTCTTTCATACCTTTCACAAGCCACAGAGGTGCCTGTGCCAGTGTGATTGATGTTACAGGGTCTTTCCAAGACCTGGTGGGGTGGGAGTCCTATCAGATGTGATATCCCAGGCGTCTCTCTGGTTTGAAAAGGAAGCACCAGAAGAGCTGCCAGCACCTGGAGCCAGTGCCAGCACCTGGCAGCTGGTGGGAGAGGGTGGCAGGTGGAAGCATGATGTGACGGCAAGAAGCCTGCTGCTGCAAAACAACACGTGTAATGGTCAACAGGCTTCTGCACAGGCGCTGGGACATTTCTGCAGTTTTCTTGGCTTGCAAAGAAGCTTCTCTGAGTCTGTTGTGTCTCTCAAGTCCCTGCCATGGCTTCTATTCTTTCTTTTCCAGGCATCTTCAGACAGTCCTGTCAGTCCCTGAGATACCTTAAATCTGCATATGATTCAGTGAACTAGCTTTGAAACTGCTTCCACTCAGGTATTAGACAGTGGAATATTTAAGTTAATTCCTTTGTCAAATTGTGGTTCAAAATTGTTAGTAGATTCGTGATTCCAACCTGCTGCCCTTCTCAAGTCAAGAAAAAAATGAACTGGGAAAAAGTCCAAGTATTTTGGTTCAACGTTTTTAGAATGAAACATTTTGTGTAGTGTTCTACTTCAGCATGTACCTAAATTTAAATTTCTGAATTAGGAACTTCACCTTATTCCTAACTTAGAATATCTGTTCCTGAATGATACCATGCAGACAGCCAGATCCAGTGGAAGAGTGGACAACAGAGGAGGAAGAAGGTTTTTGAATAAAACAAAGAATCTATGCACAATTATTGAAAGGAAAGAGAAAATAAAACAGTGCTGGTTATTTTGCTGAGTTCTAGATGTAACTGCCTTCTAATGGCTGCTTTTTTTTTTTTTTTTTTTTTTTTTAGCTGCTCTTTATTTATTTATTTATTTAGGACATTTTGAGTGCAGGTTTTGAATTTTCCATGCTCCTCTACATTTGGAGAACTCTCATTACCTCCCTTCAACCTGCTGCTGGAAAATAGGACAGCAAAACCCCTTATCACATCACATGACAGCAACAGACAGATATGAAGCCATGTCACTGAGGCTTCATTTTCCTCTTTGGCCACTGGTCACATTTCATCCATGAGCAGCATTGACACTGAAAGAATTTTGTCGCACAGCTCTTGTGACATCCCCTTGAGGCAATGCACTCAAGTCCCTCACAGCATGTCCATGTAAAGCTGGAGCGTTATATTCACCAGTTCTTTAGAATCTTATGGTAGAAGCTTGTTGGAGTCTCAAATAAATGTAAGGCCTTTACTGTGAAAGCTCTGCTGCAGTGTCAGCAATATGGAGAGTTATTCTGTTTGGCATTACTAGGGCTCTCACTGTGATATACGTTAGATTAATGAGACATCGATTCTCAGTCAAGAGGCTATTTAAAAAACACTCCTAATTCAATGGGTTGTGCAGATGAATTAGTTCATTCAAAGTAACTTTTGCCATTTATGCTGGTTGTGGGATAGGTGATGTGTCTGCCGTCTTTGAGATCCTCCCCTTCTTTGTGTACACTCTTTTAACTTTGCCTGTGAATAATTGGTATGGTAGACATTTTTTAATCAGGTATGCTCCAGAACTGAGAATCAGGCAGCACAGATGAGTAATCACAGAAGAGGGGGGAAAAGGGATTTTGGAAATTAGGCGATTAAGATAAACGTTGGACATTGCTTGTTTCAGAAATATCAGATACCTTTGTCTCCACCCAGCATGATAGAGGGCTAAGCCCTCTGAAGTTCAGGTGACGTGTGTAGGCCACAGCTTACCATTCGCACTTGTACCCTAGGGTTTTATTTTTTTCTATGTGGAA
Source organism: Aythya ferina (assembly GCF_964211825.1). Taxonomy (NCBI): domain Eukaryota; kingdom Metazoa; phylum Chordata; class Aves; order Anseriformes; family Anatidae; genus Aythya; species Aythya ferina. Next base: position 51,703,116 of record NC_140299.1, on the reverse strand, counting down.
GACTTTCCCCTCACTTCTACTCCATCCAGGTCTGCAGTGAGAGATGGCCTGGCCATTGCTTCTGCAGGAAAGGACAAAGATGCTACCTGGACCCTTGCTGATGGACAGGAGAGCTCCAAGCAGCACAGGCTGCATACAACCACAAAAATGAACTCTTCTAGGAACAGAAAAGTAACTGCTTAGCAGACAGCAGGCACTTTTGATCCTATACAAGGCTGTGCAGTTGTCTGTGTAAAATATAAATGTGATGGCCACTGTCCAGGTCTGCATCAAAAAGTGTCCACATCAGAGCCCCACTCTGCAGCAGTTGATACCCTCCCTAGAGATACCAGTGGCTTTATGAGTAAGGCAAGCAACCATATCTGGGACTGCAGGCAGGACAGTGATGAGAAGTGGTCACAGTTACTGCCAAGTTGTATCTGCTCCACTCTGAAAGAAAGCTTTCATCTCTACAGTTAGCGATCAGAAAAAAAAAAGAGCTTCATTGCCTTTAAAGCCAGCAGGATCACCTGCTGTGGTCCCCTGTGTGAAACAGGTGGTAGATACAAGACAGCTTTTATTGTTTATTTTGACAAACTAAATTCCTTTAAGTTGGTTACTTAGGTGTGTTTTAGTTTTGTGAGCAGTTTTCCATTTCAGGATCCTATGTGCATTAGTAGCCATTGATGAATGAATAAAAGTATCTCGATTATATGTGCAGCAAATTGAATTCAAATGTATTTTATAATTCTTTTTTTTTCTGTATGCAAGGATTGTGTGGTGGTGTTCCAATGATGGTGTTTTTAAACAAGTTGGAAATTGAGAAATCCTGGTTCATTTAGGCACTGGAAAAATTTGTGAAGCAGGACAAATTGTTGAACTAAAGGGAATGAGATTTTGAGAAGATAAGTGCATTTAGATGGGTGCATTTAGATGAGCCATTGTATCTTTGCAGTGTGCCCTGAGAATTGAGGGTGTGGAAACAAGACATCTTGGAGAAGTACACAAGCACTCCAGACATACAAAGTTCATGAAGCTGTGTTCAGGAGAGTCTAGGAATTCAAATTATAAAGTGAGGAAAGATTCCTGTGTTTCCATTTACTCTGTCTGGGAATACCTTGGAGGGGGTGGATTACAAGAGTTTCTATAGATTCCCATGGTGTCAGAAACAGAAAAGATCAGAGACTCTAAAGAGAAGCACAGATCTCCTACTGAGTCAGCAAGGAGGGCAGGAGAGAAGCCAGGTGGGACATTTTGTAGACAACTTGTTCCTTTGGAGAAGTATAATTAACTATCACCTAGGCAGAGGTTCACAGAAGAGATATCTGGAGTGACTTTTGATGTAACTGCTGGGACAAAAAAAAATTGTCATCGTGTATCCAGACTTGGGGATGTTCAGATATGCAGAGAAGTCCTGTCCCTGCAATTCAGTTCAGGGCTCTGCCCTTGATCCTCATGGTGATCTCAAGAAACATGAGCTTGGAAAGTCAAATATCACCTTTGTTTTTGTAGTCCACTTCTGAAGGACTACATGGTTGGACACAGTGCGAAACAGAAAAATCCATCTGTAGATGGTCTGAAAAATGTCTGAAAGCTCAGATCCTAGTGCTTTAATACGATGCTGTGAATTTGGAAACATCTTAAATATCAAAAGAACTCTGAAATGTTGGCTTTGGTGTGTGAGGGCCCCGTTTGTTGTTTTTTTTTTTTTTTTTTTTTGCCTGGAGTGGACAAAATGACATCTGTGAACTTCTGTGAGACTCTGAGTTCTGCACAGGAAAATGGAGATGCAGAATGAAGGCTGTTCTGCTGCAAATTCATATTATGCTTTCGTTCCACCTAAGCCCCTGGGAACACAAGGGAGTTCACACTGTTCTGTCATGAGTCTACGACTCAGTGAACAACAACAGCTGGACATGTTGAGGCTGATGTCAGTTTCTGGATCCTCTCCGATGACATTCTGAGTCATTGCTCTTGATTTGATCCTGTGCAACATGTGGGTGGAGTACAGGACACTCAGGACTGCAAGGTAGAATTACTCATAGATGATCCTGATCCTGTGTCAGAGAGGACCTTGCTGTTATGTCAAGACCTTCTTCCTTGCATAGTGCCTGGGTGGTAACCAGTAAGAAGGCTTTTTGCATCTCAACAGTCAGATTTATATCAATGGCTTACCAAAATGCCTTGTCCTATCACCTCTTTAACTCATTAGATAGCCCTGATCATTACAGATTTCAATCCACCTTCAGGTATGGCTCCCTGCCAATCACAGGAAGGAAAAAAAGTCAGGCATAGCATGGAGTAAGTGATTTACTTGAGACTAAAAAGGACACTTTTGGCTGAACTGGGGCTAAGACTGGAGTCTTGGACTCTAGTATACAACTTGATGAACTGATTTTATACTCCAGGGTGAAAGTGGGCCACACTAAAAGCACCTACTTGACAAATGCTAGACACTTCTTTCTTCTCAGTAAGGTGCTAGGCTATTGTTTATATTTCTAAGTGCCAAAATCTCGCAGTCCCTGATGTATGCCATGTACGGAATTGCAAGATGCTCTGCTCAGTTTATGATGAGCATTAAAAAAAAGAGCTTCATTTAAACTGTTTATTGAGCACACTTGCTACTTGCTTTTTATTTATGACATTCAAAAGAGACCCCCATAGCTACTCATGGAAGGGGAATGAGCTCAGGAGGAGGCTGGGTGGGTACTGTGGCCCAAGAGATGATCAGAAGGCTTTATGTAATCTCATCATGTGCAGGTCTGAAGCAGACTCTGCTTCCCCATTGTAAGTGCAACAGGCCAATGGGTATAGCAGGCAGTGCCAGCTGATATGTGCACAGGCTGTAAAAACGTCTTTAAAGCATCTCACTCTTTGTCAGTAAAAAGTTAAAAAAAAAAAAAAATCACTTCTTGCTGAACAGGGACTTCTGGCAAAACTATGAGAACCTTGAAAAAACAAGGCTGAAGAAAACACAAAGCAGGACATAGCAAAAGGGTATATTAAAACACACGGTGCAGTTGTGAAATAAGGGAGATATTGTGTTCGAAAAGAAGGACTGTGGTCAGTAATGAACAAGAAGGAAGGAAGGAAGGAAGGAAGGAAGGAAGGAAGGAAGGAAGGAAGGAAGGAAGGAAGGAAGGAAGGAAGGAAGGAAGGAAGGAAGGAAGGAAGGAAGGAAGGAAGGAAGAAAAAAGAAAAAGAAAGAAAGAAAGAAATTTAAAAAAAAAATCAGCATAATGCTTGGGTTTCTGCAGACTGCTTTGCGAACCCAAGCCTGAGCACCTGAGATTCAAAAAGCCCTGCATTCAAGAAGGACTCTTAGCAAGTATTTATATACCACGTAAAATTGGTAAAAGGCTCCCCCCCCCCCCTTTTTTTTTTCCTTCAGCATACGTTGTTTATCAGTTGGCTTTTCTTCTCACCTTTTCCTTTTGCCTCACATTGTATGAGGGGGGGGAAGGGGGTGATGAAGGAGTGGGAATTTTTACTATTGTTGTAAGGAAGATTTTGGAATCTCTAAACACAAAGTAATAGTATTTTAAATAATGAGAAAAGATTCCACATGGAAAGCTCATCTGGCTGTGGCAGTTTGTGACTGAATGAGAGAAAAGTGCCCTAGAAGCTATTCATTAGGAATTCACTGGAAGCTCTCAAACAAGCCTGGCAGAAGCTGAAATTGAAGTGGTCTCTGACCTAATTTTCTTCTGCATGAAACATCTGCATCAAGGCACTCTTTGATGTATTCCACTTGGCTCTGTCTACAGTATTGTATCACATGGCTTCAGCGTTGCTTCAGTTTTAAAAGACATTTCCAGCCTGTAGAAGGTAATGTGATGTTACTGTTACCCAAACTAATCACTCAATGTGCTCCCGAAATAGAAACAATAGAGGTTCAGACAACGATGTCTGCTTTGCAGTCGTTGTTGCTGCCTAAGCTCACAGTTTAAAAAACCCAGATCTGTGATATTCATCTCATGTAATTCATCAACACCAGGAAGGGGAGGGAGAGAGGGGAACTGTGAGCCTTCTGTGTAATAGTATGTCAGAGGACACAATGCTTTACATGTGTGAGCTTTGCATTCTTTGCTGCTCCAGCCATACAGTTAGTTTAGCACATTAAAAACAAAAACAGGGAAATGTTGGAGGACATTATCATAAAACCTCAACAGAAGGAGCTCCTGGTTTTCATTTTGCTGTTTGTTCTCTGCTGATTGACACCCAAAGCTCACGGTGAAAGAAACGCGAGCATGTTTGTGTAGATGCGTGGATGATGTGTGATGTATTTTGAATATATATATATTTATTTATTTATTTTTTTTTTCTCCCTTCTTCTTTTCTTTTCTGCACCACGGTGCACATTTCAGATCCTCTCTCAAGCTCTTCTCAAAGTGGGGTAGAAAACATAGCTGTACAAAGATCTCTCTTTAAATGTGCATGCACACTCACACATACACACGCAGATAAATGCATAAATAAGAAATGATTATGGCTACTTCTTTACTTTGAATGAATAGATCTTAGCCTTCTCCAGAAAGGTTTTCTGCTCAGTCTTACCTAATGGCATGCTGCTGTTTCCCCAACCTTGCTTGTATTATATGAATAACTGTGGTGTCTTTTGTATTCCACCCCCTGAAGAAGAATCCTTTGAAATTCTAAATGACTGTGCTGCGGATTTTAATGTCTGTCTCTTAGAAATAGCCAGGCAATACCCACTCATGGAGCAAGATGCAGCAAGCCTTTTGAAACTTATTCAGCCTGCTTCCTCAGCCTCATGAGTGTGTGCATGTGTGTATACATGTGCTGTTTAATTCTTTGAATGTATGGCAGGAATATATTATTTCCCTGTGAATCACTTTCTCTTCCTGTCCATCTACTCCACCCCACAAATCACTCCTTCTTTTGTTGACATGGGAAAAATAAAGCTAGCTGGCTAGGGAGCTTGCACAGGTCTTGTGCGTACAGCATGAGATGAGTTGGTGGCTTCTCAATGCAGTTCCTTGCAAAGATCAGAAAGAAAAGGCAGCCCTTTTGCTGCTAATTAGATGCCTCTAGGGTAATCACAGCAGAAATGCCATGGCCCAGGAGTCTCAAAATAGCTTGCTCCCTGGGGTCATTTTCCCAGTTTAGGCTGAAACATATTGGGTAGGCAGAATGGAGGGAAACAGACTCACTCCTGTCTGATTGCACAGCTGGCAGATACCTGTGTCCTCTCTATGGTGCTTTTCCTTTGAGCCCTTGTTTTTTTGCTTCACTGATCAGTGGAGGACTTGTATGTGGTAGTGATGGTATAATTAATTCCTTATACAAACAGTTGCTCTGTCCCTTGTTGAGGTCATGAGTATCTCTGTGCTGGGAGTTGTATGCATTGTGAGAGCCAGCTCTACCTCTGGAGAACTTCCTTCAAAGTGCGTGGTCCTGAGAAAACTGGGGTAGGCAGGGAGTGCTGAAGGTACACAGCCAAGGTCATGCGGCCAGAAGCCAGGAAGCAAACTTCACCTCATCTTCTGATGACCAAAGTGCGGCACTTTGCGGTGGGAACACCCTGTCTCATCTTCTGCAGACAAGCACCAGGCCAGCCCTCAGTGCCTGTCGCCAGCAATAAATCTCCTTGAACTAATTTTGTAAAGGACAAAGCCAATGCTGTACAAAAAAACAAAAAAGCCCCATAGCTTCTTTTGCACTTCTGTTGTTTCTGGAAGGGCAGTGAGGAGCAGGGAACCCCTCTCCCACTGCATTCACAGATAACAGTCCCAAAGAGTTATTTGAGAGAACATATTTAAATAAGAAAAGGCAAGGTCTCCCAGCTAGCGCTGAGGCTGATTTACACTTCTGCATGGACGTGGCTGGCCGCGGATGGTGCCTGGCAGAAGCTTATCATGCCCACTCTAAAAATAACCATCTCCAATGGGCAAGATCTGCTCACTCAGCCCCAGCCTTGGTTTGCAAACAGTGACATGACATTCAAAAGTGGCAGAGAGACTCTTTGGCTGGTCTGTGATGCTTAAAAATCCAGAGAGGTCACAGCAGCAGGGCTTAAAATGAGTGGCTTCTGCCTCGGTCCAGTTTGCTCCCCAAGAGTGGGAGGTGCTGAGGGCTGTAGTTTGCTCTCCCTGTTTTGTTTTTGTTTCCCACAAATTGCTCCGTTCTTCCCCTCTGCCCCAGCACACACACCCCTCCATCACTGCTCTTGTTTTTCTCTGTGTTTTATGATGGTGGCACAGACCTGCCTGATATGGGGGTGGTCATGCCATCCAAATGATCCCAGCCCAGCCCCTAGTCCCTGCAGAAATCAGAGCTGCTGTTGTTTCTTACTGGTTGTCCTGAGCTCTGGAGACCCCTGTTTTGCAGTGCAGTAAGCTCCAGCCTCTTCACCAGTGTGATGTTTCCTCTTTATCCACCCCCTTACATCTGAACCCTGGAAGACAAGCTGGGTTTTGTCTATTCATTTGGCAGATGGTTAGGTTCAGATCTTACAGGAACATAATGTTAGAAATGGAGCATGTGTGTGTTTGTGTTTGTGTGTGGTGGGGAAGGGATCCCGGATCATTTTCTTCCTCTGTGGTCCTATAACTGCTGGCAGTTTCGTACAAACTCCTCTAGGTAACAGGAATAAAAAAGCTGCCTTTTTTTTTTTTTTTTTCTCTCTTTTTTTTTTTTTTTTTTTTTTTTCCTCCCTCAAGTCTGTGCTGTATATACCAGCAGTGTGGTCTAGGCCAATGCTGAACATTTGTGCCTTGGACAATAGCACAGCCTGGCCTGACTATTATCAGCTGCTGTTTTCTGGTTAGCTTTCCTTTTATTCAAGTGCACAATGCAAGCCTTTATCACCCTTCAGTCATAGTGACTCTTGAGGAATACATCTGGTTTTCTCTTTCAGCAGCTCTGAAAAGGTCAGTCTGTTCATTTCTTATTCGCAGGACACCACATTTTTTTTCTGAGCTGGAAAGACAGGCCTACACCTTTTCATTCCGTCTTGTACGTAATTAGACATGGTGTCGCTCTAGAAACCTACCCTTGAAATCCTCCCGAGTAACTCTTTCAGAGATGGGGGAGAAGCGGAGAGGGAGAGGGAGAGCGGGGGGACCACTTCCATCCGGTCTTAAATCTCATTGTGTGGCCACAAAAGCACTTCCCCCAGCATTGCCAGTGTGCTTTTTTTCTCTTCTTCTTCCTTTTTTCCCCCCTTTTCCTTCCCAAGGCTGGTTACTGCTTTACTGACACACCGCACATGATAGAAGCTCTCGCACAAAGAAGTCCACAGATTATTTGTGCAAACGCGATTGTAATCATTTTCACTTCAGCAACGTCCCACATTCTTCACACAGGCTGTAACATAATAACAAGTGTGCCCATGAGGAAAGTGCTCGCAGCAGCTGGTGTCTGACAAATTATCCCGCTCCAGACAGGCAAATGGTGACTTGAGCTCCAGCAGTCAGATGGACGTGTGTTTTGGGTTGCCTCTGCAAGCCGGGCAGGGTGGGCTAAATCCTCCACTGGTGCAAATCAGCCTGGACCATCCACCCCCCCCCCCCCCAAAGCCAGGCATTTCCACCTCTGCTGAAGGACACTTTTCCTCACCAGCTGCTGCTCGGGAGGTTCAGCCTGAGAGGCACCATGCAAGGCTGAGGCTGCTGCTCCAGCAGTGGATGTTTCTGCTGCCTCCGGCTGAAAAGAAAACAATGCAAGGCTGGATGGTCCTGTTTCTCCTCAGGGATGGCTGCCAACAAAACCCAAAGGGGAGAAACAGGGGGATGTTTCATAAAATTAATCATTGATCAGTGTGAAACAGAGTAGGAACATCACCTTATTTTTCTGCCAGGCAGGCAAGTTTGGAGCTGCTAAGACTCAGTCAAGGGACATTTGGAGTAAAACTGCTGGTTTATTAAGTTGTCATGCCAAGGCAACTAAGATACCAGAGTATGATTTCTGAACTCTTAAAACATATCCAGATTGCAGAGTTGTTTTTTTTTTTTTGTTTGTTTGTTTGTTTGTTTGTTTGTTTGTTTTGTTTTGTTTTGTTTTTTGCTTGTTTGTTTGTTTGTTTTTCCCCACATTTCAGCCTTTCCTTTTTTGTTTGTGTGTTCACACAGTAGAAAGCCCTGATGTACATTAAAACCTGAGAGAAAGCTATCTGATTCTCTTTGTGTCCACCGCATTTTTCCATGTGTTCAGGGAGGCATGGTTGCAATTTTTTGGAGCATCTTTCCTGGGATGAAATCCATTCCCCTTTAGTCCTTTGAAACATTACCACAGGACATGAGTACTTGGTGCAGGGTTTCTTCTCATGCAGGGTCAGTCCCTACAGCTTAAATCACTTAACACTAAACCTGAACTTTCAGAATTCAGTCACCAGGATTATTATTAATTTTTTTTTTCCTACTAGGAATTTCTACCTCCAAGCTAAAAATGCAGATGCCTTGTGTCACCATCCACCACCTTGAGTTGGTGCTCACAAAGAAGCCAGCAGAGTTGAACATGTAAAAATGCACTGTGGGGGAACACTGTCAAACGGCTGATGTAAGTGAGAGCAGAGACCTCCTATTTCTCCTCCAGCCTTTTCCAGGGAGATAGTAGGTGTCTTCCTGCACAATAGAGCCCAGGGGCATTGCCTTTTCCTAAGGAGTTTACAGCAGAGTGGGAGGAGAAAAATGAGCTTAAAGAGGCAAATTAATTTGCCACCACACTGTACCACACCACAAGCTATCTGCAAGACTAGGAACAGATCCTCCTCCTCCTGCATCTATTTATTGAGTCACTGGACCATGTCTTCCCTAATGGGCAGCCCCTCTTCATTGCTTTCAATAGAAGACTTGATCTACTGCTCCAGTGTGGCAGATGTGTTCAAACAGCCATGTTTCTTATTTGAGTTTCATATTTTCAAAAAAGGGACTGACTGAAGACAGAGGGAATGTAGTTTCGGGTACTGAATTCCTTGATTGGTCTGGAGTTACATATACTATATATATATATGTATATATACATGTGTATATACACACACTCACACATATATATTTCAAATGAAAGCCTTCTGAGACTTTTTGTGATTTGCAGTCTTTTAGCAGTGAATAATGCCCTGAAGGAACACAGGGAACAAGGAACATGAAGGAACACAGAAGGAACATTTGAAATCTTCCATAAATTGTCTATAAGATACCAATTTCTACTAATACAGTCAGACTTCAGGGTTTATCTTAGTTTGTGTCAAGGACCCTGATTTTCAAAGGTTCAGAACACTGAATCTGCCCATAGTTAAAACACATTTGTAGTCTTATCACATTGGACTTACAATAAATTGGAATAGAAATTAGAAAAGTGTAGAATAGTTACATGCTTTTTGATTATTTCTTGTAGAAAGATATAAACGTTCAGAGTATTGGCATGCTGTGAAAGGTAGTGTTCCTTTCATTTCAACATTGCATATCTGACAATTTATGGTGTTTTTTTTTTTTTTTTTTTTTTTTTTTTTTTTTTTGTTGTTTTGTTTTGTTTGTTTGTTTGGTTGGTTGGTTGGTTTTGTTTTGTTTTGTTTTTCATGATGCTGAATTACCACCACCTTGTCTCACACAATTTGTCTGCACACAAGATATCAAAACATGGAAAGAAAGAGCTGGACCCTGGCTGAAAACCTGAGGTATAGTCGTCTTCATTATGCTCCAACATTCTGAATAAGGATGAAAAGTAGGTCTTCCATAAAAGTTACCTCTCTCTCTAACATCTTGTGGCAGTGAATTTTGTAAGCTCTCCACAGAATATATCCATTTAATTGTTTGCTTTTTGCTACACTTCTACAAGCACTGAGTTCTGTTGGTTTGTCTTTTCAGGATAAAGGATGGTGATATCCTCCATCAGAATGTAAGCTTGCAATACACACCTTGTTTTGGACCAGTGGAGACCTCTGTCTCCAGCTGCAGCTCTAACATAAATAACAATGAATATAATAAATGACAAGTACAAGACACATCAGAAGAAGCAGATTAAATCACCTATTGTTAAAAGAAACCTGTCTACCAATAGATTATAAATGTATCTGTAATTTACCCTATTATGGGAAAAAAATAAAAAGAAAAAATAAAAAGGACATCATCTGATAATTATTTTGCATTTGTTTCCAATTAGGAAGACACTTCTGTGACAAAGCTGAAAGAGTTCATTTGAATTTTTGAAAAAAATTGTCTGTCTTTTTAGTGGTCAAGGCTGAATGGCCAGAAAGAACAGCTCCCATGAGAAGGGGTAGCCTTACTACAGCTGTGATAGTCTCAGGACATAAGCAAGAGAAGGTCTGTAGCTTCCAATGAACTTTTCTGTCAGAGATAGTCTAACAGATATATATCTGATTTGGCTCAGAGCAGTTATTTTCAGCTTTGAAGTATTTCAAACATAAAGAGAAGTTTTCTGAGAGTGGAAATCTTTTCTACTTTTTCCAACTACACCTGGTTTATGTGTTTAAACATATGACCTCAACTGGCAAATGTTGTGTTACATTTCAGCAAGGTCATTTTGATATTTCTGGAACACTTTATTCAAGAAACTTCATTTCATAGGTAATTTCAAGGTTTCATTCCAATTGGAGGTGAATGATGTCAAAACTGCTTGCTTTGCTTAACAAATTAAAAGTTACAGTTTTCAGTCAGGTCTTCTACAAATACAGACAAATTTCTTCAGAAATAGACACTGTACTTCACCTGGCAACCTTAAAAATTTGCACACCCTTCTGGTTTGGGAGGTTTCTGAGAAACTTCATTACTGGGTGAGTAGCCAGTCAGAAGCCATCATAGATGTGCACTTGCCTGCAGCACTCTATCGGCTGCAGAGCATCCTGTCCTTACATGAGCTGCCTTGGAAAGCTTTTGAGCAAGTTTGTTCCTAATGTATTTGAGTTAAAAATGCCAAAAGTTCTCAAATGAGAAATTAGGGCATTGTCTTTGCCTGTCTCTGTGACAAGCAAAGCACTTGCTGTGCATGGCAAGTGCTGGGAAAATGCATATAGGCATCTTTATTTACATGTGTGTAATGCACATGTATATTTGCAGTGTGTAAATGTGACAGCCACTGTCTAGAGAAGCATGCTTCATCCTTTGTAGGTAGGCCAACTTCAAGCCAGGATGGGGAAATGCTTTCTTTGCTGGAGGCCAAACAGATCTTTCACTCCTGTATTAGGTGGGCTACCCATTTCCATGTATCAGTGGAACTCCAGAGTTTAACCTTCCTTCTCCACCTTTCCCTTCAAAATAATATATGCATGGACATGTGAAATCAGGCTACAGGCCACATTCAGTCCACCATCTGTAAATTCCAACACCTGACATAGCATGAAAGTATCATATTGCTTTTCTGTTGTTTTAACTGCTTTTGTTTGTTTGTTTGTTTGTTTTTCTCCCAATTTACAAATCCTGGTGAAACTGTTGCTGAAGTATTTTCTTTTCTGGATTTTTTTTTTTTTTTTTTTTTTTTTTCCTCCAGAATGATTTGTGTATGTTACCATTGTAAATTCTCCTGTGTTGCTGCTCAGACATTATTTATAGTTAAAATGATTGACATTGGTATCATTTTTTGTTTTAAACAAGTCGAGAAAAATTGCATGACTTCAGCATTTTTAAGTATGTTCACTATCAAATGTAATTCTTGGTAATTTGATTTATAGGAAATGGCAACAAAAGCATTACCTGTGGAGTGCTTTTCAGTAATTCATAATTCCATAAACGTGCAAAACCATCCCCTATGTTTAGACACACAATTTTATGGGAAATTGCATATATGCTTAAAAGTTTGCCCCCTCAGCTGAGCCTATCTGCATGTTTGCTGTGCCACTTAGGTGACCAGGTGAAGTTCATTGCATGCACATGCATGGAGTTATAGAAAAGGTACTCAGTTTCCCCTGTCCACCGAAAGCTGTGAAGTTCAATATGCCACAGAACCATAACAGCCTGATAATTCTTAGGGAGTGCAAATTGTTAGGTTCAGTTCTGAGATAGAATGAAATTTCTTATATTGTCCAAATAAATGGGACAGCAGAGATTACACTTTGGTATAACATCAACAGATCTATACTATATTTTTGGGGCCAAACTTATGGACACCTGTCTGCTCCAGAACCATAGAATCATAGAACTATAGAATGGTTTGGGTTGGAAGGGATCTCTAAAGATCACCCAGTTCCAACATCACTGCCATGGGCAGGGACACCTCCCACTAGACCAGGTTGCTCAAAGCCCCATCTAGCCTGGCCTTGAACACTTCCAGGGATGGAGCATCCACAGGTTCTCTGGGCAACGTATGCCAGTGCCTCACCACCCTCTGAGTGAAGAATTTCCTCCTAACCTCTAATCTAAATCTCTCCTTTTTTAGCTTAAACCAATTACACCTTGCCCTACCACTACATACTCTGGTAAGAAGTATCTCCCCATGTTTCTTGCAAGCCACCTTTAAGCATGGCAAGGCTGCAATAAGGTCTGCCCAGACCCACTCTTCTCCAGGCTGAACAATTCCAAACCTCTCAACCTTTTTTTGTAAGAGAGGTTCTCCAGCCCTCTGATCATCTTTGTGGCCCTCCTCTGGACCCACATTAACAGTTCTGTATCTTTATTTTGCTGGGGTCCCAGAACCAGATGCAGTAGTACTCCAGGTGAAGTCTCAGAAGAGCAGAGTAGGGGTGGAAAATCACCTCCCTCAACCTATTGGCCCCATTTGTTTTTATGGAGCCCAGGACAGCACTGAATTTCTGTCTTCCAAGCACACATTTCTGGCTCACGTCCAGCTTTTCATACACTGGTATCCCCAAGTCATGGTCTTCTGATATCTGGACTCCAGTAGCCTTTCTAGCTCTCTGCAGAAGATGAATAAAGAGTATCCTGGTGCTTGGGTCTTCTTTCTCCAAAACTTCCAGCTCCCTAGCTTCCTGTCCAATGCAAAAGTGAGTTCTAGGTGTAGTGATCACAGTGGGAGGGTTTGAAAATTCAGAATGCGAATCAAAAACAAGTAAAATTTTTCACTAGCACTGAAGGCTTGACTCATGACTTCACACGCCTTGGTGGAAAGAGCAGTGACCTCTTTGACACTGTGTGTATCAGCCCTGTGCTGCATTTTGCTACTAGCTGAAACCCTAAGCCACGTCACGGCAAGTGATGGTTCTCACATACCTATACATGTGGTGCTTAGCAAACAGGACCCCTGCAGAGAGCTCCACCAGCACTCTTCTTCAGATGTTGCTAACAACTTTCTGTGATACAGCATGAAGGACCAATCTCAGATGTAGGGATGGGTTCAGATCAAGATGCTGGACTCAAACACCCCTAAAATTTGTGGTAATTGAAAATCTAAGCTCAACTAAAGATAGGATGTCTTTAATACCTAGAAGTTCCCAGGATGACACTGAAACAAGTCTTGATGGTGTTTCTACAAGGTGCAGATAATAACTCTGAAGTCTGTGAAGATCTCAGCAAGCAATGATTGGAAATTCACTATGGATTTCCATACCCTGATAGTATAAATTAAGCACTTACTGTTCCATCTTTGCAGTTTCTTTTGTGTTAATCCAGCCATACTCTATCTGTCTGTGAGGGGGCTACTCACTTTCTTAGCACTCAGCATCATTTGTTTTCCTTATTCCTTGTTCCTGTCAGAGGGCAAACACTATTGCTGTCACTTAGAAAAATAGGATTTTGCCTGCTGTGCTTGAGAAATCTTCAGCACTAGGCTGATTGTATAGGTTCCAGGAACTCCTGTTGTAAGGCTGGGATTCAGACGACTGATCTATAGCTGCAAAGGTTCACTGCTTTACTGCACCAGCATAAAATGGAAATGTTGTAACATTCCCATCTGTGAAAGACTTGCCAAAACAGTTTAGTGTTTCAAAAGCCGTGTACTGAACGAAGACAAGATCTCACTACAAGCTGTGGGAGCAGGGAGAGTTTATGAAGCAGAAAGTATGGGCTAAGGGAGAGATCAGACCAGTGATAGTTTACTGGCCTTGCAATTCTTTTAAGAGGCACTAATGGTAGTGGACTGCTACAGTGGAAGTAGACCCAGACTCATTTAAGGCAGTAGCATGAAATTGGTTGCAATAAAATTATGCATTAAATGTGCATTATGTTTAATAAGACTGTATTGCACTCCCAATGTTTACTCTGTGCCCATTGAGGCTGATCCAATTTTCTAAAGTTCTCCAATTGGTTCGCTATCAGGTTTTCAGCCAGAAGGTCAAATTTCACTTGCTGTTAGTACATGTCTCCATTACTTTGCTAAGGCATTTACGCTCCATATTCATTACCTTTTCTTCTTCTCTTTTATCGATGTCCTCTAACTTGACTGCTCCAAAACACACCCTGTAGGTGGCATGTTCAACACAAATGAGTTCGGTCTTTAATAGATGTTGACTCAAGAACATATACATGCAGAAACACACGCTCATACAAACACACAAAGAGAAAGAGGAGGGAAAGGCTATTTCCAGGCCCACATCGGAGGTAATTTTATGTTACTTCACTCAAGGTGTATAAATGACCTTTTGCGAAATCATGGGTTTCAGATATGAAACTGGGAACATAAGTAGAGAGGCTGGAGTATATGTTTAGAACAGTATGTGATCATGACTATACCAAACTGGGAGCTGGATTGTTTTAATCAGAGGCAATGATAGTTTTAGTGTTCCAAAAACACATTATTTCCCAACATCTCTACAAACTCTGTCAGCACGTAGCTCAATGTGGGTAATGCAGGCGAGGAACCAGCAGGCGTACTTTCATAGGGCTTTCTGTTTCTTCATGAATGCATTAGCAGGAAAATACAAGCCTGCCTATATCCTGCCTGTGTTTTGTTCTCCTCTGTTGGGAGATCATGTTGAGAGAATTCCGCCTGTCTAACAAATTTCAGCCAATAACGTAGCATTCATCACTCCAAAACGGACTGTCCCTGTTAGCAAAACTGGCTGGGTTACCCAGAAGGAGCCATTGTGCGTGACACTCGGTACTCTGCCTTGGCAGTGAGGTCTGTGCCGAGCCTTCAGCTTGATTAGTTAGGGAAAGTGCAGTGGGGGCCCAAAAAAGTCTTGCCAATGCCTTGGATAATGAAGTGTCTGAATTAGCTAGCCACAAGGTATGTCCACCCTGCTGTCACTTCTCTGTCTCCAAGCTGATGTAGATGTATGTATGCTTGCTTTAAAGCCATCTCCTGGCAGGGTGCTAGCTGTATGCAACCAAAAAATGCATGGCATGCTGGAGCACAGAATACAGTCTGTCTCCTCATGAACTGCCCTCAGCCCATGCATGCCAGCCTGCCAAAGGCACTGCTGCCTGCAGTGAGGCTTCACACTCAGTGCTGGCCCATCTCAGGAGCTTCTCTGATCCTCCCACAGTTGATTAGGTCTTCTTTAGTGGAAACCAAGCTGGAGAGAGCTTGGCAGTCATCCCTCAGAGGATACAAGGCTGTGGGAAAATGCTCAAGCTGGTGGAGAAAACAGGCAGACATTTTTCATCAGCTTTCTGGAGTTGGTTGACCACCAGAGCACCTGCTGTCCTGGGACCTGGCTGGAGGTTCTGTGAAACCCCTTCATCCACAGCAGGAAGCTGGCTATGGCCCCACCACTGGTGGTTGCTAAATCTGCCCTCAGCAGGTCATGCTGCCCTCACGTCCTCGCAGGCAGCAACTTCCTCCTGTGTTGGTGGAGCACAATGTCATGACACTGGTTGCATTTTACAATCCAGATTCTTCTATAATTTTCTGAGTGTCCTTGTACAGCTTTCCAGCTGTTGGTCTTGCCAGTCTTCAAGTGATGTTGCCACCCCTTAGAGTAGGGACTTGGCGTATTTTTTCAGTGTAAACAACAGTACCTTTTTTTAATAAATAAATAAATAAATAAATAAAAATAAACCATCCCTACCTGCTTTGCAGCTGGGAGAGCTGTGGGACCTCTTCACACCAGCTGGAGACATCCTCTCACTTGTGTCTGCACTGTGAACAAAAGACCATCAGGCTTTTTCTGGTAGTTCTTGAGAAAGCAGCTAGCCTAAATGAGGCTCAAGCTGTTGTTTAAATGTATCAGTCAGAGAGTATGTGGTATTGCTTCATGAGGGGACTGGAACTGGCCCATGGAAACGAGGAGCCACCATCAGGGGGGAGCCCTGTTAAAGGAAGTGCTGAATCACCTCCAAAGACAGAGAGGCTGTGGCAGAGCATGCAGCATTTCTCATTCACTGCACAGCCAGTCTCACCTCCCTCTTTTGTCCCTACACATACAGACTGTGAGATAATTTGTGCTACTTGTGCATGGGGAGAGACATGTGCTACCCGTCTGCAGTTCATACAGTCATTGCGTGGAAGTGGCAGTCTAAGAATTCAGGAACATTACTTACTGTTGAGGGAACACTGATACTCATTTTTGAATTTGCAGTGCCTTATTTTCATAAGATTTCAAGCATCTGACCTATTTTCTAAAAGCGCTTTGGGTGTTGTGAGCTGTATACCACAACCTGTGGTCCCCCAGAGTCATTACTTTCAAAAAGCTTCAGAGAAACCTTATTAACCTCCAATGGGAAATAATGTGTTTCTTGAATACTGTCTTTTTTTCAGACACATGCAATGATCTGTTAACATTTGTGCAAATGTTTATATGAGTGGCGCTGCGTGGCCAACCTCCATGGTGCTCCCTACCACAGGCAGGGAGGGCCAAGTGGCTGAGGTGGGACTGTACCTGTCTTTGAACTTCACCACCTCCATGGGATGCATTAGGTCCATATGGGACAAGAGTGGTCCCCATCCCATCCAAAAGGCCCAAAATAACCTTTGGCAGAAGACTGGGGCAAACAGCTGAGGCACCGGCTGCCTTAGCTAACCCAGCTAAATCTATCCAGTCATGAGTCAGAGTCCTAAATCTATGTATGTCCAGTCCCCACCTGCTTTGCACTTGTCCTTTCATTTCTCCTCAGACAGTGAGTAGTGGGCCTGGTTTTCCTGACTGTCTGTCCAGGCTCTAATGCAGAACTTGTCATGTTTGGCATGTCACGTTCCTGCAGAAGATAGTGGCACTGTACATTGACAGCCCTGTGTGTCCCAGAGGTCCCAAGTGGAGGGAGTGTCAGAGAACCCTGAAGTAGAAAAGACACTGATGTCTCTGCCTGCTTGGAGAATTCTAGTTCAGACTCATTGTGTTAACTTTGCACCTCACAAGAGCCTCACCATGAGCCAGCACTGTGCACTTGCAGCCCAGAAAGCCAACAGTATCCTGGCTGCACCAAAAGCAGCGTGGCCAGCAGGGTTGAGGAGGTGATTGTCCCCCTCTGCTCTGCTCTCGTGGAGCGCTGTGTTCTGCTCTGGGGCCCTCAGCACAAGAAGGATGTGGATGTAAACAAGTCCAGAGGAGGGCCGTGAGGATGATCGAAGTGCTGGAGCAGCTCTCCTATGAAGAGAGGCTGAGGGAGTTGGGGTTGTTCAGACTGGGGAAGAGAAGGCTTCAGGCAGACCTTACAGTGGTCTTCCAGTGCCTAAAGTGGGCCTACGGGAAAGCTGGGGAGGGACTCTTTGTCAGGGGTTGTAGTGATAGCACAAGGAGCAATGGTTCTAAACTACAAGAAGGCAAATTTATATTAGCTATAAGGAAGAACTTCCTTACTCAGAGGGTAGTGAGGCACTGGTATAGGCTGCCCAGAGAAGCAGTGGATGCCCCATCCCTGGAAGTGCTTAAAGCCAGGTTGGATGGGGCTTTGAGTAACCTGATCTAGTGGAAGGTGTCCCTGCCCATGGCAAGGTGTGTGGAATTAGATGGTCTTTAAGGTCCCTTCCAACCCAAATCTTTCTGTAGTTCCCTGTTTCTATTATCAGGTGTTCAACCTGCGTAAATGGTCTAGACTTCACCCAGTCTTCAGTGGGCAATACATTTTAGGCACATGCAATTCTCAGTCAGAAGGATATGTTCATATACATGTGTATTTAGGCTTTTAGGCATTTAGGCTTTTTCTTTGGATTATGGCTTTCTACTTCATCTCAACTGTTTGTATTTGCTACTGCTAACTTGAAGCTGAGAGCTTGAGAAAAGACTAAATTTCATTGGTGCCCACTAGTGAAAGACTTACAAAAAAAAAAAAAAACAGTATAGTTTTGATTTGAGTAAATTAGATTAAATTGCTGAGAACAAGAAAAGCAAACAGCCTCTACTATCTTGTTTCCATGCATAGGAAAGAAGGACCTAATTCATTTCCCACTGAAATCAGCAGAAGAGATCTCACTGAACTTACTCTGCATTGTATCAGGCTACAAGTAAATACTTCTTAGTCTGGCTTTATTTATTTAATTATTAATTATTATTACTATTATTACAAGCTTCAGTTCTTTTATTTCCACCCCCCCCCCTTTTTTTTCCTGATTTTCTTTGGCTTCATTGTGTTCTACTAGAAATGTGGGCTGTGGAACATGTTTGTATGACGATAGATGGCTCATGCTGTTATATTCCATGATTTACATATAATTGCATAATTTACATGTAATTGGTAGAAGGCCAGCACAGTCATGAAAGCACAAACAGATATATACTTCTGGTTGAAATTGACTTATGAAATAATAGTTACTCACACACACACACACAGAGTGCCAGCCTGCTTTATATCAAATAGGGCTTTAGATAATAGCATTTTTATTTTTTTTAATAATTTATTATAATTGTCACATAGAAAAATGGTCATCCTAGTCAACGTTGATTTTTTTCCATGGTCCTGTGCAGATGAAAGCAAATCTTAACTCCATAGCAATGAATGGAAGAAATTGTCTTGACTTACATGGAGACAGATTTCCTCTAGGAACGCAAAATGTCCTTCAGTGCAGCCATCAAAGCAGAGGGAAGACTCTTAGCCTTCAATCTGAAGGACAATAAGGACCCTGTTTCAGCACAACACAAGCACAGTCATTTTGACCTGAGTAGATGTAAGGCTGTAATCCAGGAAGGTGCTTACACACATGCCTGCCTGTAAACAAATGCTTAATCCCATTGGAATCAATTGGGCCTCAGCTCAGCTTGAGTTTTCTTTGCTGTGATGAATTTAAACATATGCATTGAAGGGAAAATTACTCACAGCACCTTCACCTTTAACAAGCATGATGGAAAAAGTTTGCAGTGAAATCAGCAGGACTTCAGGCAATGTGATTAAGTGGCTTTCTGAATCCAGCTTTGTGCAAACTCAGGCCTGTGGACCCTGTTCAACACCTTCTGAGGGCAATGGGTGCTGGATCAAGGCTTAGATGCAACTGAATTTTTTGACATTTCTGCAACTTCCAAAAAAAAAAAAAAAAAAAAAAAAAAAGGAGAAGGAAAGAAAAGGGAGAGCAAGGGTGTGTTTTATTGCTTCACCACCTTTCAGAAAAACAGCTGGCGAATGAAATGAGTGAGGTTATGAGAAAGTAGCTAGTTCCAAACAGATTCTGTGATTTCCCTCCTCCAAATGACCTGCAGGCTGCTAGTTTTGGTTTCCACGCTCCCCACGACTAACTGAGATCAGCAGGCCACTGGTCATGTGAAGAACAGAGATTATACAGGAATAAGCCATTCTCTCATCCCTTCCAACCCTGTTCTTTTGTGTGTTCCCTGTTGAAATTCATGGTTCCATCCCTTTGTGTTTCAAGGGGTTTGTCTGATTAAAACTAAATAGAAACCGGAGGACTAGATGCTGTCTATGCCTCGTGCCCATATTTCCTATAAACTACTGGCAAGCATGTGAAGAGTTCTCCAAACTGACAGTGCACACAATGTCCAAATCTAATTTGAACTGCATGGTGCAGCTTCAGCTTTCAATCACACAGCACTTCCTCTAAAACAGTGACTGCAGCTACATTTCCAAATTGGGACATTTGAGAAATTGCTCATCACGCAGCTCCCTCAATAGACCAACATATGTTTCAGCAGAATCAACAGGCTGACAAACTCCAGGCCACCGAGAATTTTACGTATCGGAGAGCGCGTGTCGTACATGAATCAAAGTGCGTGTCATGCTTCAGAACTTGGTATGTGTATATCTGCAAACATTTTCCAGTGTGGTTATTAATTATAGGGATGCTGTAAACAAGTCAACCTTCCTCACACGTCTCATTTCAGCTCCACGCAGCAGCAGAGCCGTGTGCCAAACGACGTCGCCAACCCACAAAGGCTCTCCCACCTGCTTTGCTTCAAGCACTGTGAATGATCTTATTGTGCTTCACGGGACATGCTTGTTAAAATCAAGCACGTGCTTGAGTTTTATGGGATTGACATGTAAAATGTTTAGAGAAGAATGGAGAGGGGATAAGGAAGACTAAACTTCTGCATGGGGCAATGGAAAGGGTTCTGGAGGTCTGGGGATCTGAGGGCTGAGGTTTGGCCCTGTGGCCTTTGCTCAGTCTCTGAGAAATGAGGACATTACAGGTGACCAGCCTCAGTGGGGTGCTGTGAGGGAATAGTCAATAATGTTTATAAAGTGCTCAGAGACAATGGTGATGAGCACTATAAGCCTATAAATAATAGATAAAAACTTCCCTTCTGCTGACTAATACGTGTTGTCCTTTATCTTTTACTGGGTCAGAACTGCACAACTTAACTGCCGCACAGAAATTCTATGGTAAAAAATGGGTTTTACCCACTGCAGTTTTGAAGAAAGGTAGGTTGTGAACAGAGAGCTGGTGAAAAGTAGATCTGTGAAGTAATGAGCTTTTCTGAGATGGAAACCTACAGTTTCTATATCATTGCTTGTGACAAAAACACCTTTTACAGAGCAGGTTGGTTTTGTTCAAAGAAGAAAAGTCCCCATCCTTTCCCCCCCCACTTCCCTTTTTCTTTTCCTTTGTGTCAACAGCAGCTCCCAGGCCAAGTGGCAGGTAGGAGGGATGGTGAGCTCACATTTTGCATTCTCACACAAAACCCCCAAAGAAGACTTATGGGTACCCCTCACAGAAACAGTTCTGGGCCATCAAGGGCCATATCCTGGAGAACTTCATCTCTGTCACAGACTTCCTGTGTGACAACTGGCATGAAGCTGAGTGCTTCATTTTCCCATACTTTAAAGAAAAAAATATATATATTTAAGAAAGGGAGTATTTTGGGACGATGAATTAACACTGCTGATGGCCAAAGGTGCATACTAGCTTTGACTTTGAGGTGACTTTTTTCTTTCTAAAGCACAAGTAGTGCCTGAAATGAGTTTGGTTGTTGCTGCTCAAATTTCAAGTAGTTTGTCCAACTCAGAGACCTGAGTTTAGGTTATTTAATGTAATTGTTGTTGTTATAATTTAATGTTGCTATCTGTTGATAGACGTTCCTGCTGCTACTTTAATAGTATGGTTGTTCATGCAAGCTGGGAAATACAGAGCTCAGAAGGTATAAACTAGGAATCTCAAATCTTGTTTTGGATTCTATGGTGTCTTACCAGACAAACTGCAGCTACATCAGGTAATTATTGTTTTCACCAGGACTATGGGACTTGGTATTCTGAGTTTAAACATCAGTGTCCATGCTTATATCCATGCACATGCAAGGCAGTATGCTTGTGGGGAAAAAAACACTTCACTGAGAGCTCTCAGGACTGTCTTTTCCCATTTATGTAGTTCCATGCTCTTTAGCAAACATCTGTTATGACTTGGTGACTCAGTTTCCCTATCTGTAAAATTGTATTTTTTTTCCCAGTGTAGAGAGTTTTAAGTGGTGTCCATGGAAAAGAAACTTCAGAGTAGCTATTATACATATAATATACAAACAGAAAATTAGAGTGACACACTCCAAGATGTTGCTTAATCTACTGGCATGTGTGTATCAATATGCCAAGTTTGATATCCCTCATGTATTTGCTCATCTGACTTTTCTTTCCAGAAATTATCTTTCTGCTGTTCACCTCTGCCATATAAAGGTGGAGACAGAAGATTCCAGGACTAGAGCTCATCAGATGGATGAGCTCATCTTCCTGGGGTGTTTATTCAATGTCTTTGTTTGTTCTACCACCTTTTTGGTTAGGGAAATTTTTGATCTGTGTTTCAAAATGCTGCCTCTCCTTGAGTAGCTTTTCATGTTTGTGTTATTTGGCATGTTATTTCAGGTCAGCTGCAGCAATGCAGAGCAGGTCTTGTTATTGGCGTGGTAGAGATGGGTGTGAAGAAATGTTTTCTAACATAAGAAAACAAAATGTCTGTGAAGACAAACAGTTGCTGTTTTCCATTTTCCGACTAGAGGAACCTGATATTGTCTTGAACTGTGGAGTGGCTTTGAGTCCTAGGATTTTGGCTTGGGGAACCTAGCTGGGATTTGGCTTCCCTAGTGCTCCAGTTGGCACAACAATGTAGCCACGCACTGGGGAATTTGTACCCAGCACGCAGTCCTTCACTTAATGGATATAAATATGATTCTTGGAATTTACCAAACAATAGGCAAGAACAGAATTCCCAATAGGCTGGAGGGGAGCAGTTAAGTACGAAGGAAACACCTGCAGAAGTGGGTATCCATTGTTTCCTTTTGATGTTTATCACTGTGCCTAAATCTGGAAAGAATAGGATCTTCTGGCCTTCAAAAATGATTTCCTTCCTAGCCTTTATTGCTTGGAGGAATCTGTCCTTCTCAAGGATTCCTGTTTTGGAGACAGTGAAAATTATCTCTGTGCCTGGGTGAAATTCCATCTCTGGCTCCTCTCAAAACTGAGCAGGTAATTTTACGGATCAGGTCATTTAAAATGAAGGGTTGGAGTGAGTCACACTCATGAGGTGCTTCTCTCAGTGCCGTATTCTGATACGCTGGGAACACATCACAGTGTTGGCACTAATGGAGGGAGGTGCAGATGTGGATGAAAACTGGAACCTGACTGAAGCTGCTACATGAAGATTTCCAGAGCAGGGGCCTGACAGCCACAGTCCTGTCCTCCAGCATTTCTTTAGCACTCTGACAGATGAAAACTGCTAGGAAATGAAGGGACAGCCCAATCCTCATGCATTTTTGATCAGCGGAAGAACCTGACCCCTGTGCGGTGTAGGGTCGTGAGTGGGCCCTCCCTTTGCCTTGTCACCTTTGGAGACAGAAAGCATGCCTCCAAAGCCAGACACTTCTGCAGGCCCCTAAATGCTCTCATAGCTGCAGGAATCCAGCTCTGAATGCTATCCCTTCTGGCCAGTCCTATTGCTGCTCTGACTGCCTGAGATTTGTCTTCTCTTTATAGCACCTTTTATTATTCTTCTGACAAGCCCTGAATAGTGACGATGAGGAGGCAGGGGCAGGCGTCCAGTGCTCCCAGTGGTGCTGTTTAATTGTATGATTGTTTTTCTCAAGCTGCCAGCTGGTCCTGATACTCTGCTTGTTTTCTCCCCCCTTAGGAGGCATTCTTCTGGTGGAAGTTACCTCACTGACATTTAACTAGAGCAGCAAGTGCTGCTGAGTTGCTTCTCTTCCACTTCAAGAGGAGCTGTGAGGCCAGCTTTCTCTCTGACTGTTCCCCACAACTTCTCATCCAGTTTCCATACATTCACAGCAACCCAGAGGCTTTCAGCTTTTCTCCTCTTCCCTTTCTCCTTCAAAATCTTTATTATTTTAGCTGATATTTCCTCAGGCTTCTTAATGTCTAGAAGGAAAAACTTGATCCTCTTCTCTGTTGTGCTGACGCAAACCAGGAGTAAGGCAACAAAGAGTTGTAAATTACACAGGATATCTTAGTGAGGCTTTGCATGTTGCTATAGTCCTTCCCTGTCTGCACTTTGAGCCCTCTGCATGGCTCATTCAGGGTGCCCCAAACCACACAAGACGACAACCGTATGAACCGTGCATGGTTGACCAACCTCAGCTTACTCCACCTATGCTCTAAATCAGCAGTGTGTGAGCCCACCCCACTGTAATTTTCATGTGGCAATTTTTGCCTGGCACTGTGACCCCAACAGGGCTTGTTAGTTTGGACATGGTGCTGTGTTCATGCTTTCTTACAGCTCACATGCTTCACAAAGGTTGCGAAGTACAAGCTTGTGGCTACCTGGAATATTTTCTGTGGATATCACAGAATCACAGACTCACAGAATTTCTAGGTTGGAAGAGACCTCAAGATCATCAAGTCCAACCTCTGACCTAACGCTAGCAGTCCCCACTAAACCATATCCCTAAGCTCTACATCTAAACGTCTTTTGAAGACTTCCAGGGATGGTGACTCCACCACTTCCCTGGGCAGCCTGTTCCAATGCCTCACAACCCTTTCAGTAAAGAAGTTCTTCCTAACATCTAACCTAAAACTCCCCTGGCTCAACTTAAGCCCATTCCCCCTTGTCCTGTCACCAGGCACATGGGAGAACAAACCAACCCCCACCTCGCTACAGCCTCCCTTGAGGTACCTATAGAGAGCGATAAGGTCGCCCTTGAGCCTCCTTTTCTCCAGGCTGAACAAGCCCAGCTCCCTCAGCCGCTCCTCGTAGGACTTGTTCTCCAGGCCCCTCACCAGCTTCGTTGCCCTTCTCTGCTCCCGCTCGAGCACCTCGATGTCCTTCTTGTAGCGAGGGGCCCAAAACTGAACACAGTACTCAAGGTGCAGCCTCACCAGAGCTGAGTACAGGGGGACGATCACCTCCCTAGCCCTGCTGGCCACACTGCTTCTTATGCAAGCCAGGATGCTGTTGGCCTTCTTGGCCACCTGAGCACACTGCTGGCTCATATTCAGCCGACTATCCACCATCACTCCCAGGTCCCTCTCTGCCTGGCAGCTCTCCAACCATTCCTCTCCCAGCCTGTAGCTCTGCTTGGGGTTATTGCGCCCCAGGTGCAGGACCCAGCACTTGGCCTTATTGAACTTCATGCAGTTGACCTCAGCCCATCGGTGCAGCCTATCCAGATCCTCCTGCAGAGCCTTCCTACCCTCGAGCAGATCGACACACGCACCTAACTTGGTATCATCTGCAAACTTACTGAGGGTGCACTCGATGCCCTCGTCCAGATCATCGATGAAGGTATTAAAGAGGACCGGCCCCAGCACCGAGCCCTGGGGGACGCCACTAGTGACTGGCCTCCAACTGGACTTGGCTCCATTCACCACGACTCTTTGGGCCCGGCTATCCAGCCAGTTTCTAACCCAACCCGATATGCCCGAAGTGATGTCTTTATTCAGACAAGGATCATGAGGGCTGAAAGGTTTGGTAGCTATCCAGCTCCCACTGACAATCTTTGCACTTAATTGCCCCTGTGCCCTCAAAATTCTTTCCATGTTGTTATTTAACATGTGGAAACCTCTAAATTGTTGAAATGCCCAGGAGGGCACCAACTCCCACCTACAGACCAGGAACGACTGACTGAAAAGAAAGAATGGGTTTGGGAGGTATGAACAGGGAATCACAACATCAATGCATTAGTTGGGTGATGAATGTCAATTTATTGCTATTGCTTTTCCCTCTAGCCTTTTCTGCTGATCGCCCACTCCACTATTGAATAATTACCTCTAGTATCCAGAATATGTTTATTGGATAAACCCAAACCAGAAGAAAAGAAAAAGTTCTCAGTCTCTTTCAAGATCATCAGTTACAATTAACGTGTAGTATTCATGTACTATAATGAATTATGCGTATAAAGTTATGCATATTGTGTAACACGTATATTGGATGTATTTTCTATTAGGTATTGTAATATATTTTATATGTAATATCTATTTTTTCCCTGCATATTCTGACCGCCATTATCCCAATGTAAATGCGGGATGATGACACTGGCTTTACTGCTGTCACCTTTGTTTAACATAGTTTAACAGACATCAGAAAGCACCAGCCAGAGCAGGCCAAACTTTGCCTCAATCCTCCAGGCTTATTTACAGTATCAGTATAAACAACCTGCATGAGACAACATGAGACTGTCACCTCATTCAGACTGTTGCAACCACCTGAAAACTTGGGTCTTCCTGCTGCTGTAGCAAATCAGTTTGAGAAGCCTTTGACACTCCCCTCTTCATCAGGACATCAGGAATGTATTCATACAGTTACACTTGAGTTTGCAATGCACAGCAAGGAAACCAGGAAAATGCATTAAACTGTCACACCTGGAAGAACAGGTTGGTCAACAACACACTTCTGTAAGTATTTTTGTATCAACTCTAAATTGTGTGCAACTTTTCCCTAGCAGAGGTTTTGATTTCTAAATATTTTCCTTGGAGCTTTAGTTTGTGTATGTTTTGCCATACTTGGGCAGCTGTTTTTCCCCTTAATTGTCCCTCTGACTCTTCTGAGATGAACTTCAAGCCACTGTTGATTGCAGCTGTGGCTGTGCTTTGCTGCTGTGTAGATCAGGATGACTTACCCAGAGGACAGCTGTGCTGGGATGTCCTGGTTTCAGTTAGGACAGAGTTAGTTTTCCCCCTAGTAGCTGGTAGGGTGCTATGTTTTGGATTAGGATGAGAAGAGTGCTGATAACATGCTGATGTTTTAATTGTTGCGGAGCAGTGCTTACACCAAGCCAAGGACGTTTCAGCTTCTCGCTCTGTCCTGCCAGTGGGCAGGCTGGGGGTGTAGCAGGAGCTGGGAGGGGACAGACCCAGGACAGCTGACCCAAACTGCCCAAAGAGGTATTCTGTACTGTATGGGGTCATGCTGAACAATATATAGGGGTGGCTAGCTGGGGTGGGGGTGCTGGGCTGCTTGGGGTTAGGCTGGGCATCAGTCAGCAGGTGGTGAGCAATTGCATTGTGCATTACTTGTTTCGTACATATTATTGTTAGTAGTACTATTATCATCATTATTGTTATTATTATTATTCTTAGTATTATTTTTCTGTCTTAATAAACTGTCTTTATCTCAACTCACGGGCTTCACTTTCCCATTTTTCTCCCCCATCCCAGAGAGGGAGGGGGGAGGGTGGGCAAATGGCTGTGTGGTGTTTAGCTGCTGGCCGGGTTAAACCACAACATGGGATTAAAACAGTGTAAAGTAATGCAACCACAGTCTGAGCATGGCCTTCTACTTTTATAGCACTAACTTAAAACTCTTGGGATGCAATAATCTGAAAAGGAAGATGACACATTTCAGCAGCTATTTTGGAATCTATTTATGTGGTCTTTCCTTAGCCAGATCTAGAGAGCCTGACTCTGGTCTTACTATACTTTACTCTCCAGAAGACTCACTCTTTCTAGAGGATGAAATACTCTTGGCCAAACAGATTTTGACTTGGATAAGGTCAATATTTTACTCACGGATACTGATTGTGAAGAGAGTAAGGGACAAATAGATTGCTACAGTCTGTCCTGATGTACAGGGAGAATATAAGAGTGGTCAGGATTATGAGCTACTGGATGAAAGCTACATAAAATAACTCAACAGCTCTTATTTAGCCTATTTCATCTGAAACTTATTACCTAACTTGGCTCATTCTCTTTCACCACTCTTGCACATACACCTCATCTCCTCTACAGTGTTTCAACAGATAAATTCTCACTCTTTCATTCTCACCATTATTCCAGAAAACCTCCCAAATGGATACAGCCATGCTGACAGTGAACAGCTTTTGTTGGCTTAGCCCACATCCTTTGAAGAAGTGGCGTAATGACACTAACAGGAAAACTCTTTCTGTTGCTCTCTATGCTCGGAAGTGATTACAGCACAAGGTCTGTAGTGTGGACAAATTCTCACTGCTGCACATCCCAGTGATCACAATTGGGCTAGCGCTCAAACCAACCAGATGGAGAAAGTCTCATAGTGCCAGGTGAGCTCTTTCTAAGTTACATATGTAAAATTCATCAGATGATGTACTTTTTTACATTGTTTATTGGTTAAGTTTCTGTTTGTTTCTAATCATTGGCTCACCACTCTACCTAGAGGAGGTTTGAAGGCTCTATGACTGACCTACTTTTATCCTTCACATTTTTGTTCATTATAACAGTACTTTTTGTGAATTTTTGGGAAATTTGGTCTTAATTTTTTAATGTTCACTGGCCATTTTACCTTACTTTCCCATTTCCCACAATTTTTGAACAACATTAGACCTTTCATTCACTCTGTTTTTCATGGCTAGGGAAACTACAATGATTATTTTTTTTCCACAAGGGTTGTTAATGAATGTATAAAAACTCTTTATTAGTCTAAATTAATCCATCAATTAGGTAGTTCAAAGCAAGCCTCAGCTGGCCACATTGTGATTACACTGAAACAGCATGATGTAAGAGTTGCAGGTAGGGTTCTTGAAAGATACAAGCTGATAATCCTCTGTTGGCTCCTTGGGTAGTTCCCCATATTTATTGGGATTTACAATCATATATGATGAAAGCTGTAATTATGCTTTTTTTTTTTTTTTTTTTTTTTTTTTTTTTTTTTTATAAATTCAATGAATTAAAATTCAAAATGTTTAAAATGCTGGAAATAAATAGTAAAAATGATGAATGTTCTGGCTCAGCTTACAGCAAGCACTTAGGTTTTCCTTCTGCCACTTAAGCAGTGCACAGTTTAGAAATCTGTGTATGAATCTTACATGTCTCTGTCTCCCACTTTACAACAAAATGATACTTGGCCATATTCCAGATTGCAGAGAGCTCAGCAAATTTGTATAGGATATGTCAAGTTATGGAAAATTTGGTAGGGGCTGAAATCTGTATAGAAAGGGAGATGACAGTTGTTGAGCCTCTCTTAAATTGTAAAGCACAATACAGACACATACAACCATGTGGAAAAGAAGTTCAATTTTGTCTCAACCAGATGACTGTATTTATGGGGTGCTTTAGCTTTGGCTTTATCAAAGTATATTAGGACTTTTCTACTATCTCTGTCTAGAAGAACTGCACCGTGAAAATAAACTGAGAGCCTGAGTGGACCTGCTGGCAGTGAGTACCGTGGCTTGGCTCTCCATTTGGTTGGTGGAAGGTTACAATCCTCACAATGTCCCATGCAAGAAATTAGCTATGGATGGGGCTCAGTGCCTGCAGGTCTGGCTGTTTTAGCAACATGGAGCCAGCAGTCTTGGCTCTCTACCTCACATTAGCAGAGTTGTGTTGACCCCTGGCACACCATGCATGCCACCAGAGGATGGCATAACTGTATGGCACAAAGGATGATGCTGGCAGCACTTGGAGTTGGGGCCAGACTCATTGCTGCTTGCTAGCAAGCTTCAGCAGTGTGCTATGCTGTTCCTGGCACACCCCATACTTCTGTGCTTTATTCAGAGGAAAATGAGGGCTGACACAGGGTGCTGTTCTTTCTCAGCATCTCTCAACTCTAAGATTGCAGTAGGTGGCTTCTTGCTGGATGACAGAAGAGCCATGGTCATTACATGTCCATCACAATGCTGAGTGGAGGTTTCCAGAACAACATTTGCTTGGAAGAATCATCCTACCTGCTGTATGTATGAACATGCCTAGAGGCAACCAGTCACAGCTATTCTGGGATTTCTTAAACTGTTATAATTCAAGAATGAAACCACTTTTCCATGTTTTAGTCACTTGTCATGGTGACTTTTGTAGGTTATGACAAAGTAGAAACATATATTAATGGAAACAAAGAACTTTCCTTTTTTTTTTTTTTTTTTTTTTTTTTTTTTTTTTTTTATAATATATTATAGATATTTTTGTCCCTCAGGCAGCAGTTTCTACCTGATTACAACATTCACCAGTTTGTCAGTATTTCATTAATAATAATAATAATAACAATAAAAACTTCTTCAAAAGTTGTTTTAACTGAGCTTTTTAAACTTTACTGCTCAATGAAACTTAGTTTACTAGGTATGTGACTGGGAGTCATTTTTTAAATCCCAATTAAAAAATATATATAGTTTGGTATTTTTTAATTACCTAAATGTAAAATGAAATGGAGAGTTTATAAGTTTCAGATGGTTTCTTGAGGCTTTATAACTTTGATCTGAAGATGAAATTGCCCTCTTACCATCTTTTGAAAACAAAAAAGACCCAACCAAAACCAAGGGAAATGTTGTGATTTTAAAACTGATTACAGCAGGTATGCAGTAAATTATGTCCACACTTTTTATAAGGATTTTTACTGGCATGGATCCTAGTCATGGCACCACATCAAAATCTATAATCAGTCCACAGGTGCCGATCCGTTCCCCTGCTCGCGCCACACTCAGAAGACTTCTGGTAGTCTGTGGCTTCCAGGGCTGGGCTTAGCTGTCATGCCCAATGGTGCAAACCCACAGACAGTTTAATTAAAACCCACAGTTAATTTCTTCTGCCAAGAAACAAAAGCAGGCAAAGCCACTGTCCTTGCTTTCCCTCAGATGCATTTTACTTCCAAGGTGAACCAGGCTTTGGTGGCACCATGGGACCCAAGAAGCCCCGTGTTCTGCACCTCTTCACTGGAAAAGACAGAAAACAGCATTTGAAAGCAGAGGTTCACTTTCCAATGAATACCAGAGGTAAGGCTGGCAGATGTGGTGCTTTCAGGACTGAGCATCAAATGTATATGAAGCAGTGGTGACTTTGGGACCGAGACAGAGCAGTGTGGGTGAGAGAGGAGGAAAAGGACGAGCTGTCTGCTGGGCCGAGCACAGGCTTCCCAACAGACAAGCAATGACCATCAGGAGGAAATGAAGCTTGTTAGAGAGTTTTTAATAGCCAGTTCCCAAACTGGCTGTAATTTTAGCAGCCAGTTTAACTAGACTGGTCTGAGCTTTTTCCAACATAGCCCTGTTCAAAGAGAGTTTAAGAAATCCTTCTCCCTGCTGCTGAAGACCAGATCAGAAACATATTTCTCAAAGAATCTTTTACAACAACGCAAATGAGACCCAATACTGTAATTACCATCGCAAGCTCAGTGGGTATCCTTCTGTTCATAGTGTGCATTTTCCCAACCTCCTAATCTCCAGTACATGAGATACATTTTTATATAACACATGGAGCAGTGTTAAGTTTCTTTCTGATAGCATGTCATTCAGGAGGGAATTTGGGGGAATTAAGCAAAAACTTCAGTCAATGCTGAACTCTCACGTGCAAATACTTTCCCATTTTGGAAGGGGCAGAGCTTTGTACCATGATCCCATTTGGTCTGGCAGACAGATCTATTTCCCTAAGAATTTTTGGGACCAAACCAAGCTCTTCTGAGCATTGTTCAGAATTATAGCTCCAAACAGGGTCTAAGAACAGCCCCTTGAGGTTTCAACTATTCTCTCCTTATTCAACTTCTTACACATGAGTTAGTACACCACTTAAGTCTACAGAACTTACAGATGGGCAGAGGATTAGCATTTTGATCTGGTCCATCCCATAGACCCACAGCAAAGATGGCAGTTTAGTGGAGCTGCTTGTCTACAAATGTGATTGATACAAGGATGCCTCTGTTCCAGATGAACCTGAGATATGAACAAAGGACATAAAATTCACATCTAGCTCATCTTCTGGTGGTCCCCATCTTTCTGACCAATCTCATCATCTCAGAAGTTTTCAGTTCGCTAGAATGGGACTTGGCTTGTCAACAGGCCTAAACCTGGGTCTATAACCTACATCTAAATCCCCATCCCAAATCTCTTTGGCCTATGTGTAAAATAAACACTCCCAACCACATGTTTAAATAATGTCAGGGTCTCAGTACAAACTGATAAGAGCCAGAGAATTCAGCCTAAAGGTGAACGACCCTGTTCTCTGAAATGTGTTATCCTCCTCCTCCTCTTTTTCTCACAACAGCTAAGTGTTAGCACATTACATCATCAAGCATTTGAATTTTCCTGCTCTTGTCATGTTTAAACTCGATTGTCTAACACTCGCCTTTTACACGTTGCCTCTAAGCTCTTCGCAGTCAGCAAACCTACTGCTGACAGATGGTGGGGAAAAGTGGGCTGAGCTGGATCCCTTCCAAAATCTATGTCTAGCCACATGATATGTAAAACACAACTCTCATTTAAAATCTGGTCCATTTTTGTTTTTGTTGATCTTTTAGAACTATTTTTATTTTGGGGAGGGTTATTTTCTGTTGGGGATCTTTGTTTGTTTGTTTGGGCCAATGACAGCAGTGTACTTTCTGGCTTCTACGCCCTGCTTTTGGCAGTTTCTGAACTACCAGACAGGAAATTCTCCAAAGTATTGCAGCTGAGAAT
This sequence comes from Aythya ferina, assembly GCF_964211825.1. NCBI lineage: Eukaryota > Metazoa > Chordata > Aves > Anseriformes > Anatidae > Aythya > Aythya ferina. Next base: position 51,671,168 of record NC_140299.1, on the reverse strand, counting down.
TGGCCCATTTTCCTGGAACGGAGATAAAGTGGAATAGTTTTGTCAGGTTCTTCTCTTCATATGTAGTAACCCATACTAATGCATATATAAACGTCTTCAGCCCAGAAATCCTCAGTAAGGGCTACTGATTGATGAAATCTCTGTCAGTGGATGATTTGGCCATTGTAAAGGCAGCATCTAAAGCTTCATCTTATTAGTTCTGAGTTTGTTTTTTTTTTTTTTTTTTTTCAAATATTTCCTCCTGAACAGTGCAATGCATCAAACAGTTTCTGGTGAAACCTCTGAAAGGGCAACATTTCTTCAGCAGAACAATATGACTTTCCATCAAACCTAGAAAAATATTTATGAGATGCTTTTGTATTTATTTACCTATTTTTTAGGAAACATTTTTTTCTTTTCCGAGTTAAAATTAATACATGTATCATGAAATGTCACATCTCATTTTCTTGGAAGACCTAAGGCTAGGAAGGAAAGCAGCATGGTAAATATTGCATTGGCTACATTTTCATATTTTTAAAAGATCATCTGTATGCTCAAGATGAACATATAAAACAACAAAAAATTGAATACATTACTAGTACAGGGTACTGGAGGAGATAATCTTGAAAGATCCTTCAACATCTCTTCAGCCAGCTTTATTTTCCATCTGGGACAAGATGTGAAAAGAACAATCCCTCTTTTATTTGTTCATATGTACCTAATCAGGCAGTTGGATTGCCTGAATATGAATGAAGACCCTAGGTGAATGCATAGATTAGAAACCAACAGAAGGAGTAGATCAGATCCTGATCCAAAGTGTAATAGCCAAGGCAGACAATTTTACATTGGTTAACTGAGTAATCATTGTGCTACATAAAAGATCTAACTTGTTATAAAAATACACATATCGTGTTGGATTGTGTGCTGCCGTATACTAGAAGATACCAGATCATAAAGCATGGTGCCAAGACTGGCAATAATCAGATTTAACAGATAACACCAATTTTAAAATGCCTTCTTAAACAGCTGTTTGTCAGACAATGAAAACAGTAAGAGAGATTAGGTGCACTGAAGGAATCACAAGTAGAGTTGGCTGGAAAGTGCAGATCACAGAATCACAGAATCACAGAATTTCTAGGTTGGAAGAGACCTCAAGATCATCGAGTCCAACCTCTGACCTAACACTAACAGTCCCCACTAAACCATATCCCTAAGCTCTACATCTAAATGTCTTTTAAAGACTTCCAGGAATGGTGACTCCACCACTTCCCTGGGTAGCCTGTTTCAATGTCTAACAACCCTTTCAGTAAAGAAGTTCTTCCTAAGATCCAACCTAAAACTCCCCTGGCACAACTTAAGCCCATTCCCCCTCGTCCTGTCACCAGGCACACGGGAGAACAGACCAACACCCACCTCGCTACAGCCTCCTTTGAGCGTACCTGTAGAGGTTGCCCCTGAGCCTCCTTTTCTCCAGACTGAACAAGCCCAGCTCCCTCAGCCACTCCTCATAGGACTTGTTCTCCAGGCCCTTCACCAGCTTCGTCGCCCTTCTCTGGACTCGCTCGAGCACCTCGATGTCCTTCTTGTAGCGAGGGGCCCAAAACTGAACACAGCACTCGAGGTGTGGCCTCACCAGAGCTGAGTACAGGGGGATGATCACCTCCCTAGCCCTGCTGGCCACACTGCTTCTTATGCAAGCCAGGATGCTGTTGGCCTTCTTGGCCACCTGAGCACACTGCTGGCTCATATTCAGCCAACTATCAACCATCACTCCCAGGTCCTTCTCTGCCTGGCAGCTCTCCAACCACTCCTCTCCCAGCCTGTAGCTCTGCTTGGGGTTGTTGTGCCCCAGGTGCAGGACCCAGCACTTGGCCTTATTGAACTTCGTACAGTTGACCTCAGCCCATCAGTCCAGCCCATCCAGATCCTCCTGCAGAGCTTTCCTACCCTCAAGCAGATCGACACACGCACCTAACTTGGTATCATCTGCAAACTTACTGAGGGTGCACTCAATGTCCTCATCCAGATCATCGGTGAAGATATTAAAGAGGACCAGCCCCAGCACCGAGCTCTGGGGAACGCCACTAGTAACCGGCCTCCAACTGGATTTGACTCCATTTACCACAACTCTTTGGGCCCGGCTATCCAGCCAGTTTCTAACCCAACGAAGCGTGCGCCAGTCCAAGCCAAGAGCAGCCAGTTTCTTGAGGAGAATGCTGTGGGAGACGGTGTCAAAAGCCTTGCTGAAGTCAAGGTAGACCACATCCACAGCCAAATGCAGCAAAACTTTCCCAGACTTCTTACTGTTTAGAGAATGCCTCTGCTCACTGTGCAGACAAGGAAGACAAGTGGTGGATGACATGGGTGTTGGCGAGCTTACCTGGGTACTTCTGTTGTATGAACGATGCAGATGGGAGCAGCACTGATGTCTGATGGTCCCTCCAGCTAGGGCTGCACCTGCAGACCAGGCTATCTGTTTCTGAGCAAGTGTACATTTCAGTTCATAGGATCCAAATCACGTTTGCCCACCTTCATTGCTAAATACTTATGGACTAGATGGTATTTGATCAGGTCAGTGGCTGCAGCACTGTGGCCTTGGTGTTTAGTTAGTCTACTAGTAATATAGGTAATGCTTTCCAATCACATCATCGTTGTATGGAATAGGCTATGGATGTAGAAAAGTAAGTACATCTGGAAAATGTAAACCCAATTACCATGGATAACAGACAGCTACATTCATAAGGAAGTTCAGCATCTCTAATGCAAGTCTGATTTATAAGCCTGTTCTTGCAACACATGAAAAATAACTGGTATTGTATTACATTTGTTCAATCTCTAGTTTAGTAGACAATAAAGGCCTGATAGAGACTGGACCTACACGGCATTAGAAATTGTACACCAGGAACACGATCCTGGGAACTTTTGTGCACTTTTTGTCTGCAATACAAAAGTAATAAAAGCATAAATATGAAATGACTATATCAGGTGAAAGAAAATGGTAATCAGAAAATAATAGAAATAACTGTAAAGATTTGTTCCCTTTTGTTGTTGTTGTTTGTTGCTATTGTTGTTGTTATTGTTGTTGGAATAGTCTAATTGTACCATTTAAAAAAATAATGTCCAATGAGTGAAGAGCTTATTAAAATGTTTCCCTAAAATAATTCCAAACGTCAAGTATTTTAGCATAGTTCTTAATACATGATAGAAATTAAAAATCAAAATTTTAAAAACTTTTTCAATCATGTTGTAAAAAGTAAAAATAAAAGTCTTAAGGAGTTTGAAGGAATTTTTAGCATCATTTTCAGTATTCTCTCAGCCTGCTTAGATAGCAACATTGCCTACTTCATGAATGAGTAAATTTTACAACATTCTTCACTGTCTATTACTATCTATATGTGAATGTATGCTATGTGAATACGTGTTAAGAATAATATTTTTTATTGTTGTTGTTTAAATATGTGCAGAACTTTGCTGTGTATGCTCTCACTTTTAAAGCCTTATTTGCACTGGGCTGGATCCTGAGAAACAGAGTGGGAGCTATTTCCAGTGGAATTTCCAAATTTAGAGAAAAAAACTAGACACAACAGTTTGAAGCTGTTTGTAAATTGCTTCTTTTAATACAGACATAGTGCAAGTAAAATTACAAACCTGAATATTTGTCCTCTGTGTGGTGATAAGGTCCATGTGGTAATTTATAGCATTCAGGACTGTCATATACAAATTGACACCGACATTAAAAACGTTTTAAAATCCCATATATATATATATATATATATATATAAATTTCCTGCCTTGCCTTGCAAAAAAAGCTGCAGTTTTATTGTTACTGATATATATATATATATATATATATTTCTTTATATACATATATTAATATTGCTTCAAAGCTCCAGACTCTTCCTCTCACATAGCTAGGTTAATTTAAATGAAGATGCAATAAGTTTGAAGTGGAACTGTGGCCTCTGTTACAAAGAACCACACACATAGCTAAGTGAAATGGAAAAATTTGCAGAGGAATATCACTTTCCAGCTTGTCTCAAGAGATGGCTTACTATGCAGCTTCCAACACCTACTTTATCAGAAGCTGAGGTGGTTTCTCTTTTCCAGATTGCCCAACTTGAACTGCAAGGTAAACAGAAGAGAAAAGATGGCTCATCTTTGTGGTTACATTGTGCCATGACACAGGAATGCTGTGGATGGGATCCTGGACTGATGTAAATCAGGGAAGGTCCTTAGAGAGTCAGTGATTCTGACTGCAGTATAGAATGCTTGCCTTTTTTGTTTCTTCTTCAGTTCTTGTTGGAGTTAAGATGATGCCATGGTCTGGCAGGACATAGTCTTCTGAAAACAATTCATTAGGAACATTTTTGTCTGTTCAGCTAGGTTGTTCAGTCTTACCAACCACAGAGCACCACAAAGACCTTGTTTCTGTGGCTCTGTAAATCAGCACCATGGCTGGACTTCTTTATCAACTTGACTTTAAGGACCACTGCTTTGGCAGTGTGTTTTGGTTTTGGATTAGCACCTCTCCTGGTGACGTTTTCATTTGATGAATACAAGTTGCCCTACAGAGTTCTTCTATTGAGAAGAGAGATCAAAGCAAGAAAAGAAACATCTATCTGGGACGAAATGTGGAATTTATTTATTCTTTTCCTCCTTGCTTCCTTCATAAGCTTTAGATTCCTCAGGTATCATCCAGAGCTTCATAGTGACTATTAGCACTCTGAAGCAGACCAGCAGTAGAATTTGGAAGCCACGTGTGGTGCCAAGTGAAATCATCTAGCTTCCTTGTGTCCCACTTAAACCTAATGAATCATGACCTTGCTGTGCATGAGCTGTGCTTTGCAAAGGTTGTGAAATGCAGAGAAGAGGAAGAAAAGGAAAAAAAGAGTAGTTAGTGAGCAACAGGAGGAAAAAAAAAAAAAAGATCCCATGAGAAGGCAGAACAGAAAGGACAAGCATAAGTAGGAGATCAGGCAAAGAAACATCATGGAGAGAACATACATTTGTGTTTTCCCCCTTTTTCAACAGGCGTCTGCCAAAGGATGTCAATCGACCTTTCACAAGTCATTTAAACTCTCTGTGCCTCTGTGTCCCTCCTCTCTTAGCTGTGCAAACTGCAAATGCTTTGGGACAAAGGCTGCTGCTTACTCAGGGTTTGTTCAGTGAGTACAAAACCCTGGCATAAGTCTATTTCCTAGGTGCACTTGGTAACAAGGGTGGATATTCTGTCCCATGGCAGTGAACCACCAGGCTGTGGAAGTGTGCATGTGTGGCAACAAAAAAAAAAAAAAAAAAAAAAGCAGTGGGCACACTTTTACACTATTTTCACGACTCACTTATGGTTCCTTGGACTGATCCCATGTAAGGCTTCAGTGCAGGAGGAGCTGGGCCAAGAGGACAAGCCTAGGTTGCTCAAAACTTCTGAGCCTAATATTTGAACCAGTCTCACTGCCCATTCAAAATTGTTTCTGCCTGGCGCAGCAGCAGCAAAAACCTACCCACCCTGATCATCAGCAAAGCCTGTAAGACCTGCTCTCATCACATGTGAATTTACTGTGAGGGATGAGGCAGTGGGAGGGTTTTTGGACTCCATCCTTTTTCACCAGCAGATGTAGTGCATGGTGGAATGTCTATGCACAGCTCTTCCTCCTGCCCAGTGGCACTGGAAATTGATAGAGTTAAGACCTGAAGAACCAAATGCAATGTTATGACTCAAGGCAGGAAGAAAAAAAAAAAAGAAGAAGAAAAAAAAGCAAATAAAGGCATCTGAGACCTAATAAATAAATAAAGGGTCTGAGACTGAGGGCTAGTTAAGGAAAAGTAGGCCCTGATCCAGCAACACTCTTAAGACACTGTAAATGGCTCAAAGTTATGAGGAGGCAAGTACTCAGGAGCTGAAGTGCTTTGCTGGAGCAGGGTCTTTGTGCACAAAAGGGCTACTGGGTCTTGAATCTGCTGTAGTATGTGTTTTTAGTGTGGAGAGAGGCTAGCTCTGAAGCTTTTCACCCTATTCTTTCCTCATCTTCTGGCTTTGGGGGCCTGTTTGGTCTGTGCTGTGGGTGGTGTTTGAAGGAATTACTCTCCAGCAGGAAGCAGAGGGGGATTCAGCAGGATCAGAGGTCAGCTGCGGGAGAACAGCAGATGGGAAGACTCACCAGCTCACACCAGTCAAACTGCAGCTTTCAGCTATGCCAGCAAAACCCCTGCCAGCCCTCATTCTCTAAGGGAGGCCTGATCCATACTGCTGCACAACTGGCCCGGTGTCCCATTACACAGGGATAGAAAAGACAAATTCTTCAAACGGCCTTGCAATTCCTGCAGTGGGTTTTTTTGGTTTCACAGTGGATGGTTCCAGCTCTTTGGCGGCACATTCAGATCAATAATATTTCATGGGAAGCAAGCAGAAACAAATACACACTCGTCTAGTCACTGACTGCCAGTGAAACAGCATCTCCCAGTGCTTGCCAGCCATGTCCCTGGTGTGCCTGTGGGCGGCTATATTGCTTGAGGAAACAGACAAATAGGAAGGCAGGGAGGAGGATCCTCCTTGGTATAGTTTACAGTGATGCATGGTTATGAAACTCACCCTCCAGTGCCAGAAAACTGACTTCAAGCTGGCCCTGTTGGTTACTGAAATGTTGGCAGGGCAGCCCTGCTCCCATTGAGACTGAAAAGAGTTTTGCCATAGGCATGGGGAGCAAGAGAATAGTCCCTTCATAGGAAAAGACATAGCCATAACTTAGATATGTTTTTTGGAATAGTCCTCTAGATGCAGGGCTGTCCTCTGCTTCCCCCAGGCTAGTGTTTACATGGTGGTTGGCTTCTGTAAATGAGAGTAGCTGCCATCCCCTGAATCCTTGCTTGTACAGACATCAGAATATGGGAAATCTCTAGCTCACAGCAAGATGCCTAAAATCTCAGGGGAACCACACTGGCTACTAAAGCCAGTCAAATAATGGGTGAAAAACTGGAGGGGAAAAAATTTGGTTCAAATCCAACTGCTTTCTCTGACAGTTTTTTTTTTTTTGTGTGTGTGTGTGTTTTTTTTTTTTTTTTACTAGATGACAGAGTAACAAACTTCTGACTGTTTCATCCCAGAATGCCCGATTTGCTTTGAATAGAACAGTTTTGCTTAACTTTTTGGATCACAGAAGTCCTCCTCCTTTTTAATTTAGGTCAATGTTTCAGGTGTCATATCTTCAAAAAAAAACCTACCAGCTTCTACTTTCTCAGCTGTTGAAACAAAATACTTCAGCATGCCTGAAAAAAAAGAAAAAAAAAAAGAAAGAGGGAAAGAGGGAAAGAGGGAAAGAAAGAGAGAGAGAAAGAGAGAGAGAAAGAGAGAAAGAGAGAGAGAGAGAGAGAGAGAGAGAGAGAGAAGAGAGAGAGAGAAGAAAGAAAGAAAGAAAGAAAGAAAGAAAGAAAGAAAGAAAGAGAGAAGAAAGAGAGAGAAAGAAAGAGAGAAAGAGAGAGAAAGAAAGAGAGAGAAGAAAGAGAGAGAGAAAGAGAGAAAGAGAGAAAGAGAGAAAAGAAAGAAAGAAAGAAAGAAAGAAAGAAAGAAAGAAAGAAAGAAAGAAGAAAGAAAGAAAGAAAGAAAGAAAGAAAGAAAGAAAGAAAGAAAGAAAGAAAGAAAGAAAGAAAGAAAGAAAGAAAGAAAGAAAGAAAGAAAGAAAGAAAGAAAGAAAGAAAGAAAGAAAGAAAGAAAGAAAGAAAGAAAGAAAGAAAGAAAGAAAGAAAGAAAGAAAGAAAAGGGAAGGGGAGGGGAGGGGAGGGGAGGGGAGGGGAGGGGAGGGGAGGGGAGGGGAGGGGAGGGGAGGGGAGGGGAGGGGAGGGGAGGGGAGGGGAGGGGAGGGGAGGGGAGGGGAGGGGAGGGGAGGGGAGGGGAGGGAAGGGAAGGGGAAGGGAAAGGGAAAGGGAAAGGGAAAGGGAAAGGGAAAGGGAAAGGGAAAGGGAAAGGGAAAGGGAAAGGGAAAGGGAAAGGGAAAGGGAAAGGGAAAGGGAAAGGGAAAGGGAAAGGGAAAGGGAAAGGGAAAGGGAAAGGGAAAGGGAAAGGGAAAGGGGAAAGGGAAGGGAAAGGGAAAGGGGAAAGGGAAGGGAAGGGGAAGGGAAAGGGAAGGGAAAGGGAAGGGAAAGGGAAGGGAAGGAAAAGAAAAGAAAAGAAAAGAAAAGAAAAGAAAAGAAAAGAAAAGAAAAGAAAAGAAAAGAAAAGAAAAGAAAAGAAAAGAAAAGAAAAGAAAAGAAAAGAAAAGAAAAGAAAAGAAAAGAAAAGAAAAGAAAAGAAAAGAAAAGAAAAGAAAAGAAAAGAAAAGAAAAGAAAAGAAAAGAAAAGAAGAAAGAAAAGAAAAGGAAAGAAAAGGAAAGAAAAGGAAAGAAAAGGAAAGAAAAGGAAAGAAAAGGAAAGAAAAGGAAAGAAAAGGAAAGAAAAGAAAAGAAAAGAAAAGAAAAGAAAAGAAAAGAAAAGAAAAGAAAAGAAAAGAAAAGAAAAGAAAAGAAAAGAAAAGAAAAGAAAAGAAAAGAAAAGAAAAGACCCCACATTCAAGTTGCTGGAACTTGTTATCACAACACAAAACAGAAAAGAAAACAGAACCAAACCCTCCCTCAGCCCCTTCCCCTGCCAATATTATTTCACTGAATGTGTGTTCTTGTGACCCAAACTGTTAATATTTGCAGTCATCTGAAAATTCCCAGTCTGGAGGGTAAAACTGCTCTTGGCTTAGAGCTCTCCTCTCTGCTGCACTTTATCATTTGTCTTGTGTGCATTTTACAGGGAGGGTGGACACTGGCTCCCAGGAGGTGCTGCATGATGGCATCTGAGACCATGCTAGTGCTGCCTTGCCATGGCAGGGCTTCTGCCCTGTGCAAGGCTTGGGCAGAGTGCTACCTGCCTCATTCCCACCCCGGGACCAGCCTGCTCTCCAGGCTGGCAGCAGTGGTGGGAAATGAGCTGTGGAGAGTAAGAAGTTGCCAGCACCATTAAAAGGCAGGAAGAATTGGCTGATAAGTGAGGAGAGGCAGGCTTGGGCAGCTGTTGAAAGGGGGCTTCATCTCCTTCACTGCTCATACCTGGGGAGATTAGGGAGAAAGCAGAGAGGAGGGAAAAAGTGTTTTCTTAGGTTGTGAGAATAGAAAGCGAGGGCATCAAAGCAACAGGGTAGTCAGAGCCAAATTTTCTTGGCAATCATCCCTCAGCTTTAAATTCTCTGAGAATTCTCATCCTTAGCATTCATCAGATTATTAATAGTTGTCCTATAGTAGGATTTAAATCTGCATCCTACGTTGTCAAGTCTGAATTAAAGAACTAGTGGAAGAGGAGGAATGGCTCACGATGGGACCTGAGCCAGTGTGGAGGGGTGCTGGTGGGAGTCTTCATTGCCTCTAACATGAGCTGGATCTGTCTGATGTGGGAAGCATCTGCCGAGAGTCAAATAGATGGGGCTAGGGATGTCCCTGTCTAAAAATAGCTGTCAATGAGCAGTTCATACCAGAAAAACTGTTTTGTTTTTTTTTTTTTTTGCTGAATTCTGTGTACATCTGAATTTGCTTCTCAGTTTTATTTATTCAGCAACAATATCTGGTCATGTTTCAGCACTGTTGATGGCACAGAGAAAGCATACAACCAATCAACTTGGATATTTTTATATGTAATAGCAGACATACATACCATCACCTCTCTTACCTATGCTTCATCATTGTCAAATGCCCCATGTCTTTTTTCACAGTAGAAGGACACACAGGAACCTGTGTATTAAAGATCCAAAAAGTTGTCCAGTGCCTGAATTTGGCCCCTGCAAATCTATCCAAGTCAGATACTGGTATTTGCAGCTGGCGTGGTAGAGGGCAGCAGGGCTCTTTGTCCCTTGAATCTTCAGTTCATGCTGAAAGAGAGAAATAGTATACTGTTTTCACTCAGGAGCCAGCTCTGGGTTAAAAACTATGCTTTATCTCTGACTTGGGGAGAGTGCCCCAAGCCATCCTCAGAGAAGTTGTTTGCAAAGTCCTTGGAAAGCATGTAACATAGTACATGCTGTTTAGACTGAGTTTCAGTTGTGGCTGTGGGGAAAAAAAGAGAGACCACTTGAGCTAAGGCTTATTTCTATGGTTGAAAAAATAAATTAATAAAAAACAAACTCACTTCTGAGCTAAACAGCTTTACAAGAAGCAAGGAGTCACCCAACACAATCAAATGCCTTATTCTACATCTAGTGAAAAGGCAAAGTTTCCTTCCTGTCTGTATGTTTTCAGGATAAAATTACAAAGCATTGATCCTGCTAAAGGGATGCTACCACTTTGGGAAGCAATGGAAGGAATGCCCATTTATTCAGTTGAATAATTAATATAATTAGATTTCTTTCTAATCTCACAGAGTTCCTCTGGAAGCCAAGAATTTTTGCTGTGTTTGTGTGTTAACACTGCAGACTGGTCATTCCAGGTCCATCATTTAGTTTAATTCAAAGTCTTTTTTTTTTTTTTTTTTTTTTTTTGACTTCTCTGATACAGGTGGGTGTCAGATCTGACCTGAGTGATGTTCACTGAGCCAATAATTTTCACTCTGTGTGTGCACTCCATTTGATAGGACCTGGAGGAGATCAGGGCAGGCAGGCTTGCTGGGTGTAGAGTAGCTATCTCTTTTATAACAGCTTTCTTTCAGTAACTAAAGAGAAAAACAAAGCAAAACAAAGAAGAAAAAAAAAAAAAAGAAGAAGAAGAAAAAAACTTTTTAATTCAATCCAAAACATTTTACTTATATTTCAAGATTTCTGTCACATTTTTCCAAAGGAGTAAAGGACTGGTTGATTGTTTTCACATTTTTTTGTTCATTTGTTTTTAAAGTGGCATGCTTAGACTCAAGTTCCTACCTAATGTAGGAATTACTGCCTTTACTGTCTCCTGTAAATCTCTGAGAGAATGGTCTATCAGCAGAAGTGTAGGATGTTGGAGGTGGAGCTCTCTGACACTACAGTTTTGTGAACTTTCAACAGTAATGCTGCTTTAACTCATACCTTTGTGCAGCTCTCCTCTCCCTCCTAGATGCTTCCCCAGTCATGCTATTACTTTTTTTTTTTTTTTTTTTTTTTTTTTTTTTTTTTTTTGTGGAATTAGGGATTAAAAAAACTAGAGGGTGTGTTTTTAACTGAGATAATTTTCCTCATTCTGTTCAGCTGCAACAAACTTGAGCTCGTACGACTGAGTGGGCAGAAGCGAGAGGTAAAGGATGAACTACGAACAAGTTGTCCTTTTTGGTAGAAGGGAGTGTTCATCAAATTACTTTTTTTTTTTTTTTTTTTCTGTTGAAGCTGTTCAGCTTTCTGTAAATAGCTTAAAACGTATGGAGACAAAAAGAGGGAAAGGCTTTGCAAGCTGGTGAGCAGGAAAAAGAAAAGAAGTGCATTTAAGCCCTTTACTTGGCAAACCAGCAAAGCAGGCACTTGAGTGTAGTGGTCTATTTCTGAGGAATGAGAGGAATGACCCCTGGGGTTCCTTCCCCTCTTCCTTGTGCCCAAGAAAGAGGGAAATTTGCCATGAGCAGCAAAATAAATCTACTGATAAAGGTAGGGGTACACAGAAGAAAGGCAGCATCATGACAGGTTCAGCCATGCCCAAGGGAGGTAGGCAAGCCTGGAAGTCTGACACTATCCACTGGCTTCTGATACTTTCTTTTACATGATAGTGAAGGTAAACAGCAACAATGAGTGTGTGGGACATGATGCTTGACAATATTAGATGAGATATACGGGGAAGGACGTTAATGGAATGACTGTTTTAGAAATTCACTAATTTCTTCTTTCCAAAAGTGTCGGCTACAGTTCAAGTTACGTATTTAATGGAGAAATTCTGGTGGGGTAAATTCCTTGAATCACCTTTTGAGAAAAGAAACAGAAGAGGAGACTATGCTTGTCCTTATGTGTAGCATTCATGAAAAACTCCACAAATAAACAAATCAGAAATTGACAGAAAGAGATGATGAAGAACTTCTTCCTGTTTAGACAATGTTTTCAATTAGAGCTCTGATTATACACATTTTCTGCTTTTGCTTGATAACCGCAGTGGAAACTCACAGACAAGCTTATGTCCAAGATATTGGGACCCCTTTTTTCCCACATTGTTCCACGTTGCAGTTCCACCCCTTCTCAGTAGCACTGACATGAGCAATATTGCTGAAACCCCAGAAGGAACTTTGTTTTTTCTGAGTGTTTGAGTGGTAGGGAAGGATTGAGGGGGACAAGAAAACATTGCAGCGGGGACTCATGAGAGGTGAGTTACTCAGTAAGTCCAGAGGAGAATTACTGGATATGTCTACTTAACAGAGTTTTTAGGGGAACAGCATGAAAAGCCCTACAAAGACGATTACTGAGGCTAGAAAACAGAACTAGACAAAGACAGCGTGGGTGAGTTATATTTTAAAAAATATGACAATTTATATAAGCTTGGTGATAGCACTGATACGAAATGTCTTATTTTAGTGGCCCTTGATCAGAATGCAACATTGCAAGGATAATGTTTTAAGCATCTACACATATCAAATGCAAAAACAAATAAAAGAAGCTGCCTTTGTGTATTACCAGGGATTCATTTGTGAGCAAGTACTTCCCCCCCCCCAAAAAAAAAAATAATACATTGACAAGTGTACATTTCACTCTCATCTAAGAATTTGTTTGCTTGTCCTCAAATGGCACAGATAGATTAACTGAGAGACCTAGTTTCAGTTTTGAAATACTTGAAGCATATTTTTATATTCTCTTTGGCATTTCTAGTGAATAACATAAATGTGAAGCATAACATAAAACTGTATGTATTCTGTTGGCACTGTAAGAGAAAACTTAACAATGGAAAATCCAAAATGACTGATAAAATGGTTTAAGATTATAACTAATTTTTAGTTACATGGTCACATCAGTAAGATTCTGTGGCTCCCTATAATAACTGTGGGAATTAATATAAAATGTCTACAGTGTCTGGAAGAGCAGGCAGAAGTATATATGGATAAAGAGAGAGATCAACTGCAAGGCCTGTCCATGTGGGATATTTTGTTTCTGATGCCTGCATAACTTAAATAGCTGCATTTTAGGCAAAACTCCTTTTGCATAATCACAGAATTTTCAGGGAAGCCTATGCATAAGCTGGCGGAGAAAGCACCCTGCCTGTGAGGTCTTTGTGCCTTGTGGTCTTTCCCAGCTGCACTGCAGGAGACTGTACCTGCAACAACCACCTGAAGGGGAAAACTTAATCAGTGTAATCTGTCAAGGTCCTAATGCATGACAACTGAAGCATTAGGTCGGGAATTTTGACTGATTCTTTGCGATGTTGTGAAACAACACAACTTTGGTGTTGGGCTGCGGGCAGGAGGACTCTAGAAGGAGAGTAGCTGAGTGACATTGACATTTTCTCTCCCCATTAAGATCACAGAGGACCAGGAATCTGAGTACCACACTTCACGGAGCTAAGCAAAACCACCATTTGGCAGCTTCTTTGGTTTCACTGTTAGGAATGTCTTATTGCTCTAAAGTGGATTAAAGCAAACTCTAAAAGAGAGTGCTTATCTGAATAAAAATGTCCCTACAAGCAGTCGACTTGGAATGGTTGCATGCACAGAAGCTCATAATAAGCTGAGAAGAATGAGGAAAACAGATAATGAGAGGTGGTCTTATTCACTCAAAAGCTGTTCTTGCACCCACATCAAAGAGAATTCTGAGGAATCTTGACTTCCTGACTACCTCATACCCACTAGCCCTCACTGCTCTGAGGAAGAATGAACCTGAAATACTTTTTGGAAGTGTTTTTACAGAAAAAAAACAATATGGCTGTCCATGGCTGTCCTCCTGTGAAAGACTAAATTACTCCAAATATGGGTTTCTGCTTCAAACCACGATGTATGCACCTAAAGACAGACAGTTGACTGTGTCAGAATTGTTTCCTATCTCCATTGCAACCCCAAAGCTTACCCTCTAGCCAGCTTCATCAGCCATTTCCTGCACACTTCAGTAACTTCACAGTGAGGATGAAGAATGCTTCAAATCCAGTCCTCCATAAAATCCATTGCAGGAAGTATTGACAGCATAACTGATTTGTTATATACAAGGATAGGAGGTAGCTGTTGATGTAGATCTATCTATCTATCTATATATATATATTACTTTTGGAGAAGATGAACTGAAAACAATTGGAAAAAGATATGAATAATAGTTCTGCACTCAGGATGGGGTGTTGTCAGCTCTGAGCTTTTTGCTGATGTTAAGCTACCCAACCAAACAAATGGCATGTTTCTGTAGACTTCCAAGGGCTTTCCTTTGGATCCCTCTGAAAAAATACACCATTGCTAAGGGAAACCATATCCCTATAATATACAATGTTGTCTTCCTAATATGTGATGTTAACCTACTCTGTTTTAAATAATACCAACAAAGTGGAAATCTCCGCTGTTGAGAATTGTTAATGAAACAGTGTCTGTAAACAGACTAATTCTATTAACAAAGCCAAATCATGCATAATCAAAGAATTTGCCTCCTAAAACCAACATCATGAGAGCCATGAGGAACACAACTCTGAAGGGACCCCTTTGAGTTCACTTGAAACAAACACATTCTTAAGGCACTGTTGGGTTCTTTCCCCTGGTCTGTGGTAAGTAGCTTTGAGGTAAAGAGAACGGAGTTCATCTAATGCAAAAATTGATCTAGTTATTTAAAATGTTGAGTTATCAAAACAATGTACTTCTTTAATCTTGTATATTAAAAAATCTCTAGGAATCCAAGCCCATGTGGAGTTAATCAAACCAAATGAAAGAAATCATATATATCACTTTGTTCAGCCCACGAAGATCACCAGTCTTAACAGTAGGGGGTGAGGAGGAGGATGCCTATATTTTAATTTTTTTGAGAGGGTTCTTGTTTTGAAGATGAAGGAAGCATTAAACAGACCTCAGTAAAAGTGACTTCTGAAGAAATTCTGACTTGGCATGTGAAGTCATTTGAACTTCTTTTCCCTAAAGTCACTTTATACTCACATGATCTTACAGGTGAATATTGTTAGTTACAAAGGTAGCTGGCACACAAGGCTGCAAATGAGAAGAGTCACTGGTTCCTCTTCCTGCTGCAAACACTGCAGGAACAATATCATGGCTGCTGGTGGTGTGGAAGGTCTGAGTACGGGGTGGAGGCTCTGCCATTGCTGGCTGTAGCTTTCCAAGTTTCTGCTGCAGCAGAAGATACGCTTTATGTAGCACAATGACAAGTGGAGAGGAAGAGTCAACACCTTGCCTGTGGGCTCAATGGACTTAGCTCAAAATGAAGAATCACCAGCAACTGCCTTTAATTGATTTGGAGAGACAACTATAAAGAACAGTCTTTGATCTTTTGGGTGATTTCTCAAACCTACATTTCATGCCTTTGTGATCTTGCCTGTAATTTACTTGCCCTATCACTCTGTGTAGGACTCAAGAGGTCCTAGAGGTGGAGGTGAAGCATCCTGGAGGCACTAAATGGCCCTCTTAAAGTCAGCAACAAGCCCCATCCTCTCCTGCTTCAAGCTGGGTCATTCTTAACCCATTCTAAACTCATCCGGATTATTTTCTTTCACAGACTCACAATGATGTAAACATAGTACTTGCAGAGTACTTCTTTATTTCAACTAAGGCCAGATATCACCACCTAGCAATCACCTTGACCGTCTGATACTGAAGAATGACTGGCTCATTATGGGAGCCAGTTTGACATCCATTGTAGGAGAAGATTTGCAAAACAGCCTAAGGGAACTTGGCGCCCCATCCCTATTGAATTACAATGGAACTTGGGCATTGAATTTCCTCAGTTAGTCCTTTTAAACTTCCCCTTCTTTTTAAAATACTGAAGGTGGGGTTTTAATAAGGACTCTGGGTTCGTTTAACTTTGCTTCCTTTGAAGTTGCTGGATACTTTACCACTGACTTCAGTGAGAACATCATTTGGCCAGTGCTATGCAATTTTGAAAAACTCACCATGGAGATTTTGAATTATTTGCTCTAAAATTTATGGCCTGAGTTTATCCAAAAGATTAATTTAGGGAAAAAAAAAAAAAAAAAAAAAAAAAGTGAGACAAAGAAAAGAAAAAAAAAAAAGAGGTGGAGGGAGGAACTGAGCACAGTGAAGTGAAGTGAACTTGATGAAATTTAATAAGTAAATTCCAAGGTGCTCTCCAAATGCAGCTTAGTTATCTCAGTCTCTAATAGGCTTGAAAGACCCAGTATTTATTTAACTATGGAAGATTTGAAGGGCACTCCAAGTTAGTTTCCAGTCATGTTATACCAGCATACTAAAAAAAATCAGCTTTGAAGACAGTGAGCCAATGAACTTTCTTCAAGATGCTTTATCAACTTCAGCTAAGTATTTGTTAAATATCTCTTTTAAACTATATATATAGATTATTAGCTATTAACTTAATTATATGGCCTGTGGTCAATTTAGAAAGCCTTCTCTAAAATCAAATGTGAAACAGAGACTACTGGCAGACTTGTATATTTGGAAATAGATTGAAGTTATTAATTCTTCTTGATATTGCAGGACTTTCTTTGGCAGACTGAAAACCCAGCTTTGAAAGCAGACAGTTATCCCTCCTGGCCATGTTTTTACCACCATTTTGAACTGAAATTGCACAGGAGGGATGACACATGGTTAACAATGGGAGATCATTCATTTATACATCTTCCATTTATGTGAAAGCATCAGTAATGCAATGGGATGGCTGAGGACATGAGTCCATGCTCAGAGCAGGCTCCAGGCAGTGGAATTTTCCTGGAGCCAAAACAAAGAAGTCAGATATCAATGCAGTCTTCTAAAATGTATGAGGTATGAGAAACTGGAGAAAAGGCTCCAAGTTGAGGACCCCTGAGCAGGACATCCTTAATTGGCAGGTGGTTTTTGTTAACTTGTAAGAACAGCCAAGACAGAAGGAAGCTGGCTGGGCTGCAGAGAATCAGCTGCATGATTCAGAGGAGGACTTTAGTGGAGGAAGGAACATCCTGAACCCTTTAATGGATGCCTAAAGCCAAAAAGGAAGAATGGTGAAGCAACCAAGCAGAACAGTGTTTGATTTGGCCTGAAGCTGTGTTTTCCTTGTATGAGCTAAAGTGTTGGAGTAGTGGTTCATGGCTCCCAGAAAGCAGGTGTATCTCTTTGCCCTCAGTTATCTCAGGTTCTAAACAGTGCAAAGTGCTGAGAAGCCAGGGTGGCCAGCATTGCTCCAGGGCTCCAGGCTGACTGGATTGTATCTCCTATTCTTATGGAGAGGTGGCATATGGAGAGCTTCAGCATTGTGCCACAGGGGCTAGAGGAGGATGTTGAAGAATTTCATGAGACCAAATTCTGTGAGCCCCAGGCAAGCAGCTTAATAAGGTATCCAGCCCTGGAGAGTCCAACAGGGCTGTGTAGGCTTCTTTCCTTTTTATTTTTTCTATTTTTTTTTTTATTTTTTAATATCTAAATCAACTCTCCCATGTCTATTCAATGAATTACTTTCTCTGAATCAGTACTGATTAACATCAAAATGAACTGAGGTTCAAAAAATATCTTCCTTTCCGTGTTCCTTCAGATGTATCCAAAAGTTATTAAGGTTAACAGGCTTCTCATTACTTTGGTGTATTATGGCCCTATTTCTTTCAGTGGATTGGATTTCTGGTACTAGTAGTGTTTGGAAACAGGACCAAAGTAGGAAATAATCTACTTTAAGTATATGTGGAAACTTCTTTGCAGGGGTAGAAACAATGTGGAGGGAAATGTTTTGTTCACCCCATCAATGTGTTCCAAGAAAAAAAAAATCACTGAGGTAACTATAACTTTTAAAAATTCTCTAGAAAAAAACGAGCTTAAAGGAAAAACCTTGAGTTGATGGAGAAGGAACTTTTGGCTGGGGGTGAGAAAAAACAGTAGTATGAGGTTTTGTTTGTTTGTTTTTGTTTAATGCTTTTCCTTTCCTTAATTCCAGGAAGACAGAAATTCTCTTTTGGAATTGCTCATAGTTTAGACTCAGTAATTCCCTTCAAGGCAACCCCTCTTAGCATTTAATGTTGCAAAAAATAGATGTGTGAACACATCCAGAAGAAAAAGTACTTCTCACCTCCTGGCTGCCCTTCAGCTAACAGAATTTTGTTTGTTAACCTCTGAAGCACATATTTTCATCTCAGGTTTGGAGTCAGCTCCAAAAAAGAATTTGCACACATGGAGAAACTGTATTCAAGTAGGTAACTTGCATTTACTACTAATGAACTCAGATCTCTCAGTAGCTAGCAGTGAAGCACATATCTACAGAATGTGTAATACTGCATGTTACACTGACAGCAGCTATTCTCCTGGATACTGCTGACTGGAGATGTTTCTTAGATTATGGCAAAGACTACTATAGCAAATAGGACTCAAGTTCTGACAGAGACTCTCCCCTCATTGTCTCGGTTCAAGGTGTTGTCCTCCATCTTTCATGTAGGTTTAATTGTTTGATGTGTCTGACTGTGGACACCAGACATTAATTTTCTTAGATTCTTCCTAATGTGAGAGGTAAAAGAAAAAAACAACTGATAATTTAAATAATTCCAGTTACACTGACAGTTCATTACAAGAGCTCTTGCTGTGGACAGCCCAATTCACATAGAAGTCTATCCAGATTCTCTTGCTCTGAGAATGGAGGGTGACCCAGAGATATTTAATTACACTTAAAAAAACACATATTGGTAAAGTATGATGTAAGTAATACCTTTTGTACATGTATAGGAGGCTCAGTTGATATCTGGGTGTATAGGGAAGCCCTCTATTCTTTCCTTCAATATAGTTCTTAAAGTACTGATGACCCAACTGAAAAGTCCATACGTAAAACAAGAATGTATTTAGAGATCAAGAGAAGGCCGTTTGGTGGTCTTCCAGTAATAAAAAGGGGCCTACAAGTAAGATGAAAAAGATCCTTCTTTATCAGAGAGTGTAATAATAGGACAAAGTAATGTTTTTTAAAAAGATGGCTAGAAAAGAGGGTAGATTTGGATTGGCCATAAGGAAGAAATTCTTTACTCTGAGGGTGGTGAGGCACTGGCACAGGTTGCTCAGACAAGTTGTGGAAGCCCCAACCCTGGAGGTGCTCAAGGCCAGGCTGGATGGAGCTCTGAGCAACCTGGTCTGGTGGGAGGTATCCCTCCTGATGTCAGGAGGTTGGAACTGGGTGATCTTTAGAGTCCCTTTCAATCCAAACAGTTCTGTGATTCTATGATCATCTGCCATCATCTTGCTTTTCTCAGTGAATTCACAGTATGTTAATGAGATCACAGCTTCACTTCCTTGTACCTTATTTTCCCTCCCATCTGTTTATTTTTGGTCCATTGCTGCAAAATATTTGTGTGCAGGCAGGTATAGTTCCTCCTCAGTGCCCAGCAAAGAGACTCTCTGTTCTTAACTGGTGTTTCTAGGCTCCTCTCCTATGCAAATAATGCTGAGTAGATTTCATAACAGACATGTTTTGCATATAATTTTCTTCCAGAACTCTTCCATGAGTTACTTTGTTCAGGCTCATTTTTGTACCGTCTTTGGAAGAGAGTGCTAAAGAAGGACATTATTACAGTTTTCAGCCCTTCAGAGGGTGCGTAGAGAGGATAGAGGAATCTCTTCTTTGAGTTAGACAGCAATAAGGTGAAAGGCAATGGGTGCAAACTCCAAGTGATGTTCTGAAATCTTACGGGTAATCAAGCACTGCAACAGAGACACAGAATTGGTGTGCCTCTACACTTGATATTAAAAATTCAGCTGGTCAAGAGAAGAGATTTAGATTGGATGTTAGGAGGAAATTCTTTACTATGAGGGTGGTGAAGCACTGCAACAGGTTGCCCAGAGAAGTTGTGGATGTCAAGAAGCTGTTCAAGGCCAGGAAGGATGGGGCTTTGAGAAACCTGGTCTGGTGAGAGGTGTCCTTCCTCTCGTCAGGGTGTTGGAACTGGATGATCTTTAAGGTCCCTTCCAATCCAAGCTATTCCATGATTCTGTGAAGTTCTGGAGCAAATTGACCTATTTAGCCATGGTTTGAGCAGGGTATTGAATCACCAGATGACCTCTTCCAACACAAATTATTCTATCATTCCATGTCTAATTATTAACTAACATATTTAGGCTGTTAAAATATTATAGAATGTAATGATATATATATATAAAAATGAAAACAGACTGTACAAATGAATAAATAAACAGCCTTTTTTTGCTATATTGACATTAATGAAGTTTCTTCTAAGGCTGAATTATTCCAACCTGATTTTCTAAAAAATGCAGTCTGATAAGACTAAGTATAATTTTTCTACCAGCATATCTAGGATAGCTCTTCCACAATCTCATTTTTTTCCAATTAGAAATGTAGAGGTATTCGTTCTTTTTAACTTGATTAGCATCAAGTTTCATAACAGAACACTATGAAGCCAGTCCAACCATTAAACCAAAGAGAGCCCTTTTTCTTGACATCTGTGGTTTGAAAATTAAATCTTCTTGGTTGCTGTTCCTCAGTGGCTGTTGAACATCTTTGAATTTTATTTTATTTTATTTTATTTTATTTTATTTTATTTTATTTTATTTTATTTTATTTTATTTGCCTCACTTTCTTAAAATGTATTCAGAATAGAAATGTCCACAGTAAATTAGAATTTTTGCCATAATTTTTCATGTGCCTGTCTTTCACTTGGAAAAGATAGTGTAAATGGAAGATTGTCCCTGAAATGATGGGGAAGTGCAGGGTTTTAAAGACACAGAACACGTCTGCTATCTTCTCTTTTATGTCTTTGCTGATTTTGCTCTCTCTGGTTAATTTTCATATAACCTGTACTTCAAAGATATGAAATATGCTAATTAATTAACTTTATGCTTTAATTCTTGAAATAGAAACTGAACCATCATTGTCTTTGAAAATGATTCTCCCTGTATTTAGAATGACAAAATACTAAATGATGTTTTTGGATTTTCATGGTGAAATTGAATTTTCACAGGATGACATTGCTAGATAATTTTCCAAAACATTTTTTTTTCTTTTTTTTTTTTTTTTTTTCCAAATTGTGGCATAACAAGCCCTCAACTTGTATACACTGTGAAATTGTTTTGGATGTTGCAAACTTTCTAGTCATGACTTTTTTGTCTTTAATGGGAAAGAACTGGGATATTATAGTTATTGGAGATCTTGTTAAAGCTTGTGGAAATCAGAGGAAGGACACTGACTGACCTGAGGGCTTCTTGAGAAAGAACAACAACGCTAGTTTTGAATTTCTTATCTTTGTGTTTAATTTCCTTTTAATCCAGAATTTTCTGAAAGTCAATATGAATAAACTATTCAAATGTTGCTTCAGTCTTAAAGATTTGTTTTTACACCTCTCTTTGAGCAGAAGAACAGACAACTTCATCAATCAGAAAGAAAAGAGAAAAAAAAAAGTAAGAAATGCATGGCATTCCATCAGAGGAACAGGGAGGTTAACATTCATAAACTGCATGAAGCTGACCACCTGGTTTCCTGAGTTATCTTCTTTTATCATTTGATAGGAACTGTGCAAAATGAAACTAGATTCCTCCCAACAATTCCACGGAAAGACAGTAGTATAGCTGTAGAGAGTTCATAGAAGAAGAATAAGCAGGCTATAGCCCCAGACAGACCAAATTGCTGAACAGATCCCTGGAGAACAGCTTTTTCATTCAAGCAAGCTAGAGGAAGGAATTTTTATACAAAAACCAATTTACTTTGCTGGTATCTGTTTTGTTTATTAATACCACCAAAGACACAAGTGCTTCATTTCTCCCAGCCCAGGTTTCTTTTCAGCCTGACCTTCTGTCACATGACTTGAATAGTGTAGTATATGCAATGTGTTACCATGGAAATGATAGTGATGATGGCATGTGTTCAGCATAGTCAAATTTGAACCTAATGAGAGCAGATGTGACTTTGAGCTTTCATCCCTAAAGAACAGACCTGGTTATATCATCATGTCTTTTCTGAGGAATTGTGGAGAAAGCCCTTAAACACAACTCTCTGATTGTATTAGCTGTGAACACCAATACGAATGCATGCAAATAATAATTTCTGCTTGCTGCGAACATCTTTTTATGAAGTCAAACACACCCACATCAGAAAAGCTGTGAAAGAGGACAAGCCATGAGGAAAACAAGAACTCTTAACCATCTGCAGTTCCCATTGCTGATGTGCATTATCTTCCCCAAACATAAGCAGATTCCTGTGCGTCACTATGCGTTATCGGTTTCGGTCTCTACACTTTCCTAGGAAAATAAGTACTTCCAGTTGCTGCAGACCAGTGTGACATGCTATGCAAAGCTGCATAGCACCATGAATAAATTATGGCTGTCACCAACTCCTCTTTCTGAAAAAGACTTACAAAAATAAATTAACACTACCCTTGAGCACTGCTGAGTGAACATCTCATATGTGACTTTGCTAACTAAAAGAATCAGACCTTCATTTCATCATGGTGAAGCCTACACAAGCAATGCATTCTCCGTGTGAGAGAAAAGCCATTGTGCTAAACAACCACAGAAAGAGAAAAGGTCATAACTCAAGAAAGGAGTATTCAAACCAAATTTTTTAAGCCAGCTCTAGCCCTGGTAACTTGGAGCAGGAGCAAGAACTCAGACCAAGATCAGCAGAGAAGTCTAAGGCTCCTCTATAATTAGTTTACATAGTGCCTTCTCTGTAGCCTGCTAGGAAGAGACCAAACGTCTGTGACTCTTCCCCACCCTCAGGGTGTTGTCAGATGGGGATGCCTGAAATTAAATAGCTGTGAATTCCATCCATCACTGTGTGTGAATTGTGTTATATTGCAAGTATTATGGCTTTATCTCTAGGTTTATAAAAATGAAGGCCAACTTTGGCTTCAGCAGCAGTACTCAAAACAAAAACAACAACAACAACAAAAACCCACTACATACAGACAGTGGCATATGTAGCTGCAAATTGAGGTGGAATAAATCATCCTACCCTTTTGCATGGAGTCCTGCTGTCTGCACCTCTATTTTTCTTCCTTGTTGAGGTTTCTAAAAGTCTTGATTCTAACCCAGAAGGTCAGGTGAAAATATTTGCTGCTGTTTCTCTAAGAACTTGCTACAGAAACTCCCCAATGGACCTCCAAGCTGTGGACAGCCACCACCCCGAGGTTATGTAAGAAACCAGATTAATTCTCTTGGTATCACAATACTGGATCAACACTAATTAGGGCAAACCTGGAACTTGCTCATCAAAAGCTAAGTCAAAAACCTTCCATCCATGTTTATAGACAGAGGAAAGAGACAAGGAAAATAGGGAGGAGGAAGAGATCATTGTCTACTCCCTGTTATCCCTATGTGGCTGAATATGTACCCTATTCAAATGTTATGGATGACTCAAAAGGCAGTTGAAGCCCACCTTGTCCTTCAAAGAATCTGCTGCTGCTTCTCCTAGTCTCCCTGCAGCTCCTTTCCCCTCTTTCTTTCTTAAGAAATTCCTTATAAGCTTAAATCAAATTATAAGTTTAAATCAACTCCAATTTCCAGACTTCAGACTTAAACTTCAAAACAGGGCTCAGCAGTGAGGGAGGGCAGAGAAGCCTCAGTTTCCCTTTGAAACCTTGTCCCTAGTACTTGCAGTTCCCACTGCTCTACACCATCTGGGGAAAGCTCTTGTGACACTGCTGTAAGCCCTTGAAGACCCCTCCCAGCATCTCCCTGAGCATCCAGAAGGGAAGAACTGCACCATCTCCAGCCAACAGCCAGGCCATGAAGCTCTCACTGTACTCAGGTGGGACTGACAGGGCATGATCCTGCAGGACAAATGAGTCAGACAACTGGAGTGCTAAGGACAGAAGGCAAGACCTTTGGGAAAGGTTGTATGTCAGCATGCTGGGGAGCTCACCATCACCCTTCTGTAGCGCTGGCTAACACCAACATGACGACATCTTCCCTGCGATCTTAGTATTACACCAGTCAGGTGGGTTGTCCTATACAGTACAGGTCAACCATGCTCTTTGCCTGGTTTTCACATCCCAACGTCTTGGTGGGAGCTGAAGTGTGATAGATGATGAATGCAGCTTGCAGCCATAAGACTGCAACAGGCTGAGCATATCACCAGCTACAGCTGAAATGTTAGCTGGAAGCTGGGTGAAAGGAATCTGTTTAACAGGTGTGCTAGGAGTCTGGCACGGAGACTTGGGCTGGGGCCAGTACCACTGAATGTCTGCTGTGTTGATTCACTGGCAGGCTAGAGTTACAGCAGGGTGGAGGGAACCGAACGCAAATGTCCCTTCATCTGCAGAAGCTTCTCACTTGCTAGAAAATTCCATCAGTGTTCCTGAATCGTCTACTGTCCAGGAGCTGTGACTCTCTTTTTCTCTTGGTTTTATTTTTTATTTTTTCCAAGAACTCATGCAGGTGTCCTTTGCCAGGGGTTGTTCTTCTGCAGTCCCTGTTTAAAACCAGAAAACACAGATCAGCAGGGATAAACTGTCCTGACTATTGGCTAATTCAGTGCAGCCATCAAAATCTTTTACATATGACTACAACAAGTAATGGACAGATCAGTGTCTGTTTGTTCCTCAGAGTAGGTATTTATGCAGCAGATCTGGCTCTGTTCACTAGTCACTCTCAGGATTTCCAGAACTACCTTAATTGTAGCTAGGAAATTACTCCAATTTCTATATTGTCATTCCAAAGCTGCCAGCTCAGCCTTCTCACCACACTACAAAAAGATAATGACTGGAAGAGATGTGATATGTTTGATGGCCATCCCTAATGTGTGAATGCCTGACTGAAAGCCAGAAGGCTTCCTTGAGTCCCATTGACTTCACTGGAAATTATGGGTGCACAGGACCAGGTGACAAAAAAGCCTGGAGATGTTTCCTTTGGTCTATTGTTTTCAAATATGACTTTACCAATTATTAAACAAGAGCTTGACTTTATACCTCAAATCAGGAGGAGCTTTGCTTCTAATCTCAGTGGGCTTTTTGAAAGAGCATTTAAAATTTCTGTACTCCATCCACCAATTACAACTGCAGCAGAAACTTTTAACAAAGTTCTAACACTACCAAAGAGAAATAGAGAAGATAGAAAAGCATGAGTTTGCTGTATAATGGTCCAGTTGCCTCCAGAAAGAAGCAGCACAGGAAGTTCCCCTTGTCTGCACAAATTCAGCTGAAGATGACATTGCATGAAATCTGCTGGACCAGAGACATAATCTGTTCAATGTTATGTGATCTGACTCTCTCTCATCATTAATATCCTACTTCTTGATTGATCTCATAGAGTCACTAAGAGTAGCAGAATCTGTCCAAGAGTCGTTAAAATTAAATAGAAATTTTCAGCACCTGTACACAAGAACAAACAGAATTAGAAACATAGGTTATACAGGTAAATGATCCTAAATGAGCCTCATTTCTTAATTCTTTGAAACAGCAAGCATGCAATCAGGTCAGGGAAAATTGCTAACCTGAAACAATAATTATGATTTGCCTTTTGTGATTTAGCAATTAATTAGCATATGACTAGTGAACATTAGGCTTATGCAAGATTGCAAATCTGTAGTCCCAACCCCAGCTGGAGGCTCTGTTAGACTATACTACTGACATAAGTCTTAATAAGTAGATTGGTAATCTCTGTTATGAGCTTCTCTCCTGTTCAGAGGGTAGGAAACATCCCATTTCTCTAGGTCTGAAGCAGGATTAATTGATTGGTCTCATATGAACCTGAAAACCATTAAGAGCACGAAGGATGAAAAGCAATTCAAACTGCTTTATTACCATTTTCTAGTAAAGTACCAGTTTAGACTCTGGACCTACTGTGAAGCAGCAGGTTTCCAGATATTGACTGTGCTGGCATGTGCTTCTGGAAAAGAGGAAACGACTGATTCCTAAAAGCAGAAACATCTGCTCAAGTCATGAACACACTTTCTGGCTGAGGCCAAACAGTGGGATTGCTAAAGAAGTCCATGTGCTGCCAGCCACTCTGGCTGGAATCACAGCAAAATGGGTGGTGAACAATGAGCCACACTAGCTCCTCCCTCACACTCAACACAGCATTAGATAAAAAAAAAAAAAATGGTGTTATGGGGCTTACCTTAGTCCTTTCCGGGATGGCTTTTATGAGTAAGGCAAGCAGTGTCATGTTTTCCCCTGGTGTGGATGGAGAAGCAGAAATGTTTCTGCAGGAGACTCATGAATTTCAGAGAAGCAAAACTGTCCTCCTGGGTGCCAGTCTGGTATCCACATATAAACATCAAGATACTTTTAGTAGTCTAGCACCAACAACAAGAAAATACAAATGAGAGATATGAATACTATTGCAATTTCATTCTGGAGGTCTTAACAGGAAACCTCTCCCTTTTTCACCTATGTAAGAAGGAAAACTTCAGTCAAATCAAATGAATGACAGCAAATTCTTAAAGAAAGTTGGTGGCAAAATTCAACTCTGTATCAATGACTAGTGTGTAAATTTATATTCTGCAAAAGCAGACTATGGGTTCAATTTTGATCTGTGATTAACTTTCCCAGGGAAGTCATCAGTTACTGACTGCAAGCATTTGCTGAAATCTTTGCAGAATGAGGACCATAGGGTTGAATGTAGCCCACACAGAAAAAAAAAAAAAAGGTGCATTGTCAATCTGTGGGACATGTTTTGCAGTTCCTACTGCACCTTCCATTACAAATTATTTACTCTTGTTCTCTGCTTCACAGTATTATATGGACATTTCCTGCTTCATAACTGCAGCCTTTGGTCCTGAAATGAGCCCTGTAAGTGAGACCTACAGTAAGGGGCTCTTTCTTCTTCCGGTCTCCAGCATTCATGAAACCGCTTCTCCATCCGCACTTCAGCAATGCACTCAAGCGTGTGCTTAACATTAAGGTCATGCAGGACTTATGTATGTGATTAAAATTAAGCATGCATTTAAATGCTGCATGGAACTGAGACCTCAGTGAGGATGGCTGTTGGATCAACCTGCTATGACCTTTGCTGAGCTGATTATAACTCAGCCTTTGTAGCACTCTGTTTTTCCCCAAAAGTCATAGTTTATTCAACGTGTTTTGCATCAGAAATTTAAATGGTCCTTTTTTTTTTTTTTCTTTTTCCTTTTTTTTTCTAAAACACTATGCAAATTAATATTTATTTTTCTAGCTCTGTAAATATTTGAGATGATGGGATAGATTTCCTACATTGCCCCACCACCAAATTCTGTAACACCTCTTGTACACCAAGTATAAAAATACTTTGCATACTTCTAAAGTTCAAGCAAAGATAAATTTTTATTTATTTATTTATTTATTTTAAATTCAAGTTTCCACAAACCAAGATTAAGAGGAGAAAGAAGAAGTTGGATTTGTGTCTGCATCTGAACAAAGAAGAATGGCTAATCACCCACACCACAAAGACTCTTGCATTGTCTGCTTTTTGGCCATTGTAAAATTCAGAGGCAGATCTGCCTCACTTTCCTTTGGAAGAGCATTCCTTTCTTGCTAAGAGCTCAGAGATGACTCTGAATAAACCTGTAGAATTGAGAAGCAGAAGGAGATTTTTAATTTTTGTTCTGCAGATTCAGATCTATGGATTATGCCAGTATATTACCCTAAAGAAAAATAAAACAAAACAACAACAATAACAACAACAAAAAACATGAGATCATCTGCATCGCTGCTGTAAACAGATTAGCCCATGTCATGTGAAAACTCCTTGTCACACAGCTGGGGTTTAACATACAAGGACTACCCCTCTGCCATGTGGCCCTGCATGTCCATTCACCCTAATGTTATAACTGGAAAATATTTTAATAGTGCTTTTCCAATTTACCTATCACCCATATTATGAACAGAGACAGTTGATCTTGCTTCTGATTTTTAATCCTTCCCCCTTTCTGTCCAGAAGGACTGCTTAACCTAAAACCTTAATCCTTAAGCTTGGAAAGTCTGTAGTCACTTGCCTTCATAACCATGTTAGCTTTATCACTGCATCATCAGAAGTACTATTTTTTTTAACAAAAAAGTCGATGTGCTAAGCCTCTCCTCCAGCATTGCAGCCTTCTGATATTTTAGCCCGAGATGACAGTGTCTTTGACCAGCTTCATGGCTGGGGCACTATTTAATTTTAGATTATATTAATTCATCCCCAGATAGCTGGGAAATCTTGGCTAATCAAGAACAAAAAGGCTACTAAACATTTCATATATTACCTTTATGGAAAAGAGACAGAGCTTTTTCCTTTAAAAGACAACCAAAAACTGGGATGAAAGCCCAGTATTGTAAAGTCAATGAAATCTTCGTCACTGAGATCAGTATACCATAATTTTAACTC
The DNA here is from genome assembly GCF_964211825.1 of Aythya ferina. Lineage (NCBI taxonomy): Eukaryota > Metazoa > Chordata > Aves > Anseriformes > Anatidae > Aythya > Aythya ferina. Next base: position 51,642,904 of record NC_140299.1, on the reverse strand, counting down.
AGATATTTCTTTCATTTCTGGGGTGTTTGTAGCTTTGGCTCTACTCTGCTTCTACAGGCTTTACAATAAGTTCAACCCATTTTCTAACAAGAAGACATTTATATAGTTGAGTGTCTGTATGATGTTTCCCTCCTCTATCCCTGAGAACGGATAATAACCTCACCCTTTATTAGATATGGGAAAAGCACAGAAAAGAGATGCTAAAGAACAAAATTCAGTATTTCTGCCACTAATGGAGGACTTTTTTTCTTCATTAATGCAAGTATCTTGAAGACACACGAGAGCTTTAACATCCTTTTCCTCTGGCTCAGACTTCGGCTCTTATATCCTTTTACCATTCCATCCAACTATGTCTCCACTTACAAATTTACAAATCATTTACAAATCATTTTTTGGTCTTTCCATTCTACCTCTCACCAACTTAAACCTCTCCAGGAATGATTCTTTTAAAGATATACAGAACTTCTACAATACGTGAGATGCCTCTATTTATACGTGATTTACAAAATACATTGCTCACATTTTTATACTTGACTATAAAACTAGGTAATAGGAGATTAAATCAAGCAGGAAGCACAGGGATATACTTCTTTAGTTCAATAGCATTCATGTCAATGAAAAGACAAAATCTCTCTTATTCTAAATGTTTATGTTCCAAAAGTTAAACATGCCTATAATATAACTGTTCATAATTTTCTTTTTTACTCATGAAAAATAAAATCATACACAATATATTGTGCTTGCTTTGTAAAATGTTAACTTTACCTTAAAAAAAAAGAGAGCTAACAAAGACTGACAAGTTTAGACTGAAGTGATTACTTCACATGAAGAATTTCTTCCTGTACAATTTCCTTTTTTTTTTTTTTTTTTTTTTAATTAAAAAGGTATAGGAGAAAATGATGGTCTAGTAAATTAATATCTGACAATATATTTATCAAAAATGAATGAATAAGGACCTAATCGCCCTATCTTGGGGTTTCTGAGAGAGATGCAAAGTAGCTAGATCCTTGATCCTCAACATCTAGAGCTTACTGCCCAACCAGTAGGGAAGGTATGCAAATATAGCGTTTGTTACACAGTATTTCTGGAATTGCAAATTATCATATATGCTGACATAAATGTCTAGATACCTGCAGTGGACAATGAACTCCATCAACCACTGCAATTAACACAGTTCTGCTGAAGAAAATGTTGCCACATGATGCGTGCTGACCAAGGATGTGGGAACATAAAATCTGTGCACCCCTATTAACAGCAGTACTGTTCATGTGCCCACAACAAACATAAGTCGATCATTTTTCCATCATAAGAATACCTCAAATTCCTCCTCTGAAAGGATGCCTGCTTTATTAGCTGCCTGGTAAAATAAAAACATGAGGTTCTTCCTGATGAACAGTATCTTGGCCTTAACCAGAAGTACAAAATGACATCTTCTTCAATTTTAAGAGCTTACAAAAGAGAAATTTCATCTAAAACATGACATGCTCCCTGACAAATAAATAGCAAGACATCAGAAAATCTGTTTAACTTCTGTGTAAAACCTGAGGCCTACTTTGGCTTAGCTTAATGTACTGATGAGTTTTGAATGTAAGTTTTATTCCTAACAGAGAAAATCATTTTGTGGAGATGCTGCAGTGACGAGATTCTGGAATTTAATCCATTTCCTTTTTATTTTCTTTATTAATATTATTTATTTTAGCAGCATCAGGCATGAATAAGACCCCATCTTGTTTGACCATTCACCACAACACTCAAGAAAAAAATAAATACACAATTACCTAGGGTAAGGTATGTAAGATTTGTCACATTAGGTCAGAGTAATCCTGTCTCTTCCAGTAGCCAATAGTAGATTCTTGAGGAATGAATATGATGCCAGAACAGCTCCAGTGACATCTTTCTCTGGTACAGTTAAGCAGACTCTGAATAATAATAATAATAATAATAATAATAATAATAATAATAATAATAATAATAATAATAATGGATAAGCCTCTACAAAACTGTATATACTACTACATACTGAGAGAATTAAGTTGTATAGTTGTCTGTGTCCATATACATAATGTCATGCATGATTGTCTAGAAGGGGCTTCCAGTCAACTTATTCCAGCCTCACACTTTGAACAACAGCTGGCTTACAGGACAGTAAATCCAACAAAACATATCTGACCTGCTGTACCCCAGAACAGAGCTTTCAAGCCAAAGTCTTTGAATATGGTGTCAGAGAATAACACCTAGTCAAGACGTTCACTTTTACTTGAACACAGCTCAGATTTGCAGCTTTGCCCAGACTGATTTTATTGATCTCAGAAAGACTGAACAACACCCCACCACTCCACCCCTCCCAAATAAACTTGGTTGGGAATGAGATAAAACATACATGCTAGCAACAGAAGCAAAAACCACACAGGATCAGGCTACTCACTGTGCTGTGGAAGATTTAAACACAGAGGAATCTGAGGGCCTCTGGGGGAGTTAACACTGTGAGGATGATAGTCACTCTTAAACCCGAGTGTTACTAATACTCAACCCTGTAAACTATTTGGCCAAAATAGAACAGGCAATCCCTTCATTTCTGTAGAACAATCCACACTATATTGAGCTTGGATTGAGGAGCCTGGAGCCTGCCAAAACTTTGACTTTATCAAATGTTCTTTAGTAGCCCAGCCAAAATCAACTTACTTTAACTAGCTGAAGAGCTTTCTGTTCTTTTCTGTTTGGGGTTCATATAGCACACTCATCACTTGGGCCTCTGCGTGTTTCCAGTAGGTCTATTGCATGTCTGTTCTCATATCCTCTTTCAATGGGTTATTTGGGATAGCAGGTACACTGCTTGCACCGTTGTACGTGTTTGCATGCATATAGCTTTCACATACACGTATGCTTGTGGCTATCTATTTGCATGAGACAAAGAAATTTCAAAGAAATACAGTTTCCTTTTTAAACAGCATTGTCGTTTGCAATTGTCCTAATAAGGCCATTTCTTAGCATGGGTGCAAGCCCAGAAGAGGTGCTGTGTTCTTTTCAGCAAGTGTTGTGGTGTGAAGATCCATTTTGCAGACGGAATGAGGGACATTTGTAACCTTGGAAAGCATTGAAAAAGCAGATTGGCACCCCACAGGACATTGTTCTCCAGACAAACAAAGAGGGAACCTTTCTAAACTGAAGAATTGATGGATTCTTCTATAAAAGAGTGAAGTACAAGTGCTTCTAGTAAGAAATGCAGGTCATTCTCAAATGGTTTAGAAGGATGGCAAGAAGGAGCTAATCTTCTGGAAAGAACCATCTGAAAATACAAACAGAACTCCAACAAGTGAATGTGACAGGCAGCCCATAAGCTTTCTTTATCCTGCTGCCTTCTGTTCTGAAGTGTTTGATGGCTTGTCTCAGCAGATGAGACAAGAAACAGCATCATGGAGGAGGGAGGGGAAGCAGCCTGCCTCTGCTTGTGGCAGCCCTTGTAGCTGAAAGAGCAAGCCAGTGGCTGTACTGTGGAGGAGGAGGCAGATGCTGCTAAGGATGATGGGGCTGTGGGGCTACATCCAAAGTAAAACATCACTCAGTGTGAGAAAGAGTAGATGCATCAGCCCTCAAGGTTTGAGTCAAACCCCATTGAGGTTGATGGAAAGCTTTCCATTCATGTGAGTGGAATAAATGAATGATTCATGACATACATTGTTTAGGTGATAGTGAGTGAGCAGTTCCCTAAGACAGGAATGAATTAGAAAGGTGAAGGCTCATAATGTATATGAAGTCTTTTTTAGATACAGTTCACACAACAGGAAGCCTTTGATCTTCAAGATAAATATTACCCTGCCTTCAACAATGTTGAGTACACGCACAATCCAGCAGATATGTACCCTGCAAACTCTAGTCTCTGTTATTATTTTGGTTTCACTTGAGCAACAAAAGGAGACCAACAAAATAGCGGGGCTGAAAAATGCTGGGTGGAAGAAGGACAGAAGCACAGGTCAGGACACTATTTCATTTATGAAACATTGCTCCCCTCGCTTCTGGAATAATCAGATTGGCCTAGGATTCATTTTTCCATTTTTCCCCTCTATATTGGGCAATTCAATACCCAGAAAGCATCCTGTAACCAATCCAACAAACAGCTAAAAGACAGACTTGTAGGTACTTGCACGTGTGGGATTCATCAGGACCTCTTGTATGTCAGATGTAGCAACAAATACTGATTCTTTGCAGACCTGAGCAGAAAACAATGCAACTGCATTAGCAGAGCAAGGATGGTTTGTGCCTCTCATTGCTACACGTAGTAAAAGTAAAGTGCTTACAGCTGTCAGAGGTAGCATAATTAGTGATTATTCCTTTCCTTCTTCATTCATTTACACAGCCAAGTCCACCTATGCCTTAAATTGGGTACAGACACTGTTTTCCTGCTAACTGCATGTTTCCTCAGGCAACATTGGCATTGAAAGGTTCAGTTCAGCTTTTGTGTTGTTGCACCCTTATTACAAGTCTACTTAACTGTGGTCATTCAAACTTTGATTTGCTCACCTTCTTGTTTTACTCCTCTAATTATTTTGAATATACTGGTAAGCAACCTAGGTTTGAAAACACTTGAGAAACGTTAGCTCAGTAAGTATTAGTCTTCGGTATCTGCTATGCCTACACACATTTTAAAGATGCTCACTTCAATTTTATACTGAAGTTGTTTACATATTTGCAATACAAATACTCCTATCAAATTTACCATGATAAATGAAATACAAATTTCACTTGAATTATTCTGTAAAGCTTAATTACGGAGGTTGTAGTTTTCCCAAATTCATACACTAGTGAATGAATATTTGATAAACCCAAATGTTAATAACTTTTAAAATACTATGGCAAAAGTGGTGTGAAAATATCCATTCCATATTTTACACTCTTTAAATCCCCATCTCTGTATTCACTGAATTTCTATTAAAAACGACGATGTTTCAGTGCAGCAGTTCTTCTAATTAAACCTTTGTTGGAGGAAATAATTAATAAAAATATATTAAATATATATATATATATATATATTTAAATTGGATCACCTGGAATTATTTTATCACCTACTGCTAGATACACACATAGACGCATACAATAATTAGTTAGATGACTTTTGAGTTAACAGTTTCTGTTGGAAAACACAGTTTTACCAAAATGCCATAATATGATTTTGGTTATTTTTAATCAGAAAATGAATCATTGAAATTAAACGTGTTGAACTATTCAGAAGAATTTTTGACTGCCTGTTCTGAATCAATCAAAATCTAGTTTCAAAATATCCAAACTTTCATGAAGTCAAAAGTGTATTTCCCAGCCAACTTTATTTAACATTTATTAAACACACCCATTTATGAAAGGAAATCTAAAATGAGAAGTGCCCAAATTCACTGGTGGCCTTTCGTGGTGTGCTTTTTAAGCCTTTAGAATAGGCTTAATTGGGTTTCATTGCATGGCTGAAGTGACCCAATATACTTATTGTTCTCAGGAAGATCAATTGAAAGCCATTGCGTCTTGTTCTTTCTGAGGAAAGGAGAAAATACAGAATGATTTATGTTCCCAAGACCACAAAGAACAGAACCATTCTGTCAGTAGTAGGGAATGGGACTAATTGGACTTCTATCCTCACCTGCAAGAATACTACTTAATAAGCCAAAGAAAGTAATTAACAGTATTCAAGTTTAAGCCTTTTCTACCTTTCATATACACTTTTGAGATATGAAAAGGTTAGATTGACCTCTAGACATACCGTTCCTCATCTTTATAGCATTTGGTTTCAACCCTTTGTTCCAGGTCAGTTCTTTCGTTTGCAAGGCCTTTCCCACCCTGATCTCAACCTTGAATACTCACTGGAGAAAAATGAGCTGCCAAAGAAGGTTGGTAATGAAGGATGAAAGAGACAGTCGGAAGTAGGGATATATTCCTTCCTTGAATTCAAAGGAGAGTAAGTGGGTCCCTGATAGGTTATGGGCTAGTCAGACCTGTATAAAACAGATCCTTATGAAGGACAAGTGAAGGCTGCTGGTTTGTGTGGTCCCCAAAGGACAGATACAAATGAGAGGGAAAAGACGTAGGTGGCAAGCTTGAGCCTGATGGCAGTCAGTGGTGGATTTTAGGAGGCCTTGGATATGAAGCATATACCCTAACAATAACATAGCTTTGCATTACTTCATAGAAATAAGCCTGAAATTATGAGGAAAATAGCCTGGATTGTGATCTTTATGAGGTGTTGATTTTTATTTTTTTCTCTCAGTGATGGGGCAAGCTTGCAGGCTATGAGTTACTGCACAGTAACTCATGAGTTCATATGAGTTATTACCTGAGACCATTTGAGCAGTGGTTTTCTTTTGTGCTGATGAATTTTACATAGCAAGAGGAAGAACAACTGTTATGCAGTAGAACTCGTATGTCTATTACAGTCTTCTTTTTATAACACATGACTACAATGCAAAAAAATTCTCCATTATGCTTACTAATGTTATTCTGGCTGGGACTCCAAGAAAACAAAGAAAGAAACAAACAAACAAAGGGAACAAAAGGAATATGGTGTGAGGCTAACTAATACTGAGAATTACACTAAGCCAATAAAAAGGGGTATCCACCTACCTTGTGATGTGTACTTGCATTTAGGTGGTCTTCATAGGACACATTGGTCTGTATTACAGCAAATCCATTAGTATTTTGGCATTTTCTTCATATAATTTAATAACTTGATGTGGAAAATAACTAAAAGCAAAAACAGTAAGAGGCAGAAAGCCATGAAATAAAGTGTTCAGAAGGAAGAATGGCATATTTGCCTGTCTTTTTTAAAGAGGTAAGTTGATGAAATCAGTGTCTGGCGCTTACACTATGAAAAGGATTGAAGACGAATGATGGAATTTATTGATTTCATTAGGAAACATTAGAGACACTGGAGTGTATTGGTGCTTTTGTATCTCAGGAGCAGGGACTGCTACATCCATCTATGTGAAAGCTAACAAGGATGAAAAATAATAGACCCATTCGACTACAGGCGTGCATTCTGGCCTCAAGCTGCCCATTGCTTGGTTTGTTCACATTTGAACAAGGTTAGATATCCATGGACAGAAGAACAGAGGAGGATTTTGAGCTTGGCAAAAACAGAAGCATCCTGGTGGTAGGATGTGTGTGGCTTGGCTGGAGAGTCTTGGCTGATTGGCAAAAGATCTGGAATCAGATGGGTTCCAGGGCTGAAATGGCAGAAAGCCTTGAATGAAATGAAAACGTTTGGCATGCTTCATAATCTAGGAGTGGAATAAGACTCAGAAATGTGTTCCAAGGTTTCTGCAACAGGGGCCGTGGGTCAGACAAGAAGATTAGACTAAGGTCTTGTCTACACAGGAAATGGACTGGTTATATTGAAATAACGATACTGCTATAGCTTGGCTGGTTAGTTTCCCAGTGTAAACAAGTCCTTAGTAAGGCAAAGAAATCATTATGAGACAGGAAGACACAAGTTTGTCTGGTCTTATCAATCAGAATAGAGTATGGCTGACTTTGAGCTGGTTATTCCAAATATGGCTTTCAGTCCTGCTTGTTAGGGTAGACCAAGGTAAACAACATCTGACAGATAGACATGTTAGCTAGGAAACTAGAGCCCTTCTGGCCAGTGAACACTGAGGCAAGAGCTGCACATTTCACAGGAATGGCAGTGGCCATCTCCTACAACTCACACTTGCCTTGACTGCATTCTTAAATCCTCACACACAAGAGACAAAGAACAAATGAAGAGTTTAACATAAGGGAAGAGGAAGATGTTTGAATGAACTTGTAGAATACTAAAGCATTGTGAATTGGCATTTGGTCAGGGCAATTATGTAATGTTTGATGGAAGAAAAACCTGATTCACACCAGCCCTCTAATCTAGGAAGTGTAAGACCAGGTGTGAGAAAGACATTTAGACCTCCATGACTCCTCACCAGCAAACCACACCTGAGTTGGTACACCAAAGGACCCTTGTTGACATGAAATTACATGGCAGCTTGATTTTCACATTAAAGTTTCTGAAATCTGTGATTAGCTAGCTATGAAGGCAATTAATTATTCAGTACATTAATCTTAGGGACAACTAAGTAGGTAGGCAAACCAATTAATTTATTGGAGTCCCTTTTTTTTTTTTTTTTCTTTTTTTTCTTTTTTTCTTTTTCTAGTATGCCATGGGTTCTTGCACTGGCAATTCCCATCTGAAGCTTGGAAGTTGTCAAGAGGGAAAATAGATATCATCACAGCTCTAGACTTTCTCACCTGGAGGGCACAAGAAACACTTTGAAATTAGGGAATAAAAACGTCAGAGTGTTTCTACTGAAATGATCAAAAGAGAAACAGTTCAAAATGTGGGGACAGCTCTAAAGCTGATGATTAAGTTAGAAGGTGAAGAATGACAATTTAAGAACATATTGAGATGAATGAGAAGGTTCAAGCCTCTTGGAGCTATTGCTCCAGGCTCTTTGCAGGCTCAGAAGAAGTACCTGAATCAGCTGGTGTTTGAGTTACATTTATCAGAATTTCCTTTGCAGCCACAAAAATTAGGAACAAGTTACGCAACACGCAGACTTTGGCCTTGGAGCACAACTGGGCATCAGGCCTTCCACAGGCAACAGCACCTGCAGCACAAATAACAATCTGAGAACAGTACAGACAAGCAGCCACAATAATGATAAGCCAGTCTAAAGTCAGGGAGCAATTTTCAATGCAAATTTGACTGAATTATACCTAACTAACTGCAGCACAGGCTGTTTATGATCCCTATATGCATAATCCACCTACTTGTCTCTCTGAACAGCTACAAAGTTGCTGTTGCCCTCAACTTTTTGTATACAACACATGAATTCTGACTGTTTTCCCTGAAGATGTTAATTTGCTTATGGCTTCATTTTTATTTTTTATTTTGTCACACCTTTCGTGTGATTACTTTTGCTACAGTCACTGCATTGCTTTCCCTTGATACCCTCCATGTCCACTTCTACTTGTCCCAAATACTTCAGCTTGTCATTCCATCTACACCTCAGAGCTCTTCTAAATCTCCTTCACTGGTTGTTACTTACAATCATGTCAAAACTTCTATTTTCTTTTTAAGGAACATCTATTTAACATCTTTGTCAGTGACATGGACAGTGGGATTGAGTGCAGCAAGTTTACCAATGACACTGAAATCTGTGGTGTGGTCAACAATCTGGAAAAAGGGATGCCTTCCAGAGGAACCTGGACAGGCTTGAGAGGTGGGCCTGTGTGAACCTCATGAGGTTCAACAAGGCCAATGGCAAGATTCTACATCTGGGCTGGGGCAATCCCTATGCAAAAATACTGTTGAATTAGGCACTATACATATGTCATAACAACCTCTTGTATTTGGCCATTTAAAATCAGAGCATTCTTGCTTCACTGGTGATATTTCTTTTGTTTTCTCTTCCAAGGCTTTCATTAAATTACACTGTCCACAAGATTTTTTCTCTTGTTACGTATTTTTGTGTGTGTGTTTGTATGTGAAGATTTCAAAAATGACATCAAAAATCATGCTAACATAATATAAGTAACATATCTGTTAAATCTCTGCTCAATCATATTGCTTCTCATTACATTCCATGTCAAGTTTTGATGCTCGGCATGTTTTACTATTAAAATAGTAAGTACCAGCTTGATTGCAGTAATATCTTTTGTAAGACTATACGGGAAAGAGTACCACCCACTTGCAGTTGTCAGATTTTCAGATAAATTAGTTCATTACTGAGGAAATGACGGCTTTTTTTTTTTTTTTTTTCCTGCCATCTTCTTTTGAAATTAATTCAAATATTAATATATTGATTGGACAGGTGACATTTACATAGAGACTGATATGTATAAATAATTGTTACCTTTCTGAAGATAGAATAGGTTGCCGAAATGTTTTTGTAATTATAGGTGGGGATTTTTTTCCAAGTGTACTGATACTATTTATGGACTTCCTTTTGTGTTTTTTCTTTTTCTTTTCACTTTTTTTTTTTTTTTTTTTTTTTTTTTTTTTTAAATCTGTGTGTGTGTCCTACATTCTCCCTATTCACAGGATCCACCCAGTCACCTTCAAGTCTGAAATGTAGACTGGGTTTCCATAAAGAAGTTTGAAAATTCTGATACTGAAATGGTGCTGCCAAAAAGGAAGCAAAACATACCCAGCCATTTCCACACATTAATGTAGAAACTTTAATATTGGAAGATTCAAGACAAATTAAAATGGCTATGGGTTGTGAAATCTATTTTGAAGTCTACACTATAGCACATTTTCCTACATATGCAGTTAACTTTCATAATGACTGCCCACCTCTGACCAGACCAGTATTTAATTTAGTGAGTGGCATCCCTGCCCATGGCAGGATTAGATGATCTTTAAGGTCCCTTCCAACCCAAACCATTCTGTGATTCTATGATTAGTGTGCAACATTGTAAACATGAATTCATATTACAAATGGTGTCTCTTCAATTCTAGAGAACACAACACCTAGCTGGAAAGAAGAAAACTGGAAACAATTTCTACTTTATAAATGAAGCATACTAGTACAGGTGCAACATTACTGGAAAAGAACTGCTGCTTTGAAATACAGCATGTTGAAATAAATGAATGCAGAGAGAAACTCAGCAAAAGACTATACTTTAAAATGTAGGAAGTCAAGATGGGCATTAGGAAACTGGGTAACTCTAGGAAGATCAAAGGACACAAGAAATATGAATTTAAAGAACAGAATATTACCCTATGAGACATCATAGTATCAGAAGTATCATAGTGAAAGTATCAATGGAGAAGAACGTCTGATTTCAAGAAATGGCACCTACAAAGTATTGAAAGTAATTGGTAAAGATTAACCCAATTAGATGTAAGAATGAGCCAGGCAAAAGGTTTGAATTAGCAGTATATCCACTGGAGTCAATGAAGCCAGCCAAATTACATCAGTTGAGGATTTGGCTGACCAAGTGGAGACATGGAATGGGGAAAAAAAAAAAAAAGTGCCGTAAATACACGGGGGTAGAACAAATTAAATCTTATAACAGAGAGAAATGGACAGCAGATGGATAAGGAAGACTTTCATATTCTGTTAGTTCCTAACTTTAGGTCGTGAAAGAAGTCTTTTTTTTTTCTTTTTTTTTTTTCTTTTCTAAAACATCTCCAGTTTTACAGTAGCAGTGACAAGATCTCAGATAGGAATGGTGTGCCCAAAACAAATGATGTGATTAGTAGAATAAGGTAGAATTTTGGCATGCGCTTCAGCAGTGTGCAATTTTCTGCAATGTGCATCCCAATGCTCATAGGGAAAATGAATTGGAATTGACCCATATGTACAATTGGGACTTCAGCAAAAGCAGAGGAAGAAACAACTTCGTTAACAAATAAACTGTAAGCTGAAGCAATTCAAAAGTAGGAGATAAAATGCATTGTTTCCTTTTTATATCTTCAAAGACATGCAAGATGGGAAATCATCTATGCCTGTAATGCTTCCATGGGAAATGAAAATACCTACTGGACTTGCTTCAAAAAATGAAACTTGGGCTAAATTTGTAATGTATCAATAAAAATGTCATCAAACTGCATATACCAGACAGATTATTCAGCAGTACCAGGCACTTCCCCACAAAGACAGAGATGGCCTTGCTCAATTTTATGGTGGGTCTAGAAAAATTAGATATCAGAAATACTGTCTAGGAAGTGGAACTCAAATCTATTGAAGGTTATATATTATACAGGTTGAATAGGACATATGGAATAAAAATTGACTGGCATTTGAGAGCTTAAGTTTTAAAAATAGTGGAGTGCTAGAAAGAGAGATCAAGAGATGGAAGTGTTGCATTTAGATCTTAAAAAAGAGAAAGGAAAAACAGGCATTTTTCCAGCATATGCAAGTAAGAATAGCTTTGTATTGAATTGCAAACACCTAGTAAAATATACAGGGTGAGGTGGATTGAAAAATGACCAGTAAACATAGCCAGAGACCATTTATATCTGACCAATAAACTCAAACTATTTCACAGATCTCTCAGTATCTATCTCTTCTGAAGACAAAATCAAGCTGTTTCTCTCTTGAAGACTTCTTACCAGCAAGTGTAATATCATGTTGGGATATGATATTGCTATACTAATCACCAAGTGGTCATCACAATCCGGAAGGTCTGATGTTGTAAAGTGACTGTGGTTTCAATCTCATTGATTCCATCTAAAACTATGCAGAAGTTAAGTGAAATCCAGCTGTGTGATTGGAATAACTGAATTCTTAAAAGTTAATTTGCATTTATAGCGAAGAATATTTTGCATCTAAACATTTCAAATGTGCCAAGTGAAATGAACTAAACTTTATGGTCATTGTTTAGAGAGTAAGAAATGAAGTCAGGATGTGTCTTTAGTTACTCAGAAAACCCTTGTCACAGTAATTATGGATTTCCCCCCAAATCAGTTTGTTGCCTGTATTCTGGTGACAGCTAAAACACCCTTTTGATTGACTGTATTTTATCCATCTATTAAATCACGTTTATCATTTAAAGGAGAATACACACTGACGTAGTACTTAGTAGAGGTCTGGGGCCATTTGTAGTTCATGTTTCAGTTACTAAGGATGTGCTCTGTTTGGTTCCAACCCAGTTAATTTTAACGCTTATGGAATTTTTTCATTAAATCTGCTGGGAATTTGACTGGTCTCTAAACACAAGGTTTTCTGCTGCCTGCGCTTTTCAAACATGTTCTGAGGTTGGGGAATCAATGATATGTAGTACTTACCAAATCCACTCTGAAGTTTACTTTAGCCTTCCAGCACTGCATGCCCATTACTCTTGACTCATGCCTAAATTAAAAGGTTCTGAAGCAGGATTTGTTCTCTTCATGAACTGACTTATTGGCACCTGGTCTTGGTGTAGAGTTTCTGAGGAAATTTGAGGGTACAAAAAATAACCATGAGTTTATCCAAAACATCTGACAACTGAAGATTCAGTTTCCTCGAGGGAGCAAAAATTTTATTTCTAGCAATTTCAAGCTATACATCTATCCAATAATAAAGTGACATCCAATACCCAGCTGATACAAGACCTCATGAGCATTCTTCCCTTAAGCTTCCTACCAACATAAAGGTCTACCTTTCTATGGGTCTGCAATGTGTACTATATTCTGATTTGGCCCTGCAGATAATAGTGATCTTATAATGGAGAGCTTGCTTCTGGAGATTTCAGTCTGAGCACTGCCAGAAATAAAATGCTTCAAATTTTATTAGCAGGCTGAAAGTTTAGGTTTTAATAGAAGACTCTTCTGAAGGGTTCTTGAGAGCTTGGATTTGGATTATTTGCATGTAAACCCTCTTGAATGCACTGTCCTCACAAAGATTGTTTGCTAAAAGAAAATTTGATGAGTAGATATCTCTTGTCTTTCATAGATCAGAGTAGGATTTCTCTGCTTCCAACCAACCAGTTTCTCCTCAAAGTCCTTCACAATAACGAAACCCTTGGAGGCTAAAGAAATAAGTAAGTTGCCAGGGTAAAGGTCAGAACAGCACATTTCTAATCTTCTTAGATAGGAGAGTGAAATTCTCTCAATAGCTGCAGAACATAATATTCTAGAGAGAGTGATATTCAGTTCTCTAGTGAGCTGATACAATGCTTACCTCTTGCATAAAGACTGAGAAACCTTGCCCTGGTAGGATAAAATAGCCATGAAGAAGTGAAGAATAAATAGGAAGTTCACTCAAGCTTGTTGCAGGAAAAGGAAGAAAATCTTCCAAATCTAGGAAGAAAAAAAAAAGGTCACTTTCAGTTCTGTGAGTGGACATGAACAACAGTGCTTCACTGTTGATTATGTATAGAGAAGTGTCCTTTCAGAGTTTTATTTTCCACATTGCTTTCCTAGTGTCTCCAGCTCACTAAGGCCATGCTCACTGTCCATGCTAAATGTATTAGAGTTTTTCCGTCCTGAGGACTTAATTTAAGCCTATGGGGAAATGTTAAAAAAAACTAATAATAAAAATAAAAAATGAAAAGATAAATAAAAATGGGAAGGCAGAACAGCACCATCTTGAGCTTCTTGTGGTCTGCTCACCCCTCTGCTTGTGGCCTTCCATCTGCGGGGCTCACTCTGCAGCCTCCACGGACTTCCAGTGGCTGCAGAAGTGGGACATGGATTTCTGGCAGAGCAATGGGGCAATGCAACTCTGAATTGCACACCAGTGAAGACCTGGCCTGGGGATAAAGATCTGGGCCCAGGCTGGTCAGCTTTTCTGGGTCAGAAAAGGTGTACACAGTCCAAGAGGCTGGAAACGGTTTTCTCCTTTCTTTCCCCTGGCCTCATGGTGGAGCATCATCTGCCAACCTCAGGTCGGGGGAGGACAGGGGGACCTACTTGTTTTATTTCTATTAATTAATTAATTTATGTTTTTAGCCCAGAGCACCTCTTCCTGTGACCTCTGCCAAGGCGGCGGTGGGACACAAGCTCTGTGAATCCGGAGGCAGGCTGACATTCCTGCTCAGCCCCCCCGCCCGGGGTCGGTGCCGGCTTTTCCCCCGTCCCCTCCCCGCTGCCGCGCTGCCCGGCACGGGAGGCACCGGCGCCTTTGTCTGCACCCTCATCTCCTCCGGCGTCCCCAGATGCCAGCACCGGCGGAGGTGCAAACTATCTGCATTCCCCTTAATGGGACTGTTAACTCGCCGGGGTAATTAGGGACAGGGGGGTGTCAGCGCGGTTAACCTCTTTATCGCTGGGCACGGCACCGGGACGAGTCGGGGGGGCTGCCCAGCTGCTCGAGCCTCCCCTGCACGCCCCCTCCTCTCCCCGCGGGGGTCCTGCGCCCCCCTGGACTTGCCCTCCCCACCTCCACGGGAGCCGGCAGCCCGTCCCCGTTTGAAACCAGTCGTGCGTGGACACGGGGGGGCTCCCCCCTCTCTTTTCTCCGGCGGCCGCCTTTTGGTGGGCTCCCGCAGCCCAGCGTGTCCACCTCGCCGCCCGCTTCCCCCGCCAGCGCTCGCAGCCCGGAGGGGAAGGCAGAAAGTCTGCGGGACGAAGTTATGGACCACCAGACCCCTGGAGAGAAGTCCCCCGCCCCGGGCACCCCGGCACTGCCCTCCAGCGCCGGGATTTCTCCAGCAGCCCTGACCTTCATCCCCCCGAGATCCCCACCCGCGCAGGTGGCCCCTCGTGGGTGCCCAGAACCATGCTGCGGGGGAGAGTGCAGGGTAGTGCTCCATGTCTACATCCGTGAAGACACTTATTTTATTTTATTTTATTTTATTTTATTTTATTTTATTTTATTTTATTTTATTTTATTTTATTTTATTTTATTTTATTTTATTTTATTTTATTTTTTAATTTATTTTTATTTTTATTTTTCATTTATTATTTTATTTTATTTTTATTCTCCCAGGTGTGATGCCCACTGTTCCCAAGAACCTTCATTCTGAAACGGAATTGTTGCTTCCCTGGAGGGTGGCTGGTCAGAAGTCAGGTGTTTTGGGGTTTGTGGTTGTAGGGTTGTTCTGTTTTCCTTTTTTTTTTTTTTCTTTTTTTCTTTTTTAATTTAAAATACAATGCTGAGAGACAAAGAGGTAAATTATCTGCCTCGGCGTTGATGGTACGTCAAAGATTGCAAAGCCCAGGCGCTCTCTTCCTGCGAAGAGGATGATTTATAGAAAATTGCAGGCAGAACACATGCACATTCTGGCAGCCTTAAAGACAGTCCCTCCCTTTTCCTTAATGTTCTTTTATCAGCTTCTTAGGAGGTGTCCGCTTCATTTGTCTGCATGAAACCAGTAGTCTTAGTAGGAATCCCCAGTTCTGATGTTTTTTGCCCTTTTCCTTAAGAAGGATTCTCTAAATCCAACAGTGCTCCTTCTGCCCAGATATTATCCTTCCTCCTATTTCTCACAGCACTTGTTTGGGGCGAGGGGGAGAGCGGGGGGGAGCGGAAAGAGGAGAGAGGAGGAGGGAGAAGATCTTTCTCCTGTTTAGTGATTAACTTGCACGGCTCAAAGAGAAGATTTAATAGGAGAGATCCTGCCTGTGTGCTTTGTACTTACGGCACTCTTGCGGATGGGAAGACCGGAGAGTGCATGGGTTTAATGTTTGACTAGTACCTGGGCGACCGATTTTTGTTATTTTATTTTATTGCTATCGTTAGAGTTTCTGCATTTGGTCTTCAGCTAAGCTGGGAGAGTTCAGACAATGAAGTCCTAGCATGCCTGACCTCTCCCAGAGCCAGTAAAATCTGGACTCCTTTAAGAAGATCATCTCAGCTTCAGCACTCACACAAAACTTCCTCGGAGCCGGGGAGAGATCTCCCCCTTCACCCGAACCGGAGCTCTGTGGTTCTAGTCTCTCTTCCACCCATGCAAACTGTAGCGCTTGAGGGCTCGAGAAATCCCAGTGATGTTCCAATACCAGCCATGCCCTTGTGCTCAAATTGATTTTCCCTCACTCCCGTGCATTGATTTTATGAGTCTGCACATAACCCCTAATCCCCCCACTCCCCCCACCCCCAGTGTTAGGCATAACCCTAGAAAGAATCTGACCTGTTGTTGTAGAAAGAGTGGAGGGCTGGGGGGGAGGGGGGTCGAGCAAAAGAAGTAGCTAAGCACAATGCTTAATAGAACGAGGCTAAATATAAATGCAGACTACAGCAGCTTTGTCTTTCCTTGCTTGCCTTCATCACCAAGATACCTTTCTTTGTGAGCCTTGATCGTTTCTTTCCTCGGTTTAAATAATCAGTCACAAAAGAACAGACAACTAGGTGTTGGAAGGCATAAAAGTTATTTTAAGTAGGATTATTTATTTTATTTTGCAGCCAAAAACGTTTCACCAATGTAGGAAGTGATTTTGGTGCTCGGTAGTACAAGCTCTCTTTTCTCCTAAATGCTTGTGAGAAATAAAAAACCTGGAGATGACTGTCTTTATTTCCGGGAGTAGACTTCAAAATACGTGCCAGAAATGGACAATTTGAGTCTCCTTTCTCCACATCAAATGCGAGCTGGAAGGGGGATTAAAAACCAACCACGTGGTAGATCTGGTTTTATACTTTGCAACCTCCAGCTCCATTTATGTTCTTTACCCTGCTCAGGGAAGATTAGCCTCTAGATGGATGTGTCTGAGGGATCACCTCAGGGGCAGATCTGCATGCAGAAACCGGTTTTTGCCATGGCTGGAAGAGAGCTATGACCTAGCAGAGTGCTCCATCTGAGCGGCTCCCCCAGCATCGCAGGAGCTGCTGAGAGCTCCTGTGCAGGAAGCTTTGTGAAGGCAACAGCTTGGAAGGGGAAAGCTCTTCAGATCTTTCCCCCTTCTTCTCCTCCTCCCTGGCCCGTGAGTGATTCAGTGTCCCAAACCTTAACTTTTTGTTACCACCTTCCTCCTCTTAATCTCCTTCATCTTCAACACCTCCTCCTCTATCACTACCATCTTCTCCTCCATCTGTCTGCCTCCTGGATCTCTCTCTTGTTTGCTTGCTTTCCCCCCTCCTCTTCCACCTCCCTCCTTCTCTTTCTTCTTGCCTTTTCCTCCTCTCTTTTCTTCTCTTTTCTTTCTCTTTTTCCTCCTCTTCCCCTACACGTTGTTGTTGTTGTTAGAAAGGATTCTTGCACCCCCTGGTGCTCTTGCGTTTTGTGTGGTAGGAGAGGAGATTGTCTTCTTTCTCTCTCTCCCTCTGGTTGCTCATTATTCAGAGAGAGACACAGAGGGTGAGTGAGAGAGAGAGAGAGAGACGGATATCTCAGGTCATCTGCAGCTGCAGCAAACCAGTGAAGGAGAGAGAGAGAGGGAGAGAGAGAGAGGGGGGGAAAAGCAGGGAAAGATGGCGATCCTCCATTGCTGAGACCTGGCAAGGAGCACATGAGACTCACAAAACAACTTCCACAACAATAACAAGAAGAAGAGCTAGGCAGAGAGGAAGAGGAGAGGAGACAGCAGCAAGAGCAGCAGTGCCGGGACGCTCCTGTAAGTTCTTGCAATTAAAACCCATCTCCGGTTTGGCATTGGAGAGATCATCTCTCATGTGTATATATATATCTTTTTGTTTGGTCTTCTCTGTCTTTCTTTCTTTCCACCACCTTCCTCTGAAATCCATTCATTCGGCCAACGGAGGAAGGAGGAAGAAAGAAAGGAAGAAAAAAAAAAAAAAAAAGAGAAGAGAGGGAGCGAGAGCGGGGTGTTTTGTTTGAGAGAAGTCTCTTGCATGGAGGAGGAGAAGAGGAGGAGGTGCTGGTGGTGGTGGTGGTGGTGGTGGTGGGAGGAGGAGGAAGGCGGTTAATTAATTTTTTGTTGTTGTATTAAAGGGGGGGGGGGGGTATGGGGAGATAAGTGAGATATCAGTCGAGCTTTCGGGGTGGGGGTGCCCGTGTGGATATGTGTGTGTGTGCGAGGTCTGGATGGTGCTGTGCGTGTGGACTTGGATCAGAGACGGGAGAGACACGGAGGAGAGAAAAGCTCCGTGCTGGCACGACCCAGGCAATCGGGTGACCTCTTTCTTCCTTTCTTTCTTTCTCTCTCTCTCTTTCTTCCTTCCTTTCTTTCTTTCTCTCTCTCCCTCTCTCTCTCCCCCTCTTCCTCTCTTGCTCTTTCTCCTCGTCCCCTCTCGCTGCCCTCTCTCTCGCCGCCGGCGAGGCTGGTCCCTCACCCCGCCGCTGGTGCCCCCGCCGCCGCGCTCCTCCACTTGGGATGCGGGGGTCCCCGGCGGCGCCGGGGCTGGGGGGCTGGTGGTGCCCGCAGGAGGTTGCTTGGAGGAGGACAGCGTTCAGCTGGAGAGCAGGAGCCATTACACACGCTTCTGCTCTCCTTTGAGAGAAAGAGAGCGAGAAGGGAAGAAAGGAAAGGGAAGGAGCCCACTTCTTCTTGCTCACTTCTCCGATGTCCCTACCTTTAAACCAGGCAAGGGAGAAGGAGCTTTCTCCCCTGCCCCTTTCTCCACCACCCGGAGCAGCTTTCTCCCTATCTCTCCCCCTCTTTCCCTTTCTTTATCTCCCTGTCCTCCATTTGCAAGCTGTCTGCTTTGGTTCCAGTCCAGGCTCCACAACACAAAGCTTCTCCTCGCTCTCGCACACATGCACACACAGTCTACAGGCTCTTTATGTCTTCTGGAGTAACCTTCTTCTCTCCCCCCCCCCCCCGCGTCCTCTTAGCATTGTGGTTTCTATTCTCCACACAGAGAGATCCTCCTGGAGCTTCATGTAGTTGTGATCTGATAGGATTTCTCCCCGCCTCACATCCCTCTTTTGGGGGAGAAAAGGGAAAAGTTTCATTCGTTTTTCTGGTGTTTGGAAGGAGAAAGACCTTCAAGTTTGAGTGCTTTCTGCTGCTGCTTTTGTGTGTGTCTGTGGGGGTCTGTTTGTCTCATGAAGCTGCTTGCATGTCTAAGAGGAAGTGACTAGTTTGGCAGAGAGCTGTGATCTGAGTCAGGTAAGCCATGTCATGTTCTCTAGCTCCACCAGAAAATGGAGGAGAGAGAGAGTAGACAAAGCTGAGATGGGAAGTGCTCCTAACATCGTGGATGTGTCTCCATGTTTTGAAGCTTTGCTGGCAGAAGCTGGCTTAATCATGATTTTTTCCCCTAGGGTTTCTTCAGTTTTTCAATGTACAACATTGTGATGGGTCTTCTCTCTGACTTCATGCTATCAGGAAATGAGGATTGGAGGAAATTGCTCAGATTCTCCTTCACACAGAGAAACACATCCTCAGGCTTTTTTACTCTTATGCTTTCATGTGGAGGTCACCTTTCTAGACATTTTTCTTTGGTTAAAGACCACAGAATTTAGGAGGTTGATCAGTTGACCAAAGAATTGTGTATATATGCTTATATTTATAGATTTTTGAAAGCATTTGGAGGTAAGTGCGCAGAGATTGAGGCTGCTCAGGTTCTTCCAGAGAATGTCATGAAATGTCATTTTTTTTTCTAGGTGATGCTGTTGATGCCTGATTTATGGGATTTTTAACTTCTGATTTTCAAGAGCGTTCCTTCTTTTGGATTTATTTTATATTAAGATGGAATATTTCTCCCCACTCACTAGGTTGCATTAAAACGATACTGGCAAGCTTTTAGTAGGTTCCTCAGAGCATCATAAAATACACAATTTCTCTTGGAAAAGAAGCAGTTTTCACAGCTGTCTTTTTTGGTGTCTTTAAACTTTTTTTTTTTTTTTTTTTTTTTTTTTTTTCCCTGAAAACTAATGGCAACATTGTTATGATTTTAATGTAATTATGGAAACCTAAGATCTTTAAAGAGAGATAGCAGTTGAAAAGGAATTTGTGTGATTTTTTTTAGCCCACCTTTTAATATGAAATCAGTTTTAGTAGTCTCAAACCAGGCCTCACTCTTTTCCCACCAATCTTGATTTGCACATCAGATGCGTAGTAGATGCAGTTCCTCAAAAAATTCAAACTACATGCTGAAATGCATGAGGTGGATACCAGGATGCAGTACTACTGAGTTTGAACGCACAGCTCCATAGAAAGGTAGCATTCATATGTAGATTATTTTGAAGCATTTAAGAAGGAATGTGTTATATATGGGAGGTATATGCTATAGAATAGGAGACCAGTGAATCTGAATCAAAACACACTCCCACGTGGGCACCAAGAATAGAAAGATTTGATGACTGTAATCACTAAAGATGAACTTGGGATCCAGCTACTGCAAGGTTAAAATCAATGTCCTTGTTTCATTATTCCACAGGAAAAAATTGTGTAGTATATACTCTAATATTATTGGAAAGTATACTGCATTATCGGCTGTGCATTTTGTTAGTTCAGGTTGCTGATAATGTCACACAAAGTACTGAGATACCGTGGTTATCTCCACCCTTCTGAAATGAAGCACTTTCAGAGGTGGACTATGCAACATACCATTTCATGTATGCTTCACCTTACATTTTGACAAAATAAGAAGGGAGGTTAACTGTCTTTTTTTTCTCTTTTTTTCTTTTTTTCCTTGATGTGATGTTCATTGATGCACTTTACAATTTCTGTACAGGTCTAAATCAGCAGCCACTGAAGATAATAGCAAAGTCCTCACTGACCTCTGCTGGTTGGGTCAGATCCTATGTATCCATTCTCTCTATTCAGTATATTGTCTCCATAGGTATCTGATCGTGTTTCATAGTTCAAAATCATGAATTTCCTCTTACTTCTTGAGAAGTCAACTCTGTTTACACTACAATGTGACCTGCAGATACATTGTTCATAAATGTGGCACGTGCAATACAAGAACAAGGTTGAGATTTAAGCTGTGGATCTTGATGGGAGGGCATCTTGCCCCTCTCCTGTGGTGACAGACACCCTAGGAAAAAGAACATTTTTGCATTGGTTTGTATTGGAGAGTGGTGTTATTTATGGGTGTTTTCTTTACTATGAGACTGAAATTATCTTTAGAGAAGAATATTCTCATTAATGATGTTCCTTATTTTAGTCTGCCCAGACTGATTTTAACCTTACTGTTAGAAGACTAGCTGAGTGACTTTTATTTTTCAAAACAAAAAAGCAAAAAATGAAACAAAAGGCTTCCAGGGGATCTAGAATAATAATTCTAATTCAAGAGATAGTGGTGACCAGTATGTTTCTTGTCATCAGACACAAATTTCTTCATTCAGATATTGGGCTTCAATTGCTTTTGACTTATGAGCACACACAGTTTGTCCATGGTGCAAGATCTATCAGAAACTGCATTCATAGCTTATTGTTCAGTATATAAACTAGCTTTTCTTAATCACTTTTCTCAACCCCACCAAACAAAACCTAAGGACCACTGCTTTAAAAATATTTCAACAAATAGTTGATTTCCTTATGCATTTTTATTAGGTTAAAAATGAACTACATTCTGGAGAAACTTAAAACATCATGTTTAGAATTTCTTTCCATTGGTTTTAAAAATAATTTTGATACAGGAGGAAAACTAAAAATGTGTTGTATATGCCCAGGCAGTGAGGAATATGAGTACACAGTTGGATGCTGGAAATGGAAAGTAGTATAACTGCAAACACAAGTGGAAAAAAGATGGTCATTTTAATTTAGTAAAATTTATAATAAATTTTATAGTGTTGTGAACTTTGATTTAAAGGAGAATTGTCTCTTTTGAAGACATGAGTAATTAAAGAGTTGATAAGTATTGGAGAAGAACTGCTTTCAACATAGATGTCTGGACAGCTGGCAGGTGTTACACTGGGCCCCAAAGAATGGACAAGTTTAATTTTAGTCTTAGAAAGGAAATGTGAAGAACTAAAATCTTATAATAGTACAGGTTACCATTTGAGGAAGGTTACTTCAGAAAAGCCCAAAGATGCCTCCTGAAATTTGGAATTCCAAGAAACAAGTGTAAATGAGTTTTTTTTCTGTGAGTTTTCCTATGATTCCAAACAACATGTGGAGTTACAGTATAAATTGAGATTGCTCTATTTTTGCTATAACACTTTCTCTGCATGTTGTTGTGGATAATTACTTAAACTGAGCAGAAGAACACTACTTTGAGCTTCATAATAGGGCAATGTGAGTAAATGAAGTAGGAAACTGCAGAAAAAGGACTTATATCTGCGAAATTATTGAAAAGCTATGTAGTATTCATTTACTCACATTACCCTATTATGAAGCTAACACTAACCAAACGTAGCAACAAAACCTGTAGAGCAATAATTATCAAAAAAGAAAAAATCCTCACCAAAAAACACCACAACAAAAAATGAACTGAAATACTGAAAAGAATGTTTGGAAGAAGCACAATGGTAGAGGAAGAGAGATACTCTTCTGACAGATCAGGAAAGGTCCATGAAGACCCATGTCATCTTTGAATCATTTCAGGTACTATGTTTCCCTATATTTTGTACTTTGGTATATTTTCAATGTACTGTAGCAGAAAATAATATAAATGCTCTTTTTTTTCCTTAATCTTTGTTTTGAACTGAAATCATGTCTTTCATGAACTTGTTCCAGAGGAAAAAGGTCTGCTGTTACTATCAGCTGTATGATTTGCTTAACACTTGAAGGATGTGATCAAGTATGAAGTTCTAATTGCTGGCTTTAGTAAAATGTTTAACTTCATCAAGCTAAATGCTTGCTATCTTTTCAAAGAGTTGCTTCCATCTAGAGTGCTAACTAATCAAGCAGTCTTGAAAGGGCTTGTTTAATGGAAATCTTTCAGGTAGCATTAAGATATAATATGGGCCCACAGCACATGAGCAGCTGTCAATGAAGTATCAATTGAGGAGGGGATGAGGAGAACTGCCACCTTGCTCTTCAGGGAGTGAAAGCGAGGGCAATTTAGAAGAGAAGAAAGGAGAATGATAAGAATTAAAGTTGCATAAAGATCTGCTAAACTGCAGAAACTTAAGTTCCTCAGAGACAGGAACTCAAAATTTTTAATGAAAGAGGTCCTGGAGAAGGTGGTGTGGTGTAAGTCTTCAGCTGCTGGCAGAGACACAGTTAACATGTAAACGGTTGAACTTCAGCATGGCACTTCTCCAAATGAGTTGACTGTTGAAAATAAAATGTTCCAGAAGAACTGGGAGAACAGGAAAGAAGTTAAAATAGCATGGCTTGTATGCCAGTGCTGAAAGAAGAAAAGGGGGGAGGAAGGGAGATAGCTCAACTTATGATAATTATCTTGTTGGTTGTAGTGAAAAGGCTCTAGCAGAAGTTTCCAAATGAGGGGACTAGATTTAATGCAATCTTAATTTATGTCCTGAGTTCTGGAAGTATTAGTCTACTTTCAGCATGTGTTTGGGAAGTTGAACACATGCGTAAATAAAAAGTCATATGAGATTGTTTTGGGGTTTGTTCCATTTTGTTCTTTTAACTTTGGAAACAATACCAAAGATCTAAAGTCTGACACTTATCTCTTGAGTTTTATGAAGCTGTGCCAGATGTTGCAGTACAAACACAAGTCTGGAGAGTTTTGAAAGAGGGGATGAGATGGGGAAAGGGAAATCTTTATTTAGGGAAATCTTTAATTTCTGGTGTCTGATATTTGAAATATGCAGGCTTATGTACAACTTTGTGTTTTATTTTTATTTTTTTATTTTATTTATTTATTTTTTCTCTGTGTTCTCTTCATCTCTTACTGGTTCAATGTCATGGTACAGTTGCTTTGTTCAGCTTGAGTCAGTATCTGTTACAGCAGTCATCTCAAAATATCCTTGCTTAATAAAACTGATTAAAGGAGCTTTACTTTAAGCAGTGTTTGGAAAAAAACCTTTCCTCCACTATTGGTTGTGATTGGTTTGTAGTCATTTTTTGATACATAATGATTATCAGAACATCAGTCCCAGATTTAGCCGTACTACTATACCTTTCATTTCCTCTTGATCTTCACCTCATTGTTTTTGGCTATTTTTTTGGCAATTGTTGTTGTTGTTGTTGTTATTATTATTATTATTTTGTATATAATGATAGACCTCCATAGCTGCTGTCCGTAGGGAATACAGTGGGTTTTTGGCTGGGGCTAGAAACCGTTTTGTGGGTAGAAGATCGTAGGATCTCTCAAGAAAAACAATCAGTTTGGTAATTTAAAGAAGATGGAAACGAGACATCTGAGGATGTGCAGTCATTGTTCTTGAGTGGAGTCAAACACAGTCGCTTTAAGAATACATTTAATAATGTCAGCATAAGGAGCTGTAGGCACAGTGTCAATGTCATGAGTGATTAGGAAGGACTTACTGAGAGCTTATCAGGGCAGCAATCATTGCAAGGCCACTGTGTTGAGGACAAATAATTCTGAGAGAACACTGGACTATGGTTAGTTTTTCACTAGTTAAATTAAGAATTTAGTTGAAGTGTGTAGCTTGTTTTTTTTGTGTGGTGGAAGATAAGAAAAAAATCTAATTGGGAATGTGCAGAAAATTGAAGTTATTCTACACCTGTGGGAGAGAAGAAGCTAGATGCTTGTACTGTATGCCAGGAAGATGCAATTAATAACTTGCTGTTCATTTACATAATGGGTGGTTAGCAGCACTGGACAGTGTATTTGAAGCACTTTTTTTTACAGGTATAGCCTCTGTGATGACCTGAAGATTAAGAAGGGGGATGTTCAGCACTGGCATTACTGTTGCTATTAAAAAGCTCTGGAAAGGGGCCTGAGAACCCCAGCTGCTGTTGTGGTGGAGGAAGTCAGGCCTTCAAAGGATACAAGGATTAGAGTGTCAGGAAAAGTAAATGGTAGCATCAGCACAAGTAGAAAATAGGCATAGCTATTCAGCAAACAGAAAAGTAGGCTAAGGCATGCCATAATTATGTGTAGTGGAAACTTGCTGCTAATAGAGCAATTGCGTGGGGTAGAGAGGCAGGAGAATGATTTTTCAAGACAAAACAAAGCAGACATTGCAGAGAATGATATAGGAAGACTGAGGATTCAGTGTGCTTGTGATAATGTGAAAGAGAAGACTTTGTTTTGAAAGATGCTAAAAATGGAATCTTCTGATGTACATGTGGTCACTGTTTCCGTGGCCTTGTAGGACAATAGGGGCTTCTTTGCACTGCCCGAATGAGCAAACTCTTCCTTCCCGCTTGCAGCTCTTAAGGTTCAAATAGTGCTGCTTCAGGGTGGTAGCAGTAGTTGTGGAAAGAAGGCATCACAGGATATTCTTTTTGGGAAGAAGATGGGTCATACTGTATTGGTCTGTTGTCATGCAAATATTTCAAAATCTGATAGCTACTTATCACAAGAGCCAGGCAAATTCATCCCTCTCAAACATTATCCCTAAATATTTCATTGCTGTCAAAGAAAAGAGCAGAATGGGTGAATGTGACACCCACGACCTGTTTTCCAGCAGCCTATACTTTGAGTTTCTCCTGATTTATCAAATAAACAGAGTAGCCAAGGTAAGACTACATGTGCTGGAAAATATGCGTACAGCATGAGTTTGATATTCTGGGAGGTGCATTCTTCACCAACTTGGTTGACTTGGTGAAGATTTAAATAAATGTCTAACTGAGAAAGGGATCATTAATAAAGGGTCTGAATGCCAGAATGTGGTCTAAAGGCCAGAATTCAGCTGTGTGATGATAATATTTTTTTTTCCTGTCTTCTTCCCTCTTAATGATGTTAAATTGACAGCTCACATTGTTCCATATTTCCTATGTCAGGTTTTGCAGAAATTTTAGATGGATTCGTGAAGGTGTTTTTTGACATAGGCCCTTCCCTTCCCTTCCCTTCCCTTCCCTTCCCTTCCCTTCCCTTCCCTTCCCTTCCCTTCCCTTCCCTTCCCTTCCCTTCCCTTCCCTTCCCTTCCCTTCCCTTCCCTTCCCTTCCCTTCCCTTCCCTTCCCTTCCCTTCCCTTCCCTTCCCTTCCCTTCCCTTCCCTTCCCTTCCCTTCCCTTCCCTTCCCTTCCCTTCCCTTCCCTTCCCTTCCCTTCCCTTCCCTTCCCTTCCCTTCCCTTCCCTTCCCTTCCCTTCCCTTCCCTTCCCTTCCCTTCCCTTCCCTTCCCTTCCCTTCCCTTCCCTTCCCTTCCCTTCCCTTCCCTTCCCTTCCCTTCCCTTCCCTTCCCTTCCCTTCCCTTCCCTTCCCTTCCCTTCCCTTCCCTTCCCTTCCCTTCCCTTCCCTTCCCTTCCCTTCCCTTCCCTTCCCTTCCCTTCCCTTCCCTTCCCTTCCCTTCCCTTCCCTTCCCTTCCCTTCCCTTCCCTTCCCTTCCCGTGGCCAACTCTCTAAATCTTGGTCTTAATTATTTGAATTCCTTAAACCATCCATTCCTCTTTTCAGTGAAATAGCCATAAATAGAATATAATGGAGATATTGGAAATTAAGACCTTGGTACTAGATTTTTTGCACTCAGTCAAAACAAAACCGTGTGTATGTAGGAAAATAAAAAGTTCCTTTTGGGAGTGGTTCTGTTGTGTGAGATTGGACCAGATCTCTTCTGTTTGCAAACACTTGGAGATGGCAACTGGAGATATCTGAGACTTTTCTTCTATGTCATTGCTCTCATTCTGACTGATCATTTTTTCTCAGGTATGTTACTACTTGTGGTGAGTATGGAAGAGGCTAACTATGTATACAGCATCTACTTAGCTTTAGTTATTAATGCATTAAAATCTGGGAAGGAATGGCCATGAGGACTCATCATGTTTCCTATGTTGTGTGACAAATGGTACTGTCAGAAACATAAATAAATGTCAATAAATCATTTCAAATTTGTTCATATCTCTTTATTTGATTGGAAGCTCTGATCATACATTTCAGTTTTTATCTTCCTTGGCTGCATCTAGGTGGCTTTGGCTGCAAGATATAGGACCTCCAGCACTGATAGGCCCTGAAACTGTGCTTCTAGCATGCCCAGCTGAATAACTTGTCGAGTGTAAAAATGTTAACAAATGGATGATGGAAAACTGAGCATAGCCAGGCAGCTCTCAACTTTGTTAATTAACTTCCTTACTGCTGAATTTTGTCTGCCTTCTCACATGGCTGTAGCTTGCAGCCTTGCAAGAAAGGGTTTGGATTCCTGGCCAGGAGCGCATCCTGAAAGTTGAATTCATGTAACTTGAAGTCAGTCTGGACTGGTTCTTTTTGGTCTAAATGACCTTTTATCTTTGGTGGGGGAGGGCAGTGGGGAGAAAGCATATCAGCTTTCAACTATGTCAGGTCATATAGAGGTCAAGTTCTCTTGTCTGTGATCAAGCATATGGTGTAAAACAGCCCTGAGCATGATAGCACCAGGGCCTGGGGAGAGGAGGACCTTATCGGGCCTTCAGGAGGTAAATATGACCGAAGGCCATTGTGTGAATCAGCATGTATGGTGGATCTTCACTCAGGAGTTGCAGGAGTCATGTTTTTAACCCTTTGGTGGTTCCGGCTCCTGGCGTGTTTCCATTCTGCTAGGTTGAGAAGAAGCTGTTGCTTCTCAAGAGCATGCAGATTTCTCTTGCCAAGGTGATATGTGCACATAACAGACTTCTTAAACCCCTGATTCCAAGGGCATAACTGTATTATTCACTGAAGCTGCTGAAAAAAATGAGTCAATATATTCTGGGTCTCCCAGCTGCATGAATAAATGAGTAAATCTGAATTATTTTAAAATGATCAGATTACAGAGCTGATAAACTACAAAGATTTTTCCATTCAACTCCCTCTTCACAAATGCACTGCTCTCCTTCTACGGTGGAGCAGGAGGGAATACAAGATTTTCAGTGTGTTGTGCTCCCAAGGAACCACACAAAACTGCTAAGGTCCCTCTCAGAAAATGTCTTTGAGACCAAAAGCCTTGAGTCAGAAGTTGCTTGGCAGGATAACAGGCAGGTTGACCAAAGGTTGCATGTGGTGTTCTCTTGCAAAACTAACATGAAATCCTCATTGCCCTCCATGTTGCTTCACTGCTTCCACAGGTTCACCCATGCTACTTCAGTGGTGTATAGGAATATAATTTGCTTGCTGGTGTTATGGTCTTATCTCTGAAGATATTTATTTTAAGAATTCATGTCTACATAGGTTTGTTAATACTGTACTGTAATATCAGATGGGCTGCTGAGACCTCAAGAGGGTGAGCAATCTATTTTTAGTGTGTTTGAAGGGTAGATGATGTTTCAGGTTGTGGAATGACTTTCTGGGGGGCCTGTTACCATACACTGAAGTTTTGTATGACATGGCAGTGGAGGGCAGTCATATGATGATGAGGTAGTAACTTAAATGGGACATAAAAAAAAATCCTGCTCATTGGGGAAATTTTAAAGATATATGGAGCTAAAATGCTATACAGTCTATTCTTATGCTTGTTTTCTTGATATGCTGAAGATATCTAATCCTCTTTACAGGTGAAATAAGCAGCCTGCTTATGAACTGAAGGCAATACCTGCTGATCTGTTGACATCCATATTGGAGGGTTATTCGTGTCTAAGTATGAATTTTAATAATGAATGACCAAAAGACTGTTTAGTTGCCCGAGTGGTGCAAAGAAGATGTCTGATGATCTCCTTCCACATCAGAAGTTAGTCACATGTGGGAAGCTGGACACTAGTAGTGCTGTCCTATTTACACATATTTGAGATCCCAGCCTTACAGAGACTGGAACTCTAGGTTGAGAAATCTGCCTCTTAAAAATGTCTGCTTGCAGCAATCTGAATAGTGACTCCAGCCTTGCTTTGGAAGCACTGCACTGTAGTGGTAGCCATGGAGAACTTATTTTAATGATTTATTATTGTTAGATTTTAAGTGAATTGGCTTCCTATTTGAAGGCACTAAAACTGCAACTTCTACAAGATTCTTCTTACATTCCTGGGATTTTGTTTTGTGTGCAGACATGTATGTGTTACTTATTTAATAAATCCTCACTACCACTGTTATGAACATTAACAAAAGTTTTTTTTTTTAATAGGTCAGACCTCATCTCCCATTGTATTTTGTTGTTACTGCAGTGCATTTGTCAGATAATACAAGATGAGGGCTGAAGCCCTTATCCTGTAAAAGCTTATTCATTTGAATAGTCCCTGTGATCTGATTTTGAGTTTGATTGCAGCTACTCCTGTTGAGTACGCATTTGAAGATCAAATCCTTAACTACATGGACTAATTCTTTAGGAGTTTTCAGGGAGGTGTTTGGAAATTGCATCTTAAAAAGAAGATGCCCTCAGCTTTCAACAGCTACCACCTACATACATGAGATGTTCATTTGTGGTTGCATGTGATGGCATGGTTGTAGCTGGTTTGCAACAGCCAATGGGAACTAATGCTGTAGATAATTCTTTCGCTTTCATTCATGTGCTCCTTTTCTTTCATTCTCACTCTTTGTATTTTGACAGGGGGAGCATGTGTGTTACAAATACTCAAGTTTGACTTCAACTAATGCTGGCATGTCCCTTAAGTATGATTTTATATGAGTTTGGGGATGTTCAACTGGGAACATTCATGTTTCTCTGTTGCCTCTAGATGATCTTCAAGCATTTTGGAGCCACATCACAAACTGGTGTTTTTGGAAGCCATGTCTTTTCACACTTTTTTGCCATTAAGAGAATGGTTTGAATAGACACTAGCATGGTAACTGCCTTCTCAAGACAGAGGTGCTTTGGATCAGGGAAATGTAACATAGACCCTTTTACAATGATAGGAGTGTGTAAATTTGCATATTTGTATATAATAGAAGTTGCTATCCATGTGTTCATGCTACTATGGTACTTCATCTGGCAGATCATTTAAATATTTACTCCAAAAGATCTTGTTCTCTGTTGGTGTGAAGCAGCACTTCCAGTTATTTTTAGGTCATTTTCATCTTAGCAACCCTGTTGGAGATAAACCAGACACAAGTGCTATAAACTGTCCCCGCGTTTTGGTAGAAATTAATAAAATAAAGTTTAATGGTTTGGTCCCAAGGGGAGAACAGACCATCTGGTTAACAGAAGGTTCAGCCAAGTAATACAGTACTGAGAGTACCACAAACCAACCCAGAATATCTGGTAACGTGTCCAGTTGCTGCATGTATTAAGCACTGAAATGGTGCTTTCAGATCTGCAGAGCCAGCAGTTCTGTTACCACTGCTGTGACGCAGGAGATAATTCTGTTGGGCAAGCATCAGCATGGGGGTGGATCTACAGTACAGGATGTGTAATGTCAACATGAAGCATGGGAGCTGGCAGTAAGAAGGAAAGCAGCCATTTCATGCCAGCGCAGGAAGCCTAAGTAGTTTTTTTCCCTCTGCATCTTGTCCTTTTATGCTGCTTTCATACTTGGTATTAAACAATTACCTTTTGCTTTGTCATCTGAAAACTTCAGCCCAGCAGGATTGCATTTCTTTTTGAAATTCTTTTTTTTTTCTTCTTTTCTTTTTTATTTTTTTTTCTATTATTATTATTACTTTTTTTTTTTTTTTTTTTTCTTTACAAGTGAAGTGCCCTCCAAAAACATGTCTGATGGATTTTAAAAGGGGTTGGGGGGAGGCTGAAGGGCTAAGCAGATCTGGAGAAAGAGAAGAGTTCAGTCATGTGAAAGTTCTGAGCTTCAGCTGAAGTTTCATTGTAGATCCTTTTGGCTTTAGTGCAGAGACAATTTGTTCAAAAGCTGTAACCATTTAAGAACATTGTACTACAGCTGTGAAATGCAGAAAGGTACAAAATACTGCAAGTGATACTGTATAGTCTTTGAAACTGTAATTACTAAGAAACTATAGAAAGCTATTGTAATTGTTTCTGCTTTTTTTTTTTTTTTTTAAGCAGGAATGTCCTGTTAGATTTTTTTTTTTTCCCTATGTGGTTAAAGCTAGTGCCAAATTACTTTGGCACCATTTTTTTTTTTAAAGTACCAAATACCGTTACATGAATCTAAATCTCTGGGGAAAAACAAACAAACAACAACAAAAACAAATAAACAGCAACAAAAATATTCTAAATAAGCTTATCAGACATTCTGTGAACTTTTGAAACTTAAAAAATTTAGTGATTTGTCTTCTGTGAGCTCAGTCATGGATAGGTCTCCTGTTTTTGTTTGTTCTTGTTTGCTTTTGTTGTTGTCATTTTAATGTCCCCAGTGTTTGGAGACATCTTCTCGTAACTGCAGCCTGGGAAGCTCTAGAATAGCAGAACTTGCTTCCTGATGGGCATGGCAGAGCTCTACTTCATAATCAGAGCTCTTATGATTTCTCTTGCTTGTTCAGCAGGATTTTCAAAGAATGATTTTACAGCTTCTCTTGAATGAATCCTTGTCTTAGATGCTGCTCTGTGGTAGCCCTGCAAAGGTATGACTTTCTTCATATGTTCCTAAGAACTGGAGTGGGAGTGTGGTAGTAGTCAACCCACAGGTATGTTTTCCCAGTTGTAATTTGGTGATGGGAGGAGGGGATGCATATAAAACATGTCTGTATGTGAAGACTGTTTGTTCTGTTCTGCAATAACTTCATCCTTACACAGTCCTCCTTGCTCCATTGGCCCTATTCAGCAGAATTTTGGGTTAAAACTATGGAGGAGTAGCACTTCTCCATAGTATACTTGGAAATAAATATCACTGAAAAATGACGTGAAACTTGAACACCGTCTCAGGCAGAACTGTTTCTTGGTTACATAGATAACTCCATGTGTGGTAGCTGTTTGAGCATCAGAAGTATCAAGGATACAGTCTAATCAATAGGCTTCTTCTAAGGTATAGTTGCTGTGTACATATAATTCCTCTTGCAGGTTTTATTTTCTAGAAGTGGAAATGTTATGGCTTTTTCAGTGTGTTGAACAGTTTCTAGTGTACACTGGAGAGAATGTTCATCAGAAGTGTTTCTTCATATGCAAATGAATAATGCTTCTAAATTTTGTCTGCACCTTTTCTCGTTCAAACTAGAACATCTCTATACTGCAAAGAAAATACAGGGTCCTTCACTTTTTCATACCCAAAAAGGTGCTACTTGCTGAAGATAGTTTATTATAAATAACTACTAAGATGATAATCTCACCACAGCATGCTTGGCAGTCTTCCATTGAGTTAGCCTGTTTCAGCAAGGAGCTGTCGCTTAAGATACAAAGCAATCTGCAGGGACATATGATCACACACACTGACTGTTTTCTCTGTCATCATGGATGCCTCATCATTTCCTGTGTCTGATAACTAGGAACTGGAATTGTTATCTGGTTCTACCAAGCTCTAGTACCAGAAAGATGAACTTGAGTTCCCATCTCAAATGTCAGGTGACAGAGAAGTTCTCAGTTCTGAAAACACTGGTATGAGAACATTTGTAGGACATGGCTATGTTGTTGTTGTTGTTGCCACAAGTGTAGACATCAAACTCTTGTTTTGTAGAAGTTCACAGCACATTTTCCTATTAGAAGTGGTGGTGAAACATGCCTACAACTAGCAATGAAAATGTAGAGGGAGTTGTTTTTTTTTGTTGTTGTTTTGATTTATTGGGGGTAAGTAATGACTTTGAGATCTTAGAATTTTTGTTTGTTTGTAAATATTCAAATGAAGGACTACAGTAAGAAGACATAAGAGACTATCTATTATTTTCCGAGAGTATAATAATAATAATAATAATAATAATAATAATAATAATAATATCTTTATAGGTTCAGTGTCAAGATTTGATTGTAGTCACACAGCTTGATGGTGGCTTATTTTTATTTTAAAAATTGATACTTTGTGGTACGTCGCTGTTGACTTAAGTTGTTGCAACAGTTATTTGATGGATATCATTGACTGTTCTATGCAAAACAAGTAGAGTGATGGCAAATTTTGTGTTTTTATTTGTTTAGAAACAATTTGATTGGGCCACCTCTACTGCTCTGTTAACAGTACAGCATGAATCAGAACTTTGTCTAATCTCTGCATTATTTATGGATTTTATTCCTTGACACCCGATGCTTTTCAGAGGCCTAAAAACTTACATTTCAAGCCTATGTGTCTTTGATTGTTTAAAAATATAGAAAGTGATCTTCAATTGAAGCAATTGGTAAGGTTGAGATGGAACAAATGAAGGTACTAACCATGATAATTTTTTTTTTCTCTGATTTGACAGACCATGTTAAATACTGTTTGTTTCTCTAAAAGAACAAGGGAAAACCAGAACATGAAATATTTAGTGAGACACTGACTTGCAAGCCTTAATAACAGTCCTTTTTTGCAAGCCAGACAAGTGACTCTCATCTGGGAAGTAATTTGCCCTCCTCTGGTAGGAAAGCATGGAAGAAGGCAGAGAGATGTAAGGTTCTTTATCTACTCATGGTATCCCACCCCACAAGCTCTACAAAGGCAAATTCATCTGTTCTTTCCTGAAATTGTGGGAGTAGATTAATGATGGGATGGGTTCTGCTCACTGATAAGATGAAGAAAGCATTGGAACTGGTTCCTGATGTCCAGTGACCCATGTATGCTTAAAGAGTGTTCTTCATCTCAACATCTGACCTAGATAGATGCCTTTGTACTTACTGATGGCTGTTCTGAATGTGTCATGTCTAGGAGCTGCCTAACTTGGATGACCTTGTGGCTTTAAAGAAAATCCTGTGGAACAGTTAGTTGCAACCTTACTGAAGGACACATTCTGAAGAGCTAGCTCATTAAGCAAGCTCTGAAGGGTGTGCTCTGCAGAGCAGCTTCCTGTTATTTGGTTAATGGTTGACCTAGTTCTATTGCCATATGCTTCCTGGAACGCATTCTAATATAAAATATGTGTTAAAGCAAGACTGGGATAATAAAAGGAAAGTCAAAGCCTTTATGAAACAGAAATCATATAATGCTGTTGGATTTTGGAGGATATTGTACTTACTAAAAATGGCAATATCTTCATGGAACTGTATTGATTCTGATTGCAAACTCAGCAGTGTTAATCAGACCCATTTATGTATTTTTTTTTTTGAGTCTGGCCTTGTACAGAAGGCTTGTATCAGTAATTCTCTGTGCTCTGTGTGTGAAGCTGAAGATCAGGAGTGAAGCACTCAGTGATGTTATAGCTGTGAGGAAAGATTAGATTAGATTTGGTTAAAGGCAGGATGACTTTTTCCCCTGTGGTAGGGTTTTGTTTTATTTTGTTCATTGCAAACCATGTATTAGCATTTTTTCTCCCCCCATGTTTAAATCCTGGCTAGAAGCTAGAAAGGGGTATTCAAGCTTTTACCTGGCCTCAGACACCACACAGCATACATATTTGCATGTAGGCAAAAAATACAAGAGATTTGCAGGTACTAGATAAAGTTAAACCTCCAACTTGAATGAGTGCTTTCTGACAGACTGAAGTTCTGAAGAACCTACAGGCTGTGTTTTCTGGTTAATATGATTTTCTGACCTAGGGAAAAAAAGCCTGTGTGATAGCAACAGTTTCATAAGTAGCATGCATTATGGTAAAATAGGGGGAAGGGAAAATTAAAGCCATGCTTTGTAACCTTTTGAGAGCTCATGACTATATCAATAGATGCGGTGATTTATTATTCTTTGTCAGTGTGGGAAACCGAACTGCTTACCAGACATACTGCTTTGAATATTCATCTAACTTGGCAGTAGCTAACACGTGTCTCTTCAGTTAAAGATAGCTTGCAAGTGGTCCAGGTGTGAATTCTAGGTGAAGGTATGTCATGACAGTGGTGAGGTTGCTGGGACCAGCCCAATATGTCTGTGTGGGAAGAAATAAGGTGTCAGAACCTGTAAAAGCAGCTGTTGTTTATCAGCATGGGGAGTATGTAATCTGCAGAGAAGTAGTGGGATGTCTTGGGTTTTGTAATCAACTTTTACCCCTATAAATCCTTCAACTTGCTGAGGCCCTTCATGTGAGCCTTATGACTCTTTACTTATTTGGTAGGCATATGAATATTTTGGCTTATTTGTATCCTTATTTGTTTAGGATACATGTAGTGACAGTGTTGCACAGATTCTCCTTCTTTCTTTGTGCATAACACTGAGTGGTATTTTTGTAGATCTCCTGGATCTTGGGGAAAACAAACCACAACATTTTTAGGTGGACACAATGTGGTGTGTGAGATGTAATCATATTGGTCATGAAAAAAATATCTGCTCTGGGGACTGACACAAGCACAGCTATTTGTGCAACCTGATCAGAACAAAGGATAATGCTTCTGCTGCAAGATCAGACAGATCTGATGCTTCAGCAGGCTGAGCAAATGAATGGAGGAAGGGCTCCTCTTATCCATTGTCTCAAAGATGCAAGCTTACAGGGAAGAAAGGGAGGTTGAATAGAGCTTCTGAAGGAATATGCTGCTTTGTGTTCTGTGGGAAGAGAGCAAGCAGGATTTCTGGAAGTTCTCTGTGTTGGCAGGCTGACAAGCTTGTAATAGGAAAGTGTGGCAATGGGCTACTGGTATTGAACAAGTACTTTCTCTTCTGTAGCTTGCTTAGAAAGTCCTAACTGTTATTAGAAGGCAGAAGAAATATACCATGCTTGCAATATGGGACCAAACCTACCTTGAAGGGAGCTCAGTGCATGCAGAAGACCAATTTACCTGCCAGTAAAGAATGATTTAAGACTTTCTTTGCATGAACAAAATTTCAGAGTTTTTTCTTCCCTTCCTCCCGTCCTCCCTCCTTCCCTTCCTCCCTCCCCTTTCTCATTCTCTTTTTTCCTTCTTCCCTTTTCCTTTGTCTCTTCTGAATAATCTGTCCATGTGTTCTGGGATACCTCTCAGTTGTGTTCCTGGTGGGATTTTTATATAGGAAGAGCTGGGCTGATCAAATTAATGGGACAGTCAGAATCATCATTTGCTTGGAAGAATCCCTCTGTTTCTCTTGCTACAGCTGTCAAGCTGTCATAGGCAAATTAGCCCAAGTGGGATTTTAGCAGCAAGCTTCCTTTTTAAAGCCATAATGAGGCCAAGGAAATGTGAGAAGAGAGGGAGCAGAACAGGAATTTTTGATAAGCTGAGTAGAACTGAGGGTTACATCATGTTCCAGAGCTGTAAGATTTGACTTCCACCCTCAAGGGGGATTACAGCTGAGAAGTGAATCCTTTATAGGGAGGGGTGTAGGACTTACATCAGTATAATAGTTGGTTAGATCTCTGTGTGTTACCTTTTTGTGTGGTCACTGGGACTAGCAGTTGCTATCAGTTAAATTTCTGGTTATCAGAAGACTATAATATATAATTCCTTCTCTTTAAAACCAGGCTTTCCTTGGTTCAGGGACCCATAGCCTCATTTCTTTAGTAAGCATGCTGTTTTTTTTCTTTAAGTTAATTGATTTGGGATTTGTATGTGTAATAACAAGAGAATGAATCTTGGTTATCCATGAGATCTCTTCCATTCTTTGTTCTCCAACAAACTATCTAGAAGGTAATATGAATTCTACAGAGATGTAATTAGTTCCACAAGATACGGACACAGTCCATCGCTACCTTGCAGTGGGGATGAAGATGCTTCTTTAGGAGCCTGCTTAGAAAAGCACGTCAGAAAGTCATCAGACCCCTTGAGAGGAACCTTATGTTGAAACTTTTAAATATGTGGTTTCTGGGCCATCATAATCACCTTGTTTAGTATCCAAAAGCAATTGTGAAAGTTCCATCTTCTTTTGCCTAGGAAGGAGTTAAATGCAGCCCCAGAGGATGTGCCATGCTGGATTTGACCCAAAATATCCTTCAGTATGGGTTTCCAGCTGTCTTGACCTAGAGGAAATACTGCTGGGAGAGGAAATGATGATACAGGTTGCTCCATGGCTGAGCTTTTGTGGCTTCTTTGCCTCCATTATTCAATTGTGGTTGCACCATGTCTAAACTAAATCAGCTTTGGGCAGGGTAACCAAAGCTACATATATAGTCTGTTGGAAAAGAGTTAAGTTTCAAATAATACCTGGGTGTGAGGACTGGATGAAAAATCTCCTGGGTGGACATAAATCTCACACACAAATCATGAAGCATTCTTCCAAGTGGTTCTGAGAAGGAGCACTTTCTGAAAAGAACACGATCAGCTTGATGCTAAGCAGAGACAAAAAGTCAATTGTCTATCAACGAAGGCTGCAATAACATTTCTTATTGTGTTCTGCTTGCCTATTCAGGAAACAGGAGGCACAGCAGAGGATGTTGGCTAGTTTGGGAGATCCATTGAAGCTGTTACATATGCCAACCTTATATTAAGCAGATCTCATCTTTGCTTTGTGGGATTTTATTTTAGTGTGTTCCTAACAATAGAACTCCTTAAGATACAAGACAGTTGGACCCATCACTGTTTTCTAGAAAGTCAGAACACTACCAATTATAATTATGGTAATGTTTTCACAAAATACAGAGTATGTTATGGCTTAGATAACAGAGGAACCAAGAAGGGTTGGCTTGTATGAAACTTTGAAATGTGCAATAAGCAAGAACACTGTGTTTCTCAGTCATTCATCTTTCCATGCTAAGGAAGGTAGATATTTGAAGTTCTTGTGGGTAAACGCTGATTTTTGGAATGTATCCAGTATCCTTACAAGGCAATTGTCATTTGGGGGAAAAGGGTGAGAGGGCTGTCCTCAAATATTCACAAAGGAGCCAAGCTGACGAGGAGTTATCAAAACATGTATTTGTACAATCTTTAAAACTCAGTCTAACATTTATTTATCTATTTATTTTTCTTCCATTAAAAGGGATGGAAAATTGAGTCATTTCCTTGGGGTTATACAGAT
Organism: Aythya ferina; assembly: GCF_964211825.1. NCBI lineage: Eukaryota > Metazoa > Chordata > Aves > Anseriformes > Anatidae > Aythya > Aythya ferina. The sequence continues at coordinate 51,604,943 of NC_140299.1, read as the reverse complement.
GGAGGTACCTGCTTTTGCATCTCTAGAAGAGGAGGATTCTGGGATAAGAAAACCTCATGCAGAGAGCACAGAAGAATCACAGGTCTTATTGGATACTCGCTTTCTAGTATATCAGAAAATACTTTGGGGGCTTTCCATGACCAAAGTAAATACTGACCTTGCTTTAATAGATCAAACAGATAAAACCAGCACTGTGCCTTTGAGAGCCCTTAATCCCAAAGAGAAGAGCAAGGGTCTTCCTTTTCCTTTTGGACTTGTTCCACTGCAAACAAAAGCATCCCACAGGTCAGAAAAGAGGGGTATCTGATAGGATTTAAAGAGACTTTTCCTTTTTCCTTCTGTTCTCCACACCAGTAATTTATATTTAGAAATAAAACAGACCTAAAATCTCATTCAGTTTTTACCTGTAATGAACAGAAAATATAGAATAGAAAATGCTCTGTGAATCACTTGAGTAATGTAATGCCTTGGCTTGATGGCCAATGTTGACTTCAAGAGTCCCATCTTTCTCTTGAATTAGAAAACAGAAATACTGTAAAGGAGTAGATATCATTCAAAATGGTTAGAACAGCTAAACGGACTACTACAGCACTCAGATATATAAATACAGAGGATACTGTCATTCCTCTGCTGATCTGTGCAAGTACTACTCTTGGAATATTAAATCCATTCCTGAAGTTGGCATGTCTTTAAAAATAAGGGTAGATATGCTGAGGGTAGCAATGATTTGAACTCTGGAAAATTGTGCTTCACAGCGAGAACTTACAGATAGTCCATTCTCCCCTTTCAGAGGATTTCAGAAGTGACATTTAGGAGGCTAAAAGCAGTTAATTTGCCAGGCAATGCCCGATATTATAGGAATCTGGAATCTGTACCAAGCTGTAACAAGATGCAGTGTCTGGAATCTAAGACTAGAAAATGTTTGCTATATAAATAGTTATTTATTTCTAATTTAATAGTGGAAAAAGATTAGGAGCTATCGGAATAACTAATGGACTGAGTAGAAAGTCCTAAGGCATGAAGCCTGTAGGCTCTCCCTAGAAGCCATGCTGAGAGACAGGCTGTAGAGTACTATCAATGAGTTGGATGAGGACAACTGCCTAGTTGTAGATGGTGAACTTTGAGCAAGGTGACTGTACTTATCTCATGCCAGGTCAGGGGTAAGTTGTCTTAAAGAATAGCTGATGAGAATGCTGGAGCTTTGAAATGTAGGAAATCTAAAGAGGTACTCGAGTTTTACTGGAACATGCGCTGAGAATCTTTTCTCCCAGGCATATCAGAGTGAAGCAAATAACCAGTTAAATGAAATAATAAGGCAGACTGCAGGTTTGTAGTATCAGTTGATGTTTGATTATCTCTCTCCCGGGTTTTCCTCCACTTCCCCATCTTAGGCTTAGAACTAAGGATAAACAATTTGCACTTAATTCTCAACGTGGAATCTATGTACAAGGTTGGTGGAAGCTGCCTTCCTCTTACAAAGTAGGTGCGTTTTCCTGTTGTCTTAGAGGAACAGAAGAAATAGAACAGAGTTTTTATACAGTCTTGACAGAGCTGAGCTGCTACAGACTTGCATATTGTGGTTTCTAAAGGACAGTAAATCCCCCAAACAGAAGACCTCTGGTTTCCTCTGGACTCTACAGACCAGCCCTTTAGTCACCCAGAACTTAAGTCCTGGTTTTACAGACAGGAACTACAGACTTTGGTCCTTCAGTTACCACAGAGGTGGTTGTGGCATAAAAAAATCAGTTTGTAAACATGTTGATTTCCTAGAGCAACCTAACTTTCTATTAAAAATACCCCACCAATTATATTGTGATTTCATAATAACCAGTTTTCATAATAGTCATAATTTCACAATAACCAATTCATAATATCTTTCAATAGTAATCTATCAGTTTTTTGTTAGGCACCTTTCAAAACCATATTTATTCTGATAAGGATGATACATCTAGAAAACTTAGAGATTAACTCTCTTGTCTTCTGTGCTTATCAAAGCACTTTAAAAATTAGCACTGTCATTAGATCTTCTGGGTTTCTTGATAACTGATACACAAATGAGTCAATATCTGGGAAAAATAGTATATTAGCTTCTTTTGAAGGTCATGCTGCAGAAAAGTCATCACTATAAATGCTTTTCTTTATTATTATTATTATTATTGTAAAACTCTTATTACAACAGGATGAAGGAGAGTTTTGACTCCTTAGTTGTCAAAATATTTGCAGTTTTTAATTTGTAGTTTTAGTTTTGGAAGGCTTTTAAGATTCAGAACACTATTGCAGTAGTCTAATTGGAGGAGTTAGAAGACAATGGCAGAACAAAGCATTTCTTGAAGAAGGGGGAGCTGTTTTTTCTGTATTTCCTTGGGAATGTGTGATTATTTTAACTCATAACAGCTGTCTTCCATCATGAAATGCAAGTGAAGTTAAGATAGAAGGTGACTTCCTCTCTTCCAACTGTTCCCAATCCATTTATCTTCTATATTCAGTTTCAAATCTTTTCTTCCTTTTGCATGGTTGCAAAGGAACCTTCTTGTCTTTAACTTGAACATTTCCTTTCTTCTTCTAATCAAGCCTACAGATATAGCCCCTGTATGCTCAGCTGAAAAGGAAACCACTTTTTTTTTTTTTTTTTGACAGTGAAACTTCACTGCCAAAATGATCTTGGACTGCAGGTGGCTAGAGGTATATGATACAAGTTAGTTTGTCAACTTTGGAACACGTCTGAAGGGCAAACTCTTCAGGAAGGGTGAAGGAAGGGTAAGCTGTAGCACCAATCCTATGATTAGCCAAGTCTGGTTCTGTCTCCTTTAGCTTCCAAGACCTTGAAGATCCATTGCAAGTTCTGCTTTCAGGTAAGGAGAAACAGATTCCCATTTTGACCCTCTATTTTGTAATAAAAGCCAATCAGTAAGTACTGATCCACATATGGGTCTGTTCCTCAGCTGGGGAAAATTGGCAGAATTCCAGCAAGAAATAAAAATAAATAAATAAATAAAAATGGAGAAATCTCAAAAAGCACCATAGGTACTGGAATTTTTACAATATTCTGCAGCTCATAAGAATACAGGAGCAGGAAGTTGGAATGACACTGATGGCTTAATCTTTCTGTGGTCTCTTGTTTTTTCACGAGGGAAAGAAAATCTTTAGGAGAGAACTTCGCTCCTGTTCTCTTGGTAGTATTGGCTTGCATGGCTTTGTTTTTCTTTGAAAACTGATATCAGAAGAGTATCCAACCTTCAGGAGTGAAGCCATTATATGTGGGGCTGTGCAACAGGAGCCAAAGTTTAAAAATAAAATACCAGGCTGCCTTCCTGAGGATCCAGACATAGCGTACACGCACACACACACATATGCAATATCTTGACTGACCACAGTTGTATCAGTTACTGAGTTCAGAGCAACAGACAATAAGAACCAAAAAGGGAGTCTTGTTCCTCAAAAAGAAAGAGGAAGAAATATAAGACTGTTGCAGGCTCAGATACCAGATTGTGGAGTACATGGGAGGCCCTTCCTCACCAGCAGGGCTGAGAGACAGTCAAACCAGATGACTTTTGGTCATTCCTGGTGGTGTCTGCTGTAGTGCATTCCCAACCCTCCCTTTTCTCTCCCTTATTTTTTCTGCCCTACTATGTTCCTTTCTTAGGAAATGAAAGCAGTAGCTTTTATTTCATCCTGTGTACTTCGGGACTAGCACACCAAACATACACAGAAGAAATGAAAGACCAGTTCCTTTGACTTCAGAGCTACACTGAAGTTGTATGTCACCAGCATCATTCTTTGCTAGGCTGTGGAAATAACAATAGCAGATGACCAGTTTGCATCTTTCCTAAAGACCTGGAGAAGGAGTGGCCCACAGAACAAGGAGTAGGTAGACCAGGAAAAATATGGCAGAAAAGCCATATTTTTATGGCAGGAATACAGCTTGGAAGGTGAGATAGTTTATGTTAGAAAGGAATGTTCTTAAAAAAGAAAAGAACTCTTTACCTACTTCCTCAAAAGGCTGATGTCATATCTACTTCCAGACATCTCCAGAAAATTATGAGCTGGATTGGCAGAGTTGGGAAGTAAAGATTCCTCCAGTGGCTTGCTGTGAGGTAGCAGGGGGGTTTGTTTCTTTCAGGTGACACAACAAGAAAGCTGTCTGTAGATATAAGATGTGCACAGTCCATCTGCCTGTATGCTGCCTTAAGCTAGAGTGCTAAAATATTGAAGACTACTTTTTTTTTTTTGACTGCAGAGATTTGGCAGATGCTGTTTCTAGAAAAATCCCTGATTCCAAGATGTCCCTCATAGAAAACTCAAAATCGATTTTTAGGTAGGCTTTTTCCAGCTGCAGCAAGCATGTTTGTATATGTGGGTTGACAGCTATAGGGGAACAAAAAAAAACAAAAACAAAGAAGAGGTGTTACCACTTCATATCTTTGCCCAGGCCAAGTAAGTTAGAGCTGCCCATGACACACTTGGCTTTTGGCAGAGCTTAGGCTGGTTGTGCTCTGCAGAAGTAGGATGAAGCACGATCAGTATGCTTCCTTCAGCTGGAATGCCAGCAGTATCTTGGATTACTACAGAGAATGTTTTGTGTCTGTAAGCTCCTGCAGAATTTGGGTTCACATTAAACAGGATCAGGAGTCATTGGCAGGTTGTATATGGCTCTCAGCAGAGGCTAATTGCCATTTTTGGAAAAACGTGTTTGACATCCAGACTGTAAGATAGGATATTTATTTTACTGAAGTTTTTCAGGAAAAATGTACTAGCTGAACATACAGTGAAGGTGGTGCTGTAGACTAGAGGTTTTCTAAGACTTGATTCACTTGCAATCTGAACTTTTTTTTTTTTTTTAAAAATCCATAAAATATCTAAATATCTTTTTTTTTTTTTTTTTTTTTTTTTTTTTTTGTTCTTTTTATGGTGTTGTCCTAACAATGAAGGGTAAGTGCAATTGTCAACATGTGAAAACTTAATTGCCTGGGTTGTTCTCATAAATTATGTTAGCCAGGGTGCAGTGGAAGTGTGCACAAGCTTTGTGGCTCCAGCTAGCATGTGTAAAAGAGGTCTGATTAAATCAGACTTCCTCTTCTTTGGTCATGAATATCTCCTGCTTACAGAAGACATTGAGGAAGATCTAGAGTGTTCCTCTTACAGATATTTTTATAAAGGTGCTATAAAGAAAATAATATAATCTTTTATTATTATTATTGTTATTATTTCTTTTTCCCTCTCCTGGGCATTTACCAGAACAAAGGAATTATGAATACACTGTCCAATATTTAGAAGAGTTTGATAACAGCATAAGGATTCAGCAGTTTCGGTAAAGTTGTCTCAAGAGAACTGCCCCTCAGACCTCACAGTAACTTGAATTTTACCCAGTGTCAGTCCTTGGAAACAAATTTCCTTTCCCACCCCACTATAAAGGTCCTTTTTTGAACTGCCTCCCTTTTTTCCATCTCCTTTCTCCCTCTTGAACTCCTGTGATCTCAAGTAATATAAGGGTTAGACCATGATCACCATCCCTAACCTCTGCCTCCCCTGGTATTCTTTTCTTCAGCTCTGCAGGCATTTTGCTGAGTTGACCTAAATTCTTCAGCAAAAGACTTGGATTCTGTGCAGAAAGCTAGAAACGGCAACTCCAGTTAAAAAGTAAACACAAAGATGATTAATAAAGAACATTGGTTATATACTTGTGGGTGGTGTATGATTTACCCCTGCTACCAAAATTTTTACTTCCATTGTGCTGGAGAACTTTGCATTTATAATTGTTGTGGGAAGTTAGCACTGGGATTTTACAGCCAATGGCATAGAAAGATAGCATGGCATAATGAGGAAGGGATGGAATTTGGAAGCCCACTTTCTTTTAGGCTACTTGTGCAACCTGTAGCCAGGCCACTTCACCTCCTTGTGCTTCCCTATCACCAGGTAAAGGAAGAAGGCTCTTCATGGTGAAGACTTGCTCCTCTTGCTTTTCACACAGTGAGACCTACCACAGTGTGGCCTGAAGTTATATGATTCCAACAAATAGGTAGCAACTGTATGGAACAATGTATCAGTATCAGTATTGCTGCTTGATATATTTAATTCTACATTTTTTTTTCTTTATGTATTATTTACAAGTTGCAAGTCCACAGCTAATGTTCAATAATCTGTATCTGTCTGAAAACCACAGGACTACTTCTGGCTTACTGTCTCCGAGAGCAAGTCACTTCTGCTGGTTTAAATGACTTGTTTATGACAAATGAATGGAAACCAGAGACATATGATACTGTCTTGTGTCACTTTGGTGTTCCATGAACAGCAGAAGGAAAAATGAAATTTCTGCAGGACTGATTGCATACTTTTGGCATAGACTCTTTTGTCAATGAAGTCCTAAATGAATGTGAAACTCTGCATACATTCTTGCTAACAAGAGCCCACGCTTGAATGAATGCTTGTTGCAAGAAACAAATAAAAGACTACAAGTGGCTTTTAATCAAATGAGTTTTAAAGAAAAAAATGTCCAGAATAGACTACAAAACATTTTTTTTTTTTTTTTTCTTAAAGGATATTGGCTAACATAAAGGAAGTTTTAAAAATTCATTATATTTTACTGTCATATGGTTTATATATGTCTCTTTTGGGATGAAAAAGCAGCTAGAAGATTCACCTGATTGGCAAGTAGTGTCGTTGAATGAAGCACCTGAAGGACTGTTCACTTAGCTGGACTTTTACTGGAAAGAGACATATTTATCTTCGTGATTGTCCATGTCTCCTTTCCATGTGTAATTGAAAAGATGCATCTGTCCCTTTTGACCAGCATAGATCCGAGGACATGTAATTTTGTAACTGTTCAATCTACAGTCTTTCTTGTTGAGTATTTTTTCTTTTTATTTTTATTTTTCTTAATTACTTTTTTTCTTTCTTTTTTTTTTTTTTAATTATTGCTTGCTTGTTTCTACCTTAGTTACTTTAGTGAGAAGTGACAAGTACAAAAGAGAATTTTTATATATGGTTCTGCTTTAAAGTAAACCTAGTTCATTTTATATCCTTCTCTTGAGCTGGAGATTTTAATGACCTTTGATCTACCTAAACTATTTATGTATACCTCTTGGGAAATCAGTAAGTTGGGAATTTTGTAAGTTTCTTCCCCTTAAGTCAGACTTTAGCTCCTTCCTTTAGGTGGCTGCATAACCATCAATAAAAGCTTTGTCAATGATGTGCCTCTTTGCTTTGGAACTGCAGTGCACTGCATCATGTTTTTGTCAGTACCATATGTGAATATTCTTTCTCTTTGTTGAAAACATTATGAGCCAGATTACCCTTTCCTTACTTTCAGAACATTAGTGAACTGGTTTCAGATTAATTAAAAGACTGCTTTTTCTTGCTTAGTATTTTTGTGCAAACCCAAAATCATGGTGAAATCTAGGTTTTTCCTGCTGTTGCGATCTCTGCCTTTTCTTGAATTTGTCCAAGTATCTTGGTTGTGATTATTTTTATTTTAAAATTTTATTTATTTATTTTGTACTGGTATTTTTTCCTCATTCACTAGGCACAATTATGAGAGCTTTCCCCCCTCCCCCTCCCAAAAAAAAAAAAAATCCTGCCTTAAAGTTGCCCAAGAAGTCTCTTTTCTTAAGCCAGGGAAACAAGATTTTTTCTGTGCTTCACCTTAACTTAGACGGTGCTCTCTAGGGACCTAAGCTGAGTTTTCTACATCCTGCCTCTTAATAAATAAATAAATAAATAAATAAATAAATAAATAAATAAATAAATCATGCATTTGGATTCAGATTACAAGTTATACAGATTTCCAAAGGTTATGGAATCTAAATTATCTGGAGCCTTTCTCTGAAGTGGATTGTCCTATGCTTTTCTTTTTGCATAATGAAGATACACTATCCTCTTTTAGAGTGTTTGAATAAAACATGACAGCCACGTTTCAAATTCTTGATGGCCTGAGGTAGCTAAAATCATTAATGATCTATTTGTAAATTACATGAAGCTGTTAGTTTAATTCAGTACATTAAATGGGAAGAGTAGGTGTCTGGAAAATATACCATCATGGTCTCCCTTTAATTTCTTCTCAAAGGGACACTTTTTATATTGATAAACTAGTCTTGACCTGAACTCATGACAATAAAGATAATTTTATTTTTATGTAGTTTGCCGTTGGTGTGCATATTCTGGAATAAAGTTTTGGATAGTAGTTTCTCTTTTGTCAGCTTTCACTCTGTATCTTTAGGATAAAGGCAGAATGGTCACACTTTCTTCAAAATGAAGGTAATCTGATGTTAATAGGAACTGATTTTTTTAGTCTAAGATTAGATTTTGTAACCTTAGTACTTAAAATTCTAGAAAAATTTGCAGCTTTGTATTGTTAAATGTGAATCATTTACCATAGTAGGGGAAGAAAAAAAAAAGTGTGCAAAGAGAAAACAAGCCACAGTAGTTCTTTAATGTCTACATGCTTTCAAGGAGTGTAGCTTTTGAAGGATGAAGTTGGTTATTATCTCAGCCCTCCTTAGCTGTGGGCCATATTACAAATAAAGTCTTAGTTATTTTTCTTTGTAGTTCATTTCCTGTTTGGGTATTCCTTAGGAGGAAGCAAAAGAAATTGGATTTTAGTGGTTGACCCTCAAATAGGTTATTTCAGGGGAAAAAGGAATAGGCTGGGACAAACCTTCATTAGAAGCTTCAACTTTTGATATAATTCAGCTTTAATAATACTCTTTAATTTGAATATGTCCAGAACAGTTAGAGGAAAGGGCTGCTTATTATTGGAAGGATGAGGTGGTTTTCTTTGTTTTGGCTCTGTTTTGTTTTGTGAGGTAGATTATTCTTAATTATTATCTGAGTAACAAAGTATACTTCTTTCACAGACAGGGAATAGCAGCTTTTCCCTATTTTTGATGCAGTTTTTTCTAACATCTCTTTGATCTAGACACCTTCTAGCTGGAGACCTTACATTAACCTTGGTTAACTCATAGATGCTGTGAAGCAAAATGCTGGGAGCACTCCAAATTCTCTACTTTTTTTTTTTTCTTCTTGTCCTTGAAGTGCATTGTAGATGTTCCATGTAGTTCCTTTTAGATACTGATACCTGCAGATCACAAAAATGATGATCTAGTCAGCAGTCTTCCCTTATTTAAAATGGTTTGTACTCGGGCCTTATATATTACAGCAACTGCAAAAACTTTTTTCCTGGAAGAACCAAGTGGGTGGAGATGGAGGTTGAAGGGGGGAGTAAAAGAAACAAGGTTCTCATTTGGATGCAGGATATTGCATTTCAGTGTTTATATATTGCATCCCAATGTGTAATACAGTGAAGTATATATACAGTTTTGGGACAACATATTTTGAATAACATGTAAATGTTAGCTGTAGTTCCTTTTTTTTTTATAGTGGTATCACTTTTCAGCAAAGTCAATGATGGTACCAGCATCTTGCTGCTGCCGTCCCAAACAGAGGATCTTCACTTGCACAGGTGGAAAAGATCTTCTTGGAGGGGTGGCAGGGTGAATGAAGGGTGGCAGACTAGTGGTAATCACTAGTCTGAGATCTGTCAAATACTGGAAAAATATATATTCTTTTACCTGGGGCAAAGATGCTGGCTGCCATACTGTGAGTGAGTCAGTGGGCAAATAAAACCATGAATTCTGTCTGGCATTAAAAATGGGTCAGTGATGGATTTGTATTACCTGAGGAAATGAACTGGCTGACAAAAAGGCTTCTGCTGGCTGCCCAGCAAATGTCAGATATAGCAAGAAGCTTAGGGGAAGAGGATGGATAGCTGGAGATGCAGGGAGTGGTAAAGCAGCCAGGTTGTCAATGGAGCTAGCTCCTCAAACAAATAAGATTTTCTGAGGAGTGTACTGGGAACACAGAGCAATATTTAGACTTCGCTAATCAGTGTGTTCTTGTTCTCCGGTAGGATTTCAGCCACAGATCCTGCTTTATAGGATCATATTCATGCATGAGATGGGTTTGGGTTTGCATGAGATGATGGTGCTATTCTACTCAACTTTGTTTGTTGGTACAGAACGTGACTTCTGATGTTTGGTTTTACAGGGTTAAAACTGTTATTCTGAATGCCCTTTTTCATCCTGTCCATATGCTGTCTGCATGTACCCTTTGAAAGAGGACTGATGAGACGCATTACATCTGGAGCATGTAGGATCTCAGGACAGACTGAGGGAGAGGACTGCGCCGTCCCCAGGGTCCTTACTAAGCTGAACCCATGTTGGTGATGAAAGCAGGCAGTGGCCTTTCACTTTCTTGGATCAGTTCCCAACTGTCCTGTGAATTTCTCTTATTTAGGGAGTCCCGTATTTCTACCAAAGTGGACACTGTATTTTGGAAACGATGTGTGGTGTTTGAACCTGTGGCTGAAAGGTTAGTCTTCCCAGCAGCCCAATTTAGTTTCTGTCAGCCCTGCTGTGACATAGGACCAGTCTCTGTACTTCAAGGAGGAACATGTGTCCAGAAAAGCAGTTTTTCAAATTTGCCTTACAAGATGATCTCTCTTAATTTTGCCTTCTTGACAACTTCTGTATCAGTTTCAACATTGCTTTACTCTTGTAGTTGGTACTTTATGAGTGCTAGTGACTTGTTGTCTACCTCTGTGACTTCACTGAGAGTACCTGCTCATGTTTTAAACCAACTGTGTTGGCCAGTCTAATCTCAGATCTCCAGGATTAAAATTCTGTGGCCTCTAAATAATCCAGCAGTTCATGTGTTCCCATAGTTTATCTCTGTCACCAGTTTTTAAGCTGTGTTTAGCCTTTGTAAAAACACCATGCTCTTTGCAAACTAAGATCAGTTCTCTTTATAGCATGCTTGGAACTCATCAGCCACAGCACTGTAAGTGATCAGACCGTGCAGTGGAGTATGTACTTTTGGGTGAATGGCAAGATTGCTTTTAAAGGCAGTACAGACTATGCAAGGCTGTTTAAGGGTTCATTTAAGGGCAGATGGCCATCAGGAGATAATCTTTTTTGTCTTCAGCCACAGCTCTGCTCTTTCCCTCTTCAGTTCATGGTGTAGCAGGGTATGTGGTTGAATTTGTCATATCTGATTTGCTACTGTCAGGACACCATTTATAACAGGTCTGACTTTCCTTGGCAAGAAAGAGATCTTTGCTGGGGTTATGCCAGGCTGAGGAGTCTGCTCCTCCCCCTGCTCCTATGAGGGTGAGGCTGGTAATGCACCCTTTGTGTAAAGAGCTGCTGGAAGATGTTATTTGCAATGCATGAGAAGGAATTGGGTTGTCTCTGGAGTACCCAGGCAAAGCACTGCCGTGTTCTTCAGCACCACCTACTGACATCTTTCTCTCCCAAGTCCATGTACACAGGAGAGTCCACTTCTCACATCACAGGAACTGGATTTCTTGCAGTAATTAACAATATACTCTTGGCTCAAAATAAGAAACTCCAGACTCACTGCTTTCAACTTCTACTATGCCTTGTGTGAGCAATGAGGAGCAGGGTACAAATGCAAAATTGATTTACTCTGCTACCTGTTCTCTTGGGGGGTAGAGGGGGGCAGCCCATTTGCCTTTTCACCATGTCTGTGCAGAACAGTGTGTTGAGAGTTTGGGTAGTGTCACTGAGGTGAGTTTTTCTGAGGTGGGTGGCAGCTCATTTCCTGTGATCATTTAGTATAGGAACCAAGTAGCACACCTCATTTGTGCTCTACAGTTTTGCTCTGTGCTCTTCCATATTCCTTTATTTATTTATTTATTTATTTATTTATTTATTTATTTATTTATTTTAAATTTGTATTAGATTAACTTCAGGTTTGAAATACATATTTTCTTTGAAGGTTTTGACTGAGAAAACGGTTTACTGCATTTTGTATGTGTGTTTTGTTTTCTTCTTCTCTTCCTGGTCAGAAAGGAAACTAAATTCATTCTGTGGAAAAGAAGCATATATGATCAGAATGACCTCCTTCCTTAGCATAGTTGTTGCATCTTCAGGAAACATGTAGCCAGGGCAGTATACTGTTTATTGAATCTGTGAACCAAAGGAAAAGCTGACAAAACTGTGTCTATCCTTGAACCTCCACAACTACTTTTGTACAGTAAATGGAGTAACTGACATATGTAATAAAGTTCTACTCTGACCATTAGTTGTTAAGCCTTGAACATACATTTAGAGCCATGATTTCTGTACAGACTAATAACTTTCCAAGAAGGTAATTTAGTAAATGAGAAAAGTATATCCTAGTCTTATTTGGAGCAAAATAATTTAATATTTGAGAGCATTCTCATAGTCCTGAAGTTTTTCATCCTACATCTCAGTTGTCCATGCTCTGTATCACGTAATGCTTGACAGCTAACTGTCAGGAAGGGAAGAGGTACATTTGGAAGATGCTTTCTTAATTTTAATTAAGTAGTGCCGTCATATTTACAATCTGCTTTTCAGGCACTTTTTTTTTTTTTTCTCATAAAGAACAAATATATATTTATACCAAATAGGATACCAAAGAAAAAGTTAAAGAAGTTATTTGTGAGAATTTCAAATTGATTGATCAGCATTTAGGTAACTTGAATGAACCTCATGGCTCAAAAAAAAAAAAAAAAATCCCCCACCTCATGGCTCTTTTAAGTTACGTATATCTAAATTGTCTTCATTGATTTGATTTTGTTGTAAGGAACACCTGGGTTTAGGATGAAGTGTTCCATCCACCAAGTTGCAGGGAAGAGTCAATTTGTCAGAGGGCTGGAAGGCCCTGCAGAGGGACCTGGACAGGATGGGTGGATGGGCAGAGGCCAGTGGGATGAGGTTCAACGTGGCTAACTGCCAGGTCCTGCACTTCGGACACAACAACCCCATGCAGCGCTACAGGCTTGGGGCAGAGTGGCTGGAAAGCTGTACAGAGGAAAAGGACCTGGGGATGCTGATCAATGCTCACCTGAACATGAGCCAGCAGTGTGCCCAGGTGGCCAAGAAGGCCAACAGCATCCTGGCTTGTATCAGGAATAGTGTAGCCAGCAGGACCAGGGAGGTGACTGCCCCCCTGTTTTCAGCTCTGGTGAGGCCACACCTCGAGTACTGTGTGCAGTCTGGGGCCCCTCACTACAAGGACATCGAGGCCCTGGACCATGTCCAGAGAAGGGCTATGGAGCTGGTGAAGGGCCTGGAACACAAGTCCTATGAGGAGAGGCTGAGGGAACTGAGGTTGTTTAGTCTGGAGAAAGGGAGGCTCAGGGAAGACTTTATTGCTCTCCACAGCTACCTGAAAGGAAGGTGTGGGGAGCTGGGGGTCTGCCTCTTCTCGCAGGTAACTAATGATAGGACTAGAGTTGTGCCAGGAGAAGTTCAGGTTAGAAATTAGGAGACATTTCTTCTCAGAAAGAGTAGTCAGGCATTGGAATTGGTTGTTCAGGGAAGTGGTGGAGTCACCGTCATTGGGGGTGTTTAAGTAACGATTGGACTTGGTGCTTAGAGACATAGTTTAGTGGGTGACATTGTTCGTAGGGTGATGGTTGGACCAGATGATCTTGGAGGTCTTTTCCCACCTTAATTATTCTATGATTCTATGATCCTTGATTTTTGTCTTCCCTGGTGGGGAAGTTTGAGGTTTTTTTTTCTGCAGTGAGATAATTTTCAGTTGCTGTGTCTGCTTGAGGCTGGGGACTGCAGTCTTTTTTATTGATACATTGCTAAAACTGACATCATGTTCCTTTTTTTTTTTTTTTTTTTTTTTTTTTTTTGAAAAGTCATAGTCTTGGGGAACTGGTTGAACTGATACTGATGGACCTGCTTCAGGTCGTTTATATGTTTACCTATTGAGTTCTCCAGGAAAAATAACCAGAAGTTCTGTGAATCATTGTTCTCTAACTAAAAAAGCCATCCATGTTGCTGGGCAGCTACCAGCATAGCTGCTCCTGTGTTGCTCCAAGTTTTAAGAGTAATGTGGTTTATATTTCCTCTAGTGTTGAAGATTTTGCAAGCTATGCTGTAGCTTTACAGTGACCCATAGTATGGTATCTTGTATGTTAAATGAATGCTTGCATTGAAGTACAGAGATGCAACTGAAGCAAATGGTGACTTCATAGGGATGAACAAGTTGGTCATCCTGTTTTCTGTGACAGGGAGATTTTTGACAAGTTTGATGTATATTGTGCAAAGAAGGAATCTAACCTGGAACTCACCTGAAGTTCAAGCGGTCTTCCAGGTGGACATTTTAGAGGAGGGAAAAAAAAAAAAAAAAAAAAAAAAAGGTGGGTGGGTCTGTCTCTTCTCAGTTTAGATCATTTTTATTGTTGAGTTGTAATGCATCTCTAATAGAAGTTTCTTTCCAAAAACTTTGACAACATCTTATATTGTAATATGCTATAAATTTCCTTGTTGGTCAATAAACCAGAATAAAATGGTAAAATATTTACTGGAAGAAATGGGCAACAGAAATGAGGATCACATATCTCAGACAACATATTACTCTCAAAGGTATAACTGTTGAGTTTCAAAATGTCATAAATGGTCCCAAACTGGATATCAGAATGGAAATTTTGACAGTAAAACCTATATCTGGTGATAATATTTTACCATAAATGCTTTACATGAAAATAGGAACCATGAATTAACCTTATGTGAGTGGACAGTTGCAACTCAACCCATAGGCTCCTATCAATGTCCAGTTCTATCAAGTCTCCTATCTCCCCTCATCCCCTCAAGGAAAAAAAAAAAAGTGGAAAAGAACCAGTGTTTCAATTCAGTTTATTTTTATATGAGCTTGGATGAGTGGCTCCAAAGTCAACCCTTGGAGGACCAAGAACTGCTATAGTTTGAATGGAATATAGTCATTAAAAAAGACCCATGAGTTGAATAGGCTTGTCTGACTTTAGTTGAGAGTTGAATTTACTCATGGAGTTCCTCACTAATTATGTTCTCTCATAAATGAAAAATGAGGATGTCTTCATTCACTTACAACAGTCTTCAGGTTTCCAGTTCCTCAGATTTTTCACCGTTCCTGTAATTTTACTTGTTTTGCCCATTTTCCCTATTGCAATCTTGTTTTATAAAAAGAGGTTGTGTTTTTGTTGGTTTTGTTTGTTGCTTTTAAAGAAGGAAAAAGCCCTAAACCTGAGGTCATTAGACCATCTGAAGCAAGTACTGTCAGGAGCCCAAGCAGTGCCTCTGAGAACCCACCAAGCCTGTAGGCACTAGCTTCTCATGAAATCCCAGCTTGTGCAGCAGGGAAAATTGCCTGGCTTGTGGTGTTATCCATGGGATTCTTGAAAAATGTGTCTATGGTTAGTTACATGCTAATCACATTGTTTTAGTGTCTGATAGTTCATTTCTGGTGGACTAATCTCCAATAGGAAACAAACAAACAAAAAAATGGTGGCGAGGGAACAGTAGACCAATGCTGAAGCTTCCTGCATGTTTTAAAGGAAAAATATCACCCTGATGCATGACTCCAGCCTCTGTGAGAATGTTTTGTTTACGCTGATACGCTTTAATATGGGCAGGTGCCATGGAGACACCCCCCCCCCCCGGAACCTCAGTGCAGGGCCTGGCAGCCAGGCCTGTCCCAGCGCCCGGGCATCAGGCACCTTCCTGGGGACAGAGCTGATCTCAGGGCAGATTTGGGGGCAGCCGGGGACCCTCCTTGCTCTCGCTGGGCAGGCATGAGGGCCATGGGGGGATCCTAGGCCATGGGCAAGGTGGTGAAGACCTGAATGGGGCTGAGATGGGGTCTTAGGCTGTGGGCAGTTAGGGGGAGGCCCAGGGGACCAGGCAGGGACATCAAAGCTTGTGGGTGCCCTCAGTGCCCTGACAGAGTCTGTGCCTCCAGGGGAGCTTTGTAATGTGGAAACAGGCTTGGACGGTGTTGTTGCCTCTGGCGCCATGAGCGTAACGCCAGGATTGCTGTGTTTCAGCTTCGCCTTTGGCAATGAGTAAAGTGAAAACCGCTGAGTGCAACCTGCATGTGTGAGGTAGGGATGAAGACATGTCTGATCATCAGAGTGTGGCAAGGATTGGAAAACTGGAGATTTCTTTATTTTAACTGCGATGTTAAAAATATTGAGGTGGAAGTTCAGATATAGTGTGTGTGGTCTGAGTGACCTTTTCAGCTGTGGTTGTGCATGTGCATATTCTTAACTTCTAGAAGCAGCGTTGACTCCATCTCAAAATATAACGGATGGGTAGTCAACCACAGAAGCTCAATTTTGAGGTCAGTGCCTTGGGCTTCACAATTAATTTTGTATTTTGAAGCTTTAAAACCAAACTTAAACATAATGATTTGTACTACTTTGGCTGCTGCCAAATTCTGTAATGACTGTTGTTCAACAAGCACAATTATCTTTTGTTTTGGATTTTTAAAAACTTAGAAATCTAATGCAACTCTCTCTCTGATGTTCTCCTCGCATGTTCAGGAGCGTAGAGGAGTATGTCAAAGACAATTTGAAAACTTAGTTTGGGTCTTTAAAACTATGAAAACTTTGAGAATCTCTTGAGCTCAATGTTTTGGAAGCTTTTCACTCATAAAGGAAATAAGAATACCTCTTCTCCGTATTCAGCATTAAAACCATGTATTTTAAGAAGAGGTTGTAAATGAAAATTAGTCAGACAATGGCATTTTAATAATCTGGTGAAGTTAGCATCACATTAGTAAGGGTATTTTAGAAGTCACATTATCTGTGGGCAATGTGGTCTCAAGAGACTGGTTGTGAATATGTTAGAGGGCTTGTGGGATTTATGGATTCATTTCATGGTGGTTGTTTGCTTATTTTTGTTTGTTTTGTTGGTCGGTTTGTTTGTTTGTTTTCTTTCCAGGCTTCCTGTTCTGCTTTTGAGTTAACGGATTTGCTAATTCCCTTCATTCCCTTCACAATCCACCTCTGTTCCCCCTTACAGTTTTTTATCGTGCTGTTCAAAAATTTAAGGGATTATGGACTGTAGTTTTTTTTTATTATTATTTTTATTTTTTATTTTTTAAGAAAGTTAAATGTAGAAAGTAGTATTGTTTGTATGTATGGAAAGTGTTACAGTTAAAATGCGCTTCACTGGTGGCTAGGTGGATCTCTCTCTCTTCTGTATTCCATGCAGACAATAAAGAAGAGAGAAAGACACATACTGTGTTTCAGTTTCTTTTGATATATGATCTCAAACTAGCACTGTTTTTCTTGCCTTTGTGAAATGCCTGAATTTTAAGGAAAAATGTGGAAATAGTAGGGCAGAATTCCTTATAAAATGCTTCATCCTGCTTTCAGCCTCATGCTTGGTGAAAACGTAAAATTGAAGTCCATGCAGCTGTACCTGATGTTTGTTCCTCTCAGCTGCAATAACATTAACCTCTTCTATCACTTGGTACTACCTTTGTGATAGAGATCCTGCAGACATTAAAGCTAGAACCCATGAGAAAGACCCCATCAGGTTTTGTAATCAGCAGTTGGTCATGATCTTCCAACTCATCCTTCTGATTTATAGCAGAAAGATGCTGTTGTTGATCTAAGATCGTCTAGACAACAGCAAGCATCCTTGAGGATACCTTCTCTGGTTGTCAGCTCATGAAAGAACTGTGACTGCTGGAGGTGGGGATGGTGGTGTTTTTAACCTCTTGAAGCTGCCAGAATTACAATTTTTTCAGAACTTCAGGTTTGCCCTCCCTGTTTTTTTCTGCTTTGTAAGCTGTCCCGAAGTTTCTGAAAGAGACAGCTGAAAGCGTTTCGTGGTGGTGTTTTCTAAAGGGTCCGAAGATTTCGGGGGCTGGGGGGCAGAGGGGGTGGATTTGTGCATGTGTGTGTGTGGTGTGTGTGTTGTTTTTCCTCTCTTCTACACAATGGAGCTTTCAGAGAACCTCTCTTAAAAGGCATAGCTACAGCCTTTGTGTTGAAGGGTGTGTCTGCTGGCAGGGTTTGCTGATGCAGACAGGCTGGCTGGTGATTAACAAAGGTCATTAGACTTTGGAATCTGGCAGGGGAGTGGGGTGGTGTGTCTTCTGCGCTGAGCAGGAGGGCTCCCCAGGGACAGGGCAGGCTGGAGGCCCCCCGCCTGCCTCCCCCCAACCCCGCCTCCTCCTGGGAGGCTCGGCTCTGTGTTGCCTCTGTCTGTAGGACAGCTTGGACCAGTGTCTTGATGCTGTAATGCTGTGTTTCTGGATTGAATCATCACATTTGTCATCCATGGGACAGGGGAACCAACCCTAGGAGATGCTTGCCGGCGATCTGCTCAGGGAGAGAAGGTGCTGCTTGGGCAGTGCAGGGGGACACCAGTGACATGGTTTGGGGTGCAAGTCACGCAGGAGAAGGGGAGGTGTGTTCTGGGGATGCTGATTTTTCAAGCGTGACCCAAGAAGGAGGAGGAAAGAAAAAAGAAAGGAAAAAAAAAAAAAAAAAGGAAAAACCCTGGTGTGCTGGAGATGAAGCTGAGATAAGTGAGGCCATGTTGTGCACGGGCGAGAAGCTCTGAGCCTCTCAGTGCAGGAGTTGTCTGAGTTAAAATGGCTGCTCCCAAAGCTCAGAGGACTAGGGCAGCTTAGTGAGTCTTAAAGCTTCAGTGACGCAGGGGCTCATATCTCTTGAAAGTGTGATAAACACATTCAGCAGAGCTGTGGCTTGTTTGGCTGAGATGAAAGGACTAAGCTTGGGGGATGGGTAGTGAAAACTGGATGATCTGCTTTTCTGTGAAGTGCTCTAAATGCAGGAGTCGTCTGCTCCATGGAAAAATTTGTTTTCAGGTCTAATGGACTGTGCTAAAGGAGACGTGGGGTGGGGCTTCACTCACTGCTGTAATTTGATCCAGAGCAGATAGCAACCTCTTCCACACAATTTGGTCTGGTGCTTGCACATAAAAGCTTGAGTATCTCGATTATTGTAACTTTGTTAGCCGAAAAGAAGCTGGTACAGCGTTCATTTTCTTTATTGGTGGTGGGAGGGAGAGAGGGGGGTTGGAAGAGAAAGGACACAGTGCAGCCTGCAAAATAATGTAGGTAAATATGTGGAGAGCCTGTGTGCTCAGACTGTCCAGAATTTGACTTGCTAGAAGTTAATTTTAGCAGGCTATCAGAAGAAGCATTCTTTCATGTAAAATCCTGATGTAGTGTCCTCTCTAATATCATTGCACTAATGTTTTGGAGCATTCTCCTCACTGCAGAAGTAGCTTTGTACTTTATGTGCAAAAAACATGGAATTTTCAGCTTTTGAGGCAGCCCTTGTATACTGGACCTCTGGACTGCCCAGATTATCCCTGTACCAGCACAGCATGTGGAAACTTAAAGAAGTAATTCTTTCATTGATATAGAAAAGTTGCTCTTGTGTCTAAATACTGCATGAAGTAGGACAGTCTAAGACTTTTGTCTTGCTTGTGTTTTGTGTCTCCTCTCTTTCATGGCAATGCATAAATATACAACTCTCTGAAGCAGGGTTAGTTGGTCACAAACCAAACTTCCATAATTCACATTGCCATATCTTGTGTTATTTGGTACTTCAAGATACGTAGAGCATTTGAATAAATCAAAGAAGACATGATGTTTCTGAGGAAAGTCTTTGTTACTCATACTTCTGTTGTACTTTTGCAAAATTCCTATTTCCTTTGCTGTCTTTCCCATCCTCCAGTTCTTGCCTTCCCAAAAGACTGCTATCTTGCAAAGGCTGTGTCCCCAGAACAGACTCAAATTAAGCAGTAAACATTTTAACAAAGAATGGAGATGCCCTTGCAAGGCACGGTGGAAGTAAGGTAGAACAAACCATACTACTTTGAGTGCATGTGGCTGCATCTCAACTTGCAGTGTTGTCTAGGTTTTTCATCAACCTCAGAACTGAGAGGATATTGAGAAGAAAGGCAGATTTTTTTTTTTTTCCTGTAGAGGCTTTTAATCTGTGGCGAATAAAGCAGGCAATACTTTTCAACTTCCAAGAAGTGTTAGTGAGATTCACAGAGGCAGAAGCCATTGTCTTCTAATTGTAAAATTGAGTACACAGCTGTTTGGGAGTAATGTGTTATTTCTCTGGAATACTGTTTGTGGTCTTTGAACAAGACAAACTTCTGAACAACAGCCTTGTCCTATATAATGGAAAAGTCAAGAGGACAAAGTCCACAGAGTCAGTAGTCATTTGTCAGAACGTTGACTGTAGTGTTGAGTCAGCAACTTGTGAGCTACCTAGGTAGGACTTCATGTGAATCCGAACTGAGGCATCTTCATATAGCAAGCACAGGTTGAGTTTTACACTGCAGTAAATGGAATATCTGGAAACGACTGTCTTTACAAGCATGATATTACCTGTTTCAGAATTTTTTAAAATGGCATTGCTCTAAAACCTCTCTCTTCTTCTCCCTCTCTTTTTCTTGCAGAATTTTCTCATGTGAAAGATCGTTCTTGAACCATGGAGGTGTTGCAGTGTGATGGCTGCGATTTTCGAGCTCCATCGTATGAAGACCTTAAAGCTCATATTCAGGATGTTCACACTGCTTTCCTGCAGCCAACCGATGTCTCGGAGGAAAGCCCTAGCCAGCCAAGGTCTGGTTCCATGAATGCTAGCAACCAGACTGAGGTTGAGTTTTCTTCTGTAAAGGATGAATTTACGATTGCAGATGAAATAGCAGGTAAATCTCAGCTCTAACCATCAATTTCACATGTGGCTTATTTTAGTACATATTAGTTAATACTTTTAATGTGATTGTAAAAACTCAATTATTCTTACTGCTGTGACAGCAAAGCAGATATCTAGCTTCAGCCATATTGATTCTGACCACAGCTCTTCCTGTAAATAGAAATGTGGAGGGTGGTTTTATTAGCCGCTTTTAGTGTATTTCTTCATAATGCTTTTTGTTTGTCAGATTTTCATGGTTCTTCACCACTGTGAACCACCTTAAAATTTTCAACCTTATTAGTGTACTAGCTTTCTTTTTTTCCCAAAGAAGATTATTTTGGAAATGGTCCATCCCAAAGTTTACACCACAGCATGTATATGTCTATGTTATGGACAATGGCCATTTTTCTGAAAGTCGCCAGATATATAGATAAGTGTAGAGAGTGTACTCTCTACGGAGAGTGTACTTAAGTCATAAGTAAGTAAGAGAACCCTGGTGTGATGGATAGTTGTTCAAGATGCAGTTGTGTTCTTATGCATATAGGGTGGGTGGAGAAAAAGCCTCAATATTTGATTTTATTTATTTATATATTCACCTTAATTCTCATTTTAGGGCAAAATGCAACAAGTCAGATGGGGACTGGAAGTTACTATAGCCAGAGCCAGACTTTCTATGGTCAGCATATGGCTCCAAATCCTAAACCAACCAACAAATTTTTCCAGTGCAAGTTCTGTGTGCGCTACTTCCGTTCCAAAAACCTCCTCATAGAGCACACACGCAAGGTTCATGGAACACAGGCTGGGGGGAGCTCAGTGGGGCCACCAACCGCTAGTTCCTTAAATTACAACATCATGATGCATGAAGGGTTTGGCAAAGTTTTCAGTTGCCAGTTCTGCACCTACAAGTCACCCAGGCGTGCGAGGATTATTAAGCACCAGAAAATGTATCACAAAAACAACCTGAAAGAGAGTTCAACTCCCCCTACAGCTGCCACTGCTATATCTGAATCAACATCTGCTTCTGTGCCAGTGCAGGAACCCTGCAAGGAGCTGCCTGCAGAGGTGGTGGAGCGGAGCATTTTGGAGTCCATGGTCAAGCCCCTGACAAAGTCGAGGGGCAACTTTTGCTGTGAATGGTGCAGCTACCAGACACCTCGAAGGGAGCGCTGGTGTGACCACATGATGAAAAAGCACCGCAGTATGGTAAAAATACTGTCAAGCCTGAGGCAGCAACAAGAAGGAACCAGTGCAACTGATGTACAGAACAAGAGTGCCCAGAATGCCTCCCCAAACTCTAACTATATGTCCGTGAATACGACAGGACGTGAGATGTCGAACGCTAATGTCTCAAACTTTAGAAGCTCTATGGGCAATTCCCTTATCAGGCCCAACTCTTCTACATCTTCCAAGTTTTCTTCCGTGTCTTATCCTCAAATGAAGCCTAAGTCACCTCACAACTCGGGCATGGTTAATTTGTCTGACAGATCCCGCTATGGAATTGCTGATATGACAAATTCTTCTGCTGACCTGGAAACAAACAGTATGCTAAATGACTCCAGCTCAGATGAAGAGCTAAATGAAATGGACAGCGAGAATGGCTTGAACTCCATGGATCACCAGACCACAGGAATGTCGGCAGAGCAGCTGATGGGATCTGATGGCAACAAGCTCCTGGAAACAAAGGGGATCCCCTTTAGAAGGTATATGAACAGGTTCCAGTGTCCTTTTTGTCCTTTCCTGACTATGCACCGCCGAAGCATTTCCCGTCACATTGAGAACATCCACCTGTCTGGAAAGACGGCTGTGTACAAGTGTGACGAATGCCCTTTCACTTGCAAGAGTTCATTAAAGCTTGGTGCCCACAAGCAATGTCATACAGGTACAACATCAGACTGGGACACTGTGAACTCTCAGACTGAAAGCATCGCCTCTTCTTTGAACGACAGTGCTGTGTCTTATGAGAGTGGAAATATAAATGGCAGGAAGTCAACTGGGATGATGGAGCCAGTGCAGCAGCAGCAGCAGCAACAACAACAGCAGCAGCAATCACCCCAGCCCCATTCACAGCATCCATATAAGTGCACAATGTGCAACTATTCCACCACAACTTTGAAAGGCCTCAGAGTTCATCAGCAGCACAAGCACTCATTCTGTGACAACCTGCCGAAATATGATGGACCACCATCCAACACACCACAAGAGAGCGAGGCAGATGCTCACACCTCTGCCAGCACAGTGAAGAAGAGCCAGACCTCGATCCTTGGGCTGTCATCTAAAAATAACTTTGTTGCAAAGGCCCCTCGGAAGGTGTCAAATGATTTCCCTTTAGATCTCTCACCAGTGAAAAAGAGAACTAGGATTGACGAAATAGCGAGCAACCTGCAGAGCAAAATCAACCAAAACAAACAGCAAGAAGATGCAGTGATTAATGTAGAGGATGATGAGGAAGAGGAGGAAGACAATGAGGTGGAGATAGAAGTTGAGTTAGACAGAGAAGAAGAGCAAACAGAACCAATGATAGATGTTTCCAGTTCTTATGCACCACAGCAAATGTGGGGAAGAGAGGCTAATGATTCCCAGAAGGAGGCAAACTTCAGAAGCTTGCAGCATGATTACAATTCTGCCAATGGAGCAGAGATTGAGCTCACTTTATCAGAAGATGAGGAAGACTATTATTCTTCTGTCAGCATGAAAGAACATCAGAGCCCTAATGCCTCTGTTCTGGGGGGCCAGTCAAACATGTATGGTACTGATCAGAACAATGAGAATGCAGAGTTTAATGACTCTGGCAGGCTTTACTATTGTAAACACTGTGATTTCAGCAACAAATCTGCCCGGAGCGTTAGCACCCACTACCAGCGAATGCACCCCTATATTAAATTCAGCTTTAGATATATCCTGGATCCCAATGATCACAGTGCAGTATACCGGTGTCTTGAGTGCTATATTGACTATACAAACTTTGAAGACCTGCAGCAGCATTATGGAGAGCATCACCCTGAAGCTATGAATGTACTGAACTTTGATCATTCTGATCTGATCTACCGCTGTCGCTTCTGCTCTTACACAAGCCCGAATGTTAGAAGTCTAATGCCACATTACCAAAGAATGCATCCCACCGTGAAAATTAACAATGCAATGATATTTTCAAGCTACGTTGTTGAGCAGCAAGAAGGGCTGAACACAGAGTCTCAGACACTGAGAGAGATCTTGAATTCTGCTCCAAAAACTATGGCAACCTCCACCCCCGTGGCTCGCGGGGCTGGTGTGCCAGCTGGCTTTAACAAAAGTGCCGCCAAGAGTTTTAGTCCTGAATGTGAAAATCAGAAGGAACCTTCCGTCAATACTGTGGTTGTTTATGACTGTGACGTGTGTTCATTTGCAAGCCCTAACATGCATTCAGTTTTGGTTCATTACCAGAAAAAGCACCCCGAAGAAAAAGCATCATATTTCAGAATTCAGAAGACCATGCGTGTTGTCTCTGTTGATAGGGGCTCTGCCCTGGCTCAGATGTCTTTTGAGATGGGGACACCTGTCTCCCCAAAACTGTCCAACTTGGCTTCTCAGCCTCCACCTCCCCCACCACCACCCCCAGACCTTGCTACTGAACTCTACTACTGCAAACACTGTTCATACAGCAACCGCTCAGTTGTTGGAGTGCTTGTCCACTATCAGAAGAGGCACCCAGAGATAAAGGTCACTGCCAAATATATCAGACAGGCACCTCCCACTGCAGCAATGATGAGGGCTGGTGAGCTGCCACCTGGTATTCAGAGGCCACCAGTGTCAATGCAGCAGTTGAGCCGAGGTGGTTCCGAGACCTCTGTGAATCCTCCTGAGAATGAAATGTTTTTCTGCCAGCACTGTGATTATGGAAACAGGACCGTGAAAGGTGTGCTCATTCATTATCAAAAGAAGCATCGCGACTTCAAAGCTAATGCAGATGTGATTAGACAGCATACAGCCACCATTAGAAGCCTTTGTGATCGCAGCCAGAAGAAGTCAACTGGCAACGTGCCTGCTCACACCTCTAGCACCGAACGGGACAAGTCAAAGCTGAGAGCCCTCAAGTGCAGGCAGTGTAGCTATACTTCACCTTACTTCTATGCATTGAGGAAGCATATCAAGAAAGATCACCCGACACTGAAAGCTACAGTCACATCCATTCTCAGATGGGCATTTTTGGATGGCTTGATAGAAGCTGGTTATCACTGTGAATGGTGCATTTATTCACACACAGAGCCAAGTGGTTTGCTTGTGCATTACCAAAGGAGACATCCTGAGCATTACGTTGATTATACTTACATGGCAACTAAACTCTGGGCAGGTCCTGATCCTTCCCCTCCTGCCCTAGTGATGCCAACAGAGGCAAAGTCCTATAAATGCAGAGATTGCATTTTTGAAGCATCTTCCATTTGGGATATTACTAATCACTACCAAGCTTTTCACCCTTGGGCCATGAATGGGGATGAATCTGTGCTGTTAGATATCATTAAGGAGAAAGATGCTGCTGAGAAGTCTGGCACACAGCCTGATGAAGCTGGAATCAGGATGGATTCTGAAGACCAGATAACAACGTCACAGATGGACCAGGATACAGAGTGTGCAGAGGATCCCAGTCTTTCCCAGGAGAAAACGGTGCAGCTGTCTTCTGCAAACCCTGCCATCTCCTCTACTCCATATCAGTGTACAGTTTGCCAGTCTGAATACAACAACTTGCATGGCCTTCTGACACATTATGGCAAAAAGCATCCTGGCATGAAAGTGAAAGCTGCAGATTTTGCTCAGGATATAGACATTAACCCAGGGGCTGTATATAAGTGTAGACATTGCCCATACATTAACACACGCATTCATGGCGTTCTCACACACTACCAGAAACGGCACCCATCAATAAAGGTCACTGCTGAAGACTTTGTGCATGATGTGGAGCAGTCAAATGATATTGCTCAGAATGATGTGGAAGAGACGAGCAGGATTTTCAAGCAAGGCTATGGTGCTTACAGGTGCAAGCTGTGCCCTTATACCCATGGTACACTGGAGAAGCTCAAAATTCACTATGAGAAATACCACAATCAACCTGAATTTGATGTTTTTGCCCAGTCACCACCAAAGGTGTCTGCCTCACTGGAGCCAGACATGGTGACTGAAATCAAGGCCTCCCCAGAAATTGCTGCTGAGGATGTTGGAGAAATCTCTGTTGCAGCACCTCATTTCTCCAGTTCTCATTTAGTGTCTCACACAGTTTTCCGGTGTCAGCTCTGCAAATATTTCTGCTCTACCCGGAAGGGGATAGCGAGGCACTACCGCATCAAACATAACAATGTACGGGCACAGCCAGAGGGCAAGAACAACCTCTTCAAATGTGCTTTATGTTCCTACACCAACCCTATCCGCAAAGGGCTTGCGGCACACTACCAGAAAAGACATGACATTGATGCCTACTACACTCACTGCTTAGCAGCCTCCAGGACAGTAAGCGACAAACCCAATAAAGTGATCATTCCATCTCCTCCCAAAGATGACACTCCTCAGTTGAGTGAGGAGCTGAGAAGGGCTGTAGAGAAGAAGAAATGCTCGCTTTGTTCCTTCCAGTCCTTCAGCAAAAAGGGTATTGTGTCTCACTACATGAAGCGTCACCCTGGTGTTTTCCCGAAGAAGCAGCATGCAAGCAAACTGGGGGGTTACTTCACTGCCGTATATGCCGATGAGCATGAAAAGCCAACTCCAACTGAGGAGAGGAATGAATTTGAGAAGCCTGAGGTGGAGAGTGAGGCTCAGGAAATTGAGTGGCTTCCATTCAGGTGCATAAAATGTTTCAAGCTGTCCTTCAGCACAGCAGAGCTGCTGTGCATGCATTACACTGACCACCACAGCAAGGATTTGAAGAGAGACTTTACCATACTGGGAAGTGGCACCCGCTCTCAGAATGCTGTCTACCAGTGCAAGCACTGTGATATGAAATTGCATAGCACGGCAGAGCTGACTGCACACTTGAATGGTCACAACGAGGAATTCCAGAAGCGTGCCAAACGTCAGGAGAGGAGGAAGCAGCTTCTGAGCAAGCAAAAATATGCAGATGGTGCTTTTGCAGATTTCAAACAAGAGAGGGTAAGGATCTGTGTGTCTGGTCTCTTTCCCTCTTCTCCCTGCCCTGCCAGGGGAAAGAAACAAAAACACTACCCTTCTGCACCCCAAGAGGCTGCCTATTACTAATGCCCACTTGCATGTTCTCTTTGACAGCCAAATGACCACAGGCTAATGAATGACTCAGTGTGTCAGTGAGCTCCATAAGTCAATTATACATTCTGCTTTAATTTCCTCATCCTTTCCTTCATCCTCCACCCCTCCCTAGGTTCCATGGGAAGCCCTATCCTTTCCTACTGCTATTTTCTGTATCTCCTTCCCTTCCTCCCACCCTTCTGGAAGGCCATCTGTATCTGACAGTTCCTAGTTCTCGTGTTGCAAGGCTGCCATTTACTTTGTTGCATACTCTTCACAAAATGTCCAATTTCCTTTTTAAGAGTACCTCTGAGTAACGCGTCAGTTTACTTCTCAAGCTCGTCTCTTCCAGTGTGTTCACTGATAAAGCGCTCAATATTAACATGACACGAATCTATCTGATGACTGAAGCTTTGGACTAGTGCACCATCACTGGAAGACCAAATTGTGTTCTTTTTCCTGCTCGCTCACTCCCTTCATTCTGCTTTGATTTGGAATATAGTTGCTGCAGAAAAGCCCCTCACAGCTGTTGGGGATGTGGTGGGGTCGTGAAAGAGCAGTTTAAGGCCAGATTGAATAGTCTTCTGGAGAACCACTGTTATGCAAGACCTGAAGGTCTCTCCTGCACAGATGCCTTGCCCACTTGTTCTAGAGGCAGTGATAGACATCAACAAAAATTGGTCTTACAGTCCTGCAAAACAGGACATGTGCATATCAAACATAATTTCCCTTCAGCTGCAAAATCTGGCCTGCATTTCTAAAAATGAGATATCAAAGCCCAATTTAGCATACGAATTGATTTATGCTTGTGTACTCATAGGCTTTTGGGCACTTGGAAGATGTTTCAAAACTTAAAGAGCGGAAAGTGGTTGGCTACAAATGTAAATTTTGTGTGGAAGTCCATCCAACACTTCGAGCCATCTGTAATCACCTCCGCAAGCATGTCCAGTATGGAAATGTCTCTTCTGTGTCAGCTACAGTAAAGGTGAGAATTTTAAAACTGTAATTAAACCTTTTAACATTGTTTAAAATGAAGGACTCATTGAAAACCTGCTCTTGTGAAGTTGAATGGATTTTGAGCTGGGTGTTTTAGTTCAGTGTAATGTTTCAGTCATTTAAACATTAAGTTTCTTCAGTGTATTTGGTTTATTTTAAGATGTTTTAACTTTTTTCCACTCTTGATCTAGGGGCACGAAGACTATTTAATTCTCATTTCTTCTCAGCCACAAAGGAATTGATGTCGTTGATGACCGAAAGACTTGGTTTATGAGCAGGAGGCTTTCTCTCAGCTATTCTGGGCTACATTTCTGCTTAGTTAAAACATAAAAGACCTGCTTTCCTTTTTTGTTTGTTTTTGTTTTTGTTTCTTCTTTTAAGAAGAGTAAGTGTGCGTTCAAATGGGTGAATTGTGAACTTGCTTATGGTATACCTTTGCACATGAAATTTTGGGTCCAGAGGAGGGCCACGAAGATGATCAGAGGGCTGGAGCACCTCTCCTATGAAGACAGGCTGAGAGACCTGGGGATGTTCAGCCTGAAGAAGAGAAGGCTCTGGGGAGACCTCATTGCAGCTTTTCAATAGCTGAAGGGGGCTTATAAAAAAGATGGAGAGCAACTCTTTGCTTGGGCAGACAATGACAAGATGAGGGAGAATGCCTTTAAATTAAAAGATGGTAGATTTAGATTAGATGTTAGGAGGAAATTCTTCATTCTGTAAGTGGTGAGGCAGTGGACCCGGTTGCTTAGAGAAACTGTGGTTGCCCCATCCCTCAAAGTGTTCAAGACCAGGTTGGATGAGGCCCTGGGCAACCTGATCTAGTGGGAGGTGTCCCTGCTCATGGGAGGGGGGTTGGAACTAGATGACCTTTAAGGTCCCTTCCAACCCAAGCTGTTCTATGGTTCTCTGATTTCCTTACTGGCTCCAGACAAAACATTGAAACGGCCAGCTGAGATGGTGGTACCATTCAGGTGATTAGTTGTAAAAGTTGTTCCTTTCTCCCTGTGAAAGAGAACATCTTCTAGGACATCTCCAAGGATAGACCATGCTCCACAGACTGATTTCCACGGTATTGTAAGGGGCAGTGCAGGTGCAATAAAGCTGCAGGAGCTAGGTCTGTATTCCTTTTCCTTGTGCTCCTGCTGCAGGTTTCAGTGCCTGACTTAGGGTGCCTCTTTTGTGACACTAGCTGTGTGCTTTGAGGAAACTCATGCAACCTCAGAGAGATTTAATTGCCCTCCCATGTGCCTTTTTTTTTTAATCTTACCTTACTGCTAATAGACAGTGATGTTTCCCTCCTATCAGACCATTTCCTCTCCTCCCAGCTTCTCACATGAAGTTATGAAGTTAATGTGGGGTCAATGCCATCTTTTGAATAAATAGATGTTATGCAGCAGGGAACAAAAGTTGAAATCCAAGGCTGAAAGAACATGATGCAGATATTCTTACAGGTTTTTAAAGTTGCTGCAAATACACATGCTTTAGTTAGAAGAGAGAAAGGACAGATCAGTTAAGAAAAGGAATAAGAAAAGACCTTTTCTGTTTGCTTTTTGTTTTTAAGAAGGATTCTGGGATCTTAGAGCACCTGCTTCTTTCTTATGAATTTGACACTGATGGGCAAAGTCTATGTGGTAAGACGGACTACTCTATCAGTCTGTAAAGTAGCTACAGTATAAGCTAGAGCAATATAAACTAAAATGAACTTGCTCTATACCATACTAAGGTTTCACTGATAAAGTCTAGAAGATTCATATAAATACTATTGAGAGAGTTGATTTAGTTTCTGATCTCTTTGCATTCATTATTTTATTGTGCAGAGAGATTTTTTTTTAACATGTATGTATACATACAATTACCTCTTCCACTCCCGAGAATAGGCTCTTTTTTCAGAAAGCCATTAATATGGAGCTTGTGTAGGGATATATTTAGAAAAACAGCGTAGTGGGAAACCTAGGAATTAAGATGAACACGTGGGAAAGCCTGAAGGGCAGAAGGGTGAGAGAATTGATGGCTTTGGGGGGGTATGTGTTTTTTAGCAGGAAGCTGAAGATTCTTCAAACACAACTTTGGAGGGTTGTGAGGGAGCCAAAGACCCTGGCATTGTGGAATTTACAGAAGCTGAATCTGGAGCATCCTTGGAAGATGAAACCAGGCCTGGGGGCTACCACTGCAGCCAGTGTGACCGGGTTTTGATGTCTATGCAGGGTCTGCGATCTCACGAGAGGAGTCACTTGGCTCTGGCCATGTTTACCCGGGAAGACAAGTACAGCTGCCAGTATTGCTCCTTTGTCTCTGCTTTCAGGCACAAGTAAGTTCTGGCTTTTATTTTTGTTTTCAAAAGAAGCACAGATTAGCACTACTGTTCTATAGGTTGACAGTGAAGAGGAGTACACTCAACTTGATTTTTAGCAACCATTTTCTCAGCATTTAGGTATCTTATGTGCTGCAAACCCTTTAGCCATCATTACTTGTAACTGCTTCTAAAATGTCACATCTTTATATCTTCTTGAATTTATTTAAGCCCCTTTTTGTTGCATGTAGGGGAAAAAGCATGCAATCCAAATAATACAACTCTTTTCAGTAGGTACACATTGAAGCTTACCACTTATGAAGCCATGTCAAATGTATGAGACCTAACAGGTCAAGAAGAGAAGTATGTTTCTTTTTAATCGTTAATACGCAATGAACTTCTGCTGCACACAATTACGCGTTTGTAACTACTACAACTCCTTGATCATTGAGTTTTCATATCTAATGTTAAATAGCTATCATAAGATTCCTTAAAAATAGATTTTTTTTCCTTAATCATGGTGTGCAATTTCACTCTAAAATATTTCAATTTCACACCAGCATGGTATACTTATGATTCCATCAGTTGTTTCCTTGTCTCATGCAGCATGTGAAAAATTTGTAGTCATCAAAAATAGTTGGAATTCTTATGATTTTGTTCCTACAGGTTGAGTTCGCCATCAGATGGGTAGTTATTAAAATTCTTACCATCACACACACACGTACATATATATACACACACACACACAAATATATATATATTTGTATATATATATATATATATATATAAACCTTCCCCCAAAAAATGGAGCATGTTGGACTGACACACAGAGTTTTCTGTGTGACATGTATCATATGTGACACACATTTTTCTAGTTTCTTGGTAAAGAGCTGCTCCTTTACCATTTTAACAAAAGAAGAGATGATTAACATGCTCACTCAACATAGACATTTTGTAGCACTATCAACAGCACTCTCAAATTTGTTCAATGTGTTGCTGTTTTGCCTTTAAATGTATGTGGGAGACAAGCACAATACAAAGTGTTTTTATACTCCTTATACTGGAAACCGAGTTTTCTACTAGTGTCATGACAAACTGATGCCACAGTTTGGTGTGCCATGTTAGAAAGATCCATAGGGTGGGGGAAGCATGGATACTACTGTGCATACGCCACCCATCTTTGTTGAGGCCAACAATGGGGATGTCCTGACCTCTCTTGTCTCACAAAGCCAAGCCTGCTGTTTGCCTAGTAAATTGGTTTGCTTCCAAAATCAGACTTGTGTTGAGTTTTGTCTCTTGTTACTCTGTTTTCTACCTAGGAAATGAATAAAGTATTATCCTACAAGTAGAAGGATTGGAAGTCAGAAAGTAGTGAATAGCAGCAAAGAACACTACAGTTACCACCTAGTTTGATAATAGGTGCTGTTGCTATTGTTGAGGTGGTCTGCTTTATCTTTTATTTTTGATCCCGATGCAACTGTTGTCTTGAGAGATTAAGTTCATGAAAGAAACCAAACCAGTGTTTAATTGACACACTATTTTCCTGAATCTTACCAAAACTTAAAAACGTGCCCTTGGAAGAATTGTGCTGGCAACATATGTGGTCATGAATACAGTTTTAAATATTATAATGTTGAACATCTTAAGGTATGTATTTTAGAATAGCTTAGACGTGTTATACACATCTTTGACAGTGTGCTTTAATTGTTCAGCAAGCTCATTGCCTATCAGCTGTTTAAAACATGTTTTAATATTTGCTACAAGTATTTGCTGCAAGCATTCAGTATCTTACTATTTGAGAGATTTCATGGAATCATTTAGGTTGGAAAAGACCTCTAAGATCAAGTCCAACCTTTAACCTAGCACTGTCAAGTCTGCAATTAAACTATGTCCCTAAGCACCACATCTGCGTGACTTTTAAATGCCTCGAGGGATGGTGACTCAACCACTTCCCTGGCAGCCTGTTTGAATGCTTCACAACCCTTTCAGTGAAGAAACTTTTCCTAATATCCAACCCAAATCTTCCCTGACAACTCTGAGGCCATTTCTTCTTGTCCTACTGTTTGTTGCTTGGGAGAAGAGACCAACCCCCACCTCGCTACAGCCTCCTTTCAGGTAGTTGTAGAGAGTGATAAGGTCTCCCCTGAGCCTTCTTTTCTTTAGGTTGAGTAACCCTAGTTCTCTCAGCCAGTCCTCATAAGGCATGTTCTCTAGACCCTTCATCAGCTTTGTTGCCCTTTGTTGGACATGCTCCAGCACCTCAATGTCTTTCTTGTAGTGAGGGACCCAAAACTGAATGCACTATTCAAGCTGCGGCCTCAACAAAGCCAAGTACAGAGGAACAATCACTTACCTAGTCCTTCTGGCCATGCTACTTCTGACACAAGCCAGGATGCTGCTGGCCTTGGCCACCAGAGCTGGCTTGTATTCAGCTGGCGATCAACCGATAGCTCCAGACCCTTTTCCACTGGCCAGCTTTCCAGCCACTCTTCACCCAGCCTGTAGTGTTGGATGGGGTTGTTGTGCCCCAAATACATGACCTGGCACTTGGCCTTGTTGAACTTCATACAGTTGGCCTTGGCCCATTGATCCAGCCTATCCAGATCCCTCTGTAGAGCCTTCCTACCCTCAAGCTGTTTAACACTCCCTCCTAACTTGGTGTCATCTGTGAAATTACAAAGGGTGCACTTGATCTCTTTGTCTAGATCATTGATAAACATATTAAAAAGAACTGGTCCCAGTACTGAGCCTTGGCGGACACCACTTGTGACCAGCTGCTAACTGGATTTAACTCCACTTACAACTCTTTGGACCCAGCCAGTTTTTCACTCAGCAGAGCATATGCCTATCCAGGCCATGAGCAGCCAGTTTTTCCGGGAGAATGCTGTGGGAAACAGGGTCAAAAGCTTTCCTGAGGTCTACGTAGACAACATCCACAGCATTTCTCTCATCTACTAAGCAGGTCACCTTGTGGCAGAACGAGATCAGGTTAGCCACAGTTTCATAAACCACTGCTGACTGGGCCTGATCACCTGGTTATCCTGTATGTGCTATATGATGGCAGTCAGGATGATCTACTCCATAATCTTTGCTGGCACTGAGGTCAGACTGACAGGCCAGTACATTCACTGGATTCTCCTTCGAGCCTTTCCTGGAGTTTTGCATCACACTTGCTTCCTCCATCCAACTGGCATCTCCCAGGCTAGCCCCAGGACTGCTGATAAATGATGGAAAGTGGCTGGGTGAACACTTTTTCCAGCTCCCTCATTACCCTTGGGTGATCCCATTCGGCCCCATAGACTTGTATGTGTCTAAGATGTGTAGCAGGTCGCTAACCATTTTGTCTTGGATTATGGGGGCTTCATTCTGCTTCCTATCCCTATGTTCCAGCTCAGGGGTATGGGAACCCCTTTTGCATTTAAGACTTACATTTTCAAGAGTGTCCAGCCTTCCTGGACACCTTTGCCCTTCAGGACTGCCTCCCAAGGGACTTCACCAACCACTCTTCTAAGCAGGCTGTCTGTACTCTGGAAGTCCAGGGTGGCAGTTCCACTAACCTCCTTCTTTACTTTTCCAAGAATTGAAAACTATCATTTTGTGATCACTATGCCCAAGACAGCCTCCAGCCTTCACATCACCCTCAAGTCCTTCTTTGTGCACAAGCAAATTGTACAGTAGGGCGCCGTCCCTTGTTGACTCACTCATCAGCTCAGTCAGGAAGTTATCTTCCATGGACTCCAGGAACTTTGTCAGCCTGGTTGGATGGTCTTTAACAGAAATCCACCATGACATCTGCCTTGTTGGCCTTCCCCCTGATTTTTACCCATAAGCACTCAACTCTGTTTTCACCATCATGAAACTCAAGACAGTCAAACCACTCCCTAACATACAGGGCTCACCACTGACTCTCTAGCATCAGAAGAATTTATAGCCATTCTTTGCAGTACTCCAGTCATCCCACCATATTTCTGTGATGGCAACTATATTCGTTTTCCTGCTGCACAATGGCTTCCAGTTCTTCCTGTTTGTTGCTCATGTTGTGTTCATTGGTGTAGATGCACTTCAATTGGGCTACTGATTCTGTCACCTTTTGGGGGGAAGAAGTTTTAATTACTATGTGACCATTCTCAGGCACTTCAGTGATGTCACCCATCAACAATATCTCTTGTGCCTTTTCTGTCACATGGCTCTCCATCCCCTAACGTTGCTGGGATGGCAGACCATAGGACCTTGCTAGCACGCTGTCCCACAACCACTGGTATGTTGACCTCAGACTTGTCTCTAGTGAGCCTGGTTTTATCCATTTCCCCCTTCAAATCTACTTTAAATCTCCCTCAGTGAGCTTTGGTAACTCCTGTGCAAAAATTCTTTTCCCCCTTTGAGATGGGTCTACCCCATCTGTTGCCAGCAGACCTGGTATCCTGTACAACAACCCATGATCCAAAGTCCTGCCAGTGATACGAGGCTCAGAGCCAGGTATTGACCTGCTGATTCTTCCTGTTTCTCCCCTCATCATTCCCTGCAACTGGAGGGATAGGGGAGAATGCTACTTGTGCTCCTGATCCCTTAACCAGTTGGCACAAGGCTCTGAAGTCTCTCTTGATTGCCCTCAGACTTTGAAACTTCAGCGTTACTAGCCTGAAAAATCAATAATGGATAATAACCTGAGGGCTGCATCAGACAGAGTAGGAAGCTTTGTCTTCACAACTTTAATTGGGGTCCCAATGAAGCAGCAGATGTCCCTAAGAAGTGGGTCCAGTCTGCATATTGAGACATCTTTTCCTATTTCTCTGGAAAAGCTGAACAGTTTGTCATGCTGCAAACTTCATCCTGGATTTGTTTTAAGTTGTATTTATTTGAAGCGGCCCTGAGAGGGACATAAGTTTATTTCTAATTTTTTTTTTTTTTTTTTTTTTTTTTTTTTTTTTTTTTTTGCAACCATCAGATTTTTGAAGACACAGACTTTAGTGTTAGGTCTTGTAAATAGGGATGTTCTGGTTTAAGCTCTGTCAGTGTGGGACTGAAGATCCCATGACAATCTGTGTAGTGAGAGAGGGCTGGAACAGCCTGCGCTTGATTCCATGTTGATATTCAGTAAAGAAGAACGTGATGATTTAGGTAAAACAAGGAAATAAGCCTAAAATATGTCTAGAATAAGGTGGCAAGTGGGGGACAGTTCTGTCAAATTACTACTCCTACAGCCCTCTCTAACTACCTTTTTGTTCTATCGCCATGTGTAAGGAGACTCAAGCGAAAACTAGATCACAAAGCATTAATGTTTCCAGGGAAGAGGCTGTACTGGAAATGTTTACAACACAAGCTGAAGCTACTTACTTACCACCTGGAGACTGTGAACTCTTGACTGTGAGACACAGCATAGAAACTGCAGAGCTCTGCAGGACTTTAGAATGAATTTGATCTTTTGGTAAAAACTGTGGCAATGTCCTTTTTTTTTCTTTCCTTTTTTTTTTTTTTTTTTTTTTTTCCCCCATCTAAATTTTACTGAACTGTTAAAAGAAGCTGTGGAGAGAGAACAGGTTCTGATCACACCCTGGTTATCAAGCTGTCAGTAGCTTCCAGTTTCCCTGAAGAAAGTAGAGGCTGGTCTTAGCCACCCCTTCTTCTCTTGTTGAGCTTTGTGCAGCATATCCCACTCTGTTCTGCCTGAAACTCTGTTGCCTTTTAATCCTGGAACTCATCAACTGCAGCCTGCTGGCACCCTCCCCAGAGCAGGATCTCTAATCTGCTTTTGCTGCTGTAACCAAAAGGCTTCCTCATTAAAGCTGGTCAAAAATATCTTTTTTTTATTTTTCCTTTTTCTCTCTCTCTCTTTTTTTTTTTTTCTTTCAAGAGGACAAAGGGGGGCATACTTCCACAAAAATGTTTCCAAGGAAAAATATTCTGTAATGATAATTTTACTGTTTTCATCTGCTACTTGTTTCTTTCAACTGGTCCTTTAAGTCTAAATCAGGTATAATTTAATTTATACTAATTTTGCACTAGAAGTTATTTAAGAGGCTTGCTTTCTGCATAACAGAATTGGTGTCAGCTCTGCTCCTTTTCCTCAAATTAGATTCTACTTTATCTGTAGGTAGACCTGTTGAATTTAAAGAGATTGTATGAGAAATTGTAATTGAGCCTGGTTTGGCTCTTATTTAATTAATGCTGTAACTGTTTTGCCTTGCATCTGAAGGAATAGTTGAAATTATTTACCTTTTTGTGTTTCCCTTTTTTGTCTTTCTCTTTTCAAGTCTGGATCGTCACATGCAGACCCACCATGGACATCATAAGCCGTTCCGTTGCAAGTTGTGCCCATTCAAGTCCTCTTATAATAGCCGCCTGAAAACCCATATACTCAAGGCTCATGCTGGTAAGTTTTCTCTCCCAGTTTTGCAGTGCAGCAGCAGAAATGGCCCGTGTATTCTTGTTGCTGATGAGAGATGCTGGTTCGAGTCACGTGTTTTGTCACCAGATTTGGGTAAGATTTCAATGGCAAGTCAGGATTGGCCAACCTGTGCACCTATTGGAATCAGTAGAAATTTGGATAACATTTTCAGAAAGAAAAAAATTATAAAACTGTGATGAGTACTTCTAGAAATTTTTCCTTTTCTTCTGATTTCATTTTTGTAAATGATTTGTTCTTATTATGCTTGCATGTTTCCAGGTAAATCTAGTCAGCTTATACCACTGTCTGAACTTTGCTCTATTATGTTTGTATTTATGTTTGTGCTTTAAGTGGGAAAACAGTTGTGGACTGAATCTTGGTTTTGGTGGATTCCTATGCTGGCTTTCATGGTAAAGCCAAACACTGGAAGTTTTGGGATTCAAGTCTGTGTTCAGCAGACTGAGAACATCATCATTCCATTATTGCACATGGAAATTTATCTTGGAGTTCTCTGTATTGCAGTACAGAATCCATACAAGTGAGCATGCAAACATGCTTCTATTAAACAAGAACTGGGAAGGTGATATATCATACAAGATAGATCACAGAATCACAGAATCACAGAATCACAGAATTTTCTAGGTTGGAAGAGACCTCAAGGTCATCGAGTCCAACCTCCAACCTAACGCTAACAGCCCTCCACTAAACCATATCCCTAAGCTGTACATCTAAGCGTCTTTTGAAGACTTCCAGGGATGGTGACTCCACCACTTCCCTGGGCAGCCTGTTCCAATGCCTCACAACCCTTTCTGTAAAGAAGTTCTTCCTAACATCTAACCTAAAACTCCCCTGGCTCAACTTAAGCCCATTCCCCCTCGTCCTGTCACCAGGCACGTGGGAGAACAGGCCAACCCCCACCTCTCTACAGATCACCACAGAGTATTGCATATGTGATTGTTAAAAAACTTGATGCTCAAAATATCCTGGTAGGTGTCTTATCTTCACTCCATGGCCCTAGATTCTTGGCAGTGTCATGCATCATGCATTGAAAAGTTATCAGAAAACTGGAGGCAAGAACCGCTGTTTCTGTCTGCAATTGTTGCATCTTCCTGGATAACAGACAAAAAAACGAACCCCAAACCACTGTCCAGACATCCACTCTGATACACATGACATACTATTGGCTGATCTAAAAGACTGCAAAGTAGATCAGTTGTTTCCAACTCACATGCAGAAACTACTGGCACAGATAACAAAGGTCTAGAAGTACATTCCTTTATTATTTGTTCACATCTTGTTATATTCAAGATGGTATGGAGGAGGAAGATGTGAAAATGAGGAGAAAAGATAGGAGGAATTCATAACTGTCTGATAATTTTTAATAAAGGTAATTATCACCCTTGATCCAAGACACTTTTTGTCTACAAAATGTAGGAGGGATTGTTGGTCTTTCTTGTACTCCATTTCCTATGCTGGTTTCAGATTTCACAGAGCTTCTGCTAGGACCCTTCTCTGTACTTGGATGGGTGTTGTGGATTAGCTTGTCTATTGCCAACCTCATCTGTATATGACTATGGCATTCTCTACTTCCAAAGCAGTCCAACTACATGCAGCAGTTTCAG
This sequence comes from Aythya ferina, assembly GCF_964211825.1. Lineage (NCBI taxonomy): Eukaryota > Metazoa > Chordata > Aves > Anseriformes > Anatidae > Aythya > Aythya ferina. The sequence goes on along the minus strand of NC_140299.1, from coordinate 51,566,919 downwards.
TTTATAGAATCCCACATCCTGTACAGAGATGACATGTTTCTTCATCTTCACCAACCATAAAATGTTTTCTCTACGCTATTGTAAAGCCGGGCTTCTTTGTGTTACTGTGTTCAAACCTGCCAGATTTTTAGATCTGAAGTTTGCATGCAACTGATATTTACTTCACACTCCTCTTCATGTAGGTTATTGATTTACTTAGTATGAATTCATGCTATTGAACTTGATTAGTGGACACTCCTCGAAGGGCCATGTTTTGCATCATACAAGAACACAATTTCATGGTTGCCTAGATAGTGTTTTGCACAATGACTTGTGTAATAGGGTTTTCAGAGGCTTATGATCTGTTTCTGCCTCAGTCCATTTCTACCAAATTTTCACATCACAGAAAATTGCTCAGATGTTTTTCAGTCAGAGATTTGCTTTGTTGTGTATTGAGTCAGTCCTTCAGAAATATATGATAGTGAATAAACATTCTATGAAAACTTCTCCTCAGACTCCCCAGTTTTTCAGTGACACAGTGGTTCTCTGAACCTCTTTTGTTAACATTTTTTCTCTGTTGTCAATCTTCTCATTATCAGTTTGTTTAGAAGTAGAAATTTCTGTGCCCCTTTATTCATTTATCTAGTCTCCTGGAGATCTTTTAAAATGCACTAAAATCCCAGATCCTGAAGTGGAAGAGTATTGGCCCTGTTTCCATTCTACATAATCTGAAATGTAATGCTCCAAGTATATATCAAGTGCTGAGAGTACTCTCCCCTACTGCCCCCTGAAAATTTTAGATGTATTTATTTGTATGTATATTTATACAATATTTTTTATGAAATGAAAAACTGGCAGTTGAAAACATGCAAAGTCTTATATTGAGTCAAACTGTAGTCTTGCCTCTAGAAGCTACTACATCCTTTCATGTTGAAGTCTACCTGAACTGTTATTGATGGATAGCACGTATATTTTTTAGTCGTGTCCAGCCTTCTTAATATGTAATCATCGTCTTTCCTTGAATGTCTTGTGATGCTTATAAGTTCATGGTTGTTGCCTACCATTGTCCGGCAATTTCTTAAACTGTGAAGGATAATATCTGAATCTCGCTGGTATCTTATACTTTGGGAGTTTATTGTGGCATTACATTCTTGTGTTCCATTAAGCAGCTTGTTGTACATGCTATCCAAAAAGTGCTTTATTTCTGTTTGTATAAAGGTAATACATAACTGATGTAATATGCAGGTGAGAAATACCATTTGAAGAAATGGGACAATTTCTTGTTTTACTTCTTCAGAGTCTGTGATCTATTCTCTTTCAGATGTACCAAAAGAGTCTTTTTAAGTTTATGTTTTGTCCCCATGATTAGCATAGTTTTTCAGAGAGAGAGGGTTGGGAGTTATTTTTTTTTTTTTGTAAGATGGTTGCTGATTTTTTCAGGTGTGCTTATTCTGACTTGTAATATGCATGTTTACACATGCTGTTTTGGTTCATATATTTGTGGTGTTGGAAATGATGCTATTTGAGAATCCTGCTTGCTAAATTTGAGAGATGGAAAACATTTTCTGCCTTGTTCATTACCAGAACCCTTGGTCTGCTGTACTGTTCATGAATATTTTACTCCAATATGAGTTGTGGCTCTTTATATACAGCTCATATGTGGCCAGTGTACATGGAAGTGGTACTTCCAAAACAACAACTTGGCACCTGTTACTATCACATTGTTTGTGTTGGGAGAGTTTCACTTTGTGTTCCAATTGCCTCCATGCTTAATGCAAAACAAATCTTATCTCAAGATTTGTTTCCCCTGGTTTGCTGTCTCTGTAGCTTGGAATGTATTCAAAATTAAGTTCACTACTGTTCATTACTTCTTTTCTTTCACTTCTTTTAGTGCTTTCTCATAACACACATAGCCCTACAGATATGCGCTGTTCTTGGTATTGCCATGTTCACTTCTTGTTGTAAAACAACTTTGACTTTGTTACCAGTTCTGTGGAGATTATTCCTGCCTAATGGGAAATTTTTGATAAGGAGAAAATGTGACGTTCCCCAAATGTAATTTTTTTTTGGTTTGCTTTGTTCATTTGTTTGTTTGTCTTTGGTTTTCTGAGGAACCTTTGATATAATTTTGTAGTATCCTTCTTTGTTCTTTAATAATGATGCTGAACGTGCTGCATGCAGAAACAAGTGATTTCACTCTCTATAGCCGCTGTGCTCCCAAAAAAGTTTGGAAAGCTATAGTTAAGTGACTCCATTTTCATCTCAGAGTTTGTTTTCTTCTCATACCATGCAACACAGGCATGCTAATAGTCTGGTCTCTGTTTTTTTGACATCAGTCACTTCACAAGGATCTGCAGTTGTCCAAAAGCAATACTTTGTTCCAAAGCAGGTGTCTGTACCCACAGACTTCAGGCTGCTCCAACAAGGAGGTGCACGTACCTTGTTCTCTTTGGGATCAATCTAGTGCTGAAGGAATCCATGTGAACTTTACTTCCAAGTTCAATAGGAGAAGTATGGGGACCCCATTTTGTTTCTTTTGTGAGCTGATGACTTGCCTGTATTTCGCTCACCCAGGTGAACATGCCTACAAATGTTCCTCCTGCTCATTTTCCACCATGACAATCAGCCAGCTGAAAGAGCACTCCTTGAAAGTGCATGGGAAAGCACTGACACTACCAAGACCCCGCATTGTCAACCTTGCAGCCTCACACGCCCACCACACCTCCAAGAACCACACTCCTGCTGAAGAAGTGGAGGACTCTAATGGTAAGAGGTGCCTCAGAGCAAGAATTTAATTTTCTAAGGTGCCACTTAATATATTGATTACAAAAAAAAAAAAAAAAAAAAAAAAAAAAAGAAAACCAGCAGGCAGCTTGTCCAAAAAGCAACTTCATTTGATTATTAATAAAAATCTGAAGTTGCATCAAAACCAAGAATAAACGTGGTGTTTTGGGTCATGACCTTCACCAGTGCATACCTCATTAACTTGTCCTGTCACCAGTTGACTTTGGAATATGTCAGTGCTGGCTTTACTTCTTAGGAAAGATTTAAGTTGCAGAAAATTTTCAAATGTAGAACTCCTATTGATAACCAGTGGGAAAGGAATCATATAATTCCATCCATGCACCTGAAAAACAGTTCTTTGTCCTGTTGGAGAACTTCAATGAAACCATATGATTAAGCTTAAAATGCAGACCTGTAGTGATAATAAAAGCTTAAATAAAATAAATAAAAAATAATAAAATTCTTGCTCTTGCTACAGAGGACACAAACAGTACCTCCAGATACTAGGCTGCATCTGCAAGAGTGAGAAACTGTTTCTTTCCTACACTTTTCTTCAAACCTGTTGATCACCTAGTGCTAGGGAAGTACATAGAAGATATTTAAAAAGCAGGAGAGGAAGGGTGCTGTGAACAGAGAAAAGAGACTTCTAGAAAAAAAAAATGTTGTGTGGTATCATAGAAAGTGTTAAGACTTTTTAATGGGTAGCTTAAGAGGCAAGTTTTGGGTGTCACTTCCTTGCAATCAAGAGAATTGGTCTTTGGGCAAAAAAAATGTTGATTCCTAGATGAGTTGCGTTAAATGGGTAGAGAATGTAGGTGAATATAAAGAAAAGTTTGAGATCTGCAGATGTTCAGGGAACTGGCATGAGAGGTATTAGAAAAGGAGGGAAAAATCCAGAAGTTTGCCAGGTTCTTGATGGATTTGTTTGTTTTTGTTTTGTTTCTTGGTAAAAACCTTTTTTTTTTTTTTTTTTTCCTTTTTTCCTTCATTACTGGCAAAATGAGGGGGGATGTTCTGAATACTATCAGTAGTCATTTTGTAGCATTTCTGATCTCCCATCTTCCTTTCTTTCATTTCTCTCCTAAAAAAAAAAGTGTGAAATGATAAAGTGAAAGATAAGAAGGAAGTTCAGAAAACGGCAGAAAGGAATTTAAAGAAAAAAAAAATTGGCATAGAAACACTTAGTTGAAGAAAAAGAGAGAAGTGAATAATATTTTTGTGGTTAAGCAAGTCACTTCTGGGGTCAGAATCAGAATCTTTATCAAACGATTTTGACCAGCTGCTCTCAGACTGCCTTTTGTAAAAGGGTTGTCTGGAACAGTATGATGGAGACTTACTAACTGAGCTTTTATTTTTGCTAATGCTAGCTTAAGCTAATCCAACAAGCAGAGTACATCTTGTGATTGTATTCTGCTTTTTAATTGCTAAAAAAAAAATCAGCTGCTGACTTTCAAGAAGTAGAGAATAATTTTTAGTGGCTGTCCTACTCTTCACTGTGTATTGGCAATCTTTTAGTGGTGTTGAGACATACAGAAGGACAGTATTTGAATTTGGAAAAAATGGTACACTTACACCTTTTTTGCTTATCCCATAGCTCAAAGTCATGATTAGTGAAGTAAAAATTTCAAGTGCAGAAGTCAAAAATTCAAGTAAAGAATATGATTTTATAATCTTTAATATAAATTCTTCCTAAAGTAAATAAAAGGAGATGAATCTGTTAACAAAAACACCTTATGAGGTTGACTCTGTTACCTAGATTTGTATTGCAGCCAGAGACCAAGGCAGAATTTGTCCCAATTAGCTTGATCATCTTTAAACAGGGTTAGTGGTTAAGTCACTTTGACAATAATAGAAGCCACCCACTGGGGAGCTAGTCATATGAGTACAGGTGTTATAATAATAGTGTTAACATTTTCAGCATTGTTTGAGGAAGGAATAACCTGATTTAATTAATTTTTTTTTTCATTAGGAAGTTGGCTGTAGATCAAGGTAATGGCAGAGGCTCTTACGACATCATTTATTTTTGGTTTTTAAAAGGGAATAAAATAAGCTGTATGTGACCTAGGCCTGCAAATTGCAGGTGATACATAAAGCTACATAAAAGACTGGTCCCAATAATCGGAAATGCATGTCTATGTTAGAGGTTCTGTTATGTCCTGTTGGAGCCAATAAGAGGGGCTCATACAAGGTGTAGTTGGATTTTGATTGTTTTTCTGTGTATAAATAATCTACACATGGGCTCTGATCAAGTTAATTCACTTGGGATACAAAATTGAATTAGGGAGGGGGTGAGTGACTGTCAAAATGCTGCCTCACATTGTTATGGACTTGTTTTGTAGGCTGGAAGGCATACAGCATACAGTATAATTGAAATGGCTGCAGAAAAAGTTTTGTTTTTGTCTTTGGATTAATATCATAGTTGGAAGAAGATAGGGAGCTGGATGGCTTGTGGAGATTTGAGGGTATAATAGAATTCCTCTTGTCCATTGCTGAGCATTATAAAAATGGAGAAAAGGAAAAAGGGTACCTAAATTGTAATAGCAGAGTGCATGTCTGAATAGAACTGTTCTGGGACAAGAGTGCAGTGGATCTTCTGCTGATACTTTTTTTTTTTTTTTTTTTTTTCCGTGCAGAAATTGTTCCCTGAGGGGCCTTTCTTAGAACATTTCTTTTGTTCTGCTAGATTGATCCATTCATTAAAAGTTGCAAATATATTTGAATTTGTGTGACTCAGTTCTATGTGGGTAGCAGCAAGCATATCTGAAGTGTTCAACTGTATATCCTGGATGTGTTTTGGGTGCTTGATGTATTTTCTGCGGAAGTGAAGTTTAAGGAAGGTAGATACTGAGAGGTTGAGGCAGGCCATCCCCAGCAACTACATTGTCCTTAGAAAGCATAACAGCCACTTTAATGCTTGTATGCTTCTCTCAGGGCAGTAGTGTAAGAAGGTGTTTGCATCCATCTCAGAAAAGAGTCAGCAGTGCAGGCTTTCTTATAGTCATTGGTGGTTTTGTTTTGTTTTTAATGCTGTTCTTTGTACCCTACTTGCATGTTGTGTGATTTTTAGATATGTAAGGAACCTATTTTTATTGTATCCTAATCTAACTAGATGTAAAACATTTTTTTTTTCAAATAAAAAGAGAGACACAAAAGATCAACAAGTGTTGATCACCTCTGCAACTTCTCTCTATTTTGCATAACATAAGGGCATTGAGTAATTTGTGGTGTCCAACTCTTCTTAAAACGGTAAGATTGCTGTTGTGGTAAATTGTTCTTTTGCACTCCTGATAATTTACAAGTATTTGTCTTCTTGCAAAAATAGAGATAGTGGTGTTGTGACTATTTGCTGTTGTGTGGTTATTCTTTTTTCTTCCTTATTTACTCTTTACACTGATTTAGCAGTTACAGTGTGGCTTAACAGATTTGCTGTCTTACACAGTAAAAATTAAAAGTGCATATTGAAAGACTTCAAACTGTTAGTAGGAGTAGTGGATGAATTACCTAACAAGATTTGTGTGTTCTTTCAGTCCTTTTGAGAAGCAGAACTTAAATTCGTATTACTCTCTGTCCAGAAAGATTGTATGGCTTTATTGATGGTACTATCATGTTGTAGCAATATGTATCAAAGATAAGGGTTTCCAGTACTACAGGGTGAAGAGTTAGCTCTGTTGACTTGGGTGTGGGGCAATGGATTCCCAGGGTCTGTATGTTCAAGTCATAATATTAAAAGATCACTGTCACTTTCAGTAAGAAAGAGTTGAAAGCAAGTCAAGCACAAAAATCGTGTGACTGAACACAAGAAAACAGAGGAACAAGTATTACCTGCAATGTGATCATCAACTAAGGAGAAAGCATACGTGGAGAGGCACTGCTTGTATAAGCACCGAGGTTATGCATGTTTGCTTGTATTCGAGAGCTGTGGAGGTGGTGGACTGCCTTCCTTCCTTTTTTGTATAAACTGGAGAAATCCATGAATGTAGCCAATTGTCTTAAAGCCATAAAGCAAAATGACTCAAAAGATGGATAAATGGTTTCATATTATTACTTCACCCTTAAGCAAAAGCTTGTTGGGAATTTATAAAATACTTGCTCTAAATTGCCCTGGCTAATACTGTTGCTTTTTTGAGTAGCTCTTTAAAAAACAACAAAACAAAACCCTCTGGCCTAACTGTGTTGTAGAGCAGAATACCACTCTATATTCATATGGCTAGCAGACTTGGAGCCTCATAAATTTGTTTGTATCACAACTGTGTGCAGTAATTCAAAATAATAGTTCTTTAATTTTACTGATTAACATAATGAGTTGCAGGAATAACACAGTACTAAGTGCAAGTGATAAACTAAACAGATCTGGATGTGGCTTCCAATGTCTTCTCAGTCATGCTGCCATTGCACAAGATCATTCCTTTTTAGTGGTAAGCAGCTCTTGAAATGTAGAAAGCAGCACCGTTCATGTCTGCCCTTGAAGCTCAATAGTCACACTTTTCACTATTATGCAAACCAAACAGTATCTATCATTAATAACAGCACACATCACAAAACACATGCAGAGTCAGAGTTAGAAGATTTTTTAAAATTTCCCAGTGCGTGCTATGTCAACATCTAAATTACATTTAATTAAATGGAGCACTGGCTGCATGAACTGCTAAGTGAAACACCCATTACCCTGTTCCAGCTTTTTCTGAACTTTAGCCTTTGCCAGTGGAAAAGAACTTTGTCTCATCTAGAAACTGGAATTTAAATACACCTGCATGCTTTGCCGGAGCTAAGTAGGGTACAAAAAGGGTTGACTAAGTAGTGTCTCTGGGACTGTTGTTTAAGAACTGTAAATCCCTTCCTATTCCTGTACATTTTTTCAAAATATGTAACACAAAATCAGGGTGTGTTTCTCCTATGCTGCTTGTCAGAGGAAATCTTGAAGGGTGCAGAGGATCTTTAGCAGGTTTGCTGAAGCAATTTCACATACTGCCAGAATAAGAGGAGACCTGTGTGGAAGCAAGGAGGCTTTTCAGTAAAATTCTCTCAGCTGGTGCCAGTGACACAGGATTGTTACTGTGATCCAGTAAGCCCTAGAACCACTCGGCTCCCTCTTCTACTTTAGGGAAGAGGCATGCTTTACATATGCTTAGACATGCTACCCCTGATTTTTTTTTTTTTTTAATCAATTTCTTAGTTTGTAACAAAGTAAAAAGTATGAATAGCAAAAAAGCAATTAATAAAGTATGTTTTTCCAGCCTTCCAACCAGGGCAGAAGCACAATCCCTAAGAGCATCAATCTTCACCTTTGTTGCTGTTTCTGTCTCGTTGCTATTGCATCTTAGTGTTTTATGGCTACCATTTTTAGGGAAAACCAGGGAATGTCAGAATCCTGGAAGCCTCATCTTTGAGCAGAATAGCCTTTCTGTTGTATTTTAAGTTGGGATTTGTGTTGTTTGTTCGTTTGTGTTGTTTGTTTGTTTGTTGAGGTGAGGGAGTTTGGACCCCACTCTTTTGGAGTATGATACCCTTTTCTTTGACTGTTGTTTGACTGGGCAGCCAGCCAGCCAGCAGTGACTACAGGGCAAATTTAGGTGATGTTTTAATGCATAAACTCTTCAATTGCAAGGTGAATTGGAAGAGTAGTGTCCATGTTAAGGATGCAAGATTGTGGTCTGCATACTGCTGAACAGAAGATGCCTCTGCTTTTGTAGTTATAGTCAGGGTTCACAGGGATGTCTCCCTGTTCTGCCTGTTTCCCTGGCTTTGTACCCTGTAGGAGTAATACTGCATGCCCACCTCCTAAATCGCAAGTACCAGATTAATGCTTCTTCCTTGTAGCCCTTCCCGAGCCACATTCCTTACCCGGCCGTGTTCTTTGTTTCCCAAATGTAGAGCTAGTTGTTGCTTTCCCAAGAGTTTGGCTTCCCAGAAGTGCTGTCAGTGGCCACACTGCTTGCCAATACTTGTTAAAACTCTCAGGTACTTGTTGGTGTGTCTTATTTCTTGTGGTCAGCATTTAGCTAATTATCAGATGTGGGATCAGATGGGAACTTTTCTCCTGCATCAGATTGGCAAGGACTGGCAGAACAAGTGCAGGGCTTGTTCACCTCAAAGTTTACTGAACAAACTTCCCACTGTTTCAAGGCCCTAGGGCACTAATGATGCCCTTGTTCTCTGCAGCTCTCTTCCACTGGTGTATGGATTTTTGGCTTTTGGCCTTTTCCTGCAGCATTTTAAGAAAAGTTTTGTGGCCAGTGGAACAGAGGAAGATGTTTATTCCATCACTGGTTGTGCTCTGTGGGGATGTCAACTTGCTGTTCATTGTGCTCCTTTCTGGTCCTGAGTTTTTTTGTGCTTGAACTGAATGTGCAGAGGCAAAATTGAGATTGAACAGGATGGAGACAGGAACTTGGGCAGCTGGGAGAAGGATGTTGCTGCCACTCTTTGTATGGATTTGGCCAGCCTGCTGTGATAGGGTTGAAGTGATACTGAAAGACTTGCCCAGAGTGGCTAGAAGATAGAACAAGTTGTGAGGATGGATTGAGTAATAAAGGAAGAAACATCTGCTGGATTCCTTCCTGTTAGCCAGAAACAGACCTCATTGCACCTACAAGAAAAAGAAAGAAGCATATGGAGATCCCTTTATTTATTTCTTGAGGGTTTTGCTCATTCTTGGTACTGGTTGTTATACCTAGGGTAGGAGACAAAATGGTAGTGACACTTCTACTGTCGTCCCTGGAATTTGTGAAAACTCTCTACAAAGTAAATAGGATGCTGTTGCTCAGAAGAAGTATGTGATATGACTTGACCAACGCTGTGCAAGGTAGTGTTTCTGCAGGCATGTTAGTAGTCTTCATGTGTAAGCTAACTGATATTCTCCCTGTTTCCTGAGACACCAGTTGCTTTTCATTGATCTAAAACTTGCTAGAGGGATTTGATGTTTGACAGAGAGGTAAAATGCCTTTGCTCATTTTAGCTGTTTTGAAATGGGCATACGTTTTAGCATCAACATAGTTGGCGGCTGGAGGTTTGACATTTAAATAGCTGGGTTTATTTTTTCTTTAAGAAATGTTACTATGTTTCAGCTCCAATGTTTGAAAATGCTGCCTGCAGTGATCTGAGATGACTCAGATCTAGGGATAGAGATGAGGTCTTTCCATTGGCAGCAATAATAATGCCAAGGCGTATGCTTCAGGTCTCCTGAACAAATTACAAGTTGCTGAGCTCTATGATTATAATATTATTTTCTGTAGAATATTATTAGAATTACTGTTGGACTCACAGATCCTTATAGGTCCCTTCCAGCTATAACTGTTCTATTCTAACTACATGGTGTTAATTAAGATGTTTGCTTTATGTAGAATTGAAGCATGAACGTGGCGGTACTTTGTCATAGGACTAAAACATTAAAACGTAGAATGGATCCTCAGCACCCATGTATTTTCACTGCATTAATAGGGCCAGTTTTAAAGTAGAATGCAAAAATGTAGCACTTCATAGAACTGAATTTCTTTTCCCTCTACATCTCAAGTTTAGAGACAAGTGAAGCATTTAGATGACAGCAGCATGTGTGTTTCTGTGTATTTGTATTAATATTTATACTAAACCCAACATGTGTTGTTGAAGGGAAAGTCATGCCATACAAACCTAATATTCTTTTATGACAAGGTTGCCTGCCTAGTGGAAAAGGGAATGCAGTGGAAGGTTTTTTTTTGTTTTTGTTTTTGTTTTTTTTTTTTAATTTTAGTAAAGCTTTTGATACTGTCTTGCACAGTATCCTTCTGGACAAAATGTCCAGCATATAGCAAGACATCAACAAATACAACGGGTGAACAATTGGCTGAAGGGTCTGACTCAAAGAGCTAGGGTAAATGGGATAACAGCCAGTAACCGGGGCTGTTCCCTAGAGCTCAATTTTAAGGGCCTATTTTCTTCAAGTTTTTTTTTTTTTTTTTTTTTTTTTTTAAATCAATCACCTGGACACAGAAGTTGAGTGCACAATAAGTAAGTTTGCAGATGATACTAAGTTAGGAGGAGCTGTTGACTCTCTTGAGGTAGAAACGCCTTGCAGAGAGATCCTGATAGATTGCAGTGCTAGGCCATCACCAACCATATCAAATTTAACAAAAGTAAGTGCCATATTCTGCACCTGGGATGGGGCAATCCTGGCTTATGTATAGGTTGGAGGACAAGTGTTGGAATGCAACCCTGCTGAGAGGGATCTGGGGTGGGTTGTTGGTGGCAAGCTCAGTATAAGTCAACAATGTGCTGTGACGGCCAAAAGGACCAATGGTATCTTGGGGTGCATTGAGCACATCTAGTGTGCTCAGTTGGGGTGCACTGAGCACATCTAGTGTTACTAGAGATATCTAGTCAAAAGAAGTGATTGTCCTGCTTTACTCTGCTCTGGTGCAGACTAACTTGATGTACTGTGAACAGTTTTGGGTGCCACAGTGTAAGAAGGACATAAAACTATTGGAGAGTGTCCCAAGGAGGTTGTAAAGATAGCAATGGGTCTAGAGGGCAAGACATATGAGGAGCAGCTGAGGTCCCTGGGTTTGTCAGCCCAGAGAAGAAACTGAGGGGAGGAAGGCCTCATGACAGCCTGCAGCTCCCTCACAAGGGGAGCAGAGGGGCAGGCGCTGAGCTCTGCTCTCTGGGGACAGCGACAGGACCCGAGGGAATGGCATGGAGCTGGGACAGGGGAGGGTCAGGCTGGGGGCTAGGGAAAGGTTCTGCACCCAGAGGGTGGTTGGGCACTGGGACACGCTCCCCAGGGCAGTGGTCATGGCCCAAATCTGTCAGTGTTTCAGAATCTTTTCAACAATGTCCTTAGATGCTGTTTAACTTAGGTTGCACTGTGAGGAGTCGGGAGTTGGACTTGGTGATCCTCATGATTCCCGTCCAGTTGACGATACTTTCTGGTTCTGTGATTAAAGGGGCAGGAAAATAGAGAGGGAAACCTGAAATGATCCTGAAAAAAATACCTGATGAGTTGCCCTTAAAAATGAGAAGGAAATCACAAGGCTTGTTTGGTTACCAGTGCCCAAACAAAAATGAAACAAAACAAAACAACAATAAAACTTGATAGATTATTGCCTGAGTAAAGGGTCATTTCAGAAAAGAACTGTTTACCTGTGGACAGATTGGGTAAATAAGCATCTTGCTAAAGCTACTTGTGTTCCTATATTCTGTAAGTGTGGTTTCATTAGGAGATTGAATTTAATTCAACAGAGTAAGAAACAGCTAGACAACTTTTAGTTTATGCATGGTATGGAAATTGATAAGCACATGAGTCTCAATGTTTGACATGTAGACAGAAGGCTTGTTTTTATCTGACGCATTATATTCAGAAATGTATTTTTATTTTATCAATAACAAATTATAAGAACACACGGTTGAAACATGACCGACAGGTTGAACTATTCACTCAATATAGGTGGGTAGCAGTAGATTCTCAGCCTGCAATGTTCTTACTTTAAAAGAAGGCAGTGGGTAAACAGACATGGAAGAACATAAATGCAGCAGGGAAACACAATGCAAACTGCACGGAGCATCTCTCTATTGTAGGGGAAATGGCAATAGACAAAGCAACTGGTGGGGTTAAAATGGTATACTGACTTTGCCACTGATGTTGCAACAATTGCAAGCAGTAGAGTAGCTACCTAAAAAGCCCAGATTTTAAAGGGAGGATTGTATACAGTGTAAAAACTAATAAGTGACCAAATCACCTGAAGAACTGAAGGAAAATTAAACTGAGTTGAAGCCAAGTAAGAAACTCTGCTGTGGGAGAGGGATAACTAGAAATTAAGTGGCTATATGATGGAGTGTTTCATGGACACCCTAAACAGATCCTTCCAAATCACAGCATTGGTAGAGTATGGTAAGGAATTGGGCAGTGTTCGTGATCATGTTATGCTTTGCCTAAGGATGGATGGAAGTCTTTAAAGATAATGGTAATAGGACCTGGTAGTTTTAGAAACTCAAAAATGGGAGGACATATGAAGATCTTGAACTGGTCCTTCTCTTCTGAGGGAAGGAACATGGTCCAATGTATTTCATTGATTGTATTAATCCTCACCAGGCCTTTTATAATTTCTACTGCTTTTCTTTGCATCTTATCTTATAATCACTTTATCCTTGATCTCCATTATGAAACTCCAAGATGCTTTACTAGACAGCAGTGTGGGCCTGGCAGTGTAGAGGAATTCATAAGATAAAATTATTTATTTTCTTCAGATTCAATTTATATCCCTTCTGTGCGATTTTGATATTAGCACAAGAATCTGCATAGAATATATCCTGTCTCAGTTCCATTCTCAGACAGGTATGCACATAAAAGAGAATTCGAAATTATAAGGAATCATAGAATGGGTTGGGTTGGAAGGGACCTTAAAGATCATCTAATTGCAACCCCACTGCCATGGGCAGGACACCTCCCACCAGATCAGGTTGCTCAAAGCCCCATCCAGCCTGGCCTTGAACACTTCCAGGGATGGGGCATCCACAGCTTCTCTGGCAACTTGTGCCAGTGCCTCACCACCCTCAGAGTATAAGAATTTCTTCCTATTGTCTAATCTAAACCTAACTTCTTTTAGTTCAAAGCCTTGTGCTCCTTGTCCTGTCACTGCACTCCCTGACAAGAGTCCATTCTCAGCTTTCCCATAGGCCCCTTTTAGGTACTGAAAGGCCACTGTAAAGTCTGCCCAGGGCCTTCTCTTCTCCAGATTGAACAACCCCAACTCCCTCAGCCTGCCTTCGTAGGAGAGCTGCTCCAGACTTTTCATCATCTTTGTGGCCTCCTCTGGACTCATTGTAACAGGTCCATGTCCTTCTTGTGCTGGGGGACCCAGAGCTGAATGCACTTGATTTCGTTGCCCACATCACTGACAAAGATGTTACAAAGTGCTGTTCCCAATACTGACCCCTGAGGAACACCATTTGTTACTGATCCCTGGACATCACCTCTTCTGAGTAAGACTGCACAGCCCATGTACCCTTCTGGTTTCCTTCTTCTGAACCTTGGACAGATATGTAATATCTTTCTCTTAAACATACAAGCTAGTCCAAAGTTATCCAAAAGTGGATTTACAGATAGTGCTGAAATAAATTCCTCTAAGAAGGCTCTTTGTTTTATTTATCTATTCATTTATTTGAAATCCTTTAAATAGTTATTTAATTAAAAGGGTTTATTTTCTTTCCCATGTGATTACTCTTTGGAGTGTGTGAACAAGGATACAAAGTTTATTTCCTTTCCAATTCATTCATAACATCCTAGCAATGTAAACGTTCTTCGGTAAAAAACAGAATTAAGTAAAGGAGTAGGTTCATAATCTGTTTTTAAACTCGCAATGAATAAAACATATATAGTGTGGTTTCTTAAGCATTTTCATGTATGTTTAGTTGCATCCCTCTGAATTTTATACTGTTCTATCATCCTCTTCCCTCAGTTAATTTACTGCCAGAACATTTCACCCTCCCACATATTCTTCCTTCCAGGTCAGTGCTGCATGGCATAAAGTGAACAAATGTGTGTAGTCTTGACAGTCTTTGTATGACACTCTGCTTTGCCACCTTCCCACTTTTCAAGCTGTTGCCATTCATGACTGTATGCTTTCCTGCCATTTGTTGAGCTAGTAATTTTGATTTCCATTGAATTTCAGAAGGGATTTCGTACTTAAATCTCATAAGCTCCACTCTTAGCCTTCATAGTACCATAGGATGGTTTAGGTTGGATGGGACCTTAAAGATTACTTCCTACTAAGCTCAGGTTGCCCATAGCCCCATCCGGTCTGGCCTCTGAACAGTTCAGAGATCGGGCATCCACAGCTTCTCTGGGCAACCTGTTCCAGTGCCTCACCACCCTCAGAGTAAAAAATTTCTTCCTAACCTAAATCTACCCTCTTTTAGTTTAAAACTGTTACCCCTTATCCTATCACTACACTCCCTGGTAAAGAGATTGCCTGTAGGCTCTGTTTAGGTATTGGAAAGACACTGTAAGGTTCCTCTGGAGTCTTCTCATCTCTACTCTGAACTTAGTAGCCATAACTTACTCATTTAAAAATAATTGTTACTAGTAGTTCAATACTCTTTGCTTTTAAACATGCATTTTGTGTTTTTTTTTTTTTTTTTTTTTTTTTTTTTAAACCTAGTATTGCATCTTGATTTGGTTTCATAAATGTGTTTCCATTTGTCTAGTGCTTTTCTTAATTCCTTGGAATTTCTATGGCCTTCTTCATAGAAATCTCTTTGTATGAATGAACTCAGAATAAATTAAATAGCATTCCAAGTTTTTCCTTTTGGTCTCTTTGGGACTTTTTCTTATGTCTTAGACTTGTATTGGTATTATGTAATATTTTTCCCCATAGAGTTATTTTAGTTATTTATACATTCTGTCTTGAGTGTTCTTATCTCAGGAGCCAAACATTGCCTTCTGCAGTTTCATTTGTCTCACAGTTGCTACTCTTTTTTGACTTTGGTTGATGCTGCCATATGGATTTACCAGGAAAGAATGATGTCCTCATTTTTATCTGTCTTCTTCTGGTCATTCAGCTATCTGATTATTTGTAGATGTGCATGCAATAAAGATGCTTTCCAGTGTAGTTGAACAGTTTCTCTCTTGAAAAATATTTCTCCCTCCATCCATTTGCAAATCTCTGATTATGCAAATGTAAATAGCCACATTAGATGTATCAAGTTCTACTTACCACAAAAAGATGAAGCAATGGTTTGATTTCTTTCCTTTAATAGATAATTTTCCTTCTATCTCTCACCTGATGCTCAGTGTTCATTACTTAGACATTTCCAGGTGTTGCTCTGATCTTGTTTCTTTTAGGTGCCGTGTTCTTGTCTGTTTTGTTTTTGTGTCCATGGTTATTGATAGTTTTGAAAACACCTAAAAATGGCTAAAACATCATTTAACTTCCAAGCAAATTTATGTAACTGGATCAGAATCTTTATTTACATTTTTCTTCTGAAAATACCTAAGTTTTCCTTCTTTAGGTATCTGAAACACTTGCTATATGCATGTAATATGCTGCACAGGATCCCTGAAAATTGAATTTTCATTTTGCTTTTGTGGTTTGTTTTTGCTGTATATTCTTTACTTGTGTATAGTCTCAAAGTACGCAGGTGTATATCAAGTTGCATTTTCACCATTGCATTGAAGGGGAGACTGTGAATGCCTTTTTGGACAAGGTAGTGACTTTCAGTAGATAGGACAGGCACTTCATGCCACTTTGTGTTTGCACTCTGGGTAAAGTTTTCAGAATGGCAAAATCACTTATCTGGCACTGAAGTGTTTTAGGCACTTCTGGAAATGCTGTTTTTCCTCCCCCCTTGTGGAGCCACTATGAGACTTTCTAATGCATTGTTACCAGCACATGGCAGTAATTCAGATATGGCTGTGTTAATGGGACACCATGCAGGCAGTCTTTTCTTCTGCTTTCCTTTCAGCTAGTCATTTTCTCATTTGGATATGAGAGTGTTGTTGTATAGCAAGGGTGAATGCTGTGGTCTTTTAGATCCACATGTGCTGGCATGGATTAAACTGCCTGCTAACATTGTTATTCTTCCTGTGCAGGTAATCTGTAGGTAGAGATGTTAGTTCAAAATTCTAGTCATAAGATTTGCAACATTGCCACTGTTCTTCTGTGTTCGACTGCATCAATTACCTTTAATTTTTGCCTCTTGGCATGACTATAGGTGTCCTTCTTTTACCTCAGAACATCCCATGCCATTAGCTTTCTTTTGGAGTTGCACAGTTAGGTCCTTATTTCACTTTGGATAAAATAATTTTTAAAAATGGATTCTGTGTGTGTGTTTTATTAAGTTACCAGGGCTAAGTATTCTGTCATTTATTTTCTTGTGGTACTTTGAGGCTGTTTTATGAAAAAGAAAACATAATTTTTTTTGTTAACATGTAATCAGTACTTCCTAGTGTTTAATTTTTCTTCATTTTCTCCCTCTGTATGTTTTCTTTTTTACTTCTTGTTCTACATTGCTTCATATAATTTCATTAACTCTTCCCTTTGCTTATTTTAATGACTTTCTTCTGTTTTCTGACTTTGATATAGTCTTCTATGGCCACTTTATTTTTTTCACACATGAGTGGCTGGACCATCTTTCTGCTTCTGACCAAGATTGTTAATGATCTCCTTGTGTAATCCCAACCCTTTTAGCCATGGATACAAGCAGGAAGACCGAAGTGGAACTTACGTTGCGTGTAGCCATTACTCAGTTGTTGGGCAGTTTTGAGGATAAAATTCTTCTCTCTTCTTACTTCCTTCTTCAGTCTTAACATCCGGGCATTTTGTTGTTGCAGCAACACCAGCAAAAGGTGTCCATCATTTTGATGCACACCAGCTCAAGGCCTGAGTAAATGCAAAGTCACTTATGGTACTTTGTTATCATCTAAGTCAGTTTGGCATACGCAGAGTAGTTTGGAGCATCAGCCTGCTCTTCCAGCAGGTGTAGAGTAGGTGCACACATGGAAGTGCTTTGCCAGTTTGAGGCAGTGCTGTTCCTTAAAAGTCACTGTACCATTGCTCATTGTCCGTGACTTTTTGATTTTTTAATTTTTGATTTGTCTCACTAGTCCTTTCCTCAGTTGCTGTGTTGTTGTTTGTTTGTTTGATTGTTGTTGTTTTTAAATCTCAACTTCCAGCCCCCATCACCTGTTTCTTACTTTCTCACATTCCCATCTGTGCTGTGTGCTAAATGGCATGGTTGGAAGCAACTCAAGGCAGTTTCCATCCTTCCACTACCTTCACTCATTTCAGAGTGGGCATGAGCACTGTGTGGTTTGGTGCTCACTGAAAGTTCATGGAAAACCTCACATGCCTTTATTTGGCTTTGAACTTTATCCAAAGTGTTCCTGGTGGAGCTGGGTTGCACCTGCATGCTAGAATAGCTGTCTGGCAAGCTGATCCTCAGAAACTGACAGAAGCCAAATACACGTGTTAATGATGGGTATTTTTCTTAAGGAAGTACTAAATCTTGTACTTCAGAAGGGTAGTAAAATAATGATAGCTTTTGGCAAGGCAAAAATAGAAGAATATTCAGGCAGAGCTAGGAACAGGCATGTTACCATTGTTTAAGACTCTTCATATAAGCTCTTCAGATTTTTTTTTCCCCTGTATCATAACTGTGTTAGTTGTAACAGAATGATCCACTAAAAATTATAAGGTGACCAGTGTAAATATTTAAAGGTAGGATTTGGTTTTGGCTGTTCCTGATGACAAGGAAAGCTACCTTGTACACTTTTCTTCCTGTGGGAATAATCATGTAGCCATCTACTTCTGCAATTTTCATGTGCCAGATTCCACAAAAGTATATAAATACCCAATTGAAAGTTCCAAAACTGGAATAATAGACACCAGACATCTTTTTTAAACCCACAGATTTCTAACTGGTGGACATCACTGAGGCCTTGGCTGGGAATCTTCATGATGTGTTGTAAAATTTTGATGCCTTCTTTCGGAGGAAGAGAACAGTAAATTACTAACTAAACTTTAATCTAGTGGGAGCCTGCTTCAAACAAAAGGGAAAAGAAAGACTTGACATTTGAATTGGTAGAGCTCACTGTGAGTCCTCCGTGGTGAGGGAACCTGCTGTAGAATTGGTGAAAACAAGACTTGATAAATGCTGTATTGTAATCCAGCCTCTGTTCATGAGACTTGGATAGGAAAAACAAAAAGTATTTAATTTAACCAGAATCTTTCATGTCTCTGCTTTTGTCTTTGTTGTACACCTGGAGATGAAGCCAGGGGAGCCTGGAGACATTTATCTCCAGCTTGTTTTTTTTTTTTTTTTTTTTTTTTTTTGTCATGTTGTTTTTTTTTTTGTTTGTTTGTTTCTCAGGCATGTATAACCCTCTTTTGTAGTAATGAGAAATGAGGGGTGAACATTTTACTCTTTTGAAGACAGGTGGAGAAGTCCCCATGCTGAGTGCTGTATAGGCCTGTTTGCCTTTTGTTTCTCCTTACTAATTGGTTAGAATGGATGGTATTAAGTTCCCGCAAGTATGTCTGTTAGAGAATTCCTGCATATCTAGCCTCAGGGAATTAAGCTTTGGAAAATGAAGTACCCATCAAAGCAGGAGCTGGCTGGTACAGTTTGTATCCCGACTTCTTTTCTTTTCTTTTCTTTTTCTCTCTTCTTTTTTTCCTTCTTCCAAAAAGCTTAAGAAAAGAGTCTTTTGTCTTCTTTTCATGAAAGTTACACTGAAATTCATCTGTGCTTTATTCATTTGCTTTCACTTGTGCCATTCATGGGCAGCTGTGGGTTACACAGGACAAAGAGATGAATTCCTAACCTCCACATATAAGCAGTGTGCCGGAAAACTTTCAACACCCACACCTCCCTTTTTTGCAGGGTCCAAGTAGAAGTATTACAGCTTTTAGTGTCAGTACTGAGATACCTCTGGACTGTGTTTTTCCACATGCCATTAAAATGGTGTGACAGAGTTTTGCTGGCTTGTAGAATGGAGGTGGCTATACAGATTTATCTTTTTCTCAGTATATCAAAGCTTAGTAACTTCTAAGGAAATGTGGTTTAGAAGGTTGCTTTACTGAAATTTATGAGAAAATATCTTTTTTCCTTGATGACTTGATTTCAAACATCCTCAACTCAGAGTACTTGAATATTTTTTGTGAAGACCTCTTCAAATATGACAAAGTAAAATTTCATCTTTTCTCTAGTTAACTTTCTGTGTGGGTTTCTCAAATAACTCCATGAATGATTAGGGAAGAGTTCTTTACCATTTTTTCCCCTATTACACAGGCAACTCACATGTATCCTATGCCAGATTTTTATCTGGCATGAATTGGCATAAAAAATTTGAAAGAACCTGTTCTGACTGATGTGCCAAATGCATAAGTGCTCAGCAGTATGATTAATATGGTTTACCTTCATAAATTAAAAATGTCTTAAGACTTCTTTTTAAACTACTTTTAACTTAAACCTGTCACTTCTTTTTTTCCTCCCCAAATCAGATTTTAAAAAGCATAGTTTATACTGATCAACTTTTATATTGTAGATTGCATGTTAGGTATAGAATTGATATACCTCTTCTTCTTAAGCCCTTCAGAATGCTGTCAGCGGATTTCATAACTGATGTCTTTCCCCTGGTCAACCCCCTCTAAAGGCCAATAGGTGCTGGAGCATGTCTTGAACCTTTTTAGGTTTGCTGATCCACATGGAATAATAGCTGCTCTCTGTTTCTCTACAGACTCTTCATACTCAGAGCCTCCTGATGTTCAACAGCAGTTGAACCACTACCAGTCTGCAGCTTTAGCCAGGAACAACAACAATGTCAGTCCAATCCCACTTTCAGGGAGTGCTTCAGGAATGGAAAAAACGGAAGCCATCCTTAACTGTGAATTTTGTGAATTCTCCTCGGGTTACATACAGAGCATTCGGCGTCATTACCGTGACAAGCATGGAGGGAAAAAACTCTTCAAGTGCAAAGATTGTTCCTTTTATACAGGCTTTAAGTAAGTACTGTGGAAAACAGATAAACTGAACTCACAAGGATTTTTTAGCACTTGAAAAGACTTCTGAGATCTTTGAGAGCTGGCTGTAGCTAACAGAAACATGGCCACTGCTGACCAGAGAGAGGAATATAGGAAATGCCATGCCAGATCACAGCAGCATCCATGTAATCCATTTTCCTCTCTCTTACAACAGCCGGTACCATCTGCTGCAGACGAAAGCACAGTGAGTCCTTGCAGTAGCTTTTACTTGCTGAAGGAGATGGTACAGGTAGTGCTTTTTCCTTAACATACACAAGCAGAGGGTTTTCCTTATCCTCAGGTGTGAAAATGTTCTCTTAAAAAAAAAGGTCATTTCCCGGTGCAACTGGCATGAAGCACGAGAAAAAAAAACAACACACAAGTGTTTTAAGGAGATATGAAAAGTTATATCTCTTTCTGAAGAAACCTCTCTCATGTAATTTTATTTCTCCCATTGTTTATCTAGCTGGAGTGTGTTCTCCAGAGTAACTGATAGCACACAGAGACATTTCAGCAAATCCAATTAGATGTTGCAGAATGTAAAATCTCAGCTGTCATTGCGTGTGTATTTTAGCTGTTGTTCCCTAAGGATAAAAGGCTTATGCACCTGTGCATCATTTCACTCTGATATGCTGGACCCTCAAGCCTAAGTTCCCTAGCTGCCATTTGAGTTCTGAAATGTGTTAAGTACTTAGGAGACTGGTGACGGTAAATAGTATGATTGGGTACAGGAAAGATGTTGTGTTAAAGGAAATGTTGAGCACAAACCTTATAAATCTCCACAAGAACAACCTTTTTAAATTTATTATTTATTTATACCTTCAGACCCCCCCTGCCTTTATGGTACAATTATGCTTTATACCATTATTGCTATCTGTCTTAAAGATTACTAGTTATCATTAGATACATTAAATCTGCTCACATCTTCCTAGTGCCTTTTACTGAGATTAATTGAAATCATCTTAAATCAAATGGCAATTAAAGATACACATACTTGCATAAAGGAGTTGTATTTCTTCATGTGGTGTCTCAAACTTTCAAGAACTAAGTTTTCTTGTGGAAGTACACTATGTTTTCTCCCTTTAAAGAAAAGGGGTAAAAAAGCCCATACAAACCCCCTCTTAAAATCACTGTAGAAACTTAAATGCATGAAAGCACTCACTGAAGTTGATAGAAATACACCTGTAAAATTCGATGATCACTTGGTTTTGCCCAGAGCCACTTGTGTTAGTAAGTTGTTCAAGCTAGCAGTCTTGCAGAATTTAAGTGAGGACTTTTAACTCAAGTTCAGTGTGGCAATCTCACTAGTTTTTGCAGACTTTATCACTACCTTAGGAAAAAACAAAAAACAAAAAACAACAACAAAACAACTAAATCCTCCCAATTTAACAGAGAACTCTCATTTCAGTAGTTGAGTTAGGTAGATATATAGTTACTTTCCTCTGTATGGAGGAAGAGTTGCACGTCTCTTACAACTTCTAAGTATGCCTGTAATGTAATATCACAATGGTCTTGTCTTACAAAGACAGAGGTGGTTAAGAATATTATTTGCCTCCAAAAATACGTCTGTATTCACCCCTGCAGTCCAGAACAGTTAGTTGCTAACAAATATTTTTTGTTAGAAAAAATACACAGAATATTTCAGCCTGAGGACAAATAATGAACATAGAAGACGGCAATTCTTTTGCTATCTTAACTATAGCAATGTGACTATAGAGCAATCCATGCAGAATATATTGTCAGAATGTGTGCCAGTTACTTGAGGATACAAGCCTGCAAATACTTTTGCTCATGTGTTACTCATGTGAGTCGCCCTACAGCAATGCCATGTGGCACTGTGAAGACAAGACTGAGTGGTATCTGTACCATTTTACAAGACACATTCCTTATAGAGCTGTGACACTTCATCGTTCACTGCACACCTCTTTTGACTGCTTCCATCTCTCCCTCCTGTTTCACAGATCTGCTTTTACTATGCACGTGGAAGCTGGGCATTCGGCAGTTCCTGAGGAAGGACCCAAAGACCTTCGCTGTCCTCTTTGCCTATATCACACCAAATACAAACGCAACATGATTGACCACATAGTTCTGCACAGAGGTAATAATATCCCTTTATGTGTCTGTCTGATGAGGGAAATGTTGAACAACATCCATGTGTTCCAGACTGGCTTCATTAAATTTTCACCTCTCTGTGCTTGAGCACAAGTATGTTGAATAGGCCATTAGGATACCAATAGGACATCAGGCCTTCAGTATTTTTTGTTGTTTTCTAAATGATACATCTTTAAAGTTTCCTGTAAAATTCAAATCTGTTGAAACAGGACAAATTCAACCTCTCTAAAGTAAAGCTTAAAAACAGTTTTAATAGTCTTCAAGCACCTATTTACCAAGAGTAGCACTAATTTACAGCTTTGATCTAGGCCAAAGTTGTATCCTGCTTTTGTCCTCTGTTATTGTAAAGTCCTTGCTATCAAAAACTCTGGGGCACAGTATACCAACTTACTGTAGCGGACCCAGAATATCTCTTGATTACTTGCTTGAAATCTTTCTCTTCATTATGTGTCACTGTTCTTAGGATCAAAACAAGAATGATCATATTTTATTTTTCTTTAAGACTTCATTTCTTTCTGCTCTTCTCCCTTCTTTTTTTAACCCAGCTAAAAATGGGATTAGGGATTTCTATATTGTATTAACTGCAGGCTTGCTAGCTCAGAAGAGACAGCTGTTTGGGCTCTCTGGGCTGGGATTCCTGCCCATAGCTATCACATTTGATGCTTGTAGATGGTCTGTTGGCTGCCGAAATCCAAACCCATGTGTTGGGATGGCACTCTGCCTGCTTGCAGGTTGGGCAGAGTTTCACAGTAGGATACTGGTGGTGTGCAAACACAAGTTTTGCATGCCATCTTTTTCCTGGAGAAGATCCTGGTGTGACAAGCGCTATCATAATTCCTTATAACATAGCACTTACCACTGTTGGTTAAAGTCCTTCTTGTACCAAAGGAGTGAGGTTGGCAGACTTGATACATATTTCTATCTCCTAGCACAGCTATTCTGATGAAACATCTGGGAAAAAATGACCTGTCAGTGATTCAAAAAGCACATCACAAAGCTGCCTTATTTGGTTGTAAAAGTTTGGCAGATGCTTTTACTTCCTGTCTTTGAAGGTGTTGCAGTGTCAGATTTTGCCCAGCTTCAGGGCATATTTCACAATTATCTCTCTTCAGAAGAGAGGAAGGTTTAGTTAACCCCTGTACAGTAGACTGTGTGATTCCAAGTGATGCCAAGGTGTGCTCTTGTTTGTGGCTGTGCCAGCGCACCAGTGAATGCTACCAAACATTTAAAATACAGATAGACAGATGGAGGAAAGAACATGATGGGTTCAGTTAGGAAAGTTTCCATCAAACATAGACTTTACACTGGGAGTATCTAGTTGCAGTAGCGAAAGAGCACTTCATGCAGCTGTGCTGCCTTTACAGAGGTGTTTCTGACCCATTGCAAGGAGGTGGTTACCTCCTGAGTAGGGGACACTCTGGACCTGTTCTTTTGTTTTCCTGTTGTTTCAAATGCACAAACTAGCCTTGAGCCATAGTGCTGCTGGAAAAACAAAACAAAACAAAACAAAACAAAACAAAAAAACAACCTGCTAGAGCACTGGAAGAGGTAAAACAGTAAAAGTTTTAATAAACAAAGCAGAACAACAATAAAAAATAAAAAAGAAAAAAAGGCACCCCTACAATTTTGTTTATTATTTGGCGGGAAAAGCAGATGATTTTGACAAGAAGTAACATGCACCGAGAGAGAATGAGAGATGGTGAATACAGTCTGGAATAGCCTTCTTCTTTTATAGTCATTGCACTGATAAAATAGGAGTACAGTTGTGATCTGTGGTCAAAGAAGATCAGTTTTTAGGTAGATAGCGTGGTGCAGTGTGTAAAATCAAGAGTGAAGGATTTGATCCATTTCATGTTCCGCCTGTGTAAAAAGGCACATTTACAGATGCATAACTGTTACATTACTTCCAAATTGTTGCACCTGTAGTCCTTCATGAAACAGCATGCACTTGAAATAGAGAGTATATTTGCCTCTTAATTAGGGTCTGCGAAAGTTGACTTTTACAGGCCTAAAGCATTATAAGCTCTAAGGCTGAATGGCTTGTGAGAAATAATTAGAAAACAAATTTGCTTCACCTTGAGGACACGGGCAAACAGGATGCCTTCAAGAGCCTTCTTGCACGTGTAACCTATTCTGTTCAATCAATTCCTTATCAGTTTAAAAGCTGTTCACCATCCCTTTTGCAGGCACAGGTGGAGCACAGATTTGTTGCCTTTTGGTGGGCCATATCTGGGGACTGACACATCTAGAGGATTTGATCCTCAGCTGTGTGGGCAGGTGAAGAGACAGAGTGTGGTTCTTGAGTTCTTTCTAGCTTTTCTGGCAGGCAAGCATGGGAACCTTCTACAGAGGAAACAGAAATCTCACTCCATGGCCAGCAGAACTACTGGCCTTTAACTTAGTCTGGACAGTGTGATTAGGTTACATTATCCTGTCCAGTAGCATTTTGGAACACATTGATATTTTTCCAGGGCTGAATGCAACTTACCAAGATCAGTGTTAGGTCTACTTTAAAGTCCTTGGGGAATTATATTTTCTTCTTTTAGTGATCATTTTACTCTCTTGCTGATTGAAATGATGATTTTGTTCTTCCATTTAATAGAAACTGCACTGATTTCTCTCAAATAGTAAGTTCAAGATAAAAAATTCAAATTTCCAACTTAATCTACCCCCCAGAAGACTTCATTGCTGCCATGTTCCTTACACATGGTTGTTTCTGCTGTCATCCCTTGTACACACAACTTCATTCATACATGCAGAACCCTTGTAGTCTACTTGCTTTTGGCTAATGAAACACAAAATGCTGTGTGTTCTGTGACTGTAGTTTGTATTTACATTCATTACAGGCAAAAAATGCGTATGTGCAAACACCCAACAGTACTGAATAACTTTTCTGTAGGCTCAGCAGATAGTAGAACTATTTTATTTGCACTTGCATTACATTTAAGGGAAGGAAATGAGTTGTGTGTGCTATGGTCTGTTGGTGAGTAAATAATTTTCCTTGTTAACTAAGGACTGATAGAGTCATGGTCTTTTTTATGACTCTAGACAAAAAATGTATGTCTGCTTTAAGCAGCAAATAACTAGCGCGTCAATGGCCTTTCAGTGTGTTCTCTGATCTGCACTGGATTAAGCTGAATGTTTGAGTCTAATTTATGATTGAATTTCTTAAACCAAGTTGATGCTGCTTAGGTGTTTATTTTGTTGTTCTTGTTTTTTCTTAGACCTCTTGTTACTACTCCACAATTCATGACATCTTTTCCATGAAACATATATAGAAGTCTTTGTTTCATAGAATCATTAAGTTGGACCTTCAAGATCATCTGGTCCAACTATCACCCTTCTACCAATGTCACCCACTAAACCATGTCCCTAAGAGCCAGGTCCAACCTTTCCTTGAACACACCCAGGAATGGTGACGCCACCACCAAATTAGATTAATTTAGACACAGCTAAAGCCTGAAGAAGTCTACACTTTTACCACCTTCCAGAAGCCATAAGGGACTTTGTATTTCTTTGGTTGTCTTGTGTTGTGATATTACCCTCCTCACTAAAGAGAAGGGCCCATTTGCTCAGATTTGTATGTGGATTACCACATCTCATTCCTGTACCCTCCTTGTCAACCCCCTGAGATATTCAGGCTTTTTTTTTTTTTTTTTTTAATAATTTGTTTTAATATGTTAAGGATGACCTGCATGAGGAGGATCAAACTCCTCCTTTAATCTGCAGTCCATAAGGGAAAACAGTACTAAATTTCAGTGTTCTAATTAAAAAAGGCCAGTTGAGTAACAAAATCCCATAATGAGGACCTTCTGGTGACCCTCAGCTGAAGGGTCAAATTTGGGATTTCCCTTGTGCACACAGTTTGGGGAACACAGTGGATGAGTGTTACGTCAGATTCTGGTTCTGTCGAAAGGCTGAAACTAATTGCTGCTCTGTTAAACATCTGTATTTTGTTTGAGAAGCTGAGAGTTTAAAAACTCAGCAAGAGCATTTGCAGTACATGCTTGTATCCTTGATCTGAACTGTGGGAGGTGTGACATGATGTGTGTGTAGATTTTGAATCTGAGCTTTCTAGCAGTTATGGATGTGTTGGGAGTTTCTGGTGCTGGCTGAACTGCACAGTCTCTTCCAGAAAAAGGTGCTGCGTTACTTGCCCTCACAGTCACCAGTGAGTAGCTTTGAATATCATTTGCTCCAAAAGCTCCATTCCCATCCTCTTTATCCAATGAGTGGTTACATTTGTGTGCATCTGTAGCCTTAGGGGATTAACCCTGTTGTTGCAGAGAATTTTTTTTTTTTTTTGGTGTGTTACTCCAGTTTGGGTCCCACTCCTATGTAGGTGGATTTGCATAGCCTTATACAAGATTCTGTTGTTTGTGTGGGAGGTAGTTCCCAAGCTGTTGACACGTGGCCTTTCATAAAATTTGTTAAGTGAATGTTGTCCTGTTTCTACAGAAGAGCGGGTCGTCCCCATTGAAGTCTGCCGTTCCAAACTGTCAAAGTACTTGCAGGGAGTTGTTTTCCGCTGTGATAAGTGTACCTTTACCTGCTCCAGTGATGAGAGCTTGCAGCAGCACATAGAGAAGCACAATGAACTGAAACCTTACAAATGCCAACTCTGCTACTATGAGACCAAACACACAGAAGAGCTAGATGCTCACCTTCGAGATGAGCACAAGGTAATTACAAAATAGTTTTAATTTGTAACAGTCTACTCTTGAAAAGGAAGTATTTAGTTTACTTGCATGTTAACTCTGATTAAGCCAACCTGCCTTCTCTTCCTCCCACCCCATGACAATCTGGAAACTAACGCCATGTTGTATTTCACTTCCTGTTGTTGTTGTTGTTGTTTTTTCTTTAGAAAGTCAGAACTGAGAGTTTCTAAAACTGTTAGATTGATCAGAATTGGCAAACTATTTTCTGCAGAATGTGATCATCTGGAAAAGGCACTTATGAATGCTATTTTTTTAAAGGGAAAAAAAAGAAAAAAGCATTAGAAAACAATATGAAGGCTGTATGATTCAGCTTTCTAAAAGGCAGGAGATTCCGAACATAAGATTGGTCTGGCAACTTCAGCAGCATGAAGTGCCATGCATATTTTAATAACAAAGTGGGCAATACCTTCCGTTTACATTTAACACAGGAAAGATAAACAGTAACTGTAATTAGGTCCTAGTTTAAAACTGCTTTGGAGTTTTTGTGGAGTCCATGAGTACTGACCTAATCCAGTCTTTAAGAAGCTGTTACAAGACTTCCCACAGACTCCTGTTAACTTTGAATTTCTGTAGCTGTGAACTGTGTATCTGGGAAACACTGAAGTTCTAGGATTTAGTTGTATTTTGGAGTATTTATCAAAGTATTTTCTTGTTACGTTTCCAGGGGAGGCAGCTATTTGCTTCCATCTATTGGAGCTGAGCTGCCCAAGTCCTCATTAAAACTCACTCTCACTTCGTTAACTGAACAACACTGCCCATGTCAACATGTTTATGTTGACAGTATTAGCAGATCAGAAGTCCCAGCAAAACTCTTTGCACAAGAAAAAAAAACAAACATAAAACAACAACAACAACAAAAAAAAACAACACAAAGGCAAACACATAAACGTTTGGCTGTCTTGTAAAAACAAACTCTGTAAACCTAATGTTGGCCTGATGTGCTTATTTTTGTTTGTCTTCTTCTTTATAACTCCACCAGAGTCTTCTGCAATTCATGTGGTACATGAGATGCTCCTCCTTTTCCAATCACCACAACAAAAGCTCTGGCATATCCAGGAGATGTTAATCCTCATTCTTTTCACAGTGGATCAGAATGGGAATATTATTCCTCACCTAACTTTTTTTTCCAGTTTGGTCCTGCAATAATGATCCCAATAGTTTACAGTATCTTTTCTATGTCTCTCTTCACTAATTCATATCTTACTAATTTGTGTCCAAGTTCTGGGCTCAGTTACCCAAATGATATGTTGCACCTTAAAGAGTTCCTGTGCATGAACTGGGTTGAATTAAATGCCTTCCACATCATCTTGTCTGTTTAAGTCTCCGTGGGTAACATGTCAAGTCAGAGAAGCTCATCCCAGGTGTCTGTAGGTAGTAGTTCTAAGGATCTGATTACTTGTACACCACTGCGTTTAGGATAGATTGCTATTTGGACATATACTAGAGTCTAATTCATATGACCCTTAGGTTCATTCAGATTCCCTTTTCTGCAGAGGCATAAAAGATAGTCAGTGGGGGTTGGTATTTCATTCAGCATCTTGCAGGAGGTGTTTTACTGCACTCATTCCTGTCTTCATCCTCTCTGCCTCTGTAGCTCAGTGCCTGTGTTGCTGGAGGGCTATCTTTTTGTGTGAAAGATGAATCCAAAATGCTTACCAGCAGTGATCAATGAGCTCAGAGGGCTCTCGTCATCAAACAAGTATTAGCCATAGTTTCCTGGTCATGCTTCCACTGTCTGCCTCTACTGTAAATCTGGACTGTTCCTCTGCTGTTTCTAGTGAATGTGGTAGAGTTCCTGATTTCTGTGCCCTAAGCTGCTGCTTACATATTGCTGCCTTGAGCTATTAAGTGCTGGTGCATTTTACCCTAGGGTTTGCTGAGTTTAACTGCTAGGTGAAGTGTTCACATTATAGTCTATATATCAGTTTGCAAAGCACTTTGGAGCTGTTCGTGAGAATTAATCTGTTATTAATGAGTGAAAGTGTACATGGTGTGCAGCAGCCACGTGCTTAGTAAAGGACTCATCGTTTCATGCGTGAGGCTGAATGAACCAGCCACAAACAATTTTCCTTCAATATAATTGTGCAATGGCAATGTTTGATCATCATAGTTGAATGATCCTGTAAAAGTAGGATACAACTTAGTGCTTTACAGTTCTTGGACTTCTTTAGTTTTAATGCCTCAAAACCAGGAAGAAATTAGGATAATTTATTGAATGGTATTACTTTTTGAAAACCACAAAATGAGAAACACAGATGAAACAGTGAAAAATGAATTGTTGTTAGTGAAAATAAATGTGTTAATTTGACTAGATCTGCATGTCACCTGTGGCTGAGTAGGCTTTGGGGTGTACTGGATTTCATTTTGCATATGTGGTGTTTTTTTCTGAGTAGCTGATGGTTGTGCTGATTGCTGACAAAAGTGTTTTTGTCAAAGGTGAGTCGTAACTTTGAGCTGGTTGGACGGGTTAACTTGGACCAGTTGGAACAAATGAAGGGAAAAACAGAGAGCTCCAGCAGTGATGAGGAAGAAAAAGAAGAAGAGTTAAGCCCCAAAACTGAAGAGAGAGGTCAGTACAGTGCTTTTTTTTCTTTTTCTTTTAAGACACGGCAATGTGCCCCACCAGTCCCAACAAGGAAGGTCAGCTGTTGACTCTACAGCACATTCCAGTAAAGTCATGTAGGCATGCCAGGAGGAACAGAATGGAGCTTTTGTGAAGACACCATTCCTGGGGGAATCTCATGTTTCTAATCCTTATTGCAAGTTTTCAGTCTGTTAAGAAAGTACGTACTATGAGAAAATGCAGATAGGATCTTTGACTTTATCTGCCCATACAGATAACATCTATAAGGTCTTGGAAAACTATGCAAGCGGGGAGTACTTTAGTGGTCTGACAGATTTTCTGTGTTGGTAACCAGTTTTTAGCTTCTCAGTTGGCAGAGATCAAGCAAGGGACGAAGGAGTCATGGCCAAACTTTTTTTTTTTTATGGGCTGTTCCTAACTCTGTGCCCAGCATTCCTTCCTTGTTAGAGAGCTAGTCCTGTTGTAGTTGTTGCGGTTGGCAACTCTAGAGCTAGGGTAGGTCCATGTCCAATATATACCATTGTGTATTTATGTGCATAAGTGCATTTCTATGAATAATCCCACTTATTTCAGCAAGGGTAGGGCATGTACTCTCTAATGCATTTGTTTTGGTCAAAGTTATATCAATAGGGAAAAAGTAATACCCTTATAAATCAAACTGTATGTTGTCCTTGCCCTCTCCCAGTCTGAAAACCAACCTATTGCAAGTTTCTGGTCTAAATTGTGTGTTGTTTAGTTTGCTCTGGTGTTTGGTTCATTGGTCAAATACAGTATGTTCATGACTCTTTAATAAGCCCTGTGATGCCTTGATGTTGGGGTCTTGGGGGTCATTCACCCTCCAGGTGCCAATGACTGCAGTTAGCTAAGTTTGTATGTACTTAAGTAAAGATATGCCATGATGTTTATCTTCTTCCTCCTGAATTTTCAACTTTCAGTGGAAGACTGATTTCCAACTCATACAGGAGTTGTTCACAAAAGAAGAAGTGTCTCCCCGAATCATTATAGACCTTGAAAAATTAAAATTTCTGGATTCACAAATTGTTTTCAGCACAAGAGAGGTGTAGCTCATTTCTCTCACGTCTTAATAGCCAGGCCTCAGTGTCTTGGCTTTTGTTTAGTGTTCCTGCAGCATAAATTCAGTCTGTGCTTATCAGTAGCACTTCACTTCAAGTGTAGTTAATGATAGTTTTTATTTAAATGAGAAAGGAAGCTAGTTGGATAGGAAGCCATTTACATTTTAATGAAAAGTATCCTTCACAAGATCTTAGGTAGTAGCAGTAGAAAAATCAGAGGACCCGCTAAAGGGATATTAGCTCCATATGCATTTCAAAGTTCAGGGTTATTAAGTTGTGTTGAAAGCCTGCTCAGGTGTCAGTTCAGGCAGAGCTTCAACCCTCAGAGGCTCATGGCTGGAACACGTTGCCTACAGAACCACCCCTCCCCCCCAGTTGCAGATACAGCACAGTGATTAATGTTTTGTATAGACCCACAGCTAGTAAAGGATGAAGAGTCATGCTGACCTTGTGAGGATTACCTTAGCATTACATAGAAGCAATGGTACTGAAGTGACCATGGAAACTGTGACACCCAGTCGAAGGGGAAGAAGATGCAGTCTGCCAGGCCTTACAAATCCCTGTAAATGTGCTGTAGGGAGGGGGACAGCCCAAGGTGAAGTTCATTGGTTAAATTAGCTTTAGGATGCTTCATTTTGTTACATTTATTGTGCAAATGTAAAAATGTCGCCTTCTATGCTGGAGATTTAAACTTACAGGGAAAATAGATAAGTGTTATCTCTGTGCTTTATGTGATCTATAGTTAAGCAAGGGATAGTGTGTGAACACTTCTAAGTTTTATTCTGTACTTGCCACCTGTGTATTTCTCATCAGAGGCTGGCTAAAGAGGGACTTGTGCATGATTGTTTAGATGACCAATTTTAAAAAAGCACATGTATTTTCTGGCTTGTTTTGCAGGCATTCTTTCCTGACTGGACCATATGGGTGATTTTTCGCCATTATTAATTTTTCTCCTTTTAATCTATTACAACTTGTAATATTTTATACTATAATAGGTTGAACAGGGTTGAATAGGAAAACATTTATGCCT
Organism: Aythya ferina; assembly: GCF_964211825.1. Taxonomy (NCBI): domain Eukaryota; kingdom Metazoa; phylum Chordata; class Aves; order Anseriformes; family Anatidae; genus Aythya; species Aythya ferina. The sequence goes on along the minus strand of NC_140299.1, from coordinate 51,535,147 downwards.
ACTGCAGAAGTCATATTTACTGTATTTTTCTTGCCAAGTTGTAGTTTACTACTTTAAGGTGCAAGATCCAAAGTACACTTTAGAAAAATGTCCCAGTGAGACAGGAGCTAAAAGTGTGATTGGATGCAGAGTTGCATGTTGACATCGTCTCCCAGTGGATTTTTAGAAGATACTTCTAACGTAGAAATGGTTTGCTGTGTTAGCAGAAAACCAGACCCATGCTTTTAAATATTGACTGTCACAGTGGCTAATGGTGTCACAGCTTTCAAACCACATCAAACTATATTCCTCTTGGGGGGTACTTTTGATGATTCTAGCCTTTGTGGTGTTAGCAGGAAGTGGGATTTGCTGAGAGTGTCTCTTTGTGCTCTGAGTATCTGGAAGCAAATGCTGCCTGAACCCTCTGTGACTTTGGCAGAACCAAGGTTTCTTTCTGTGAGTCAAACAAGCGGCCTAGATTCACCGCTTTGACTTGAGACTGGAATGCACAGTACTGAAGGTTCAGAGAGGAGCATGTTGCTTCTCCAGATGGACTACTGGGGCAGTGTACCAAAGAAGAACTAGTGCCCAAGCGAGCAGACAGAGATGGGTATGTCCCCTCAGCAGAGCTGAACAGCTGTCTTTGATGGGAAAGGAAAACAATGTTTTGCTTCTGGTGAAGGACAGCAGAAAACATAATGACCTGGGATGAAGAAGATGGCAGGGGCTGGAGAGGAAAAAGAGGGTGTTTGTCGTACAACACAAAAGGAAACACTGCCCCTGCTAGAGACTGCGTCCCAGATGACCTCTGTCTCACCAGAATCTACTTCCATGGTAGAAGCATGGGGGGGTGGGACGGGGAAGGATCCAGAAGTTCTTGTACATAATATTATGCAAAAACAAAAACAAACAAACAAAACACAAACAAGCAAACTAAACCAAACCAAGCAACCAAAAACAACAAAACAAAAACAAACCAACCAACCTAACAAAACACCACCAAAAATGAAAACATGTCAGGTGTCTGTGTGGTTTGTTACCTCTCATCCCTCTCATTCTCAGGCCCCAGAGAAGAGCAGCTTCTGATACTCCTCCAGGGAAGCAGTCCAAATTCACAGCCCTAGAAGCGAAAATGATCAGGAAGTAGGGTGAACAATAGAGTGTATTCTGAAGAGCTGGTGGATTTACTAGAGTAGCACTTGCAAATCTTAATGGGAATTGCAAATACAAATCCTCCCTATTTGTTTCAGCAAAATATCCTCTGTAGTACATATCTCTTATTTGTAGAGGGCCAGAATGAAGTTCCTATTGTGTACTATATGGCAGGCGTATTTCTTGTACAGTAGAGCAACTTCTGCTTCCAGAACATCTGCCCTCTACAAATATTTGTCCCTGTACCATGTCTGTGTTGCAGTGTACTTACAAATTTGTACCACACACATGGTATTAAGATCCAGATGGATTTCCCCATCCCTGGAAGAGCTCAGAGACAAATTGGATGGGGTTTTAGGCAACCTGGTCTGGTGGGAGGTGTCCCAGCCTATGGCAGGGGGGTTGGAACCATTCTGTGATTCTGTGTAAACTGAATTAATGGTATTGATTTAATTTCTGGTGTTCCTATTGACACAGCACCTTGCTTTGTGATGTTTATCTGCAAAATAAATCACCAACAGTAAAAAATAGGAAGTGAGGGTGTTTCTTTGAGGGGGAAGAAGCAACAAATGGTGTTAAGAATAATTTCATATAGAACTTTAGTAAAGTGGGATATGTGTCACAAAAATACCTTTACAGAACTTTACATATGGATACTAGTGCTTGCTTGGACAGTTTTAGGATCATAGGCTGATCTTGAACAGAGTAAATCTGTGAGTGAAGAAATCAAGTGAGCAGAGATCAGAACTAGAAAGAAGCAAAATCCCTTTTATTATGTAGTTTGGGAGGAGTCAGAAAGACATTCTGTTGATTTCTTGCTTAAGATAATCCCTGCTAAGGAATTAATGCTCTGAGCAGATGGTGCTGTCTCATATCCAGCAAAAGAATCAAGTGAGATAGTCCATGCAATTATTTTTAATGGCTTGTGTGGTGATCTTCTTAATTTGTGAGAAAATGTTTCATCTTTTGTTAAAGCTGGCTGTGTTCACGTGGGTTTTGGCTTTCAGAAATACTGCTCCCTCAGCTGCCACTGAGTTCACTTGTATTACTAGGTGCTAGACACTTCTGCAAATGAGGCCCCAAGGCCTTCATATAAAAAGGCTAGGATGGGATGAAACACCTATGCAGTTATGATGCAAGACTTTTAGAGATACTCTAGCTTGTAAGACTTCATAATGAACCATCTATTTCTTCTGAGGATCACATGTTAGTCACAGAATCATAGAATGGTTTGGGTTGGTGCTCCAGACCCTTCATCACCTCTGTGGCCTCCTCTTGGCTCACCCTTAACAGGTCCATGTTAAGAGGTCTTGTGAAGGGCACCCCAGAGCAGAATGCAGTGCTCCAGGTGGGGTGTCACGAGAGCAGAGCAGAGGGGGACAATCAGCTCCCCAGCCCTGCTGGCCACGCTGCTTTTTGGTGCAGCCAAGATACAGCTGGCTTTTCTCGGCTGTAAGCGCACAGTGCTGGCTTGTGTTGAGCTTCTTATCAGCCAACACCCCTAAGTCCTCCTCAGGGCTGCTCTCAGAGTTTGTGTACAACCAATTCAAAAAATTCAAATGTAGATGGCCTTTTTTTCATTTTTCTTTCAAGCTATTTTAACCATAAGCTCATCTCAGTGTTAGTTTTGAATTAAAACTCCACAGTCCCTTCATTTATTGAAATACAAGGACAGGGTGTAATAAGTAACTCTGTTACGTTTCTTTGCAGGGATGTTCTAAGATTTAGGATGGAATATGTTACTTGGCAGTGTCATTTTGCTTTGGGGGAATTGCATTTTCACAAACACAATAGTTGATGGGTATGTCCTTTTGCTTCTTAGAGATACTTTTTCTCTCTTGGAGCAGCAGAAGGGATCAGAGTAGGATCGCAGTGGTCCCTTTTTGCCCTGGGACATAAAAATTCACAGGCTGTGCTGACCTTTTCCAGATCCCATGATGTTTTCTGACACTGGTCCTCCGGAGAAACGCTTCCCTTGTGAGTTCTGTGGCCGATCGTTTACAGAAGGCTCTGAGTGGGAGCGACATGTGCTGAGACATGGCATGTAAGTTGGTTTACACTCCTTCACCAAAGAGCCAGAGGTAACAGTAGTAGTGTATTCCCCCACTGTATTCTCACCCGCCAGCAAGTCCCATGAGGAAGGCAAACATGTTTACATGAAGGAAGAATTCTATCGTAAGTGTTGCTGCAATTATTGGATATCTCTGTATGAGAATTTCCAGTTCAGCCTTTTTTAACAGGTCGGAGTGGCTGTAGACTATAGGGCTGTCCCTAAGTGAATACCACGTAGTTGCCCCAGGATTAACTTCATCAGAGTGTGCTGTTGACTTTGACTGCCAGTAGAGCAACTTAAAAATGGCAAAAAAATTACGAGGAATGTTCTAGGAAGCACCATTTTTTTTTTTCTCCTATCTTTCTTATTATGTTTCTTTTGCATGCTTGCAGCTAAACATGTAGAACAGTGTGAAGGATTATGTGCAGAGAAATTATGGTAAGACCTTAAAGGGAGGTTAAAATTGTAATGAACTCCTCTTAAAATGAGCATAGTGAAGTGCATAGCAAAGATCTTTGTCTTTCTACTGTAGTTTGTACACTGTGGGATGATACGCGTCACAGATAAGATAGCTGTCTCTGGAACGCTTAATTTTCCTTCTCTTGATGAAGATCAGTTCTGTAGTAGAGATGTCTTTGCTGACAAGAGTTTCTTCAAAGAACAGATCTTGTTCAAGGTTGCTGTCCTGCAGAAGACATTTAAATACAATATTGTAACTTAAATGTGGCAGGATGAAAAATACTTTAATCTTAATACCTTTAATCTTGTCCACCTAGATAAGAGTATTTGAAATGTTGAAAGCTAGAAAAAGTTTTATCAGATCTTTAACTCTTTTGGAAAAATACTCTTTTCCCGTGCCTTTTTTTGAGCTGTAATGTCATGGGTCCCACTGGCAGCTTCATTCCACTACCTCTCCTCTTAAGCATGAGGTAGCAAAGGTGTGGCTGCTTGTGTCAACTTTTTTAGGAAGAGGTCTGTTTTCCCCCCTTCTGTGATATGCATGGATTGGCTTTGCTGTTCTCTGTGTTGACTGCAAATGTTTCTGTATTCTGCTGCTTGGCTTTCAGGGCACTGAATGAAAGTAAGCATGGGACCAGCGAGGACAGCCAGACGAAGGAGGACGTGGAGGAGACCGTTAGCACACTGCCAGAAGAAAAAGAAAGCATTGAGAAAATGGTGCTGGACTATTCCCACAACAGTGAAACAGTAGTCAGTGTGGTAGCTGCTGACAAACCTCTCCAAGAAAACCCGGAGGCCAAAAACGAATAAGCATTTGGTGTGATTTTAACCAACGTACTTGAACAGTAATGAGTGGCATGGGGAGGGCGGGTGGGGCGGGCAGACGGAAGAAATAAAGCTGCTTTTAGGACTGAATGATCTATTTTCAAAGCACTGGTACCTGTGTGAGTGTGTGTGTATTAAAGTTATTTAAGTGGTGGAATAAGTGGCTCCATTACATCACTGCATCTTTTCTTCTGGATCTTGACAATGGGAAGTTACATTCATCTTGGACTAATGAAGAAACTCCCCATATTCCTACATTACACAACGTGCTTTGCAGTGGAGACTTGGATTGGTTGTGAATGGAAGCATCGTGAGCGTGGAAGAAGTAAGGGGGATAACTTTTCAACGCACAAATTTTGGTGCGTTTTTCTAGTTTTAATACATAATGCTTTTCCAGACTGAATGCAACTGCTTTAGAAATGAAAAGAAAAAAAAAAAAAAAAAAAAAAGAAAACAAAAACAAAACAGAAACTGCTTTGCTTAAAACAGTCACCTGTTTCCTAGTACCTCAAAATTAACCAAGGGAGATCTCTGCATTTGTCAGTACTACCTGTTGTCATTGTGGTTAAATGTAGAGAGACTGCTGGGCAAGGTGGTGAATGGAAGAAGAAAAAAGTTTTAAAGAAAGAAACAAATTGTGCTTAAAATCCCAGTGTGGGTTTTATTTCTTAAAATACTGTGATTTTTTTAATTATTTTAGTAAAAAAAAAACAAAAAAAAAGAGAGAGACTTTAATTCCTAGATAACTGTTTGTGAATTGTCATCCTTTATTCCAGGTAAGCTGTTTGTTAGTATTCAGTTATAATTTTAGGATTTGATAGATTTCATGTGACTGATTGTGCGGTTTTGTTTGCCACATTTATTTTCTATCAGCCTGAGGTGTTACAAATACAGCACAATTAAGTTTGTCATGTAAAATGAATTATTTCTTTTCAAGGGGGGACAGGGAAAGGAGACTAGATCTTGTGAATAGAACTTTTTGTTGCTGTTGTTGTTGTTGCTGTTAATTTTAAACATACGTAAATAACAAAGATGTTTTAACTTTTTTTTTTTTTTAAGACTAAAGAACCAAACTTACAGCACAGCTATGCAGCTTGCGGGCCAAACACATAGGTCCTCATAACCGTTCTGTTGCTTGTCATATTAACATCTATCAGTCTCACACCAGTAACTTTTTGTTAAGACTGGCTGCCTTGTTTTCTTCTGTCCGTGGTGTGCGTGCTTTCTTTTTTGTTTTGGTGTGGTGGGAGGGGAGGGGTGTTTGTTAACACATCTTTTTGCAAGTGGAGATGTAATAGTTACATATGACATTGAGCCTGGAGAACTACTTTACTCGATTCAAGGTGGAGTTGCTGAGTTTTTCCCCTCCTCCTTAGCTTTTAGCATGAGGGGAGCAGCGTAGAATGAATAGGAACCTGCATACCTAAGTGGCTGATCCTGCACTTTTCCTGGAATGGAAAGCCTACCAAACTTAAGGGGATTTTGAACAGGGAATACAGGATCTGGTGCCCATGGTATGTTCTGATTGTGAACAAAAAAGAGTTTCTTTCCAAAAAGTAGAAAGTACTTGACTGAAACCTAGTTTTAGAAATGCATGTGTCTTTGTTTTTTTTTTTTTTTTTTTTTTTTTTTTATTTTCGTTTGTTTTGGGGGGGATCTATGGGAGGGGGAGGGGGGAAAAGAGGAAGCTGCTGGGAAAATGGTGTCCCAGAGAGCTTCACATAAAATTGATGGCAAAAATATTGCATTTGTAGAATAAGTGCTACTTGAGAAGCATGGTGTTTTGCGTTTGAGGATTCATCAGTTGTGGGGTAGGGGGATTCCTTTGATTTTTTTTTTCCAACTTTTTTGCCTTTTTTTGAAGTAGGGAGGGAACGTCATGTGAAAAACACATTGGAGGGACAAATATAAATACACATTTTGTGTCTGTATTTGTTTTTAATTGGCCTCATTTCAAATGTATTTCAACAGTTCCATACCTGGATTGGGTGTTTGTAATGGTTACCAAAAAAGAAAAAAAAAGAAAAAAAAAAAGAAATAAATGATTGTGACATGCTTTTATCACTACTTTATTTTTCAAATAACATGTAAATATTGTAATCCATTGGATTTTGTTTTGCTAACCTGTTAATAAAACATACGGGACCATTATCCTTTTAACAAGCTTAGAATGTCATATTGTTTTCCTTTTCTTTCTTTTCCCAAAAATGTATACCTGATATATTGTGGACACACATTTTAGATGCATTATTATGATTCTGTTGACTGTAATGACATAGAATTGAAAATAACATTTTTTTCATTGTTTAATTTATACAGAGGACTTTTTCAGAGTTTGACAGAAGGAATTAAATAGCAAAATGCTAACCCATTGGCTTCAGCACTCGGTATTTCCTGATTTTAAAATTACTGCTTACTGATGGGGGATAGGAAGGGGATACTGAACTGTTGCACTGACGGGTTTGTTTTTTTTTAAAAAAAACAAAACAATGAAAATTAATAAAAACTTTTTAAGAGTGTGTGCCTGTGTGTGTGTTGTTCTGTATTGGCTACTCTCGTGGTGGGACTATGGAAATATCTATGTGACTGGTTCTGCATTTAACATCTCTGGGGGGGATCAAAGCATCTCTTTCCTCTCTTCATCCTTTCTCCCCCTATTTCACAGACGCAGAACTTCGGATTTACAGGTGGGGTGGGGTGACTCTTACCTAGCTCACACAGGGTGAGGGGTCTGCCACATCCCCGAGGAATGCCTTGGATATCCACCAGCCTGATATCCATTAGAGGACAAGGGCATGTTGCCAAAGTCTGATGACTCTGCCTGAACCCAAACATGGAAATGAAGAAATTTTGCAGTCTGTCTTGAAGGATCAAAATAGATAGAGACAGGCCACTATTTGGATTATCAACTCAGTCTCTTCATGATTTGAGATACTGTTTGCTCCAGTATCTGATGACCTGAGACTGTGCTTAATCAGACTTGAATATACGCCCAGTTAGCTGGAGCAATGGGGGTTACTTTTTTGCTCTTTCCTCTGTTGAAAACTTTAAATGATGCTTGTGGTGTTGTCTTGGAATCTTTCTTTCCAAAGTATAGATTTTTAAAAGCACATTGAAAAGATGTCAGAAGTGTCCCCCTCCCCCACTCAATCACCTCCTTATTTTCCATGTGTCTTAAAATAACTAATTCTTTAGCCTATCTATACAAAAAAAAAAAAAAAAAAAAAAAAAACATTTTAGGCTTTTAGACATTGTCTTTTATTGACAATGTTTTCTGGAAACCTTTGTCCATGAGGGAGGCCTACAAATAATTTGCACACTATGTTCTACCCCAGAACTAACCTGCACTTTGAAAAGAGAAAGGGTTGCTCAGTGATCAGCCACTAACAAGAATTACATCACTGACATAATGAAAGACCTTGCAATGACTTCTAGAGCATTACAGTTCTGTTATCCCATTCACCTCAGGGACAGGTGTAAGTGAAATTGAAATAAAGCGCTGTCTTCCCAGTTACAGGTTTCTGGCTTTACAGGACTGGCTCACCTGTCTTGAAATTCCTGTTCTGAATTAAAATACAACTTGGGGGAAGAAGAGGCAAAGGAAGTAGTTGCTATTATGAGTCTTTACTTGAAATTCCCCAATTCCTTTTTTTTTTTTTTTTTTTTTTTTCGTAACTGGAAGCCGTGGGCTTCACAACAAGCATTCATGCTGTTAGACAACTGGTGCTCTGCACACAGTGTTCCCAGGCTCATTGTCCTTCCTTTTCTTAAGAAGTCTGGGTAAATGTTTACTACCTTATTGCTAGCTGACTCCTGGCATTTTCTTTTGGCCTTGAGGTTCTCACACTGGTGCAAAGGCTTTGCTGGAGTTGCTATGGGAAGGGTGGTCTCCCTCTTGCAAACACACAGCCTCCCTAGAGTTGGGTTGAGCAGCCTAGGCCACAGGTTACCCGGTGACTTAGGGACCAAAACTGAGAATTGGCAATGTCACAATAAAGATTATAAGTTCAGTACTGCAGGGCTTTCAGCGGAAAGTCTACCATTTGCAAAATGAGTGGGACCTATGTGATACTTAGGATCATAGAATATCCCGAGTTGGAAGCGACCCATAAGGATCATCCAGTCCAACTCCTGGCACCACACAGGTCTACCCAAAAGTTTAGACCACATGACTAAGTGCACAGTCCAAACGCTTTTTAAATTCAGACAGGCTTGGTGCAGTGACTACTTCCCTGCGGAGCCTGTTCCAGTGTGCAACCACCCTCTCTGTGAAGAACCTCTTCCTGATGTCCAGCCTAAACTTCCCCTGCCTCAGCTTAAACACCATTCCCGCAGGTCCTATCACTGGTGTTTACAGAGAATAGGTCACCTGCCTCTCCACTCCCTCTCATGAGGAAGTTGTAGACCGTGATGAGGTCACCCCTCAGCCTCCTCTTCTCCAGGCTGAACAGGGCCAGTGACCTACCTGTACCTGTACCTACGTTATCTTGGAAACTGGTGCCTTATGGAAGACTTCATGTGAACTTAAACAGTGAAAGTCAGTCTCCTGGCTTCAAGAAAATATCTCAATTACAGATGTTTGGTACATTTCAATGAAAACTGCCCCAAGCTTGTCCTCTCCTCCCTACCCTGAAATGTGTTTTGTTCAATACTTCTTCTGATAACACAGCACTTTTCCACCATGTGAGCCAACAGTCTGGCTCCAAAGCAACCAGATTACTGAATAGGAAATGATTCTGGGTAAGAAGATTTTGGAAAAAGGGAATGTGTAATCCAAGATAGGCTTAAGATGTTACAGAAACCTCTCTTTGTTTTCAGAGTGGTTAATTGCACTGCCCCCACACCAACTGCCACTGGAAAAAGGGATTTCAGTTTGAGCAGTCTAGAGTGCAACCTTCAGCATGAAGGCTACAGTCCTCCCGGGACACAACAAATAGACCTTTTGATGTTGTCTTGTCTGTCACTTATCAGACTGCCCTCAGATAAATGGGTGGTGTCAAACAACCCTATGAGTCAAAAGTAGGGCTGGGGGGCATAAGTAAAAGAGCAAGCATCCTGATTAAATTTTTGGTAAAGAAGGATGATGCCTGTTTTGATCAACAGAGGTTTGGAGAACCTAGCTGAAGGCATCATTCCTCTTGCTCTGTCTGCAGTTACTTACCTGTATGTGAAAATGCAGTACACCTTTTGCAAGGGTGCAGGAAGAGAAGGAAGTCTGATTCATCAGTCTTGCAGGTTGTGTGAGTGTGGATAGAAAGGGAGAAGGAATTTGGATAGAGTAACAGAACAACTTCCTGAACAGCAGAGTGGGACAGCAATGGAGCAGGTCACCCAGGGAGGATATGGAATCTTCACCTTTGTTTTATCAAACACATGAAAGCCATGACTGATCTAGTCTAGCATTGTCAATAATTCTGCTCTTAGCAAGAGATTAGACCAGAGACCTCCAAAAATCCCTCTCAGACCCATTTCCTATTTCAAGATAAATTTCCCCTGACTTTTTGCAAGTCCATGTTTTTGGTATGAAATACTTTAAGGATGTGCTCATTGACTCATGAGTTCTTCTCTGAACTCAGCATTTCTGTCTATCCTATGTCCACTCATTCTTAACCAATACAAATATATGCTCAGTGATGTAATGCTCCTACGGTAAAGATCTCATGGCAGGATCAAAGAAAATTTTTAGCAGACTTTCTGTGTGGGTTAATTTTCATCATTAGCTAGGGACAGCACTGAACAGTGCTTAGATGTAGAAAACGGCTATCAAATAGTAGAAGATATCTCTCTGTGCTTCTGGGTTTCTTCTTGGCCCAAACTGTTTAATTAGTTCAGCCTTGAATCTCACAATTCCTTTTCTCCAGCACTCCCGCAATATGCTACAAATCAAGTGAAATAAAATAATAATTAAAAAAAACAAAAACAAACAAACAAAAAACCAAAACTAGTGTCAGTGTGGTGGGGTTTTGTTTTTGCTTTGCTTTTGCGATTGAGCCAGCATTCTCACTTGTTACAACTGGAAGAATCCCATCCAAAGTTCTGTCAACTTAAAAAACAACAACAACAACAAAAAAACATCAAGAATGATGTTTTAGAATAGAATGAATGAAAACATCAAGAAAAAAAAAACATGAACAAATAACTTCTCATGCAATGTACTCCATTGTGTAGCAACAGATAGACTGCACAGCTAAGAGTCAGGTAGCACTATTGGCTATTCTTCTTCTACATTTGAGAACTATTTTCTGCTAGCAGAATCATAGAATCACTGAATGGTTTGGGTTGGAAGGGACCTTCAAGATCACCCAGTTCCAACACTCTGCCATGGGCAGGAACACCTCTCACCACACCAGGTTGCTCAAACCCCATCCATCCTGGCCTTGAACACTTCCAGGTTCAAGTCATCCACAGCTTCTCTGGGCAACCTGTGCCAGTGCCTCACCACCCCCAGAGTGAAGAATTTCTTCCTTATATCTAAATCTACCTTCTTTTAATTTAAAATCATTGCTCCTTGTCCTATCTCTACACCTCCTGACAAAAAGTCCCTCCTCAGCTTTCCCGTAGGCCCCCTTTAGGCACTGGAAGGCCACTGTGAGGTCTGATGAAAGCAGGACCAACTGAGGTTGGTCCCAGTACCAACCTCTGAGGAACACCACTTGTTTCTGGTCTCCACCTGGACATTGAGCCGTTGGCCAAAACTCTTTGTGATCATCCAGCCAATTCCTTACCCACCGAATGATCCATCCATCAAATCCACATCTCTCCAATTTAGAGACAAGGACATCATGGGGGATAATGACAAATGCTTTGCACAAGTCCAGGTAGATGATGTCAGTTGCTCTTCCCCTATCCACCAATGCTGTAACCCCATAGTAAAAAGGCCCTTAGTGAAGCCATGTTGGCTGTCAACAGTAACCTTATTTTCCATGTGCCTTAGCCTAGTTTCTAGGAGGATCTGCTCCGTGATCTTGCCAGGCGCACAGGTGAGACTGACTGGCCTGTACTTCCTCCTTCCTTCTCTTGTTAAAAATGGGGATTATGTTTCTTCTTCTCCAGTCAGTAGGAACTTTACTGCTCTGCAATGGTTTCTTAACTGTGATGGACTCCAGCTTAACCACTACATCCACCAGTTTCCTTAGAACTTGGGAATGCATTTCATCAAGTCCCATGGAGGAATGGGAGAGTTGATCAGATCATGTGTCTGACTACGTCAGGGTCTTGACTCCTGAAGGAAAAAGCAGAATATTGACTGCTGAACAGGAAGAGAATAGTGTGTCCCTAACGAAAATGTCATCCTAATCCATTCTGAAGACAGTTTCATGCTCAGAAACATAAGGAGCCCTACCTCTTTCACATTCATTTTCCATAATATGTTGTAGTTTCACTACAAATTCCATTGTAAATTTTACTGAACTCTTGGTTTCTGTGATGAGAATTGACAAGTAAAATATTTTTGTGTGTTGAAATTAATTTAGTAATTTTAGTTATCCTGAAAGTTAGTTGTGTGAACTCTTGTTATTCTTATGTTGTCCATAGAAAGCATTTTTTTTATGTCTATAAAATAATCTGTCAAGAATTCCAGTTGATTCATTTCAGCTAGGATGCTTAGGAAAAAATGAAGTCATCCGCTGGAATGAGAAGAGATGTGCTTCTGTTCTTCTCAAATAATTTGCCTCTTTGAATAGTTTAGTGTAAAAGCAAATATGGCTCAGCTTGATTCTTGAATTCTCTATTGAGTTTACTCTTCTATTAATGAAGAGCTTAGCTTAGTCTAGCCAACTGTACATGCATGACTTCCAAATCTAAGCAAAATGTGTCTCTTTGCAGCTGTTCTGTTGTGCTCTCGGTAGTGTTTAAAGAGAGGAATATATTTACCAGCTATGCCGCAAATTAATTTAGCTTGTGTTGAAAATGTTGGACTGAAATTTCAACTTTTCTCTGCAGCGGAAGGAAATCATATTAAGCTCCTGAGCCAAATGATGTTTTGGGTCTGTGGAGTCATTTAGACTGGAGTCACCAAAGAGTTCTATCAGAGATGCTGCAGTAAGAGAAGTGGTAGTTTTGGTCTGTATGTAACAGTGGATAATTAGACAGCAGGCTCTGTAAAGCAATGAGCATTTTATGTGTTATTTCCAGAGACTGTTTTCCTCTGCTTAGGCTCTTCAGAACCTCAGGTATGTGATTGTTGAAACCACACAATTTAGGTAATGATAATAACTCAGAAGTACAAAGGAGTTGGTTTCCCATAGGTAAATAAATATGTGGCATTAAAAAGGACGTCTGCAGGAAAAAAAAAAAAAAAAAAAGGTCTTTGAGACATCTTGCTGCAGCTACCAGGTATTTCTTGCTATTGTTATAGGAGGTCTCCTACTGGAAAACGGTCAGAAAATGAGGTTTGCCTCCCCCTTGCCCCAGCTGCTCCTGTAATTACCTATTCCACTTTCCTTTGCAGGGTTGCTCCTAGTAATCGGATGACAAACCCTGGCCACACTAGAACTGGTAGGAGTTCAGCTATTATCCTTAGGAGAGTGAGAAAGTCAATGTGGTTCCTGGTGCTACAGGGATTCCATGCTTGTGTATGGGCATGACCGACTGTGCAGGCACTGTCCCTGCCTGGAAGGGTGGAGCATGCAGCAAGGCAAGCAAGCAGAGCTATCTGCTGGGCTATGTCTAGTTGGGACCAGACACAATGCACATGGCAATCAAAAGAGCAGTTGTTCTTGCCTTCAACAGTCCTTCTGATCAGCTCTGGAGCAGAGGTGCAAACAGGATGTCTGCTGTTTCAGCTCACACACAGAAAAAAGATTTGGAGGAGTGAAAGAATGTAAATGTGCCTGATCCATCTCTCAGGAGCAGGCTGGTCATCTGTCCTATCCACCAAAAGCAGGAGGAACAGGCGATCTGCTCTAGATATAGCCGTACATATCCCATGTAATTAATTAACAGGAGCAATAAAAGTGTAATTATATTCTTATAATCAGATTAAATGTATGTTATTTAATCCATTTAACATACATGTTTAACAATTAGGACCTCATTCATCCCCTCAGGCATGCTGTAGCTTAGATTTCTTTCAATGTAATGGAATTGGAAAGTTGAAAAGGAAATGCTGTTTTCCCATTAATTTAAATCAAATGGGTGTTGACCCTGAGTGGGTGGGCTGCTCACAGGAACACTGCGCAAGCTGGGATAGCCTGAGAGTGAGATGGAAAAGAGGAATAAGGGATAAGGCTCTCCAAACAATATGCTAATGACACACATGGTGGCAAAAGTAAGCAAACGCACTACTTCCTTGGCAGCCTACTTGCCTTTCAACAGCTGAAATGTCAGCTTGAGATTTTTAGAAGTTTGAAACTTCTATTTCCAGGGGCCTGTTGGAATCCTTTGGCACCTGAGTGGTTTCAAAAACATCCAAAAATCCTACTTTCCACTGCAGGAGATGTCAGCTCAGGAGTTAATAAGGGAGTTTGTATTATAGGTGTGATGGTGACTGAGAGGGCCTCCTAGTACATCTCTGACTGTAGGCAGGGAAGTGTCTACTTTTCATATGTGTCTCCGTTCAACTGGAGCAGAAGACTTCAGTCACTTACAGCAAACCTTTCAGCCTCGTAAAGAATAGGAGACTTCCGCCTTGGTGTAATACTGATGAGACCAAACTCCGTCATTACTTGCTCCACATGCACGTAGGAGCCTGTTAAGATACAGCCACCTGTCAGCAGTGGAAAGTGCTGTGTTCACAGGTGGCTAATCTTTTCATGAAAGAGGAGTTCATTTTGATTTTCCTTGAATAGTATGAACCCTCAAGTTTTCTCAATTAAAATGATCATACTCAGAGAGCTGCATGCTGATAAGAACACAAGCAAAGGCTTTAAGGAAGCAGCATGCATGTAATACAAATGAGCTGTTCTCCAGCACTCAGGTGAGTTTCTGCTTTATGCAAGTTTTACTGACAGATTCTGAGTTTTAGTCACACTTTCTTCAAAAAACAAGGACTTCATTTCATGGTTGGATCTTATGCATTTGTAGGTCGCTTGCCTTTTTATGATAGATTAGGTATCTCAAACCTGCCCATTATGCTTATATTTTCCAGATGTCTAGTGTCATCTGAAAGCTAATGATGGAAAAGAGAAAATGTAAACACACGGAGCCATGCCACATGCTTGCTTCTCAATTTTAGTCCATTGCTGTTGTTACCTGTGACTGTCAACCATACCGACACAGTGCTTTTCCTTACAGACCTCAAAGCCACTGATGAAGTGACTCAAGGTGCAAGCACTTCTTTTCAACACTGAGGCACCTGACCTCTAGGAGATGCAGTTGGGTGCAATCTATCTCTCAGATCCAAATTCTGCATAAACTCTGGAGAAGTCAGGAGCTGAATACCGCCCAGTCCCTATGGCAGGTCAGACTGAAAACTTACAGCATGTCTGAATCCTGATCAAAGTCCTATGTCCTGAATCCATCTCTAATCTGAACATCTAAATTGATGGTTCCTAAATAATCTCTCTGTGCAGCTGCTTCATTGTTGGACTTCACGGCTTTCCAGACCTCTTTAGCTGTCTGTGAAGAGTGATAAATCTTGTTTGCTTCTCCAACGGAAGGTTTCCAGTGCAGCTTTAGTTAGTCCATATTGTGTCCAATTTCATACTGGGATTTCAGTCTTTAAAAGGTAGTGAAACTGCCCTCTTGACTAGCTTTCATGTGTTCTGAAGTACATTAATGAAATATATAATATTTAGACTTTGAGTCCTCTCAAAGAATTTGAGCAGGAAGAGTTGTACAAACTTGCATTCAAAACTCCTAAACCTTAATTCCTGTTTATACTCCAGTGACAGACAAGGGCTTAAACCTATTTATAAATGTCTCCTATCACCATTTCAAGGTCTGCTTTATGAAGGATCCATAGCACTGGGAAGGCTTCTGCTGTTAATGAAGTGTTTCAATTATTTTAATTCTCATGTTTCTTTTCAGCAATGGTAGTCATAATTTCAGCAAAAGCCAGTTAGTATTTCATGCTAGTATCCTCTGTCGCTCGTGCACCCTCAGACGCAGTAATTTATAGTTAGAGGATGGAATAAAAAAAGGAACAAGACACTATTCTTTTTGTACATGACAATAGCATACAGAAGTCATGCCACAGAAGTATTTTTGTAGTGCTTGCTGTAGTATGAACAGAGCACAAACTCTCCATCTAAAAGAAATCTTACAATCAGAGGGACAAATATGCTGTGTGTTGGTGTTGGAGAAGAAGGAGGTTTCAATAGCTCCATTTACTAGATGGAGAACTGGTGCAGGAAGAATAGGAAATAATATTGTCTTGGGGAAGTCTATCATAACTGGGACATAAGCTCTTGTGAGTTGGGCCCTTGTTCATCACTTTATGATGAAGCACTTCCCGTTTTTTCTTCTTCTTCTTTTCTCTTTTTAACCAGAACAAGCATGTAAACCCAGAAGGGAGTGTCTGCATCATGGAGAAGGGTCCAGCCAAACTGAACTAACCATAAAATTGGTTCAGCCCTGAAAAAAAGACTAAACATCTGCTCCTGTGCACATCTGTACACAGAAGGATAATAAGCCCACCCCAGAGCTAGGCAACAAATGCCAGATCAAGAATAAATCCCTTGGGTAAAGAATATAGACCTGAATATGCCATTTCTTAGTGTAAAAAGAACCAGCTTACTCCAAGGACTTGCAAAAAACATTCAGCTACAGGGGAGAGGAGCAATATGTTCCTTTGGCAAGCTACTTGTTGTCTTTGAGCAGTATCATGTTGTCCAAACTCTTGATAAGGACACACATTTGTTACTTTGCAGGTTAGATGATATCAGGACTGCTGGTACTTTTGCTGGTGGTTATTGGAGAGTTGGTATGCTAGGGGTTATGAACTATCTGTCTCTTGGTTCCACCACTGCTCACATTTAAATCTGTCCTCTTGGTAAGTGTATGGATGCAGCTATATCAAGAGAAAAAAAAAACTCTAAGTTAAATATTTGCTTTAAGTTTAAATTTTGTGCATGAAAGACACAATTTTATTTTATTTGTATAACATATCTTCAAAGCTGCTGTGCTGCCATGGGTTCAGGTTTACTTTAAAGATGAGTTAAAATGCAATATAATATAGTCAAAGAATTTAGGCAAAATTAGCGATTTCCCTCTTTCCTGAGGGAAAACAGATCTTCCCACCTGCATGGGGTCTGTTAATAGAGCTTCTGGGAAAAGGGACACTGTCCTCTGGTGAGAAGCCCCCATGCATCCATATGGCTGGGGCTGAGAGAAGGCCCTTGCTTGTTGGACCTTCACCTTGACAAGGCACTTCCACACCAGCCCTGCAGAAGTCAGGGGGACTGACTGGATGTCTGTTCTCTCCCACCACCTTCTGCAAGTGCAGAAACATGACAGCACAGCTCTCCTTGTGGTAAACCCCTCCTTTGCCTTAATCTGGTGCTAGTGGTGCTGACCCTTAGCAATCATAGAATCATAGAATCATAGAATATCCTCAGTTGGAAGGGACCCTTAAGGATCATCAAGTCCAACTCTTGACACCGCACAGGTCTACCCAAAAGTTCAGACCATGTGACTAAGTGCACAGTCCAATCTCTTCTTAAATTCAGACAGGCTCAGTGCAGTGACCACTTCCCTGGGGAGCCTGTTCCAGTGTGCAACCACCCTCTCTGTGAAGAACCCCCTCCTGACGTCAAGCCTAAATTTCCCCTGCCTCAGCTTAACCCCGTTCCCGCGGGTTCTGTCACTGGTGTTAATGGAGAAAAGGTCTCCTGCCTCTCGACACCCCCTTACGAGGAAGTTGTAGACTGTGATGAGGTCTCCCCTCAGCCTCCTCTTCTCCAGGCTGAACAGGCCCAGTGACCTCAGCCGTTCTTCGTACGTCTTCCCCTCCAGGCCTTTCACCATCTTCATAGCCCTCCTCTGGACACTCTCCAACAGTTTCATGTCCTTTTTATACTGTGGTGCCCAGAACTGCACACAGTACTCGAGGTGAGGCTGCACCAGCGCAGAGTAGAGCGGGACAATCACCTCCCTTGACCTACTAGCGATGCCGTGCTTGATGCACCCCAGGACACGGTTGGCCCTCCTGGCTGCCAGGGCACACTGCTGGCTCATACTCAACTTGCTGTCTACCACGACCCCCAGATCCCTCTCTTCTAGGCTGCTCTCCAGCGTCTCATTGCCCAGTCTGTACATGCAGCCAGGGTTTCCCCGTCCCAGGTGCAGGACCCGGCACTTGCTCTTATTGAACTTCATGCGGTTGGTGATCGCCCAGCTCTCCAACCTATCCAGATTGCTCTGCAAGGCCTTTACACCCTCATTCGAGTCCACAACTCCTCCAAGTTTGGTCCCACAGCCCTCTGCACAGGAGTGATAGACCATGCTGGTTGCTTGCAAACCCCTTTCTCACCAGTGCCTTTCTTGTGAGTTTGCATGCAATAGCTGAGAGTCTCTGTGAAGAAACCAGACTCTTGACTGCACTTGGCAGCTCAGAGCTGTGTTGTTGAGGTGAGGATGTTATCTTGCCCAGAAAATGGAATTTATCCTTTTAAAACTCGTTGTGATGAGGAGGATGGTAACATTAGCTTGGGCAGCAGATGGCTTTTTCAGGAAGACGTTCTGGGAATGTGTTCAGGTTTCTCCTTTCATGTGGTGTATGTGCATACTGGCAGCTGATTTAGACTAAACAAAGGGTAATCCTACATTGTGGTTTCCTTCTGTCAACAGGCTGCGTGGTTGGTTGGAGCTCCCAGTGGCATATATCAGCTATTATTTTCCTTCTCTCCGAGAACCCTAGCAAGCACCCATCTTGATTCCAAGTCAAGTCTAAGGTATCCCCTCTTTTCTACATTTTCAAACACCTGTTGCAGTATCTAGTCACCCCCTCCTGGCGATGCTGGAGGCCTCTCTGGTTTCAGCCCCCTCTGCCCTGGCCTCTGCCATGAGCATGCCTGCCGATTGCACTGTCTGTGCCTTTTACCACTGACCTCTTCCTCTGCTGTGTGATAGGCTCTTCCTCACTGTTGATTGGCTCTAATCTCTCCCTATGGTTTTCCAAGGTTCTCCAGCTTGGGATTTGTCATTAATATATCTTTATTATATAATATATATAATATAATATATGGCCATATTTTTAAGCACAGCTTCAAGGAGACAAGAGCTGAAGATCTTGCTCAGGAGCATCTCTTCCCGCTGTCCTTTCTGGGGACAGTGAAACCAGACAATATATCACTACTACTGACACAGCACGGGACCCTTTGCTGACATAAAATTACTGAGCAGTAGCTGAAAGCACCTAATTGCTAGAACGACCTGAACACTGCTTGTTGGGGGGTTGTTTCATGTGTTTAATGAAGAGCTCAACAGTATTTTAGTGATAATTTGATACTTAACTTTTAGCCTATTATGTAAGTGCTAATTAAATGTTTTAACATGCTGTACATGTTTTATGTATTAATAAGCAATAAGTGTACAAGTTACACTTTTTATGTGATTTGGAATTAATTGCAGGGCGGTGAGATTTTCTCCTTTATATACCTATTAAACCCACATAACTGCTGTTTTTACAGTTGATTGGTGTTCAGTTAACATACCGTAATTGCTCTTTAAAGGCTTTAGTAAGTGCATATTTGAGACAATTTACAGTGTTAGCAATTTCCTGGTGGTATTCCTCAGAGGTATAGGGAAACTAATCACATTCAACACTGGAATTCTCCTGGAGCCTGCCACGCGTTTCCCACAGCGTTCCGTGCAAGCTTCACTCAGCCATAAGGGATTCCACGTTTAGAGCTGATAAACACACGAGGAGAATCACTTTATTGGCTATAAAATGATCCTGCTGCAGTGAGGCAAGCAACTGGGAGGTAGGGATGTGTTGTTAGAAACACAACTCAGGAGGGGCATAACTCAGTGCTCTCTGTTCTGTTCTGCGAAGCCACAGAGAAAAGCAACAGGCTGTCCTCTTTTCTCTTGGTAGATCACACACTCCCTCTGTGTCTGATTGTTTGAAGGTACGGAAAGCATAAGCCCAGGACTTTGTATCTCTGTGCAATCATGGCATGGCCTCAGGCAAATCACTGAGTGCCTCTGTGCTGCACTTGCCCCTCCATGGATTTAGCACTGTGCCAGTCTTTACTCCCAGGGAATACTGTTCATTCCAGACCGTAGACTCCTCCAACAAGCGATCAAATGCATATTTAAGATAGATTTATAAACAGACAAACAGCACCACCCTTCTGCCTCATTAATTGGGAAATTCTGAGGGCAACAGAAAACTGATTGCTGCTTCCTCGAAGATTGAGACAGCAAGGTGCACAAAGTGCCTGCCATTTAATTGACACAGCTATCTGAAATCCAATCTACCAGGCAAAGCATAGGAAGATTGTTTGAAATCTGTATGCCAGTGAGAGAGAGTGCATGGAAAAGAAAGCAATTTTTGTTCCGTATCATTCCTTTTGCATAATGTTGTATCCTTTTGACAAGGCAGCATAATAAAGCTTAACTCCCTCTTTGCTCCCCACCCTCCAATCACTGACTTAAAAGAAAACAGCAGAGCCCTATCTTTAGTGTCAAATGAACCACGGGCATTCTTCCAGCAAGAAGAAATGAGCTGCTTTTGAAAGAGTTGTGGAGGAAAGTGCAAAATGTTCTGACTTCACATGAAATAAATATTTGAATGATAGTCACTTGGCTTATCCTCTAAGATGTCAGTGTAGGATTTGCACTCCAGGTTTATATGAAATATTGACCAGGGTAGTTAGAGAAGCTTGAAATCTCTTATTGAAGATAAGAAAAGACAGAGATACAATGAGATGGAAGATTTTCATTTTCAAGGCACTTCAGAAACAGTAACTAATTAATATTCCTGCTACAAGATAGTATATATCATCCTATCTTACTGATGAAGCATGGTCAAAACTTCACGGGCAGATTCAAGGATATTGAGACATTGATTTTAACAAGACTTGGGAAACTCAGTCCCCTAGGCAGTACCACATATTTCAGCAGAGGCTTGGGTCTGGGCTGCTGCAGCCTGTGCGAAGCTGTAGGAAGGCACGGGGGCAAGAGAAGTGCTTTATCCTCACAGGGTGATGAAGACCTAATGCAGCAATGTGGGCTGAGACCAGCCATGAATCCGATCCAAATTTTAGCTGAAGCGACAAAGCATTCAGACCTCTGCAGAAATGGGGAGATCCCTGCTCCCCCATTGCTTTACCCATTCTTGTCATGATTGTCATTTCTTTTTTTCTTCAGAACTGTTCAGCATTAAAAATGTTATGTTCACAGTGTCCGGGTTCTTCTTCTCTCTTTGTTTGTGAAAGTTAATAGAAGTTTTTCAAAGTTTAGAAAAACTAAATGTCTGTCTAGCCCAAGTAACTGGATTTCTTTGACTTGGACTTGGACTTCTGCAAAGCGTTTGTCATTGTCCTCCATGACGTCCTTGTCTTTAAATTGGAGAGGTGTGGATTTGATGGATGGACCACTCGGTGGGTAAGGAATTGGCTGGATGATCACACTCAAAGAGTTGTGATCAACAGCCCAATGTACAGGTGGAGATGAGTAATGAGTGGTGTTCCTCAGGGGTCGGTACTGGGACCGGTGCTGTTTAACATCTTTGTAAGTGACATGGGCAGTGTGATCAAGTGCACCCTCAGCAAGTTTGCCGATGACACTGAGCTGTGTGGGAAGGGATGACACACTGGAGGGAAGGCATGCCATTCAGAGGGACCTGGGCAGGTGTGAGAGGTGGGCCTATGTGAACACCATGACATTCCACAAGGCCAAGTGCAAGGTCATGCATCTAGGCCGGGGCATTGCCAAGGATAAAGAGAGGTTGGGCAGAGCATGGATTGGGAACAGCCCTGAGGAGAAGGACCTGGGGGTGTTGGCTGATGAGAAGCTCAACATGAAGAATTTAAGACCGGGCTGTATGGAGCTTTGAGCAACTTGGCCTAGTGGAAGGTGTCCTTGCCCATGGCAGAGGGTTGGAATTAGATAATCTTTAGGGTTCCTTCCAACCCAAACCATTCTGTGATTCTCTAACTCTAATTTAAAGGAGGTACAGGCAGTCTAAGGAGGTGTGTTACTCCTTACATTGACGTGGTAATTTTAATATTCTTGAAGGAATGCCTTTCTTTAACCCATTTTAGAAACTTTGGAAAGTACTCCACCAGTTTTATTCCCTTTCCAGCTAAATTCATGGGTGAAATGCTTCTTTCAGTATTTTCACCACAAAATGATAAAAATAATAATAAAAAATTCTCAGAAGTCTGTGCTGGTTTGTGTACCCACAAGAACATACACATAAGGATGATAATTTACAAGTATGTGAATAAAGTCAAACCATGAAGTTGCCCTCATCAGCTGCCATGGTTCTGACAGGGGTGCGCTGTCTCAGTTACCCACATAATCTCCCTGTGATTGTCCTGCTCTGGAGCTACGGCATATTTCCCAGTGATGATGATATATGGAGACTTGCAGCATGCAACCAAAAGAGGGAAAATAGTCTTAAAGGTCAGACTTGGGGGTAGAGTTCAGATGAATGGTATTTGCTCTTCTACACCACACAATGATTTGTCTTTAATTCAGTGGAGACTCTGCTGCCTTACACAACTGGAATACAAGCGAAAGTAAATCCCTCAACAGCTCAAGGTAGGCAAAGGGTGACTTTTGAAAAGCAGGCAGTATTCAAGTGGTCTCTGTAAACCTTGTCCATGACGTGTCCTGGTATTTTAAGTTGTTTGTTGCTTACTTCTTACTGCCTGCTTTCTGATACAACAGCAACCACGGACTGATGTCTCAAAGAGCAAAGAACGACAAAATATGTGCTCAAAGTTATCTGCTTTTACAAAACTGGGAAGTATCTGAAATACTGGTGTTTTTGCAAAACTTACAGTGTGAGCTTGTTTGTCAGAGTGGAGTTTTTTTGCTGAAGTTATAGTGAAATGAAACCATTTATCCTGGTTCCTTTTAGGGCTTCTAAGGCTGTTTCTTGCAAGTAATTAGCATTACCCAGAAGTCCCTAAGGTGGTAAGAGTGAATAGCATGATCATGTTAATTTGGCAGAAAGCAACAACATAAACACTTGCAACAATGCTCGTTGCCCTTTGCAAGAACTGGAAGTGGGAAAACAATTTTGCATCGAGGGCGTGGTAGGACAACTTGCTGTGGAAATCCTCTGGGCTTCTCTCTCCCTCTGAACTGTGATTCAGCGTTGAAGTGGCAGTGTGATTTGCCCTGAGCACCGTCTCTGCAGCGGAGGTGGTTGGAAGCTTTCCAAAGGCAAGGTTTTCTTCTGGGAGGTGCTGATTCAAGGAATCACAAAACCTGCCATGCAGGAGGATTGTTCTGGCTGGAATCTACTTGTGAATCAAAACAATCGGTTTCAGTGGTTTGAAGTCCTGAAAGGGATGGGCTTTATTGTTTTTTGGAGATAACACACTGCTAAAAGTCCATTTTGAAATAGGAGATTTTAATTTTGACTGAAATATGGTTTCCTTCCTTGTCCCTGGGAGGCACCTCTGCACCTTCTGCCTGGTGCTGGATGCCTGCAGCAGCTCAGCACCTCTGACCACATGTCAGCACCTGAGGAGCCAAAGCTTGAGGTGATGGAGAATGGAGAGAGGCCCCAGGTTTTCCTCTGTGGGAGCTGGCACACACCTCCCTCAGCTGTGTACCAGCAGCGTGGTGGCTCAGCTGCAGCTGGCAGGGCCCTGCCTGGGGACTGCTGCTCCTCAGACCTACTGTGGGGCCGGTGCCCTGCTCTTCTGTTTTGTTCCTTGCACAATCCTCGGTTTCACCCAGTCCCACAAATCTGCCTGTCTTGGTGCAGGGGACACCCGATACCCTTTTACAACCAGAGACTTAACTAAAGTGAAATCAATACCCAGTGGTAGGAACCCATCTTCTCCGATTTCTATTAAAACTAGTGCAGAGGGCAGGAGCAGAGTGAACAGGACGGATTAAAGCTGTGTCCTCTCGCCTCTGTGGCCCTGGAGCAGAGGGGCAGGGAGAAGGGGAATTCAAAGCTTGGCAGCACCTCCACCACAGTAGCAGAGGAGGCAGGGAATCGTCACCTTCACACCAACAACTTCCCTGAGCCTTGGTAAAGTGGCAGGCAACTGAGATGACAAGCTTCTGTTACCATCTCTGGATCCAGGTTGGACACCAGAGAAAGGGATGAGGTCAGGATTACAGAAACAGCGCAGGCTGAGGAAAGGCAGAGCATGTCAGGCAGTGTTTCTCTGGTGTTTTTCCATGACCTCATTAGGCTCGGTTTCTCACCTTCTGAAGCCCAGGGGGGATGTGAGGGAATCACACAAACAATGGATCCTGATGAAGTGCATGCACTTCACGATGTCTTGCTGAAAAATACCAACGTGTCAGGGATCTGGAACATGCCCTCAGACATGTAAGCACCCTGCTGCTGATGTTTCCCTTCCCTATGCCACCTACAACCAGCTCCTGCCTGAAAGCTGCAGCATTTCCTCTGTCTGGGTCTTGACAATGTCTGTGCAACACCAGAGAATTTGGTGCAGTGAAGTGGATTTAACCAAAGGCAGTAAACAAAGTTTTTGGCTGTCGGTGGACTCGCTTTTCTGAATACTGCATATTCTTTCTCATTGCACAGAGGTTTTCTTAGTGCAGGAACATCCAAGAATGACAGTGCCAAGGACTGTAATGTCCCCTTGCAATGACACCTCTCTTGCTCAACTCTATGTCTGTGGCCTGTTTCTTTCAGTGAATAAAAATGAAAACAAACGAACAAAACCAATACCAACAAAACACACACATAATAAAACATAAGTTTTGTCAGCATTTCATTTCTCACTCACAGCTCTTGCCTCCTCTAGCAATTTAGGTTGATGCAGAAAAAGGTGATGAGTTCTGCCAAATTATGTCTAGGAAGATGCAAAAATACAGTCAGACTCTGAGTATAATTAAAAGTTTATTGCAAAAAGGGAGAAAAACTAATGTAATGGAAGGACATCTCCTGGATGATATTTCATAATCTCAACGCAGTGGCAGCAGAGTTGCTGACCTCTGATTCCTGTGGCCTAAGGCTTTGCCAGGGCAAAGATGTGGCAGGTAGGTGGTGCACAACACAAGATGAAGAAGATGCATTGGGCAAGAGAAAACAGAGAATATGTGGGGTGGCATAAGGTTGTAGAGGGTGTGGTTACTGGGTGAAGGTGATGGCCAGGCAAATGCAGATGTAGCAGGGAACGTGAACATAGACAGAGGGGGGTGATGACAGAGCATGGACCCAAAAGTGGGGTGGGGCAAGACCTTGTGGATGAATAACTGGGATGCACCCCATAAGCAGCCATGGTAATACTATTCCCACCCAGAGGCAGCAAAGAAAAACAGCTTTGCTCCAAAGCCCTGACAAGAGCTCCACACATGCACACACACGCATTTTGCAGTGTCTCTGCAAAAGAAATTTCCTGAAGAACTGGAATGTGTGACTAAAGCACTTGTGAAGTTCCCCCAAGGGACTGGCCCTTCCACTGGCATAAATCAGCATCTCCCTGCTGACACAGATGGATTTACTTCCCTTTGTGCAGGCCTGAGGCACATGCTGCCCTTTGTGGCTCCGTGGGTGCACAAGGGTGTAGATCTGCGTGGCCAGGTACTTTGAAATCCCACCCCTTGGTTCCAGTGACAAAATGATTCATCCCCGAGCTGTTCCAGCGGCTTGGAAGGTGCTCAGATGTCGCTCTATAAATAGCTAGCTAGATGTAGCTCTTAAATGTTTCTGGTGGCGATTGCCATGGAGTGAATTGTGGCTCGTAACTCTGCGGTGGTTGGTGCGCCGCGGCTCCCAGCACTGGGAGTGCAGTAGCGGAGGATCTTTCACGAGCTCACTCCATGTATCACTTCAAAAGCACAGAGTGCTGCTGGAGCTCCTGCTAAGCTGAGGGGTCTCGCGTAATGGTGCTGAATGTCTGTACGTGAAGTGGGATGAGTAGTGCAGACTTGGCGGTGTCTGAGTGTTGCCTTCTGAGGTTGAGTGTTACTTGACACAATGTATTCAATGCATGGTAGGACAATGGTAGCGCTCGCATTGTGTTCTGCTTCCCGCTGGTGTGAAAACAAGGAACATCCACTTCTCCTTGACAAAGAGATGTCCCTGACCAAGGCTCAGCCTTACCCTGTCGAAATACAGCTCTGTTCTCAGAAGTGCCTGGAGAAGTGCACGGTGGAGTTGCATGCTCAGTTCACCAGTGACCTCCTCATCCACTGCACATCAACGTACAATGAAATGCCCCTTACTACTCACCTGACAGTCTTGCCTGCTCTGCCTCGAGTGCTGGGACCACGTGGGATGTGCTCATCCTCCTGTGCAAGCAAAAGCGGCGAAGGGTCTGAGAGCAAAGCTGCTTTCGATTCCACTCACAGTAATCTTTACGGGGTGGCAACAGGAGCTCAGGAAACAATTTGTTGGTGATACGCAGCCACAGATCAAACCTGGTTCATGCTGTCTCAGGGATGTCACCTCTGTGGTGCCTACAGGAGAAAAAAAAAAGCTATGAAGTACTTCTGTAACTACCTGAGTTACCAAAGAAGCTGAATATAACTGGAGGATCTTTGCTCTGCAGCAGCTCCCTAACAGATGGAGAATAAATGTAACCATGAGAACTGATGCAATAACAACAGCAACAACAGCACCAATAATAATAATAGAGGTGGATAAGAAAACCATTTATGAGTGTTTTTGATTTGGGATTCTCATCAAACATGTTCTGATGTAACACCTCAAAAATCAACCTATTTTTTTACTTCCCCCACAAATAAAACTGTTGTGCATACTACCAAAAAATTTATTTGATCTTAAAAAAAAAACACACTCTGATCTTAAAAAACCAACCAACCAAACAAACAAAAAAAACTCTGTGCCTTACTCATTTCTGTCTAGACCATCACAGCGGAGACTGTTTAGCTGTCTTTGCATTTTTTCATTAGCTGCTCCTTCTCTTCAGCATCAGTCACAACACTGCTTTTTCCCTTAGCTCTCGGGTTCTATTGAACATCCCATCCAGCCCACACTCGTGCTTGGGAGATGATTCAACAATAACCTGAATGTCTTCTCTGGTCCATTCCTCATTTGCTGTATTGCAAATGTAGAACAAATGTTCTCTTTCTTCTCCTCCAAATTGTTTTTTAAGACATATTTGCTGTGAAGTCCTCTAAATCCCCTCCATGTTTGCTGGATTTCTGGTGTGTTGAGAGCATTTGTTGACCTACCTTGACCAATGGATTTGTTGTTTCTGTACTCTCCCCAAACAATATGTGCCTTTCTCATGTTGAATATCAACACTTTCTACAGAAGGGTCTATTTGCAGCCTTCTCATCCAGGATGATGGGATTCAGGCCCCTGATCTCGGCTCTGGATATATTTTTGCTGTACACAACACAGTACAATTTTTACTGAGTTTTACTGAAGATGTCAGGATCATTGTCTCTGCTTTCTGCAAGAGGAAGCTGTGTTGTCTCTGCTTTCTACAAGAGGAAGCTGTGTTATGTACAGAGATAAGTCCAAAGTCATTCATTGTGCCTAAAGATTTTAGGTATTGTAGTCCCAAGCCTCTGTCACTGCACTCCCCCAGTACTCAAAACCTGGTGAGAAATGGGATTTATAAAGTTTCTTCCCCTAAATCATATACTGCTTTTTTTCCTTTAATTTAATTTTTGTAAAAATAGGTCTCTACTTAATTTTGGTCTTTATAAGCTCCTATGTCCTTCTCTGTGGTTTGAACTATTAGTCTCCTTATCTTTGTCTTGGTGGTGATAAGTAGTGGGTGACCTGTGAGAATTTCACTCTCATTTCCTAAGGTCACATTGTGCATGTAAGAAAAAGAAAAAAAAGGATCAACATACCTTCCACTTCCCACCCCACTGAGTTTGAAACCATTGTTCTCCACATTGTTTTGGCTTTAACCTGGATGCTATTTGATCCCATCAGTGGGCTGGTGGCTTTGTGTTAGTCCGTACAGGATGGCTCTCAGGAGATTACTAGGCAGACTGGGAGGGATCCTTCTGCTGGCATTTGCTGTATTATATTACACTTGGAAATAAGAAAAAAGCACAATTTGTTCTGATTTTACAAAGATGCAGAATGGTTGCAGGTGTCTTTGATTTATGGGAATTGGTTGCTTTCAGAAAAATCAGGTCAGTCTGGGGTTTCCATGGAGTAGATTTTTTATTTTTATTTTTTTGATTGAAGGGAATAAACTTCCTTCCTTACAAAAATTAATCTATATGACACCAAGTTCTCCTCTTGGGAACAGTCTATCATGGTGTCTTGTGACCCTAAAGTGATTTCTCTGGAATTAGAGGGGATTTTATCTGCACTAGGGGGTAAGCAGGGTGAGAACTTAGCTCCATGGCTTACAAGATCTGATGGCAGCTGCACGTAATGTGGGGACTCCTGCAGCAGCACCAATCAGCTGTTCCATTTACAAAGTGTTTGCAATTCCCCGCTCGTGTTAGCCTGGGTGCAACACTGATGGGGTTGTTCTCATGCCAGAGCAAGGTTGGTTGCCACAGGTTTGAACATCTCTGAACTGCACCCAAGTGGATGTTTTGACAAACTCGACTTCTCTCATACAACTAGTTACTGAGCAATGGGCCAGCTAGGAACAAGAGGGATGACAGGTTTGGACTCAGTAATGGGAATGGAGCCCATCTTCCCTGGCTTCAAAGTTGCAGATCCTCAGACTTTCACCAAAATTCACCAGTTTACTGCAACTGACCATCAAAACATGACAAGACATCTACAGTTTGAGGTGTTCTGAGTATTGTTTCATGTTACTTTAATTGTACTGAATGCAGAGCCGCATTATTCTTCCATAATTTTGACTAAATTTTTGGATTTATGGAGTAGGAACAAGTTCATCTGGTGAGTAGCAGTCACTGTACCTGACATTTCCATTATTGGAGGCTGGGGAAAGAGTGTGGCACTGCATGCTCAGAGTCTGATGACAAAGTTCTTCCTCAACTGAGAGGCAGAACACAGACTTATCTATTTAAATCATAAAGATTTCACCCTTCCTTCATAAATCAGGGTTGCTACATCAAGGTCTAAGACTTTAGGTGGCTGCCGTGCACAGCTTTGTCTCCAAAACCCCTATGTCCATCTTTTTTCTACACCTGAAAAGTGGGGTGGGCTGTTCCTTGAGGGTTACACCATTGCTTTGCCTTCATGTTTGCAGTTACTGATGGTAGCATCCCGGAGAAAGAGTTGCCTGTTCTGGAGGCATGTGATATTTAGATAGGATTTGTTCTTAAATCTGAGCAGTTAGGGCCAAACTGAAACTAAGGACAATGATGAGAGCAATAGGCTTGGAAAAATCATATGTTAGAGTTTAGAAGGGAGTAGTAAACGCATTAGAGCTTTCTTCCCTGAAAGTGGGAGCAGGACAAAAGGAATGAGAAAGGGAGAAATATAATGGGGTTATACATACAGTGAATAGTTCCTTGTGATACAGGAGAGAATTCAAGAAAAGGAAACAAAGGTTTCTGATCATCTTGATGATAAGAAACATACTAGAGAAACGTATCTACTTGTATGAATTTAAGATCCACAGATTTTGTGTATCTTTCTTTATCTATTCTGCATGTGGAGCAGTCTCAGCTGAGTTTACAGTAGGACTTTTGGCATAGACGGGTACCTTTTGCGTGAGTGTGTAGGTGGGATTGGATCTCCTGGGGTTTTTAGAAAATACAGCAGCATGTGATAGCCATAGGGGCCTGGCAAGATGTCCTTCTCCAAAGCACATTTCTGGAGGTGCAGTCAGTGCTGTTACACACCCTCAGGCAGCCTTGTGTGTGCTCAGAGAAACTTGGTGTTAAACACCTAAAGCCTTGGTGAGCCACCTAGAGGTAGTGCAAACAGAGTCGTCTGAAGATAGCTGCTCTTCTCCTTTCAATTCAAAACCATTTGGGTAAAAGATGAGGTTTCCTGGACGGATGAGTGTGACTCACCCAGCTTGATGCACAGAAGGGAGAGGAAATGAAGTAAGGGGCCAAAAATAATCCTAGAGACATTAGCTTAGAAGGAAGGACAAAACAGAGCACAGACTAGAAAATAAAAGACCTACAGTGATGTGACATTAAGACCATCTGGACAATGTTTGGCAGCAGTGGAAAAGCAAACAGAGCCCTGAGAAGGGCTTCTAAAAGTGAGGAGAATATAAATGACATACTGCCCAGCAAGCACTTAGAAAGCACTGGGCTCTTCTCATCTATCTATGTTGGTGAATCCCATTTTGAAAAGAGGCAACCCAAAGGCAAGAAAAAAACTGCCTGAGGATGTTTTGGGAGTGTGATAGTTTGAAGAGATATTTAACCAAGTCTTGGCTTGTTCAAACTTAGAGAAGCTCCCTGAGAGATCTGGCCGAGACAAGGGTGTCTGAAAGGAGGTGACATAATAACACTAACCAGCTATGCAAATAAGTCCCAACAGCAGAAGAAGAGCTCATTGGCTGACATGCAGAAAAGTGTAAATGAACCTATATGTTTACATAACATCTGCCAAAATGATTGAGGTTGCTAAGTGTTATTGCCAAAGAAATAAAGTAGCAGTGATAATATCATATGCAGTGTAAGAAGAACTTCATAGCTTTGATATTCTTAAGAAGAAACACCCTTTTTAGTAGAGTTCCTGATCATTTCCATATTTATCAGATTGCTTTAAGTATGACAACAATTGGCCTTTAGAAATGCTGTATTTGGAGGGAATTGTGCGTATGTGTTGGATGCTTCTCTGAAGTGAAAAAGGTAGTTTCCTACAAACTTTTGGAAGAAAAATCCAAACGATAAGATTTACTGTGCTTTTGGGGCTATTATTATTATTATTATTATTATCATTATTATTATTATTTTTATTTTTAAACCAAATTCTAGCTACCACTTTTCAGGCTGTGAGACAAAAAGATAAGGAGAAGGAAGAGACGCTGGGGAAAAAAGCATTTTGATTCCTCCTCCCCCTTCTCCTGATAACACTCATTTTGATCCAAGTGCCACAGCAACACTGCTGGGAATATTTCTCCTATCTCATGTCCAAAATTAGAGTGAGGGAACTAGCTGGCAGGCAGCTAAGCTTTGTGTTGGGGAAAGCATATCTGCACAGACGATCATGAGCTACACAGCTTTTGGACAGCAGCTGAGGATGTGGGCCCTTATCCACCCAGACTGATGGATGGAACAGAAGTTTTCCTATCCAACAATTGCCACAAATCAGGTCAAGCCCTTTAAAACACCATGACTACTGATGTTGATAGATGACTTTCCATTAAAAGCGATGGCTTTGGATAGGGTGATGGTTTTCCATCCTTCCATACAATGTATGCATCCTTCTCTCATGTCCCTTAAGGAATCGTAAAAGTGAGTATCAGCTTTGGGGTAAGCCATATGTTTTGTGGGTTTCTGGCTGCTATTTTGATTGTGTGTGTGTGTATGCATTCAACAGGAAATTCCTCCTACCCCTTCCTTCTTCTGAGTGTTCTCGTCCCCTCAGCACTGGTTTCTGGATCCTCTTATCACACAGCCCTGCTGTAAAGTTCCTTCTTATCTAAATTAGCTTGTGCAATCTTGCATCTGAATGGCCAGCACAGAGGAAATGATCCATTGCAGGAACATAATTCACAGGGCTTCAAACTGTTGATTTCACACTGATTTCCCTGAAGCTGGCAAGCAAGCCCATAATTTCTGGGTTGGGCACTCCTAGCTACTAGACGCATGAAAGCTGGGAGCAGAAGCTGAATTATTTGTGGCTGTTTAAGGAGAGAAATAAAATGTTCATTAATTTAAAACTCATCTCTACCAAAACCAAGTGAAATTTCGAGCTCTGCCTCCATGTAGACCTCCAGCACACATGGATAGGGAGGGGTGTGATTTTTCTAAGCACTGCTGCCCCAGGATTTTCATGCTGCTCAGAAGCAAATGGAGTTCAGGAGGTGACATCAAGGTACTCGGGGTTCAGGCACATATCAGCCACAGCTAGAGGAGAGCCCCTACACCTGCTGAGCTGTAGTAGCTTACAGCTGAGTGCTCATCCTGTTCCAGCACAGAGGTCAGGCTGGCCAGCTCAGACTCCTCACATCAGATCTCTGCCCTCACTTTGGGTTTTGTTGTGGGTTAGGCTGACTCCGAGGAACTCATTAAGCAGAGTAATGTCACTTTGTGATTGATCTCAGAGACTTCAGGATACTTCCACCTTATGTATTGTGAGCCTCTCTACTGCTCTCAGGCCACCGTCTGTGTCAGTCTCCAAAGAAGAGACCCTCACAGTGATCAGATGGTTAAAAGAGTTTGCTCCCAGGTTGCCTGCAATGTGAAATCCACAAATGAGCCTGAGAAAAACAGAGCAAGTGAGTCAGAATCAGTAACCGATCCATACAGCTAAGAGTAAAATAATCTTTTGATGAAGGTGATTTATTTAAAAAGTTAATTTGTAAAAAGGAAACCACAGACTATAGGTCTGGAAGAGGTATCTCCTCCATCACTGTGCCTCAAGGCTGGTTCAGCCTTGCCCAAATTATCCAGGGTAGATGTTTGTTTAATCTCTTCTTCAATCTCTCCAGAGAAGTAGGTGTGACACATGCTCCAGGGCTTAGCTATTCCTCCTGCTTGAATGTTTATTTCCTGAGGCCTGACCTAAAGACCTTTTCCTGCAATTTACAGCATAATTTTGTGTCCCATCTTGCCATGGTTTCAATTAGGACAGAGTTAATTTTCCCCCTAGTAGCTGGTAGGGTGCTATGTTTTGGATTAGGATGAGAAGAGTGCTGATAACATGCTGATGTTTTAATTGTTGCGGAGCAGTGCTTACACCAAGCCAAGGACATTTCAGCTTCTCACTCTGTCCTGCCAGCAGGCAGGCTGGGGGTGCAGCAGGAGCTGGGAGGGGACAGACCCAGGACAGCTGACCCAAACTGCCCAAAGAGGTATTCTGTACCATATGGGGTCATGCTGAACAATATATAGGGGTAGCTAGCTGGGGATGAGGGGCCGGACTGCTTGGGGTTAGGCTGGGCATTGGTCAGCAGGTAGTGAGCAATTGCATTGTGCATCACTTATTTGTACACATTATTAGTAGTAGTACTATTATCATCATTATTGTTATTATTATTATTCTTAGTATTATTTTTCTGTCTTAATAAACTGTCTTTATCTCAACTCACGGGCTTCACTTTCCCGTTTTTCTCCCCCATCCCAGAGAGGGAAGGGGGAGGGTTAGCAAATGGCTGTGTGGTGTTTAGCTGCCGGCCTGGTTAAACCACAAAACATTTGCAATGGAAATGGAAAGCAATTTATTCCATTCTTTCTTACAGCAGTCTGGGAGATAGCTGAGGACTGCTCTCATACCTGCCTTCGCTGCTCTCTGAGCAGAGCAGCCACTGGCACTTGTAGTCTGCCCTTGTAGGTCATGTTTTCCAGGCTTCAGTCATGCTGCCACTCTTCTCTGCATTACTAGAATATACTCACATTTTCCTTGAAAGGGGATGCCTCAAAATGCCCAGCCAGGTAAGTACATATGAATCCTAACCAGTGTGAAGAAGCAGAAGGGTGACTTCAGACCATAGATATGGCACCTGCATACTTGTATCCAGACGTATATTGCCTGTATCACATCTGCCTTACACATAATTTGTAATCAGCTGTAGCCCCCAGAACATTTTAGCCTGCATTTGTGTTGTTGATTATTCCTGCCTGGTTGTCTTCTACTTTTAAGACTATTTTAAAGACAATTATGTTGCTTTTTAAACTCTTTTTCTACGTTATTTCTTGATGTGAGAGAAGATGATCAGTTTGAATTCTCAGCTTTGTTTTTGAAAGCTCACTGCCCCTCTTCCTTATCATCTCCAACCCAATGGCTACAATTTCCAGTCCCTCAGCTGGTATGCTAATAAAAATACTGAATAGTAGAAGGGTGACCACAGTCTTTATCTGAATATTGTTGCGAACTCACTTTTTATTAATTATGCCAAGGAGTCCTGGATAGAGTAGATTTTCTTCCTAGTAGATGATATGGTGCTGATTTGGATTTAGGATGATAGTAATGTTGATAACACACTGATGTTTTTACCTATTGCAGAGCAGTGCTTACACAGAGCCAAGGACTTTTGAGCTCCTCAAACGGCCCTGCCAGCAAGGAGGCTGGGGGTGCACCAGGAGCTGGGAGGGGACACAGCCAGGACAGCTGACCCAGATCACGAGACAAGGTAACCTCCATCCCACAGAATAACATTTCTCTAGGAAGGTGAAAACAGAGATGTCTCAGTTTTGCCTCATGCAGTCTACAGCCAATTTCAGACATGGATCATAGGAACAGAGACTTGTGCAAGTAGAAGAAGCAGAGTTTAGCTGTAGACCTGGCTTATAGCTTGGGTTTTCAAGCTGGCTTTGGGTCTCACCAAGCTCGATAAAAACATTAGGAATCTCTTCCTCACCAAGCATTATAACCAAGAATGCAACAATCACAGCCTGCCAGCCTATGGTGACTCACTCGGCATTGCAAAGGGACAAAAAAGTGCCATTCCTTCATTTCCTTTTACTGCTTGTCAGGGATCCTAAACCTCCTTTAACATTCACCAATAATTTCACAAGCTGCTCAAGACTATCTGTTACCACAAGTATTTCCTATGCATACTACAGGTCTTTATGTTCCCCAGTGCTTGTATGAATTCCTTTGATTCTTGAATCCATTCTTATTGCAACAGCCAGAGGTGGAAGGGCTCGTATAAAAAGAGAAAAGGTGATAATGGATCTGTCTGCATGTTCTACCAGCCAAAGATATGGCCTAAGACACCTATTTATTACTGATTCTTTTAGCTGATGCTTTGTTATATAAGAAACCTCCAACTTTTTCAGGACTTGAACTAGTTTGCTAAAGTTCAGAACTTCTTTAGGAATAACACCTATATTTTATCTCACTCGTAACAGAACACACCAATTTGTAGAAGAGGATCCTGTTTACCCTGTCAATTTGAAACTGTGTTGTTGACTTGACTGCAAAGTATATATTTAATGAGAGAAAAAGGGGGATTTTTTTCAAATGTAGTAGTCATTAAAGCCTGTTTTCCGACAGAATACTGACTCAAGTGTATCTTGCAAGCATCCAGATGTGCTTCTAGAATCCCATTTTTTGACATACACTGAAAATTCATATCCTCTGAGCTTATAATTAGGCACCCTTTGGAAACACATAGGCAAGATTTCTGTCTTTTAGAACAACCTAGGATAGAAAACTGCATTGAAACTAGAGCTGATGATGTCACTTTGGAAAAATATTTGGTGCCAGCACAGCTAGCTTTATAACCTCCTTCCAGCATGCCCAGTGTAGCAAGGAGAAGACTTTAAAAATAAGTGGAGGACAACTGGGGCTCTCTCTAATCTTTTGTTTGCAGCAGCCCAGAGTCTTACTTAGGCTCTACTAAAGGTTGAGACAGGATGTTCTACTTTCAGTGGGAAAGTAACAAGCAGTATCTGAAGTGCCCAATGGCAAAATGAACCACTGTTCACACTTCTGTTTTCTCTCCTGATACTGAGTCCAGAAGAGACTCGAGTCAAAATCTGTGCAGTGTGAATGTAGCTTGTCTCTTCCAGTATTTTGCAGTCCTGTGCACCATTAAACCAGGCAAGTCCATACTGACTGGGGTGGAGGCCACCAGGCTTCAACTGATCTGACCTACAGCAACTGCATGGACCTAACATTTCATGGTACCAGTTCATTTTCAAAGAACTTTTCTTCTGAAAAGAGGACGTCAACGAGGGGGAAATTTATGTGAATTGAATTATTTTCTGCCTATTGTGAACATTAAGATTCTTCCAGTCATTGTGACCTCATCTCATCCTTCTCACAGTGAGTTTGGGAGTTCCTCTCAAGACACTGAGTCTTTCTCAGTGGGATATGGGGTGTTGTTTATTGCTTGTTATTTTGCAAGTGTAGGAGTGCTCTTTTGGTGTGAATCATGTTGCCCTATTTTGGGTCACCACCAATCCTAAAACAAAAAAGACTACCCTTAAGTCTACAGGGAGGAGGTCTGAGAGTTCACTTAGTCTGACACTTTTTTACATTATAGCCATCTTTTAGGGCCATCTCTGCACAATGTCACTTCCAGCTACAGATGGTTTCATTGAACCAGGTACACATTATTTCTTCTGTTTTATAAATTAGAAAATCAGGTGATAGACACCAGATGAAAATGATTCTAGCCTAATTTTGGATGTCTAACAGTCTAACGTGGTCCTCTAGATTTATGGCCCATCAACCAACAACACAGAAGGTAGCAAGTGAATACAGCCCCTGGTCAGGAGCACAGCAAAGAAGATGAACTGGGGTCTCCCACTGAAGAGCTGGTTAATCCCCAGTATTCTGATCAGCTTTCTGGATACAAATCTTGTCTGGACAGAGAGGTGGAAGGCTTAGTGTGTAATCCAGTAGCTGGCTGTCCCCAGGGCATCTTTTAAACTGCCTCCAACAGTCCCAGCCTTCTTGTGTGCTGCCAAACCATACTCCTGTCATCATGTGATGGGCTCTACCTTGCATTAGTTTATTTCAGTGGTAGGAGAGGACAGCTCCACGTGCATAAACCCACAAGGAGAAGGGAGGTAGTGCTGGCAGTGTTTATTGCAACAAAGGGTTGCTTCACTACCTGTTTGAGGATGGCATCATCTGGCTGTACAAGGAGCTGTGGAGGTGAAAATGAGGCTGTGAAATCATATGATTAGGCGATTTTCTCCCTGTGATAAAACCTAAATTAAAAATAGACGTTAAATTGTTCAATTAATTAGAGTGCAATAATGTAGTCTGTTCCCGTGTTCTAATTTGTGCCATGTTGAAAGTAGCTGCTTTCTTCCCCCTCCGCCTCCTTATAAATAAATCATATGCTTTCTGGATCAACTCATCCAATTATATCTTAATTGTTTCTAGGAGCAAAACTCACTACTACATTAATTGTCATACAAGCATTTGTTCACACAGGGGCAGATTCCCATTGGTGATATTTTAATTATTTTTACAGTACAAACATGGACTTCAACAGCTTATTAACACTAGAGGATTTAGTAAACTTTTAACAGCAAACAGACACCAAAAAATGGTGTTTATTGTAAGGATTTTGATAACCTCTTTGCTTATTTCTTTATGACATTTCTGAAGAGGCTGGAAACCTGAACAAAACTTGGGAACATGGTGTGGATATTAAACATACATATGGAGAAGTATCTGACACCAGTAACTCCAGAATGATAGCTGATGTGCTATAAGTCTGTAATATGTATATTGCAAGACAGTATGTGGTGAAGAGGAGGGGTTATTTTTTCATCATGCTACAATTAAATTTTTGAAGAGTAGAGGGGCACATAAGGATTACAAATAACATTCAGTCAGGTATTTGCAGATTTAAATCAAGGTTTAAAACCACTGAAGAAGGCTATAATGTTCTGACCTCCCCATGACATTCAGTGAGGTTTATTCTCCCACATTGCTTTGGCACTGTTGAGTCTCCAGTTTTTGCATGTGTATTTTAGCATATGATAACATGCTATGTGGTTAAGTTTGGGAGAAGGCAAGAGATGCTTGAATCTGTAGGACTCTAGTTACATGAAAGGTTGTTAAGCCTGGAACTTTGTGAAAATTAGGTCTTCACACTCATTTTGGTTTTCCTGGTCATGTGAAACAGTAAAAATGTTTAAACCTCTACCTTCAGTTTGACTGTATCCTTACCAATACAAATAAAAGATAGAAAATAGTGGGAAAAGCTCATTTTGAGTCAAGCAAATCTTTAGCCTTGACATCAAATATTTGTTTTTAGCTGAGACTTCAGTTTGGAAAACAAATAAATAAATGTAAAGAGTTTTGGTAATGGTTTTCATTTTGAAATGAGAAATCAAAATGTGTTGTTCAGGCAATAGTGGGTCAAAAGGTGATTGGTTTCTCTTGATCTTCCCTTCCTCCCCCTAATAACAACAACAGCAACAACAACAACAACAAACACCTTCCTAATGAGTTACGTTTTAAGTTGCTCTGTGCTATAGACAGAGGTTTCCTAAATGCTTTGGTTGAGTAGGTTTTGCACTGTCAGCAACGTGGTGGAAGAGAAGAGCTCCACCCAGCTAGTAGAGCACATTGGCTAATAATAACTCTGTGCTGGTGAGAAATAAGCATTTGATCTGCACCACATCCTTACAGTCTGTTAAAACAAGCCCCTTTGCAAAGAGATAACGGGACCAATGTGGGCTCCTTGGGCCTGCCCAGAGGCATCTCACTCCTGCTGAGAAAGCATCTGTCCCAGGGCTGGGCAGGCTGATGGCTCACCCTGGCTCCTCGATGTCTCCCCTCTGCTCTTAACTCTTACAGCAAACAAGAGTGCTTTGTACAGGTCCTAGCACAACAAGGACATGTTCTTGGTGCACGGACCAACAGAGGGCCACCAAGATGATGAAGGGACTGGAGCACCTCTCCTTTAAGGAGAGGCTGAGAGAGCTGTGTCTGTACAGCTGAGAGAAGAGGAGGCTCAGAGGGGATCTTATCAATGTCTGTAAGCACCTGGAGGGGGGTTGCAAAGAGGATGTAACCAGGCTGTCTTCAGTTGTGCCCAGGGACTGGACAAGAGGCAGTGGGCACAAGCTGAAACACAGGAGGTTCCCTCTGAACACCAGGAAGCACTTCTGTGCTGTGTGGGTGACCAAGCACAGGTTGCCCAGAGAGGTTGTGGTATCTCCTCTTTGGAGATCTTCAGAAACCACCTGGAGATGGTCCTGAGCATCCTGCTGTAGGTGGCCCTGCTTGAGCAGAAGGCCTCCAGAGGTCCCTTCCAACCTCAACCATTCTGGGAGTCTGTTGGGCCCACTTTGCTCTTCTGAACAATCAGTGCTGACACAGTTAGAAATAGGATGAAGATGAATGGTGGCCTTCTGTGCCTGGCAGTCCCCAGTGTACCACAGCTATGTGGGTGATACAGCTCCCTCATGACCAGAGAGAGATCTTTTATCTAAAGTTAAGCCTGAATACACCATTATTTCCCTTTCTGCAACCTGCCAGCAGATAATCACAGAAAAGCAGAGAGGCTGGACGTGCTTCCCAATGTGCCCCTCAACAAGGAGGAGGGTGCAGGGAGATGCGTGAGGACGTTGTGAGCATCCCTCAGAGATCTGGCTTACCCAGGGAACCACAGATGCGCAGCCATGCTCTGCTCCCACCCTTTCATTCTGCACAAGCACCAAAAAGGGGCCAGAAAAGGGAAAGCCACACCACAGAGTGGAGCAGCCTACTGTTGCAGCACCTGATGGAGTGGAGCTAGGGTGCTGCCCAGCATTGCTAGCTCTGCCACTACCACAACATTGCTGGAAGAAGACCAAGACAGGGATGACAAGTGTGATATTAACCTCCAGGAGAAAAGACCAAAAAACAAACAAACAAAAAAACACACACACAAAAAAAAAACAAACCACCAAACTATGGACTCTTGAAATTGAAAGCATGGTCTGACTCTGTATCTGCAGACAGATGGAGTGAATTAGCAGCACCCGGAGATCAAATACTTGCCCCATAAGGATCCAAAAGGAGATCCAGCTCATGCACTTTATCACACATGGACAGCAGCAATACAGACAGCCAAGTAGTTGGCCAAATAGCCTTTCACTGGCTCGAGGAATTGTGGATGCATATCTAATCCTGCTGCAGGTGGGGGCGCTTGCACCACAGCTGGTTGATGCCTCCCCAGGTCCTACAGGGACCTACCCTACAGAGGTGTCTCCTGGGGAGGCTGGAGGCACTGGTGGGTGGTGGCAAACCCAAAACACCTCCACTCAGCTCCCTGTTCCACCGGTGGGTGTTTCACATGAGCCTGCTTAGTCCTTTGGTGCAGCAGGTCCACACCTGAAGAAAGGAATATCACAACTTCCCCATCCCACCTCCCCATGGGAAAATGAAAAATATCAGCTACTCAGGTCCTGCTCTGGAGGCACAGCAGTATTGTGTGGGTTGGTCTGATTATGGTTTCTTCAAGACATAGTCATGCTGCAGTAGGATCCCTCACAGCATCTCTATCAGTAAACCGATGGAGACAATCTGGAACTATTCTTTATTCAGTGTTTGCCCTTTGCTACTGAGGTAACACAAAGGAGCCTTATTTCAGGCAAGGATCTGAATGTTGAGGTCAATGCCAGAGATAAAACCTCTGATATTCAAAGGTTTTGTAGCCAAACATTTAACAGAAAGACTCTAGAAACCCAGCTGGGGGCCTTTAAGAGAACAAGCTGGAGGAACAGCACTGAGGGACCTCCCTTGGCACAAAGCCCTTTGCAACGCTGTCCATGAAGCCCCGAGGACCCGGCTCCCCCCCACCCCTGCCCCAGACTGCTGAAGACACCAGCCTCAGAGGCCCAGGACTGAGGGCCCTGTGCATGAGCTTTTCTTTGGGGCTGTGTGTGAGGCAGTGTGTAATCTGACCCTGAAACGTTGTTTTTAAGCTA
Source organism: Aythya ferina (assembly GCF_964211825.1). Classification (NCBI taxonomy): domain Eukaryota; kingdom Metazoa; phylum Chordata; class Aves; order Anseriformes; family Anatidae; genus Aythya; species Aythya ferina. The sequence goes on along the minus strand of NC_140299.1, from coordinate 51,495,195 downwards.
AACAGAAGTCTGTGTTTCATATTAGCGATAGGCAATATTCCTTGGCACACAGCCAAATTACACAAATGGACACTTCATTTAGCGTATGTGTATACATATGTATGGTTATATTTACATTTCTGTTAGGCTATCTTTTTCCATCTTCCCTTCATATTTGTTTTTCATTCTGCCTCCCCTTCCTAGTTCCTTGCTGTAACAGTGCTCTTCTACTACTTGTGATCCTTAGCTGCAAAACAGCAACTTTTGCCAGTTTAAACAGGTTTAAACAGAAAATTTTGGGTGCTTCACTGTCATTTTCAAAACCATCTTAACCTCTTGGGAACATAGTGCTTTACTGAAAGTAAATAGGACATAGGATTTTAATTTTTTGATTCTCTTTTGAAAATGAGATGTAAACTGCCTATCTTTGAAGTGTCATTAGAGAGATGAATTCATGCACCTATCCTGTTCCTAATGAGAAACATGTGTTTCTGCAATGATAAGTGAGAATAAGAAGATGTAGTTGAAGGTAAAAATTTTATTTATTTCTTCCTAGTTTTCTGTCTTAATCTTTTCCCACTTCATTTGCTAGCGTTTGTGAAAGGACATCAGGTGTTCCAGCTCTGCAATGCTGTCCTACCACTTTGGGTATGGATCAAATAACTACTGATCTTCTGCAGCATTTTAGAATTCTGTATTTCAAAGGTACAAAATTCACCTTCAAGAACAAAAGCTAATCTTGATGCAATTACACAAAAAAAATATTAGAGGAGGTACCAAATGAATTATGGCTATTAAACAGAAGAAAAGTTTCCACTGTTTTTCACAGCTAACAATATTATTCACCCTGGCAAAAATGGCAATGATTACTGGACAATTAATAGCACACAAAAATAATTATTACTCTGCTATTCACAAGCAAAAGATCTTATGCTTGATTACTCAATGTATTTGCTTCTTGTTTTCACCTCTGTTCAGAATTTTTATCTACAGTGTATTTGCTTACTGAAGTAACTTATTTATACTTGATAAGATATTTTTACTGTTGCCACTAGAGGTCTATTCACCACTACAAATATCAAAGAAAGAGGCAAGCAATACATTTTCATCTCTGGATTTTATTTCTTTTAATTATTGTTCAGTGTTAGTATTGAAGTAATGATCTGAAGCAACACAGCTGTGGATGCCTTATAGGAATAGACTAGATATTAACTCAGGCAGTGCAGCAATTTTTTTTAAGGGTGTATACAATTTCATCTTACTAATGTTATCCTTTTGGTTTGGTAGCTGGCACTTTTTTTTTTTTTTTTTTTTTTTTTTAATTTTCCCTCCAGCAAAGATCAGTTGTTTGCTGCACCCAGACACTTGCAGCACAGCTACCAGACAGGGTAGGTGTGTAAATAAAACATTCCCCTGTGGTAAAGAAAAGAAAAGGCAACTGATGGCATCCTCCCCAGATTTGCCTCTGGGGGATGCAGTCAGCTACTACTGACTGCAGCAGGATCTGTGGGAGCTCGAGCTCATGTAGGATCAGAGTTTGTTTGGCCTTCTGTTCCCAAAGCTTGCTTGCTCCCTCTTCCCTTCCTTCCCTCTTTCTTTGTCAGAGTCCTTGTGAACTATGCCTTCACCCAGTGTATCTTTTCATCCCTTGTGAAGTGAAGCCTCCTCTTCTGATTGTACATGCCATGGTTTATAGGAGGTTTTTAACATTTTTCCCCCGTTGGCTGATGTCAAATGCAGGTTTTCTTTGCTGATTATCTGAAACGTGCCTCTGCTCAGCTCTGGAGGGAAGGAACAATACTGCTCTGTAAAGGAGGGGTTTGCAAAAAGGCTCAGCCTTGACTTCAGTCAAGTTCCCATTGTTAATCAATAGTAAAATTCCTGCTGACTTCATCTTTCAGTTAGTCTGAAACCCATGGCATTCAGAAATCCCATCCACACACCGTTTGGATTCATTGTTCAAAAGCACCTAAATTAGAAGGCACTTACTGAAGTCTACCATTCTTTCTCTGGTCGGTTTAAAAGCTATTCTGTCCATGTTTTCTCCCTCAAACTGTGAAGATGAGATCAGCTCTGAATAGGATCATGTCTTACCCCGGGAGGACAAGCAGAAGGAGGTTATCTTGGACAGCAGGGAGACTCTCTGGAAGCAGTTTTCTCTGCCTCTGTCTGGAATCAAGAAGTGCAGAAAGTGCAGGGCAGGCTCTTGAACTTGTACCCAAAGCCACCCTCCAGCACTCTTTCTCACCACGCTCTGGCCCTATGCCTGCACCTTTGCCTTCCCTGCACTCACCCTGGCTGAGCTCCAACCACCCAAGTGTGACCTCGGACCCACGAATCAGTCTACCCACACAGTCCCGAGGCTGTAGGAACAGTGTTCTGTGGATTAGTGGAGGAAATGGGACAGCCCAGCTCTCTAAGCCTCAGCCTACAGATGGGACAAGGAGGAGAAATACCACCTGGGACAAGAGCCTGCTGCCTTGGATTTAAAAAATAATAATGCAGGCCTGGAAATGAAACTTGGAATTCAGACACTGAGAATCTTTGGCTTGCTTGGTTTTAAGCCGTCTGCATTGATCCACTGCTGTTCCCATGCAACATGCCACCAGAGTCCTTGGAGGCCTTGGCATTTGTATGGCAGCCTCCTTTTCATGAATTGAGCAATCATTTGAGTGTTTCAGCTTCAGACTCAAAATGCTTGGGTTGGGTTAGCCCTGTGCTGTCTGGGTGGCAGCTCCTGGCTTTTGAACACCTGGTGTCAGTCGTGCAGTCCCTAGTCCTCACCCGTGAAGCCTCTTCAGACCTGGAAATAGATGCTGCGGGTGGTTCAGTGGCAGCAGCCTTGCAGACCCATCCTTTTTATTCCACCCTGCCTAGCCTGCACTACTCCCCCCGACATGAACACATGCCTTTTTTGTCTTGTGGGCCATAAAAGCTTGGGAAAACTCTCTTTGGCGAGGGAGCTTGCTTTGAGCCAAGCTGCCTGCCAAGCATGTGAATCTCAGGAAACTTAACCCTTTCAATACACACCCAAGTGTTCCTGTACTCATCATTCTGAATGACCATGTGAAAACTTCAGTCTGAAAGGATTGGTCAGCCACCAGTGGGCTTTTTACAAATGAAATTCCAAGTTTATCCTTCACCTACAAATGATGATTGGCAATGAAGCCAAGCAGAGGTAGGGAAGTCACCTCATGATGTGTTGTTTTTTTTTTTTTTTTCTTTTTTGTAATTCACCTCAGTGTAGGAATGGAAGAATATGCAGTAGGAGAGTCTCAGCACTAAGCGTTAATAGCTCCCAGGTGTCTGAAATTTACGCCTCAGAGAAACCATTCTGGCACAGAGAGATGGAGCACATTAACTATCCCTGGCAACTGGTGATCCCCAAGATGTAACCCAAGCATTATGGGCAAATGTCGGCAAGCAGTTGGGCTGTCTTTTGTACCCCTCTCTGTAGATCTACAGTTGTCCCTTCCCTTCCCTTCCCTTCCCTTCCCTTCCCTTCCCTTCCCTTCCCTTCCCTTCCCTTCCCTTCCCTTCCCTTCCCTTCCCTTCCCTTCCCTTCCCTTCCCTTCCCTTCCCTTCCCTTCCCTTCCCTTCCCTTCCCTTCCCTTCCCTTCCCTTCCCTTCCCTTCCCTTCCCTTCCCTTCCCTTCCCTTCCCTTCCCTTCCCTTCCCTTCCCTTCCCTTCCCTTCCCTTCCCTTCCCTTCCCTTCCCTTCCCTCTCTGTCTCACTGAGTTGTTGTGGTAAGATGGTGCTGAGACCATCTTGGACAAGAGGAGAAGCTTCTCTCCTCTGACTTCTTTTGGGAGGTGGCTTGGTGCAGGCCTGTGGTAGATCTCTGTGTGCTGCTGGTGGACAGCTGCTGTGTCCCCTACTTTGCTTGCTGCAGAGAGATGTTGCTTCTCCACTGTCCCACTGAGCTGAAGAACCCCAGAGACAGATCCACCACAGGAACCTCTTGCTGCCTGCCTAGTCCAGCCCTTCTGGCTCAAGGCAATGTCAATCCCTTCTTGACCAAAATGTTTGCTTGGCCCTTTTGTACTGTTTGTATGACCTTGGCCATTGCTGCTTCCTGGTCACAAGGCTCCTGTATTGAGGTCTGGTGTGGGCTCCTCACTCCACATGCCCATGGAGTGGAGGTAATGGCAGATAGTGGTGTCCAGCTGTGCCTTTGCTGCTTCCTCACACCTTATGGCTGTGGACAGGTGACTCGTAGCAGCTCCATGCTGTGCAGACACTTCTGCCTGCACTTGGGCCTGCAGGCCTGTCAGGCAGAGAAGCAACAACAGGCACACACACATCCACCAGCTTGTACACCTCTAAAAACTATCCCAGGGAGGACTCCCAGACCCCTTCTGGACCCCCATCACACAGGAGACTCACCAGGTCAATGCTGCTCCTGACAAGCACTGGTCTTCCCACTGGTGGGTTTGAGGAAGGAGAGCTGGGAGAGGGGCCTGCCATGCTCAGTGCCCTGGGAAATCCAGCTGGCATTGTGCCCCAGGTCTGAATCCACCCTGTGGACTTCCAGAAGTATTTAGACCATGGACCTATGCACCACTGTTTTCTTCCCATCCCTCCTTCCCCCACGCATTTGTGAGGACAACACACTGAAATTTTCTGTCTTGTTAAACCCATGAAATTTCCACCCTGAAAAATCAGGAGGCGAATGTGAGACTTAGCTGTTTGTCTCCCCTCCCCCCAAAAATTTAAAATAAATTTAATTATGACATTTTTGCAAATGCAAGGAGGACAGATAGTCAAGCTGTTTTGATTATGTCTGATATGATTTTGCTAACAGGCTACTTCATTAAGCAGGATTGTTACTGTGACAAAGGTAACTAAAAGTCACAGGATGAAAATCTGACTTGTACAAGGGGACTGTTGAAGTTTTGTCACTTGAATAACAACAGAAGTCAAACCTTATTTTCTTTTTGTAAGCATTTTCTATTTAAAGGTGCATCAGAAAAAGCAGGAACCTCCAAAGAGATTTTTAATGCTGCTGTTGGATTTGTCCAATTTAAGGATTTTTTTTTCTATTGTATACTGCATTACTTTTTTTTTTTTTTTTTTTTTTTTTTTTCCCCTGCTATAGTTTGAATAGAAATTAGTAACAAAATAATGAAATAGAATCAATGCAGAAAGAAGTAATATTTAAAGCCAGGAAAGACCCACGTAGCATGACATTGAGTTGGATATTAATGGATAGCCTTATGCTGACGGACATTGAAATTATCTGCGCAAGGCCCCCATGGGAGCTGTAGGGAAGGCACTCGCCAAGAAAACCTCAGAGGCTGTACAGTGGGCTGTGCCTGTTGGTGCTGAGAGCAGCACACGTTTCCTCCTACTGGTAAGCCTGGGTGGCCAGACCTGCAGGCTGCCCTTATTATGCCCCTCGCTGCATGCTGGTGGAAAGGGAAGTTTTCTTGTGTATTCCCCTACTGTTTGTTTGGACAGGGAGGAACTAGAAAAGAAGTCACAACTTATCCTTATAGCAGTGTTACCTCAAGGTCCCAAACAATACCTCAAGATAGGTTCTTCACATGTGGGAAAGGAATTTGCAGGTGACTCCATGCTGTTTCACATGTCCCTGGATTAGAGACAATGAGGAAACAAGTGGTAGAAGCAAAAACTTGAGCAAGGTCCAGATAAAGAAAATTGGCTACAGTGTTAAACATGAGCTTTGGGGCAGTGGCCAATTGCTGGCTGGCTCGAGGCGTGTGTCAAGGGTCTCTAACCAATTTTATGACAGATTCGGATGCGTGGGCAGCACGTGGGGCTATGGGGAAAGTATATGTAGTAGTGAAAAAGGGCAATAAAGGCCTTCTGCTCAAGAGCCATCAGGAGTCTGTGTCTTGCATCCCTTCATTCACACACTTGAACGAAGAGACACTTGCTGCCTGAGGAGCTTTTAATCTAAAGTGGTGGTTCTCGGTCCTATTAACCCAGCCTTTCCTACATTACAGATACTTATTGGCTGTAAAAGCTTTATCACAGCACAGACCTGCCAGGCTGGACAGCAGGATATTGATATTGTACTCTCTGTTCCTGCTGTGATGGAGCACAGAGCTGGAGAAGGGTAAACCTATGTAAGGAATGCAGGTAAATGTTAAGGTGATCCATTAATAATTTCCATAAGACAAATAAAAGGAATACAAAGTTTATTCTCCTCCCTTTAGATCTTCACTCCTTTCACCTCTTGGTTTTGCACAGTCTATGAGCTGCTGCTGAACATGGCAAGGAGCATGTCTCTTTGGAAACACCCTGCCAGCACAGGGCTAACCAAATCTGACCCCTCACCAGCTCCATATTTTCCCCCCTCTGCTTGGCAGTTCTCTGAGGTTTGTTGGATTTGCTCTTCACTTGGTCAAAGAATCACAGAATCACAGAATCACAGAATTTTCTATGTTGGAAGAGACCTCAAGGTAATCGAGTCCAACCTCCAACCTAACGCTAACAGCCCTCCACTAAACCATATCCCTAAGCTCTACATCTAAGCGTCTTTTGAAGACTTCCAGGGATGGTGACTCCACCACTTCCCTGGGCAGCCTGTTCCAATGCCTCACAACCCTTTCTGTAAGGAAGTTCTTCCTAACATCTAACCTAAAACTCCCCTGGCTCAACTTAAGCCCATTCCCCCTCGTCCTGTCACCAGGCACGTGGGAGAACAGGCCAACCCCCACCTCTCTACAGCCTCCTTTAAGGTATCTGTAAAGAGCAATAAGGTCACCCCTGAGCCTCCTCTTCTCCAGGCTGAACAAGCCCAGCTCCCTCAGCCGCTCCTCGTAGGACTTGTTCTCCAGGCCCCTCACCAGCTTCGTCGCCCTTCTCTGCACCCGCTCAAGCACCTCGATGTCCTTCTTGTAGCGAGGGGCCCAAAACTGAACACAGTACTCGAGGTGCGGCCTCACCAGAGCTGAGTACAGGGGGACGATCACCTCCCTAGCCCTGCTGGTCACGCTGTTCCTAATACAAGCCAGGATGCCGTTGGCCTTCTTGGCCACCTGAGCACACTGCTGGCTCATATTCAGCCGACTGTCCACCATCACTCCCAGGTCCTTCTCTGCCTGGCAGCTTTCCAACCATTCCTCTCCCAGCCTGTAGCTCTGCTTGGGGTTATTGCGCCCCAGGTGCAGGACCCGGCACTTGGCCTTGTTAAACTTCATGCAGTTGACCTCAGCCCATCGGTCCAGCCTATCCAGATCCTCCTGCAGAGCTTTCCTACCCTCAAGCAGATCGACACACGCACCTAACTTGGTGTCATCTGCGAACTTACTGAGGGTGCACTCGATGCCCTCGTCCAGATCATCGATGAAGATATTAAAGAGGACCGGCCCCAGCACCGAGCCCTGGGGGACGCCACTAGTGACTGGCCTCCAACTGGACTTGGCTCCATTCACCACGACTCTTTGGGCCCGGCTATCCAGCCAGTTTCTAACCCAACGAAGCGTGCGCCAGTCCAAGCCAAGAGCAGCCAGTTTCTTGAGGAGAATGCTGTGGGAGACGGTGTCAAAAGCCTTGCTGAAGTCAAGGTAGACCACATCCACAGCCTTTCCCTCATCCACCCAGCGCGTCACTCTGTCATAGAAGGAGATCAGGTTCGTCAGGCATGACCTGCCTTTCATAAAGCCATGCTGACTGGGCCTGATCGCCTGCTTCCCCTTCAAGTGCTGCATGATGACTCTCAGGAGGATCTGCTCCATGAGCTTTCCTGGCACTGAGGTCAAACTGACAGGCCTGTAGTTTCCTGGGTCTGCCCTCCGGCCCTTCTTGTAGATGGGCGTCACGTTTGCTAGCCGCCAGTCGATTGGGACCTCCCCCGATAGCCAGGACTGTTGATAAATGATGGACAGCGGCTTGGCCAGCTCCTCTGCCAGTTCCCTCAGTACCCTTGGGTGGATCCCATCTGGCCCCATCGACTTGTGCACATCTAAGTGCCGTAGTAGGTCACCAACCAGTTCTTCATGGATAATGAGGGCCACATCCTGCTCCCCATCCCCTTCCACCAGCTCAGGGTACTGGGTATCCAGAGAACATCCGGTATTGCCGCTAAAGACTGAGGCAAAGAAGGCATTGAGCACCTCCGCCTTTTCCTCATCTCTTGTAACTAAGTTTCCCCCCGCATCCAGTAAAGGATGGAGATTCTCCTTAGTCCTCCTTTTTGTGTTGATGTATTTATAGAAACGTTTTTTGTTATCTTTAACGGCAGTAGCCAGATTGAGCTCCAGATGAGCTTTGGCCTTCCTAATTTTGTCCCTGCACAGCCTCGCTACTTCTTTAAAGTCCTCCTTAGTGGCCTGCCCACTTTTCCAAAGCTTATAAACCCTCTTTTTCCTCCTAAGATCAAGCCACAATTCTCTGTTGAGCCAGGCCGGTCTTCTTCCCCGCCAGCTCGTCTTTGGGCACGTGGGAACAGACCGTTCCTGCGCCATTAAGACTTCCCTCTTGAAGAGCGCCCAGCCTTCCTGGACCCCTCTGCCCTTCAGAACCGCCTCCCAAGGGACTCCACCAACCAATGTCCTGAGCAGCTCAAAGTCAGCCCTCCGAAAGTCCAATACAGCGGTTTTACTGGTCCCCTTCCTGGCCTCGCCAAGAATAGTGAACTCCACCATTGCGTGGTCACTCTGCCCTAGACAGCTCCCGACGATCACGTCCTCCACCAGTCCTTCTCTGTTTGTGAAGAGAAGGTCTAGCGGGGCACCTCCCCTGGTAGGCTCACTAACCAGCTGCGTCAGGAAGCTATCTTCCACGCTCTCCAGAAACCTCCTAGACTGCTTTCTCAGGGCTGTGTTGTGCTTCCAGGATATGTCAGGGAAGTTGAAGTCCCCCACGAGTACAAGAGCTGATGATTTTGCAACCTCTGTCAGCTGCCTGTAGAATTCCTCATCCGTCTCCTCATCCTGGTTCGGCGGTCTATAGCAGACCCCGACCAGGACACTAGCCTTGTTGTCCCTGCCGATCCTAACCCAAAGGGACTCGACCTTGTCATTCCCAACCTCGAGTTCTACAGCCTCGAAAGACTCTCTAATATAGAGAGCCACACCACCACCCCTTCTATGCTGCCTGTCCCTTCTATAGAGCTTATAGCCAGGCATTGCAGCACTCCAGTCATGAGACTGGTCCCACCACGTCTCCGTGATGGCAACCAAGTCGTAGCCTGCCTGCCGCACGATGGCTTCCAGCTCCTCCTGTTTGTTACCCATGCTGCGGCCTACACATCAGGGTAGGTCTTGTTCTCTGACCATGATCCACGAGAAAGCAGAGGTCTAGGTCTGCACACCCACAGGGGCCAGCTGAATGCCAAAAACACTCCCCTGCATCGCCTTGAGCTGTGCCATTAATCTGTGACTTGAAGGCTTTCTGAGTCTGGAGGGAAGGATGAATGATTTTCTTGATCTGGAATGATAAGCTTCACATTCATGTTTCAAAAAAAATATATATATATAAAAATCAGTAGGAATGAAATGGCGAGAGTCACATCTCCACCACATGTGAATCGTAGCAGTGGTGGGGTCCTGCCTGAGTGGACAGAAGCTGGGTAGCAGCCTGGTGAAAGAAAGCAGGACACTAGTCTTGGCTTACTTTGTTCTGCATCCAGAGGTTTAGCAAAACATCCTGCTGGCCTTGATGCTGAAGCTGTTTACTGTTTTTAGGCTTGACAGCATATTAGTAACTGCAGTGGCAGTGAACACCATCTGTCTTGCTCTGAGCTACTCAGTCTCTGAGGTTTTTTTTTTTTTTTTTTTTTTTGGTTGGTTGATTGTTTTTGTTTGTTTGTTTTGTTTTGAGGAAAAGATTGCAAACATCCTGGTCTGGTGAAAGATATTGAATTATCACACCTGAAGCAGAAATTGAAACTCAGGCTTTTAAAAATCTTTTCTTTAATAGCCTTTCCATATCTTGGGTCCATTTTCTTTTCCCTACTTTCAATAAACATTTTTGGATTTTTGGGCAATGCAAGAACTACAAGGTGCAGAACACAAATAGGGTGACAGAATGGGACTTGGAAGATTCTGGGAACAGCTCATCAGCTAACAAGTATTAGCTTAATAAGTAGCACTAGCTGTTTCTTTTCACTATCACCTGAATTTAGATTTTTCAATCTCTTTTCCTCTGCAATTAATAGGAACAGAATTTTCTTCTTTCTGTTTGTCTCGGCTGTTCTCTTTGCAGTGGCTAATTTTGGATGTCCTAGCACCCACCAGAAGACATCTGATGAAGGGTATTAGTAAGCTAAATGAAACTGGCTCCACTTTGGAAGAGCTTCAGGATAAAGACAACGGAACTGGAAACATTATCACTATGCTCAAATCCTTTGGCTGCTTCCTCATTCCAGGTCAATGCAATCCCCACTCACACTGAGGATCTCTTTGGCTCTATTCTGGGATAAGGGTAAAAGGGGGGAATGGATTGTAAGTGAGAATCAGCTTCACTCTGAAATCAACTTACTAACTCCCAGAACAAAACGCCCAGCAACTCAGTTGCAGCAAAGATACTCTCCCTTGTGTGTGTTTGCTCCCTAGTGTCTCTATCAGCACAGCAAAACAGCGTGTGCAGTTGTTCTGCCTGTCCCATGCTGTCTTACCACAATCCCAACCACCAGTGTGTGGTGGTGTTGATTTTGCAAAAAGAAGAAATTTCCATGCCTAAAGATGCTTTTTGTTTGCTTGTTTATAAAACACAGACCAAAGGAGCACAAAGCTGATTTTTACACCCTAGGTCTTTTTACTGACATTATTGTAAAGAACCACTTTCCCAGCCTTTGTGTTACAAATTCAACATTAAAAACAAACAAACAAACAAATAAATAAGGTTCCCCACTGCTGGCATGACTGTCTGCCTGGTTGCAGAATGGGCCCCCATGGGAGGCATCCGCTGCTGACCAGAGCACTCAGTATTTCGTGCTGAGCAGCTCCCACTGAGAGCTGGGGCGGTCATACTCATGTAGTCATAACGCCATAAAGCAGACAGGTGCAAAAAGCCAGCCAGTGCTGCCACTAGAGCAGCTGCAGTGGATATGGGTTCTTCACCTCCCCCCAGCGGTTTTGGACACAAGTTAAGAATTGCTTTACTGTAGTTGAGGAAAACAAACATGAAAAACCCTTCACAGTTTGGACTGGTAAGAATGAGAACTGAAACTGACTTCATATAGAAAATGAGATATTTTACTTTGAAATTGACATTTTGATCATCAAAACCAGATTGTCTCCGGCAAAACTAAACATCCTTTAAAAATGCTCTTCCACTTAAATTTCTTTTCAGAAAGAAAAAGAGAGAGAGAGAGAGAGAGAAAGAGAGAGAGAAAGAGAGAGGGAGAGAAAGAAAGAGAAAGAGAGAAAGAGAGAGAGAAGGAAAGGAAGGAAGGAGGGAAGGAAGGAAGGAAGGAAGGAAGGAAGGAAGGAAGGAAGGAAGGAAGGAAGGAAGGAAGGAAGGAAGGAAGGAAGGAAGGAAGGAAGGAAGGAAGGAAGGAAGGTAAAGAGAAAGAAAGAAAGAAAGAAAGAAAGAAAGAAAGAAAGAAAGAAAGAAAGAAAGAAAGAAAGAAAGAAAGAAAGAAAGAGAGAGAGAAAGAGGGAGAGAAAGAAAGAGAGAGAGAGAGAAAGAGAGAAAGAGAGAGAGAGAGAGAAAGAAAGAAAGAAAGAAAGAAAGAGAGAGAGAGAGAAAGAGAGAGAGAAAGAAAGAGAGAGAGAGAGAGAGAAAGAGAGAAAGAGAGAGAGAGAGAGAAAGAAAGAAAGAAAAAGAAAGAAAGAAAGAAAGAAAGAAAGAAAGAAAGAAAGAAAGAAAGAAAGAAAGAAAGAAAGAAAGAAAGAAAGAAAGAGAGAGGAGGGAAAAACACCAAAACCTTTTGTCTGTTCTTTTTCTCTTGCTGTAAATTCTCTTCACTGGAAAAAGGAGAAGAAGGTATCCCCGCCACTTCTGGGTGGGATCATAATCCACAATGAATTAGTAACAGTTAAGCAAATGATCTGTGCTGTGTGCTGAAGAAAGAGAGGAAGATGGTCTAGTGGCTTCGGCAACTGAAGACCTGATTTGCAAAAGGTCAGTGAGGACCTTTGGGACTTCAGGACTCTTCTCAGAGGCCACTGCTGAAGCCCCTGGCTACCAAAACCTTGCCACATAAACCACATGTGGAGGTACAACCCCTATCACTATCAGGCTCTGAGGAAACATCCCCAAGTGTTACTCAGACACTGAGGCACTGTGAGTCATAGGACCTACATACCCAGCTCAGCCCCGCTGGCTGGCAGCGGACAGGGAGATTGTGGCTTCAGGCTTCTGTGGGAGAAACCATACAGCTTCATCTAGGACCTAAAAGATTGTATGGGTGAGCCTGTAGCAGCTCATGACCTGCTGGGGTTTACCAGAGAGGTGATGCTTGGAGGGTCATGTACTCAGCTGCTCCATATGCTTCTCTTCACCGGGGAGAGACACTCAGGCATTCATTGTTATTTTTGGCCTGGGCAAGCAGTTTCTGAAATGGCCTTTCAGAGAAGAAAAAGAGAGATATGGTCTCTATGCTCCAGAACTGACTAGATGAAGTGTGATGTGCTGGAATGAGCAAGGAATGTGTGCAGGAAAGCAGAACAACAACATCAAGGGCTTCTGTGCTTAGGTACTGTGGTGCTACCGCTGCTTTTTAGAAAGGCATGCCTTGTAATAAGGTATCAGCATGGGTACAAGCATCGCTGCAGTTGCCTGCCTCCTCACAGGGTATGCAGAAATGAAACTTGGGAGAGGAGCCTCAAGCATTAAAGAATTACTGAGGAGAGAAGTCAGATATATTATCTCCATTTGATAAGCACAGTACATCAAACTGGGGAAACTTAGTGTGCTTTCCACAGCAGAGACCTGCAAGGAGACAACTGCTTCTCTAGGCAGAGCTCAGATGTTTTAAACGTTATTTACAAGACAACAGTGGTAAAAATATTTGTGCTGGTGGGTGATAGAAGCCACAGGCATTAATGCAGCTGCCATCATCACTGCCATGCTGCTGGTGAGTCACCATTAAATACCAGTGTAATGACATGATAAGCTTGAACATGTTCAGCCTGCGTAGCTGTTTCATTGCTCTGGGGGCTGCTCCATTTCAGGACAGCAGCTCTCAGCCCCTGGGAACTGATGCCACTGCACCCTGGGTTAAGTGACTGCAAAATGGTTCTCCGGGTCTTTATGTCCAGGCCACGGTGCTCATCTGCATCCCTGGAAGGAAGGACTGATCACCATCCCTCCACTCCCCCAGATAAACATAAAAATGGGCAGTAAAAAAAAAAGTAAAATGGGCAAACGAATCCTTCAGGACAGACAGCAGAAATCCATTAAGTCCACTTTCGGGGCACAAGACAGACTCAGCTGTATCTGGATTATTCCCCACGGATGTTAGCCTGAGCTGCTCTTGAAAAGGCCCCTTGAGAGAGGCCCCAGCACTCCTCCCAGTGCCTCACTGCTGCAGGAAGGTTTCCCTCAGGGCTCCTCCAGGACTCACTGCCTTCGCTGGAGCTCCTCACCTCCAGATGTGCAGGGTTATTCTCTCTCCCTCTCCTTCCCATCTATTGGAAACTATCTGCCACGTTCATCTCGTCTCGATAGAGACGATCTTTCTCCCAGCCTGCCACTTTGTAGATTTCATTATTTCCACTGCTGGCCTACGGACCGGGAATTGTGTCCAAAAAGGGATGCAGCACTGCTACCATGAGGTGGAGCAGGGAATTGCTTTAAGCGTGTTGCAAATATATATAAAAAAAAAACGTTCGCAGGTTACTAACTTCTTTACTTTTTCTTGATTTCCCCCCTCAGTGCACACTTCTGCTGTCTCCTCTCAGCTCCTGACCTGCTGCAGCAGCCATCTGCAAGGGCTGTGGTTGCCCTCCCAAAGGCTGGTGCAAATTGAACAGCCCTTTTTAAAGGGTGGCAGGGGTGAATTCGACTGGCTGCCCACCTGGATTTGGGCTGTGCGGGGCTCCACCGCCTGAGCAATTGCATCTCTGTTTCAGTATGTCCTGCAAAGCAGACAAAAGGTGGCAACTTCGATTTTTGATAATCAAATTAAAAGCTACATATGGACTGCTCAGCTCTGCCCAGGATGGAGCTGGGAGCTGGCGTGTGTGCTGCTCTGCTGTTAGCAGAGGTGCAGGGTGAATCCCTCGATCTCCAGCAGTGCTTCCAGACTGGGGCACGTGAACCAAACTGTTCTGCCCAGCGGCTGTGTCTGGAGGCCCGCTCGCAGACCCGAGGTGCTGCGACCTCAAAACCCTGCCAGGCACCTCCACGCACATACCTTGTCTCAGCAAGGATGTGAGAGGTGGGCGTGGGGGTGTGGACGTTTGTCACAAAGTCACCTAACTCCTGCCTCTAGTGACTTTCAAGCAAATGCCAGATACCTGAGGTTTTGCAATCCAATAGAAACAACTTAGCAAAAATGGACGTAAGTGCAATGTGATTGGCATATGGACTTTCCTCTAGCTGTTGCGTGCATTAAAAGATCCCTTAAACATGTTGGAGCATGTGTGTCTCGGTGCACTAACATCACACCTTTTGTCTCAGTCTAGACAAGCCTTTTCTTTAGCTTTCCAACCACTCCATCAGAAATTTCACATCCTGAGGAGAGCGGTGCCCTAGAAGTGTCCTCACCAACTCGCAAAATCCTCCGTCCATCTCCTTCATGGAAGTGAGAGCCTTTACTCTTTGTAACAGATTTTCAGTGCAGTACAGAGCTTCCTCAGCAAAACTTGAGCAGCTACAGCAGAAACTGACACTACAGAGAGAAGGAGAGATTTAGAAGTGAGGGCTGCTGGCGCATGCCTGCTCAGTGACTTGATTTTGCTGGGTGTTCCGTAACCACAGACATAAAAATATGCATCACAAAGAAAACAGGACAGAAGGGGGAGAAAGGAAAAGAAAGCCAGTCCTTCAGTGTTCCCAGGGAACAAAAGGGGCCCTTTTGCTTCTGCGGCCTCCTGCAGCAGAGCGCCAGCTTCATCTGCATGCTGCTGCTCCTGTGCTTTTGTTGCACATACAGTTTGCCATCCTTTGTTGGTTTAAGTGATGGGAAAGGTATGTTTTTATTACGTGCACTCAGATGCCGTGGAAAATGTGATAGCTCACAGAATAGACCTATGCCAGTGAAAAATAAAATAATAAAAAAAGACAGCGTAAGCCCCATATTTGCTTGCACAAACTTACCCTTTAAGCTCTTGCTGTCCACTTTGATGCTGGGCTGAGACTCCTTACTCAGACCCACTTCAAAGCTCCCACTTTGACAGCTTGTGCTAATGCAAGAAATCTTTCCCTAACACAGCTGAAATACTTCCATGCAGCGTGCAATCAGCCGGCGTGTTACAAGCATCCCCCTTCTTGGATGGGGGCAGGTTTAGGCACAAAGACAAAAGCAAACAAAACCCAATCACAGTTATTTCTGTAATACCAACATTTGAAAACACAAGTAAGCTTAGGGCTCCGTTTTGCTAGGACTCATAAGGTGCATGATAAAATGAAGGTTCCTGGTCTCTAGAGACAAGAGGAAGAATGGCAGAAAGTACCACACAGGTCAACTCCTGGGCTGGGTAACTTAGATACCTTGTAGTTAAGCAACTTGCCTAGTTTTACACTGGAAAATAACAACAACAGCAGAAGTGGGCTGAGACTGGAGATGAGCTGGGGCAGTTCTTTAAGTGTAAGGAGTCATTTCAGCAGGATCTGGCTTGCTGCTATCCTGTCTCACCCGCATGGCATTTTAATATGCCACAGCTTAATGCTACTGTCTCTTTCATCCGTGCACTCATACAAGATCATTTTTTTTTTTTTTTAATTTTTTTTTTCTGCTTCATAACTCATAGTTTATCTCATAACTCCTGTGTTAAGGAAGTCTAACTGTTTTGTCAGCTTGCAGTGGCTGCTGCCTATTTCATGTCAAGTGACTGCTGGTTATCACCACAACAGCTGTATGTATGGGCATTTATTATGGGCACTCACTGATTTTTACCCTGACATTAGCCAAAGCCTTCAGGTCAGTTTGCTGCTGGGTATGCATTGCAAGACTGATACCATAGCTCAGCCCCCTTGGCAAACATCTAGGATAGGGTCCCAAAACAAATAATTTTCCACCTCAGTTCTCACTAAACTAGGATATTATTCTGCTTTATAATAAATAAGACAACCTCTTTCTCTGTAGTAATGCACCTTTAATCAATCAAATGAACACTTAACAACTTTCCATCTGACAGCCTTTGGCCACAGAAAAGTACTCACTTTACTCACCATTTCAGGAAGAAAGACCCTGGCAGGTCTGCCGGGCAGAGCAGATGAGGAAAATACAGGTTACATTTTACACAGGCTAAGTAGCAGATTTGTGTTTTGCGGCCATGTCCAGGTCCTGCCTGAAGATTTTCACCTTTACGTTATTACTCTGGATTGCAGGCTGGAGACAACGTCTGAGCAACCACAAACTGAAGCACACCACTGGCTTTGCAGACTTTTGGGTCTAAATATAGACAGGGAAGGTTAATACAGGCTAAAAGGGAGCAAGGCAGCTAAAGTGGCTTGCCAAATGTCACCCACCAGATAAAAAGCCTCATAATTACAAATAAAGAAGGTAGCCCAGTAAAGTAAATTGCATTTTAACAGACTTCTAGTCTTATAGCTTTTAGACCTTCTTTTTTTCAAAGCCAAAGACTCTGCTTGTCATCTTACTTCAACTAGGACATCCCCCACAGTCAATGAAAACACTCTTGTGCTTGCCTAAAAGTTGATGAAGTGGCCAACAGCTGTAAAAGACATGGAAAAATTCCCTACAGAATCAGAACATAGATCTGATTTTGACCTTAGTTGCAGAGATGGAAATCAGAGCTATTCTGCTGCAAATGGGAAGAAATCCCATTAACTGAAATAGAAAAGCATTTATACAGCTCAGGTGATTTCTAGAGTAAGATGTGGAAGATGACAGGGAAAAGAGTGCACCCTGGAACAACATTGGTGAGGATCCACTGGGGCACCCTCTTGCCATGTCCATAAATGTCCATGAGTGCTGCTCATCACCTCTGGCACAGGACTCATTGACTTGCTGACTCATTGACTCGTTGACTCATTGCTTCCAGCGTGGAGCTGCTTGGTTGCTCAGCCAAAGCCACGTCCCGGCTGTCCCACTTGCCAGGGAGAGCTCTCTGCACACTGAGCGTGTTGGTGGGCTAGCTCTGCCAAGGCACTTGCACATCTGCCTTGTCTGGCACTGTGCACAAATTTGGAGCTTGCCCCCTCCCTGACCTCCCCTCCCTGTGCGGTCTGCACGGCCTGGTGCCAGAGCATGGATGCAGCATGGCTGTATTGCTTGGAGAGCTCCAAGGGTAAAACAAAACAAAACAGAACAAACAAAACAAAACAAAACAAAAAAAAAAAGAAAAAGAAAAAGAAAAAGAAAACAAAACAAAAGAAAAAAAGTCCTACCCTCTTTTCTGAGAATGGGATGGGGCCCAACAGATGAAACAACAAGAAATTAAACAGTGCTAATTTGTTGATTGCTTACACTGCCACGAACACGTCCAGTAGCAGATTTATAACCTGACTGCATCCCAGCTGAAAAACCCCAGTTCTTGGAAGAGGAAAGCTCCTGAACAGTGACCCACCTCCACGCCTATTTGTACAAGACAACTCTTTTCCTCTTCTGCTCCATTTCAATGGATGCCCTGAGCAGGAAAAGGAAAAGGAAATGAGGCAAACCTTGAGGAGGACAGAGGCAAGTGCGGGTGGAAGCAGGGCAAAGGGAAAAGGATGTATCATCTGAACAATGCACGGGCTGGGCAGATGCTGGGTTCAAGGTGTGACGAAGGCTGCCTGCTCACCCGCAGGAGCAGGAGCGGAGCTGGGGCCTCAGAAGGACAGCGCTGCTGCAAGAAGCAGCAAGGAGGAGGTCAGTGCACCGACCCTTCCATTTGCTGGTCAGGCAGAAGGAAGCGAAGTTTCCTCTTGCTTGCTGCAGGCCAGCAGCAATGAGTCCCCTTAGGAGTGGGGAGAAAGCAGCAGTATCTTGTTCCCGTGGTGTATCTTTGGATTTCAGGTTGGCTGCTCTGGACCAGAATGACTCCTATGTGCTTCCTCTCTGGGGGCTGCAAAATAATGGACAAAAAGACAAAAACCTGAATCTAGAAGTGCTGCATCAATGAGAGCACAACATTGCTTTAGTTTCCCTTTTATTAAACAAACAAACAAACAAACAAACAAACAAAAAAACCCCACCTTGAATATTGGCTCTTAATACCACAGCGAATAAAAAATAAATAAATGAGGAAGTGCCTAAATACGGCAGAGGGAATTAGTTATGGGAACTGTCTCAAGTATAGAGGGAAGCTTTTTACTGAAATTCCCACTGGGAGAAGTGGTATGAGCATTACCCTTTCTTATCAGTATCAGCAACTCCAGTGATCAAGTGGAGGATCAAGAGGAACTCAAGATTCCTGCCAGTAAGGATTTGGCTTGCTTGTGAATGGGACAGAAGGACACAAAAATTAATGATCTCCAGGACCAATCAATGTTAAATACATGCATATGTAGGAAGGTGTTGCTAACAGCCCATGGTAAGAAATGATGCCATCACTAGCTTGTTCACTTCGCTCTGAGGGAGAAAAATGATCAGCTCTTGACCCTATTCTGGCTCTTGTTTATTTGCTCTTCTCTTCCAGGCTGGCTGTGCTGAGCTGCCAGCGGAACTGGAGATCACAAAATCACATTTCTCTCCCCTCTGCATCCTGTTGCCTGCAGAAGGAGTGCCAGGTTCTGGCTGACGGGCTGCTCTGCCAGGTACTTGCGAAGCAGAGAGGCTATGCCAAGGAATAAGCAGCCTGTCTGAAAACTGAGCAAATGGATCAGTGTTTGGCCCTAAACAAGGACATTAAAAATATTATTATGTGTGAATGTAAGAGCTCATCCAAGTTTTCACATTCTGAAATCCTGAAGGGAATTATTTTTCTGATTTCAAGGAAAAGGACTGTTCTTCAAACGTGGTATTGGTTTCCTGATCCTTTATAGGCACCCCAATTATCATGTTGTGCAGATGAGAAGATTGCGATACTCTGCAAATGTCAGGCTGGATCTGGATTAGGTGTAGGCAATGACTCTGGGCTTGGACTGGGACCAAAGCAAGACTAGGGGTCGTGTTCACAGTCATCAGCACTGATTTTTACAAGCTGCTCTCAGAAGCAGTTGCCGGCAGGAAGCTCTAAGGACTGTTTGATCTCCCAAGATTGTCTCTACCTGGTATGCTGGCAGTTCTGCAAGATACTGCAAGATAGCATTTTGCTAAACTCTTGGAAGAGTTTCAGGAATTTCTACAGGAAACAAACAAACAAACAAACAAACAAACAAACAAAAAACACACCGAAAGTCAGCCCATGTAGCTGGACTGTAGCAAAAATGACAGAGGCAAATGTAGAGGATTCATATCTGGAATTCACTGAGGTGTCTTGGCAAAGGCATTGCTGTCCTGCAGAGGTGATGTGGCTGTGTCTGCAGGGCTCTGGGCAAGCTGATTCCTCTGTGTGCAAACTGCATTGGCAAAGGTCTGTGTGTAAGAGACCTTACCAAGTGCTGGTATGGCACCTGGTCTCAAGCAGTGGCTCCAGGACTACTCTAACACATGCCCATGGAAGACATGGACAGAGCCCTGTCCTCCCCACTTCTATTTGTTTGCTTTGTGTTGGACTTCAGGAAGGAAGCTGGATCCTTGAACTTTTAAGCACCCTGTCTGAGCTGGAAGGGGGGCTATTGAGAAGTGTCCTTATCTGGTTCACTAACAGCTGCCAAGGCTGCAATCCCAACAGAAGGCAGGCTTACAAGAGTACAAAACTGAGAAGATTATTAGTATAGTGAAAGGAATGTTAAGGTACCCTCACTTCAAGAGCTTTGAGTAACTCCACAAAGATCTCTTTGCCTGAAATCACTACATTATGCTGCTGCTTTTTCACAGCCTGTGAAGTAAAGAAACTCACTGCAAAAATAGCCTGGCTAAAGGTCAGAAGGAGGCACAGGGAGAGGGGCTAGAATTAATTCTTTTGGGGCACAGTACATCCTATGAATGGGTCTCCTACCAGAAATAAGTACAGGACATCCAGCACACAAAAACATCTTTGCAATGGGATCGGTGTGCACGGGTATATCCCGGCACATTTGCTCCAGCTGCTGGGTGCCCTTGAGGGTGAGAATGGCTTAGAGATGGCCTCTACTTTCTCTTGCTGGTGGGACAGTCCAATGGCTTGTTAAATGCAAATCAAGGTCCTAGTCTGGCCTGAAATACAGGAGACAAAATGACTTCAGTGTTTTTTCTGAGATTACCTTCACGGTGTGGATTTCATCTGATGATTATGAGCTACTGAGCTGAAGTGGCTTTAAGAACAGCTTGAAGTTGTTGCTCCTGAGATGGAAGTTGCCATCTCTCATTGAGCAGCAGTGCCTGATTGCTCCTACACTGCGGCAGAGCTAGCTGAGAGTAAGATTCCTGCAAAAGCTCTGCCAGGGAGTAATAGACACCCAGGCATTTCCATACGGAGTGTGGCTCTACCAGACACAGCAAGAGAGACAATTCTCACTTCAACTTCAGGGTTAAGTGGTTAGCATTTTGTGGGGGGGAAAAAAAAAAGGAAATAAGAAAAGCAAAGGGGACAGTTAGGTGATCCTGTGCTGACTCATGTACTTCCACTCTCTCATGACTAAGGTCTCATCACTCCCAAAATCTGAGGCCAGACAGTTTCTGTTTTGACCTTGAGACATCAAAAATGCCAGGGCATAGAGCAGTTTCTCGGAGAAGAGAGGAACTAGGAACTCTTACTAAGCAAGGAAAAGAGGTCTGTGTGTGGCACAACATTTATAGCTTTATCCCTTATAGCTCTGTTCACAGGAAAATGGTGTGACAGGTTCCTCCTTGTCTGCCAGAAAGAAAAATGTGCAATTATCATGTCCATGATAGCATGGGGCCCACCTGCATATCAAGCTGCTCTCTTGTACTCTATCTTTATCCAGGCCTTCAATATTTATAGCTGTCCAAAACAGGAAACACTTTTATTTGTTTATAGTAGTGTTGAGCCATCTTTACTGTATCCTTTTGAAGTTCTAATATCATGAGGATTTTCATAATATGATCATTTCCCTCTTTCTCTCTCTTTAATGCAGGCTCATGAGATTGTCAGTATCATTCTTACGTTGGGTACCATACATTAGCTATACAGCACCAGCTGTCAGTGTGCATGCTCTTTCCATGACATTTTGCAGCAAATGAAAGGCCTCATTTCTTTTTTTGCTGACAGAAGGTACTTGGCATTACTGTGCATTTACTGCAGGTAAAAGCATCTGACATGGCTATTAACACAGAGCATGGCAACTTCTGACCTTTTGGCAACCACTAGCTTTGGGCTACCATGCCACAAAGTGGAAGTGTATCTTAATTTCCTTTCTTAGGACCTCTGCCAGGTGAATAAGGCATTGTTGTGTTGAGTAATGTCTTCCTTATGTCTCAGAGAATTTCTCTGTCACTGAAAGGGCTAAAGCTGATTGTCTCTACAGGGCACATTGAGGGAGAAGGAGACCAGAGCATGTGCCTGTGCCATTCTACATGTGGTCAGTATTTTAGCTTTGCCTGTAGTGACCACACTGGGCTGTCAGTGGTGGCAGCTGAGACAAGACACATGACCCCTTCTCCTGCCATGTAAGAAGAAATCTCTGGTAGCTAGAGACTGAAAGCAAGCTACACCTCAGCCCATGCCAAGGTTGAGACAGGACACACACCAGAGTCTTGAAAAACAGTTTCTCAATAAAAGGCCAGCATCAGGCAGGCACAGCACAGAGGACTAATAATGAAATTTGAGACCATGGGTGTGATTATCCAGGTACAGCACGCTAACCAAAGTGTACTGATACCCCACAGCAGTTCAGTACTGTGGTAAAAAACAGCCAAATCTTCATTACTGGCTGTTGTTTGAGAACTGTCTCACCCTAAACGTGCAGTCTCTGATACCTATGACAAGTTTTGCTGGATGTCTTACTTCGACAAATATTGTGAAACATCATTCCATTACTGCTGACTTGTGGTTAGAAAGTAATACCACACAATCTATTCTGGGGCGCTTCAGCTTAATCTGCAGCCAAATTTTGCTAGACAGATGCAACTTCCAGATTTGCACCTGCAGAAGTGAAACCAGATTTTGTTCCAAGACCGTCACTGAACAGTCATATTGCAGAGTAAGGGTGCAACCTGCACTTGCTGCACAGTGAAACCAACATTGTGGTGCATTTTTGGATGTTGCAGAGTATGAAAACCAGCACAATGCAACTGGAGAAGGACAGGGTCAGATCTCAGAATGTGCTATTTTTCTAGTGCTGTTTTATCAAAAATATTTTTACTATAGAAAAGAAGGTACAGAGGACAAAATGTTGGCAGGTTTGGGAGCAAAAGTGCCATTAAAACTGCCTGTTCTCTGGAAAACCAGTACTATTGGGCAGAAGCAGAGTACTTTTTTTCTTTCCAGGTTGAAAATTCTGCCATCTGTAAACTGCATAGCACACACAGAGATCTAGGCTGGACCATGACTTGCTGCAGTAAAATGCCATGCATTATTTGCTGTCTGCTTACCTAGACATCTCATGGAATATCAGTAGATTTTCTTGTTGCCTGTTGCCCTGAACAACCTCACTGTTGATGTGTTTACTTCTTCCCAAGGGGAGATCGAAAGATCAGCTCCTGCTCTGGTCAATGTTACCTCTTAAGAAGAGCTCCTTGTCTTACAGATCAAGACACAAACTGAGCTGTATCTAACCTTCATCAGCTTGACAAGAGTCACTGCTCACTCAGCAGCGACCTATGGGCTTTCTGAGGCTTTGAGCCTTACAACACTGGGGCAGTGGAGTCAGTTTTCAGCAAGGTTTAATACAGTGTATCAGAAGAACAAAAGAACTGCAGACCAAAATTGTACTCTTTTCCTATGAACTTAATTTGTTTGCTGTTTGATTTGGCTCCAAACCACTTCCAATCAATTAGTCTGTCAAGTGAAATGGC
Organism: Aythya ferina; assembly: GCF_964211825.1. Classification (NCBI taxonomy): domain Eukaryota; kingdom Metazoa; phylum Chordata; class Aves; order Anseriformes; family Anatidae; genus Aythya; species Aythya ferina. The sequence goes on along the minus strand of NC_140299.1, from coordinate 51,472,187 downwards.
TGAAGAAAACTTTAAGAACTAAGTTAAACCTGGAAGAAGTCAAATGTTACTGAGAAAGAGGAAACCACAGAGGAAAGCAGCAGGTTTCATTCAAATGAAGGATGCTGACAAGGATTTGAGGTGGTAAGACCCCTCCTCCCTCCCCTTTTTTTTTTTTTTTTTTGCTGGGACAGTTTTTCAGTGGCTGCACCTGTATGTGCTGACAGCAGTGTTCTCTGAAGGCACCTCCCCAGCCTGTCCTACAACAGGAGTGCCCCCCTACTTGTACACCCCTCCAGCTCTGCCATCTAGGACAGGGGCTAGCTGTAGGAGTGTGCTGTGCCCCATCTTATTCCTGCCTGAAAGATCACCTTTGTGCAGTCTGTGGGCTTTTCTTGCCCTTCTATGATGACTAGGTCAAGCAGAGTCAGGTGTCGCTGAAGTTAGACTCACTATGACGCTGTAGTCTGTGTGGGTCATCACCTCAGTGATAGAGTGGCCAATAATACAGAACTACAAAATTGCAGAAAACCAGTTTTCTTTTCTCTGTGGACAGGAACAGTGATCTAGAGAAGCAGGGTACTGAGCATGAACTCACATGCCTCTGGCCATGAAAGCATGGTCGCAGGCATCCCTGGAGGTTCTCCATGGCCAGGTGTCCCCTGAGGCAGAGTTGTTATCTCTATCCTCCACTTTGGGCAGAGGTGGACTAGGCTGATGAAGAGGAAAGCATCTTCCAGACCATGGGATCTTTACTGGCCCACGGACCACACATAGACTCATGTAAGCAAGATTCTGAAAAAGTATCTTCATGTAAGCTTAGTTCTGCTAATTCTCCCAATTACACTTTTTTTTTTTTTTTTTTTTTTTATCTGCCCAATTGTCTTTTATTTAACAAAAATTACATTGCTAAGAATGACATGGCAGCATAGTGCTCCATCAGCCAACCTACCTGAGCAATGCCAGCTCCATCAGCCCAGATGCACCAGCACTGAAATACTCAGCCTGGCTGGAGACGTTGGCAGAAATCACCATGGTTTATCTGTTCAGCTTAGCCTTTCTTGTCAGAGTATTAAAATCTGCTAGACAAGATCTCATATGTTGCCAGCTTCCATTTAAAAGGAGCACTGAATTTTGCTTCACTGATCCTCGTCTGATAGATCTGTTAGAGCATACATTTCACTCCAGTGCTTTGTAGTTCTGATTTGCTATTTCCAGAGTTCTCAAATTCCACAGTCGCTGCACATTCTGTAGGTGTAAACCTGAGATTTTTTCCACTGATTCTAGGTGATTACACCATCTGAAAACGTGGCTTTTAAAGTTGGACATCTCAGCATTTCTCTTGTGGCTATATCTGTTGGTTTCTGTTCTTAAATTGCTGCTGGAATCAATAAGATTATTTCGTGTTGGTAAGATGTGACTTTTCCCTAACATCCAAATTAAGACGTGGTATCTGATGATGAAATGCAAGGCCTGATATTTGCTACATGAGAAAGATACCTATTTTAAATGTCAATTTGTAATATCTTTACTATCCATCGCTTGGACAACTGCATTCTCTTATTTTTGCTCTCATATAAAGGTCAAATTGTACTAGTGAATACAAGACCTCTACAAATAGTGGGAGCTAACACTCTGCATGACTAAATGCCTGATAGAGACAACACATCACTTAGAGCAGATCCAGACATAGCAGCAGAGTTTATAAACATCTTGGATCAGATTTTCTGATATGCCTGTCTGCAGGCAGCTTGCCTGAAGGGCAGAAGAAGTGGCATAAATGGCTTTTCGCCATCGTCTCACACTATATCTTCCCCACAGCTTTATCTCAGACTTCATCTTATCTGAAACGCAATAGCACTTATAACATTAAAAGCATGTGTGCTTGCATCTCAGCACAGTCTTGAACTCACAAACAGTTGCTGCTTTTAAAAAATAGCATCTTATAAAAACTGTTCAATGGTCACACAAACAACAAAAGAAAATGAAGGGCTCACATTTGTTTTAATCTTCTCTAAATTCATGGTTCAGAAGAGACATAAGGGAGGCCAGAATCAGGATTATTATGGTGTTTTTTTGTTTTATGGCACTATTTAGAACAGTTTAATCAGGAAAGCTGAGCACCAAATTGCATTACAGACAGCTTCCAAGAGCAACTTTTTGTCTTAAGACCGTAAAAGGCAAAAATAATCTGCCTTCTTCTATGTGATCAAAGACCCAGCATAAAAAGCATCAGGAGGACTTTAAATGCCAGTTCCTGTACTCCCAATGTGTGTATCTTGGACTCTTTCCAATATGGGAGCAAGATGGATTTTTATTTTTATTTTCTTTTTAAATGGAAGAAAGCTGCCAAAATACATAAGGAGAAGGATTAGAGCCAGTTGCTTTTTGTTGGTTCTTGGGTGGGAATGTTGCCAGGCAAAGCCTTATGCTGAATTCCCAGGGAATTTCACTTTCAAAAGCCAGCTTCTGGATTTCCCTCATTTGGGAAGCTGTCCCTGAAAGGGATATTCATATCTAGCAATCGGCTCAATGCAGAATTGTTGTGCTGGCAAATTGGCTGTTGGCTATTCAGACGCTGCTCTGCATAGCAGGCTTTGCTGATTTTTTTTTTTTTCTTTTTTAATCCGGGTTGGGATGACTTGTGAGCCAGGCATGTTTCAAAAGCACGACTGCAGAGCACCCTGGGTAATCCAAAGGGTACTCTCACAAAAGCAGGAAGACAGCGTTGCTCTTGGTATCAATAGCTGCTAACACTGAATCTCCAGAGTTGCTTGCCAAGGCTGAACAATGACCACAGACACATTATTTCTGTCTTCTTGGAGCCTGTGATGGTGTTGCAGCTGTTAACCTATAAAGGGACAGAGAGCTATCTCTTCCTATTAATTTACCCTGTGCCAATCATTCTGTCTGTCCTGTCTCTCTCCTTTACTTTGTTAGATGGGGGAGAAAGGAATATTTTAAAGGAAGCTGCATCTTCTCAAAATCTTTTTTTTTGCTACATAAACAGAACCAAAGGATGTGAAAAATCAGACAAAAGATGCAATTCTGGGAACAGGTTTCAGGTGCCAATGGTTTTGTCAACTTCAAAAATACTCTAGGGATGAATCACACTTAATATTTTTCATATGTCAAGGAGAAACAGGAGATCTTGAGAGGCTTCCTGGAGGTTTTGAAATAAAATCCAGCACTGTAGAAAGGCTAGACCCAAGACGAAGGATTAAACAAGGGCTCTGGAGTTCTGCAGTTCCAAGCAATGCAATGTATTTTTTACATGATTATGGATAAATCACTCCATGCCTTTGTATTTCTGCCTGTAAAATGGGTGTAATAGCATTTATGTATTGTAGGCACATTCTTCAGCTGTTTTGAGATGTTCAGATGCTGCAGCAATAAGAACAACAGAAACAGTGCTAAAAATAACAATATATATAGCAGATACTGCACAGAAAATCTCAGCAACTTGTCAGACATTTCAAGTTAGCTTTAGCAGATAGCAGAGAAAGAAAGCAAGAACATACATCACTAGCCAAGCATGAAAGCCACATAATTCACTGCTAGCCTAAAAACTTTGATTTTGAAATAAATTATTTCTCTCTTCACTAGTATGAGACATTATTTAGCTTTGTAACAAAGTCCAAATGTTCTTATTACTGCTGAACCCTGATGCTGAAATGTAGCTCTTTTAAAGTTAGCAGTAGTCATTTGCAATACAGTAAGCAGATGGAGACCCCATCAGAAATCAATGTCCCATTGTAACAGGTCCTGTGTGTCTAGACAGTCAGAGACAGTCCCAGCCTTTGAAAAGATTACAGGCTGAATAGACAAGAGAGACAAAAAATGTGGAGAAGAAGCCAGCAGACCACAAATGAAGTGTTGTGCTCAGGTTCCCAGTGCTGGTCCCTGGTGAAATGGAGATGAGGATATGCCTGGGGGTGCTGTGGCTGAGTGCCTCTCACTCTACCTCCCACTTAGGGCCCAAAGTAAGGACTGCTAAGGGCTCCTGCTGCCAGAGAGAATAACAACGAGAGAAAGATAACTGGATCAGCCAGGGATTCTGCAGCTGAGGGGAGCCTACATGATATTTACCAGCTGTCTGCAGGAGGGAATCATATTTCTTTTGCACAGATGGATGTGCACATAATCACCTTCTGAAGAAGCAAAACAAGATTTCTGAATCCTACCCAGGTTTACCTAGAGATTACATTAAATCCAACAATGTTTTTACCTGCATCTGAATAACTGTAATTAGCAAAAATCGATCTATGAATGCAGACAGAAGCACCTGCAGGTGTACTGGACCTGCTGTAAGTAGGTCATGATACTTCTGTGAAGATGGTCTGCATGACCTCCAAAATGTTTTTCTAATTTCAACCAAACTCGACAATGATGTTCTTGTTAGATTCGTGAAAATATGTGTATTGACAGGGAAGAGAGCATCAGTGCCAGTATGTCTCCAACTCCATGAGCTTGTCCCACTGGTTATTGGAGCTTCCATGCAGGAAAACACTGTTGTGTTTCACGTGTTCATGGAATGGATTTTCAGTAAATTCATCCAGTGTACCTTGCCTAGATTCAATGTTTCATTACCTAGCTATCTTATTTTCATGGTCAATAGGATTTAACATTGCTTAGATCATTTTAAAAAATTAATTTCTATTTCAGATACTGTTTTTCTTGTTAGCATATTATACTGAAGTCTTGAGAAAAACCTGAGCCCAGGAACAGTCCTGTCAATCTTGGTAAGGCCACTTATTAACCAACAATGATCAGTAACAGCCCCAAACCAGTAACGATGCAAAGAAGTACGATTTGTATTTATCTTGCTGGTCCAGGACCTTCACGTTGTATCAACATTGTACACTCTAAAAAACTCTGCCTTTTAAGCTGGGAATGTTTCAGGAACATGCCATTACATGTGTAAGCAGTACCTACAATACATAGGTATGAATGAGTGATAGCATCTTTTGCCTCATTATTTTGAACATAGTAGGGCTTCAGTGATTCAGTTTTTTCATAAAGAGGTCTTCAGATGGATGAATCATTGGTTGGCTCTTTGCAGTATCAAGGAATGTAGGAGAGGCAGCTTCACATGCACGATTGAGTTAATAGATCAGACCTACCCTGCAACTGTAAAAGTCAGTCATGTCAGTGCTGATGCTGAGCACGCACAAACATTTGCTGAAAGCTTTGCTTAGCAGAATGTAGTATAAGGGCACCATGGTTTCTTTTCTAAACAAGACACCGGGCCATTAACACACATTCCTGATGTGTTCAAGTGTGCTGGTTCAGACTGTAGGATAATTATCCACAATGCTGTAGTTTTAGTCTAAGACTTTAAAAAAAATCTAATTTTGTAACAGTTCCAACATCTGAGCTACATATGCATTAAAGAAAACTTGCTATAGACACATTAAAAACAAACTATGCCTTTTTTTACCCATTATTTTATTTTATTTTATTTTATTTTATTTTATTTTATTTTATTTTATTTTATTTTATTTTATTTTATTTTATTTTATTTTATTTTATTTTATTTTATTTTATTTTATTTTATTTTATTTTATTTTATTTTATTTCATTCTGTTTTATTTCATTTTATTTCATTCTGTTTTATTTCATTTTATTTCATTCTGTTTTATTTCATTTTATTTCATTCTGTTTTATTTTGTTTTTCAACTTAGAAACTGATAACGTCTAGGTTCTGGGAGATGGTTTTGGGAAAACAGATACTTATTAGTATAAGAATATTAGTCATAGACAAAGAATCCATCTTTCTGAGTGTATAATCATATATTTAACTCTAAGAGTATGTTTCAATCCAACTGGATCGTATACTAAATAACAGGGTTTTCTTGATTGGGAAAGAACACATAGTTCTTACACACAAGTCCACTATGCTCTTTTCTTATCAATGTGTGCATGTGTGCGTGCAAAACAACCTGTGAGCCACTCTGCATATAAATCCTGTTTAATATTAGGGACTCTCTATAGTATTTTATATCACATTGCAAATTCTGTTCTCATTGTTGTGTTTGCTTGTCTCCTCTGTGACCTTTTGCCTCTGGATTCAGCTAGAGTCCCCTGGGAGGTGACAGAAGGGAAAAAAATCTTTAACTTGGCTAGATTTAACAGTGGAGGGTCATTAAATCCTGGTGATCAGCTATTCAATTACAGTCCATTTAATCATACAGCAGCAAAATAATTGGCAACGGCTCAAGGCAAACTAATTGTTCCAATCTGAAACTCGGCAGGGTGACAAGTGAGCTACGGATGAGGTGGTGATGGATTTTGAACATCTGACAGGTTAGATCTGGGAGGCTCCTGACAAGGAGACGAGTGGCAATCCAAGAAGGGCTCTCTCTTCAGCCACATCAAAAATGAGAAAAGACTGGGTGCAGAAAAATGGCTGGAAGAAGGAGAGAGAAAGGGTACTTTCAGGAAGGAAAGGGGAGAGGAGGAAGGCTGGTCTGTTTAGAAGCGTCTAATCTAAACCCTGAGGTTCCTTTGCAACAAGGGCACAAAGGCAGGCCAACATGTACAGATTGCTTTTTTGTTTGTTTGTTTGTTTTTGGTTTTATTTATTTTTATTTTTCCCCTCTGTATTTCCTGTATCAGCCAAAAAGTAATTAGGATTACTGGAACTTGTGTGTCCTGGGAGAACTTGGACAGAGAGCTCAGAGAGCTCCGGGGCTTGGAGCTATGGGAAGAGGAGTTAGCTGGAGCATATTGGGTATCAGCCCTGGTCATGGAGGCTGGCCTGTGAAACTATTCTGCCACAAAAATTTCAGTGGCAAGGCATGTGTAAGAGGCAGACACAGAGCCCGAAATTATACCCAGTGTGGATCAGAGAATCACAGAAACATAGAAAGGCTTGGGTTGGAAGGGGCCTTAAAGATAATCTAATTCCACACACGTCCTTGTCATGGGCAGGGACACCTCCCACCAGACCAGGTTGCCCAAAGCCCCATCCAGCCTGGCCTTGAGCACCTCCAGGGATGGAGGCGCTCTCTGGGCAACCTGTGCCAGGGCCTCACCACCCTCAGGGTAAAGATTTTCTTCTTATATCTAACCTAAACCTACCCTCTTTTAGTTTAAAGCCCTTACTCCTTGTCCTATCACTACACCCCCTGACAAAGAGTCCCTCCCCAGTTTTCCCATAGGCCCCCCTTAGGCACTGGAAGGCTGCTGTAAGGTCTGCCCAGAGCCTTCTCTTCTCCAGGCCCCAGCTCCCTCAGCCTGTCTTCATAGGAGAGCTGCTCCAGTACCTTGATCATCCTCATGGCCCAACTCTGGACTCATTCTAACAGGTCCATGTCCTTCTTGTGCTGGGGGCCCCAGAGCTGAACGCAGCGCTCCAGTTGGGGTCTCAGGAGAGCAGAGCAGAGGGGGACAATCACCTCCTCAACCCTGCTGGCCACGCTGCTTTTGGTGCAGTCAGGATACGGTTGGCTTTCTGGGCTGCAAGCACACAGTGCTGGCTCTTGCAGAGCTTCTTGTCAACCAACACCCCCAGGTCCTTCTTCCCAGGGCTGCTCTCAGTCCGTTCTCAGCCCAGTGTCTATTTGTGCTTGGCATTGCACCAGCCCAGATGCAGGACCTTACACCTTACATTGACTCAGTCTACTGGGACTAAAAACGGTTGTTGGGTGAGCATCAGAATGTTTGTGGCAGCACAACCTTTTCCTTTTTGTTAGATAAGTACACTAGTGCTGTCAGGTGAACCCCCTCAATTGGCTGCAGTGCATCTTAGATAAGCAAATATTCAATAATGGAAAAAAAAAAAAAAAAAGTAAAGATTAGTTGGAAATAATTCTGGGTCAGAATGGAAATTCACATGTTCCTCACTAAGACCTCAAATGTCAGGAGACATGCCAAAACATTTGAGGGAGAGTTTTGAGGACTAAATTTCCTGGAACTGAGGTATAAATGCTTGCCTAGCTCTTTCCATGTAGTAGCACAAAAGCTTTCCAAAATGCAGAGACAGATGTACCAAAACAACACAGCCATAAAGTAGAAATGATTCAAGTGGGACCTGTGAAGAAGTTATCACATCTTGTTCTAGAAGGCATAAGCTGAGTAGCTGCAAACACCAGAAACAGGAACAAAATCTTACCTTTAAGAAGAGGTATTTTTTCACTGTCCCTGGAACAGAAGACAATAGCCTTTGCCAGAAGCCAAAGGTTGAACATTGTGAGCAAATCATTCAGAATAAGAATTTCAGTGTTTTGGGGAACAAAAACTATTTCTTTACAGAATCTGATGTGGACTGTAACTGAGGAACACAGGATCGGGAGGGAAGCATGAAGAAGTGAAATATAGAGGAAACTAGAGGGATGAGTAGGCAAGCTCAAAGGCAAGCTGAGGAAGTGTGCGTTAGATGAGTGGACAGTGAGGTGGATTGGGAACTGGCTGGGTGGCAGAGCTCAGGGGGTTGTGAGCAGTGGTGGAGTCTGGTTGGTGACCTGTAGCTAGCGGTGTCCCCCAGAGGGGTACTGGGGTCCAGAGTTGTTCAGCTGTCAGTGACCTGGTTGATGGAATAGAGTGCGCCCTCGGCAAGTTTGCTGATGACACAAAGCTGGGAGGAGTGGCTGATACACCAGAGGTTCATGAGGTTCATGAGGTTCAACAAGGGCAAGTGCAGGGTCCTGCACCTAGGAAGGAATAACCCCAAGCACCGGTACAGGCTGGGGGCTGTCCTGCTGGAGAGCAGCTCTGCCGGCAGGGACCTGGGAGTCCTCGTGACCTGGGAGTCCAGGCTGACCATGAGCCAGCAATGGGCCCTTATGGCCAAGAAGGCCAGTGGGATCCTGGGGTGCATTAGCGAAAGTGTAGCCAACAGGGAGGTGATCCTGCCCCTCTGCTCAGCCCTGGTGAGGCCACACCTGGAGGATTGTGTCCAGTTCTGGGCTCCCCAGTACAAGAGGGACATGGAGCTACTGGAGAGAGTCCATCAGGGGGCTACAGAGATGATGAGGGGGCTGGAGCACCTGTTCTACAAGAGGCTGAGAGAGCTGAGCCTGATAGCCTGGAGAAGAAGAGTGAGAGGGGATCTGCTCAATGTATAAACACCTGAATGGAGGCTGTCAAGAAGATGGGGCCAGACTCTTTTCAGTGGTGCCCAGCAACAGGGTAAGAGGCAATGGGCACAAACTGGAACACAGAAAGTTCTGGATGAATCTGAGAAAACACTTCTTTACTGGACCAGGTTGCCCAGAGAGGCTGTGGAGTCTCCTTCCCTGGAGATATTTAAAACCTGCCTGGATGTGATCCTGTGCACCATGCTTAAGGGGACCCTACTTGGCAGGGGGGTGGACAAAATGGTCTCCAGAGGTCCCTTCCAACCTCGGTCACTCTGTGATTCTGTGATACGCCTGCATGTTTGCTGAAGTGGTCCCTAGTGGTAAAGGACAGCTTTGTAATCAGATTGTTTCTTATTCTTTGTAATCCTGCACCTGGACCCTGAGAGAATCATAACAATGGTAGAAAGGTTCAAGTTGTAGGGCAGCTCTAGAGATCACCCTGTCCAACCTTTTGTGGAAAGCAGTGCCTTAGATCAAGTTATCCAAGCTCAGCCACACTGAGTCTTGAATATTTTCAACAAGTGAAAGTCCACCACTTCTCTGGGACTCCATGTCTAATTGTTGTCATAGCGAATTTTATTTTCATTTTGGTTCCTAATTCAACCTTTCTCCTCTATTGGTAGTTCATTTTTTAATTTTATTTTTATTTTTTTTCATTTTTTCTCAACAAGAGACTTGGGGGCTGGTCTCACCCAGGAGAACTGAGGCAAGGAAGGGACTGAGTACTTCTGTCTTTCCTGCAGGCATCTGGGGAATGGTTTTAAACTAAGACGGGAGATTTAGGTTGGAAATTAGGAGAAAGTTTTTCTCTCAGAGGGTGGTGAGGCACTGGCACAGGTTGCCCAGAGAGGTTGTGGATGTCCCATCCCTGGAGGCATTCAAGGCCAGGCTGGATGCAGCTCTGGGCAGCCTGCTCTAGTGGTTGGCAACCCTGCCTGGAGCAGGGGAGTTGAAATTAGATGATCCTTAAGGTCATTCTGTGATTCTATGGTATGATTCTATGATACTTCTACTTGCTAATGTACCTGAAAGAGCCTTTCTTGCTATGTTTGACATCATTTGCTAGTTTGAGCTCTTTCTGAGCTTTCACTTTCCTGACCACATCTCCATGTGCCAGAGCAGTATCTCTGCATTTCTTTGCAGGAGTCTTGCCTTTTCGATCTCTCTCATACTTCTCTTCCACACTGAAGCTCTCCAAGTAGCTCACTGTGTAGGAGTCTGTTCTCTTGTTATGGCTGTTCTTTTTTTTCTGATGAAGGGTGTGGACCCCTCTTAGGCTTTCAGGAGACCATCTCTGACAATCTTCCAGCACTCCTGAACTCTTTTGCCCTCCAAGAAAATCTGTCTCCCATTGCATCTCCCTTAACCCTTCTGTGAGGAAGCTAAAATCTCCCTTTCTTGATCTCAGGGTCTTTATTCTGCTACTTGTCTTCCTCAAGCCCCTTAGGACATTACACTTCACAATCATATCATTGCTGTAGACCAAGCTGCCAGAAAGTATTCACTATTTGTGAACAGTAGGTCCAGAAGACCAACACTCCCAGATAGCGTATGCAGTATATTGCCTTAAGACGCACTATGTCCTGTACACGGAGGTGTAAATCATTTGTGCAACACTACGTTGCTTTCCCAGCAAATGTCAGGGCAGATGAAGGATTTGTATCTGCTTGCATGTGCCACATGTGTGAACTGCTGATAATGAGATGAAGGATCTTCTGACAAAAGGATGTTTTCCACACAAAGAAACACGGGAACAGAGCCTGCCCTGGATGACTGTGCAGGATTTGCTGCAAGCCTGCATGCAATTTCTTGAGTAAGATGAAATAAAAGGGCGAAGAATTCACCAAGTGTTTTTGAAAGCCTATCATTTGTAGAAAGAGGGACCCAGTCCAAAACTGTAGCTGCAGGTAAGCTCTCAGGACATGGAAACGTGCAGGAAAAAATACTGTTTTCACTTACAATTAAGTTAGGAGAGTACGACTCTGAATGAAAGCTACCAGCTGAAGGAACAGAGAAGGTCTTTTAATTGCCATTTACTTTGTATAGCTGACACTGAAAGAGACAATAAAAGCTGACTGAACCTTGCCTTCTAAGCTTAGTCATAGACAGGCTGCACTGCCTCCATGACAAAGAAAGAAGCTGGGGACATCAGTACAATTTGGCTGCAAGCAAGCCTCACCTCTGTTTGACCCTCCCTACCATTTTGCTGACTTTGATGATGGCAAAGAAAGAGCCTGCAGCTGAAATGTGCTAGCAAACTCATCTTGTTCTGCAGCAGAATTGGCAATCTGGGTATTACAACCCTCCAGCTCGCAGAAACGCGAGCTGTAGGAGATTCATCTGAGTAGGAATTTTGCCAGAACAAAAGGACGCACATTGTTATGTGCACTGCAGCAACAGAGAGCTCAGGTGGAGATGTCTGCCCGTTCTGAGGTGGTTAAACTCCCTGTCCCAAAGAGCTGGCCACCCAGAGCAAGCCAGCAGACTGGAGGAGTGGAGCTGGGAAGGAGCTGCACTTCATGGGGGCCCTGAGAAGGTTTTGGATGGGCTTCTAGCTTCCAGAAGCAAACTACCGAGTCAGTCACACAATTGTTTAGATTGGCAATTTTCAGCACACATTGAATGCTTATCAGGTGGTATTTCCCACTTTTTTTTTTTTTTCCTCTCCACAATTGTTAATTTTATTTACCTCGGTGGTGGACTACCAATAAAATAAATATATTGGTGAAATAAGTAATTAAGAAATTTAAAATCTTTTAGAAGTGTCCTTCAAGAATGAGTATCATTTGTCTTCTTGGAGCGTTACACAAGTATGCAACAATGAAGATATGCATTAAAGGAATATTATTAGCAACTGACATTTTTATTTGTTTACTAAGTATGTGATAAGTTATGCATTCTGCATTTCTGAAAAACCTATGCCATTTTATGGGCATAGGTAAAAAAAAATAATCCATATTTTGAAACAGAATTGTGTTGACACAAGCAAAAATAAAAAAAAGATACTGAATGTTACAGTCAGTATATTCATCCAAAGCATGTTTCCATCTAGGGACAAATTGTTTTCAGGGTTGTCATTTACAGACAAATTCCCTAGAGACTTCCCTAATTAGAAAAGCTCTGAAAGAGTTAGAGTGTGAGAAGAGTATAAAATATAACCTTAAAAAAAAAAAAAGTACTATAGCATGGTACCACTCAGACTGTCATCCTTTGAGGTGAAGTCTTACAGAATCATTCTGTCCAAGGTTGTTTGATCAACATCTTTGGGAACTTTTATCCCTCAGAGAAGCGTCACAAAAAGTCTTTGAAAGAAGAACATTTGAATTTGTGATGCAAATGGAACTGCTTGATCAGCATCCTGTAGGACACATTGCCTAATGTGTCCTGTTCCATTTTTCTTAGTGAAGTTCTTCACTAGTAAAGGTCTGTGGCGGATCACTTGATAACTGGCAGACATAAAAAGGTCTCGCTGGAACAACAAATTAAGTTGAAACTAGCATGTCTCTGCTCATCTGCAAAGCCAGTTGCCTACTTAACAGCAACGTTTGAAAAAAGAGAATTAATTAGCAATTGATCCGATCCGGTAAGAAAATAAAAGGGCAGTGTCCTGAACTATAAGTGGAAAGAAAGTACAGTACAGCCTTCTGTAATTGTGGGAATCATTACATCTCTCTGCATATTTCATAATAACACATGCATCTTACATAATTAAACATAAAGATTATTGAATTCACATAGAGGGATAAGTCGTTCTTCCAGGTAGTATTAAGTTAGCTAAGCACTTACTCTCTAGTTTCACTGGGTAACCATTGAGTCACTTAAATCACTTCTGAAATGACTCCACACTTTTTTAGTCAAAGTTAATCCTTAAGGTGAGATGTTTCCTCAGAAGCAAAAGAACCTTTTTATATTTTGCATGATTATTTTTGAAGTGTAATTTCATTCTCCTTTCCCAGGTGACAGCTGCTTTCCTGCCTTCACTTTGCAGAAGATAAAGCCTGTCCTGAACTTGTAGCAGATGAATCTCTAGGAACAGCTACCCCACCATCCTTGGGATTTATTTTGATTCTCACTGTCCAAGTGGGTGAAATCATTAGTGGAGTTTGCTACTTCATCTCCCTTGCCTCGTGAGCAGGACTCTAACAAGAAAGTTCTGCTGGCTTTAGGAACAAGGTCTAAAAAATTCTGCCAGTCTGTTTGTGTGCCCGAATCACTAATTCCCCAATTGCTGAAGAAAATTTACTATAGCAATCTGACTAATATCTTAGTCACTTGGAAACTATTTGCAATCCATATAAACAGAGAACAAGTAAAAATGACTTATCCACTAGATAGTCATTTCTAGTCAGTCTAGGTCCAGTTTAAGAAATTGGGTAAGAAAGTTAGGCAGACTCCCACTGCCAGAAAATAAAGCTTGCTGCCTGATTTATGGGGACAGTGGATTTTCACCTCTGCTATCTTCTTAATATCGACCCCTGTTAATGTCGAGATGACACAAAAAGATATCTGAGTACCACAAACAGACTTGTTTAAATAGCACAGAAGACTGAAAGTTAAGTTTGACTCAAACCAAAACTGAAGATAAATAAACTGAAGATAACACCTTTCAGTGTTTGGTTGAAACCAAAGAATGAGCCCATTGATGATTTAATTGGTACATAAGGAAACATACTTCAATATCTTTCTACTATAGGACTATTACACATGCATATTGCTGTGTTCAGAAGTAAAATCCTCTATTGAAAATAAGTTCCATGGAACTGAATAAAATTTGACCCCCCCTCACATGTAACTTAATATTCCTTTGGTTAGATGTATTAAAGTAACTCTATTAAAAAGGAGAAAGAAGAAGAAAGACGGAGAAGGAGAAGGAGAAGGAGAAGGAGAAGGAGAAGGAGAAGGAGAAGGAGAAGGAGAAGGAGAAGGAGAAGGAGAAGGAGAAGGAGAAGGAGAAGGAGAAGGAGAAGGAGAAGGAGAAGGAGGAGAAGGAGAAGGAGAAGGAGAAGGAGAAGGAGAAGGAGAAGGAGAAGGAGAAGGAGAAGGAGAAGGAGAAGGAGAAGGAGAAGGAGAAGGAGAAGGAGAAGGAGGAGAAGGAGAAGGAGAAGGAGAAGGAGAAGGAGAAGGAGAAGGAGAAGGAGAAGGAGAAGGAGAAGGAGAAGGAGAAGGAGAAGGAGAAGGAGAAGGAGAAGGAGAAGGAGAAGGAGAAGGAGAAGGAGAAGGAGAAGGAGAAGGAGAAGGAGAAGGAGGAATACTAATTTAGTACTCCTTGTTATCTTGACACCTATTAGAAATGTTTACTTGTCAAGAAACTGCCATAAGAGTCTTTCTGTGAAGATTAGTATCTGCAATACTAGACACAGACAGTCAGCTGTCTTTTAACATCCTGGAAATGAAAGAGCATTAGAATTCAAGTGAAAATTACAATTCCTTTCTCATAACAAAGTATAGGAATTAGAATCAGATAAAATAAACATGTAATGGTGTAAATTCATTTTTTTTTTAAAGCCTACATGATCAAAATAGGCTTTCGTATCACCATTTTTATTATTATTGATGAGTATAAGCAGTAGTTTTGATCTGGGTATTTATAAGTTACTGTATTCTATATATAAACTGGGCCACCACTGGGAAATCTAGTATCAGGAAGCAATATGAGTTAGAAGTTTCAAAACATGTGATGAACAGCTGCTATGTCACCTTGTCAGTATTCATAATAGCTAGAATACTGAATATATTTGGAGTATGGACATTCATTTGACAATGAACTTGAGAAACAAGACTCGAATTGAGGAATAAAACATAACTGCATAAGAAAGCAATATAAGACAAATTCTTCTTAAATTTATTATAAATAGACTGAAGAAGAAATTTAAAATTCCCATTTTGATAGGTTTCAGGAAAAGATCACCAACTTATAAAATCATACAAATACATTACCATCATACGTTTCTAAATTAACAGCAGACTAAAGTCTTCTAAAATAATTCCTTTAGCATCTTTTTTATTGAATATATCAAACAAAAAAAGAATCTGTACAGGATCTGAGAGTATGAAGAAAGATGACCTTTTCTAAAGCTTAGATGCCATCTGCTGGATGGGTAAAAAGAATGCAATGAGCCTGACACTTCTAAGTGATAATTCTGTCACATGGGAATCTGAAGATGGACTGTCCCCAGAACTGCTGGTTCCTAACAAGATAACATCAGAATTAGGAAAAAAAAAATCCTTCTTGGGACTGGGCAGCTTACTAGGGAATGGAAGAAAAATGAATACAAGAAGATGTAAAACTGCAAAGCGACATCTTGCTTCCATTCAGAGAGGGAGCATCCATTTCAGGAAAGAAGAAAATGGGCACCAAATTCAATTCTTTTGAAAAAGAATTTATTCAGCAAGACTCCTTTCAAGACAGTGAATTTTGGGCCCTAAACCTAGCACTTAAGCTTTGCTTTGTGCAAGACAGCTTACTACTTGAAGGTGAGAGACATAAAGAAGAACCTAGAGGAAAACTACAAGGACAGATGATCTAAGATTTGTGTTTTAAAGTATGGGATGATTGACAATTCAATCTTCAGAGATAAAAGATTTTTGAAGGAGTTTATGTCCTTTGAAGACAAAAAAAGTGCATATTTTTTAGTTTATTTAACTGGACTACAGATTTCCACTCTCTGCAAATTTGGACTTTTGCACTGATGAGCTTTTAATACTTCAATCTATGCAAAAGCAATAACCCTTTCATGATTCTCCCTCTTAAAAAAGAAAATGCAGCATCATTTGGGGAAGAAAAATGAAACAGTGCAATAGATGAGCAGTAAAATTTGGGAATTCTCCTCCTAAAGCAACAATCAGATACTTGAGGAAGGTATGTTATGGCATGACCTAGCTATTTTTTCAAACCCAATAAATATTTGCATATTAAAATGGACAAAATCATCACTTACCATATTAAAATTACATTCTTACTGTAGAGGTGACCATCATTGACTTTTACCCTTGTTTTCTGCAGGGAATGCAGACATCATTCTTCCAGCTGATCAAATTCATCTTTATCACAGAATCACAGAATCACGGAATTTCTAGGTTGGAAGAGACCTCAAGGTCATCGAGTCCAACCTCCAACCTAACGCTAACAGCCCTCCACTAAACCATATCCCTAAGCTCTACATCTAAGCGTCTTTTGAAGACTTCCAGGGATGGTGACTCCACCACTTCCCTGGGCAGCCTGTTCCAGTGCCTCACAACCCTTTCAGTGAAGAAGTTCTTCCTAACATCTAACCTAAAACTCCCCTGGCTCAACTTAAACCCATTCCCCCTCGTCCTGTCACCAGGCACGTGGGAGAACAGGCCAACCCCCACCTTGCTACAGCCTCCCTTGAGGTACCTAAAAAGAGCGATAAGGTCACCCCTGAGCCTCCTCTTCTCCAGGCTGAACAAGCCCAGCTCCCTCAGCCGCTCCTCGTAGGACTTGTTCTCCAGGCCCCTCACCAGCTTTGTCGCCCTTCTCTGCACCCGCTCAAGCACCTCCATGTCCTTCTTGTAGCGAGGGGCCCAAAACTGAACACAGTACTCGAGGTGCGGCCTCACCAGAGCTGAGTACAGGGGGACGATCACCTCCCTAGCCCTGCTGGTCACGCTGTTCCTGATACAAGCCAGGATGCCGTTGGCCTTCTTGGCCACCTGAGCACACTGCTGGCTCATATTCAGCCGACTGTCCACCATCACTCCCAGGTCCTTCTCTGCCTGGCAGCTTTCCAACCATTCCTCTCCCAGCCTGTAGCTCTGCTTGGGGTTATTGCGCCCCAGGTGCAGGACCCGGCACTTGGCCTTGTTGAACTTCATGCAGTTGACCTCAGCCCATCGCTGCAGCCTATCCAGATCCTCCTGCAGAGCTTTCCTACCCTCAAGCAGATCGACACACGCACCTAACTTGGTGTCATCTGCGAACTTACTGAGGGTGCACTTGATGCCCTCGTCCAGATCATCGATGAAGATATTAAAGAGGACCGGCCCCAGCACCGAGCCCTGGGGAACGCCACTAGTGACTGGCCTCCAACTGGACTTGGCTCCATTCACCACGACTCTTTGGGCCCGGCTATCCAGCCAGTTTCTAACCCAACGAAGCGTGCGCCAGTCCAAGCCAAGAGCAGCCAGTTTCTTGAGGAGAATGCTGTGGGAGACGGTGTCAAAAGCCTTGCTGAAGTCAAGGTAGACCACATCCACAGCCTTTCCCTCATCCACCCAGCGCGTCACTCTGTCATAGAAGGAGATCAGGTTCGTCAGGCATGACCTGCCTTTCATAAAGCCATGCTGACTGGGCCTGATCGCCTCCTTCCCCTGCAAGTGTTGCGTGATGACTCTCAGGAGGATCTGCTCCATGAGCTTCCCTGGCACTGAGGTCAAACTGACAGGCCTGTAGTTTCCCGGGTCTGCCCTCCGGCCCTTCTTGTAGATGGGCGTCACATTTGCTAGCCGCCAGTCGATTGGGACCTCCCCTGATAGCCAGGACTGTTGATAAATGATGGATAGTGGCTTGGCCAGCTCCTCTGCCAGTTCCCTCAGTACCCTTGGGTGGATCCCATCCGGCCCCATCGACTTGTGCACATCTAAGTGCCGTAGCAGGTCACCAACCAGTTCTTCATGGATAATGAGGGCCACATCCTGCTCCCCATCCCCTTCCACCAGCTCAGGGTACTGGGTATCCAGAGAACATCCGGTATTGCCGCTAAAGACTGAGGCAAAGAAGGCATTGAGCACCTCCGCCTTTTCCTCATCTCTTGTAACTAAGTTTCCCCCCGCATCCAGTAAAGGATGGAGATTCTCCTTAGTCCTCCTTTTTGTGTTGATGTATTTATAGAAACGTTTTTTGTTATCTTTAACGGCAGTAGCCAGATTGAGCTCCAGATGAGCTTTGGCCTTCCTAATTTTGTCCCTGCACAGCCTCGCTACTTCTTTAAAGTCCTCCTTAGTGGCCTGCCCACTTTTCCAAAGCTTATAAACCCTCTTTTTCCTCCTAAGATCAAGCCACAATTCTCTGTTGAGCCAGGCCGGTCTTCTTCCCCGCCAGCTTGTCTTTGGGCACGTGGGGACAGACCGTTCCTGCGCCATTAAGACTTCCCTCTTGAAGAGCGCCCAGCCTTCCTGGACCCCTCTGCCCTTCAGAACCACCTCCCAAGGGACTCCACCAACTAGTGTCCTGAGCAGCTCAAGCTCATCTTTATTTCAGTCCTGGTTGTGGAGATCAGTGGCTCTTTTGGATTATCCTTTGCTCTTTTTTTTTTTTTTTTTTTTTTCCCTAGCTGGAAATGAAGAGTGGCATCTGCCCTGCTGGAAGTCTCTGATGAGACCACAGCATTGCTTGAGCCATGGCAACCAACTGCAGGTATTCTCTGTGGCTGCTGTGCTGAACAGCTACCCCTAAAAATTGTTGTGTCCACGCAGAGGGCACATAGTCTGTCCTGTCTCCTCAGCAGGTCTAGGTAGTTTGCTGCACATGGAGTGCATCAGATAGCCTGTGCACATGCAGAAGAGTGCAATTCACATGTACCGTCCGTGATGCCTCAGGTGGAAACACGTAAGCCCTGTCTCTTGTAAGAAGCACACTGACGAGGGTTATTGCCAGTTTTGTTCTTTTGCTTCTCCATGTAAAGTGCTAATGATCATGCACTGGTATTGCTACACTACCAGCTTCACTCCATTTACCCTTATCCACCCACCATTGCTCCTTTGTATATGTGTGAGTATCTGCGAATCCTCTTCCTCTCTCCTCTCACAGCAGCCATGCAGCAGCAGTGAGCAGACGAAAGAATAATTTGTAACTGCTGCTACCTTCAAAAGTTTCAACTTCTCTCCCTCGTGCAGGCTCACTTGGACAACATGACCTCTCTGCTGCTTCTCACTGAAGCTGGGTTCAGCTCTGCTTGCTCTGCCTGTTTTCAAGTTTGCCTCTTATGCCTAACTTCTAAGAGTTTCTGGTCAGCTTTGTAGCTCTGAAGTCCTTCTCATCATCTTCTCTTTCACTCAGACCAAACCAATTATCCCTTTCGGTCATTTTGCTCCCCCAATTATCTTATTTGTGTGTGACTATTGTAGCAGAAAGCAAGCATTACTGTAACCACCAATATTTGTAACCAGACATGCAAGAAGTGAATACCGCCCTAAGTCCTGGAATGGAATTGCCCCGGTTGTTCTGTCTTCTCCTTGATCTTAGAAAACACCATTTAGCCAAGAAAGTAGAGAGACAAACCCAGCAATACCTATCTGATTTTCCCCTTCATTGAACTTGTCTTCCGACAAACAATTAGTGGATGATTGTTATTTCTTGTTCTCAATGTTGGTGATTTAATTTGCTTCTTCAATTTAATTATTATTATTTTTTTTAAAGTTAATTTTGAAGTCTGCACTTTGAAAATCTATTGAGTTCTCCCCACATAGAGAACAGAACCACACAGAGCTCAAATCAAAATTGGTACATGAGCAGTTATGTTGGGCAGGATGAACAGGCAAGCTCCCTGATTTCCACTCAGATGCCCTACCCACTGGTCTAAACCACCTCTTTTTGCAGTGGAAAGTTTGGGGACACAGTGGTGGAAGAGAAACCGATTGTCTGAGAGTAAACAAGGAAAAACATGCTGTGAAATCCCAATAAACTCTTTTTTAAAAAAAAAAAAACTTTTTTTTTTTCCTTCCGTATTTCATTGTAGCAGCAGTCGTGAAATAGAGCCAAACCTGGCATCCTTGCATGTTCTGTAATCACTCTCTGCAGTACAGACAGAGCTAAAAAGCTGTAATGGGAAGGGGCATATGAATTAAATGTGACATATCCCTACTTTGGTTAGCACTAGAAAAGGCTTTACATGAGGAGTTCAGAAGTGACACAACCCTGAGCATCAGCTGAGCAGGCAATCCACTGGGCGCATTGCTGAACTCAGGTTTGTAGCAGCACCCTAGGGCAGGAACCGATACCTGATGTTGGCACTGGCCCCAGTGAGGCCAGGAATCCTGATGATAAGCTGAATATCAGAAACACAGTACACTAACTAAACGTTTGACACTAAAGTGTTCAATGCTGTCTTCTGTGCAGGACTGCTGTTCATGGCTTCAGGAGGGAGGAAAGGTCCTTTTGAGCTAAGAGAGCTTGCTTTTAACTAGAGGCTGATTTTTCTTTTTTCTTTTCTTTTTTTTTTCTTCCTCTCCAAGGTTGGCAGGGGGAAGGAACAATCTGTCCATCTGTTTCACATTTCAGCCTTTCACAATTCTGTAATTACTCCTTCAGCCCCAGCAGAATTGCTTGCTGAACCTTGAAATTTGGCTGGTAAGTAGTGCTCAACTGGAATGTGTACTACAGCTGGCTAAGAAGCCATACAGATCTCTTCTAAAAAATCAGAGCTGAGCATGCTTCTCAGTCACCTAATGAAGCAAGGCACACTCCCAGTGAGCCTGCTGCCCCATTAGCATTTAGACACTTGCTGTGACAGTTTACATGTGGATCTCTGTGACTGCTTTACTAAAAATGACAATTTACTAGGGACAGTAGAGGAGGGACATGTGTGTGTGCACCCATCTATAGGTGAGGGGTGTGCCTGGACACAACAGTATCATTCAGCCCAAGTCATATGAAGGAATCTAAAATCTGTGCTTCCAATCACAGCCTAGGATATACCACCTTCCATTATACTCGCATAAAAATAGTCCTGTACCAGGAGCTACCACAAGCTAATGGATGTTATGTTGACCCTCTTAGCACTGCAGAAACAGTATTCAAGTGACTTGGTGTCACCTTAGAAATAACTAGTGATTCTGGAGAAAATGGGGAGAAGAGCTGCAGAGAGCTCTGTAATGACAGAGCATCAATTAGCTCAGAAGTAAGTTATGAGAGAAATACTTCAGGGTCTGTTGTTCAGACCTATTTTACTGAAAATTTCCTTTAAGGACTGTGTTGCAAAAACTGGCAACACCATGCAGAAACTTTGTGGCTAGCTCAAAGTTTACAGGCAGTGTCCACATGGGAAAAAAAAACTGACTTCAAGAACTGGAATGAAGTAAATAAATAAGAAATTGTACTGGATTTTTGTGGGAAGAGCTTAGTAGAAGGGGGCTGCAGTGGTGGTCTCTGTGAGCAGAGCCCAGCAGCTGCTCCACGTCAGACCAGAGCCAGCTCCAGCTACTCCAAAAGGGACCTGCTGCTGGCCAGAGATGGGTCAATAAGTGAGGTTAGTTGAGCCTCTGTGAGAGCAGATTTAAGAAAGGGAGAAACTGCTGTGCAACAGCAGCTGGGAGAGAGGAGTGAGAAATGAGAGAGCTATATCCCTGCAGCCGCCAGGTGAGTGCCGCAGGAGGTGCTGCAGGCAGGCAGCAGCAGTTCCCCTGCGGGCTGTGCAGGGAGAGGCCCCTGGTGGAGCAGGCTGTCCCCCTGCAGCCCATGGGTCCCACATGGAGCAGATCTCCACGCTGCAGCCCCCCCATGGGTGGAGGAGCCCCCGGTGGAGCAGGTGGATGTGGCCTGGAGGAGGCTGCGGCCCATGGAGAGCCCCCGCAGGAGCAGGCCCCGGGCCGGAGCTGCAGCCCGTGGAGAGGAGCCCACGCAGGAGCAGGGGGTCTGGGGGGAGCTGCCCCCACCCGTGGGGGACCCGTGCTGGAGCAGTTTGCTCCTGGGGGATGGATGGATGGACCCCGTGGGACGGAGCTGTGTGGGAGCAGTGCTTGAAGAGCTGCTGCCTGTGGGCAGCCCCCGCGGGCTCAGTTGGGGAAGGACGGCATCCATGGGAGGGACCCCACAGGGAGCAGGGGCAGGGAGGGACCCTGAAGGGGCAGAGGAGGCAAAGAGTCAGGGACTGACCACAGCCCCCATTCACCTGCACTGCTTAGAGGGGAGGAGGAAGAAGAGGGTGGGTGGTAGGCAGGTGTTTTTAGTTTGTTTCTAACTTCTCTCGATTGTTAGTAATACATAATGAATTTCTTCCATCTCCCTGTGCTGAGTCTGTTTTGCCCATGACAATAACTGTTGAGTGATCTCTATGTGTCAGAGATCTCTTAGATCTCTGAGTTATCTCAACCCCTGAGTCCTTTTCATTATATTTTCTCCCCTGTTCCCTTTGAGGAGGGGGAGTGAGAGACCAGTTGTGGTGGAGCTCAGCTGCCCGGTGGAAACCACCACAAAAGGCACGAATTGTGAATGAGGTTTTATGTGAGGTACAGTTCAAATCCAAGGAAGATTAAATCAATTTTGAGTAGGTGTGGGAAAGGACAACTAATCAGAGGAGTGAAGGCAAAACTACAAAAGTTCAGCATATTTAGAATCACAAAATGAAAGGCAAGAGAAATGGTACACTTACTTCTCTTTAAGTACTTAGTGTACTTACTGTTCATGTAAGTACATGTACTTACATGACAGTACTGTTCATGTATGAATGCCGAAATGCTGGAAGGCTATGCTAGCCCAACAGCCAGTGGGTTTAAACTGATCAGAATACCTTCATGTGTAAGACAGGAAGAGAGTTTCTGACTGAACGTATTTTATTGCTTGAACAATAATGACAAACAGTACAAACCAAAAACCGACCAATGAACCAAACTTCAGAACACACCACCTTACTTTGTTTTCTGATGTTTTAAGGGAGTATGTTTGACCCCTGTTGACCCCTGAGAAAGGTTCTCCGGGTACTGCCTTATTACATTCCCCGATGCTAAGTTTAAGCTAGAACACCTGTGCTGGACACAGAAGTACAATATTGCTGGCATGACTTGCTCTCCAGTCACTGACATTACTTCTCCTGGCAATCTTCAACCTGCCTGGCATCTGCTGCAACAGAAAGTCTATCAGGGTGATTTCTGGAGAGAGTAGGGGTGACAGATGCTGGATCCACCAACCTGGGGTGATGCCGTCTTGGATCTGTAACTCATGAGCATGGAGGAACTGGTCAGACTTGTGATTGTCAATAGCAGCTTTGACTGTAGTAACCCTGATACAGAGGAATTCAAGATCCTGTAGAGAGTGAGGAAGGTGAGTTGCAAGAGTAGCAAAACACTCCCTGGGCCTCAGGAAGGACAGCTTTGGCTTTTTCAGGTAAGAGGTAGCTCTGGAACAGCTCTAGGGGAGCCAACTCTGAAGGGTAAAGAAGATCAAAAGGACCATCATGATGTATGATCTTCTCCAACAACAAGAACAGCGCATCCTGATGCTCAGGAAAACAAACAAACAAACAGATGTATCAGAGGACTGGCACGGCTAAACTGGGAACTCAAGGTAGAGCGTTTTTTGCTCCAACAGCAAAACTTAAGCCATACAAATCCCTTGGCACTGATGGAATGTGTCTGATGGTGCCGAGTGGGCTGCCTGGTATCACTGTGAGGCCATTCATCTTTGGAAGGTTGTGAAGCGTGGGGCAGGCACCAAAGACTAGAGATGGCCAAGTGTCGCACCCATCTTTAAAGGCTAGTGGATGATCTGTGGAACTATAGGACACTCATCTTCACTTTTGTCCTTGGCAGCCATATACTGATACGGTAATTTTAATGTCTTTGTTTTATTATGTGTCCATCACTTCTAGATTACTAAGGAAAGCCTCCTGGTCCCCTTGGACCAGCTGGTTTCACTAGCTTCTGGAGGACCTTTCTAGTGTAGATGACGTGGCCTCTTGCTGGGTGGTAATGAGGCTCTGATGCTGGTCCTCCTCTTCTGCCTGCGACAGGGCCTCACAGGGGCAGGTTCACTTCACTGGCTGGAAGTGGAGGGGACATGGCTGGGATCCTCAGGAAGGCATTTGAGAAGCTGGTGAGGAGCTCCCGTGTGCTGGACACAGCAAAGCTGCTGGATGGCTCCACTCCAGGGGCAGGATTCCCTTCCAGGGAAGCAGCAGAGCTGCCCTCCTGTCTCCTAGCAGCATGGCTGTGCAGCACATGGTGTGCCTTCTCATTGCGCTGCTCCACAGCAATGGTAATAAGCCGGCGAACAAAACCTGCTGTGTGCCTTTGCAGGCAAGGCTGCAGCAGCTGCATCTGGTGTTCCTCAGCCAGACCAAAGAGGCTCAAGTTAAACACAAGGCTCTCTACCCCAGATGCTTCCTGGTGATTATCCCCAAACATCTGCCCCAGCTCCTGGTGAGGCCAGGGTAGCAGGGGCTGAAATACAGATCGATGCTCCCTGAAGAGGGATGCAAAGATGTGGGACTGGAGGCCACCCACAAGAGCACTGGGCAGCAGGCTTGCAGCCTCTGCTTGTAGTGCTGTAGCTTGATAGTGGATGAAAACACTCTGTCTAAGGTGGGCGCTGACCGGTGCCTCCGCAGGTGGTGGGATGACGAGCTCCTTGAAGCTGTTGTCCGCCCGCACCGAGTGCACGATGGAGCTCACCCTGCACTTGCAGAGGGGGCACTCGGGCTTGCTCTCAGCCCACCGCTGGATGCAGGCGAAGCAGAAGCGGTGGAGGCATGGCAGCACGTAGCTGGGGTTCACCCAGCTGTCCAGACAGATGGGACAGCGGGTGTCCAGCTCCGTGGCCATGCTCTCCACCTGCTGAGGTGAGCTGGGGAGAAGTGGCGATGACGAGCCGCTCCCTCTCACCGGCGCTGCAGCAGCAGGAGTCACGCTGCAAAAGGCAGACAAGAGGCCATGGTCATGGGCTGAGCCGGGGGCGGCTGCAAGAGTTGTGCAGCTCCCTCAAGGACGAAACCCTTCCAGCTGCCCAGGGCCCAGGGCAAGGTGTCCCCACCGCTGCTGCTCTGAGCTCACCTCTGCTGCTCTGAGCGCTCGTCCTGGGTCTCCCGACGGCCCGAACGAGGCAGGGCCGCGGAAGAAGCTCCGATGGCTCTGGGAAGGGCACTGAGAGCTACTGCAGCAACTCCCAGGGCACGACACCAGCACCAAGGCCAACCTCGCTCCTCACTCCAGACCTCACGGAACCGCTCAGCCGGAGTGCGGGCACTAGCCGGCGCGGTGGGACTCTGCGCCCGCATATGAGCAGCGAGGGCCACGCAGTCACAATGCGTCGCTCACGGCTCTCACAGGGCATCGCTCGGAGCCATCACAATGGGCCGTCCTGCCCCGCAGCGCTCGCTCTGGCAGGGCTCTGGCCCCAGTGTTGGGCCCCTGACCACTCCGTCCCCGGCATCATTAATCTTGTGCTCAGCATTGGTTTCCCAGCAGTCACTGCAATCTTGGCTGTATTTTCCCAGAGCACCATCAGATCACCCCAACCATGACACATCTCTAAATCCATTCAGCAAGAGTTCAATAAAACCTCACGCCTGCCTGTGAGGCAGCGTGACAGTCCCACAAGCTCTCCACACACTCTAGCACTGCTGGCCAGCCCTCTGGGCTCCCATGTTTTTTCCCATGCCAGTTCAAAAGCAGCCCTAGGCTTGCTCTCAAGGATTTTCCCCTGTATTTCTCCCTGGGGGCGGCAGGAATGATCTGTCTTTTGCTCAGCACCCATGAGGCCTTAACCCGGCTCTGCAAACCCTATGAGATCCAGCCCTTCTGCAGCAGAGAAGGCTTCGGGGCACCAAACAACATCCCCTTGCCTACGGATGATCGAGGATCAAGTAGATGGGGATGGGCTCTTCCCTGCAGTGCCTGTTAGGAGGGCAAGAGACAGTGACATTGCCTGCAACTAGAGAGGTTCAGCATAGACAGAAAGAAGAAAAAATGACTGTGGGAATAATTAAGCACAGTAGCAGGAGTCAGAGAGGCTGTGGGGTCTCTGTCCTTGGAGGTTTTCAAATCCTGGCTGAACAAAGCTCAGTGCATTAGGGTCTGAATTTGTTCTTGACCGCACTCTGATCAGAAGTTCAGAAGAGAAACCACACATGCCCCTGCAAACAGCAGTGACGGTGTGGTCCCTGTGACCTAGGAGTTAGCATTATTTTACAAATGGCTTGAAATGTACTGAGTAGGTGCACATAAAAGCCATTTCCTGATGAATCCAGAGGGCTCACACCCTCCAGCTGTTAGGTTATGCATATGCCAGGAAAGCAACGTGCTGCAGCAGTTACGTTACACCACAGCAGGTGGCCTGTACGAGCTATGCACACTGTCACGGAAGCCACAGAGCATGGCATACTGTTCTCTTTTATCCTAAAGTAAGGATAGAAGCAAACTGCTGTAAAGTGCATGCTCAAAACCAACAAATGCATAAATCCATAGTCAGATATGTACAAAAAAAGACTATGTTGGTGTCTAATTCTTCACACCATGCTAGAAAAGATTAATCTGTGTGTGAGGCAGGACAATTAAAGCCAAATTTGTTTAAATGAGTTTTAACTGTATTTTGATTAAATTAAAATACTTTCAGATAACCACAGTGATGACTGTAATATGATTAATGACTCATACAAAAATAAACTGTCTAATTTATTCATAGTAGGCCCATTTAGACCTGCATGATTTGATTCACTATTTTTCAGATAAATATTATTCTTGGAATCAACACTCTAGATTAATTGGTGCCAATTTCTGATGTCATTTCCCTAGGAGCTACTACAAAGTGCAAGCCATTCCACAACTGCTTAGTCCAGCCCTGAAGCGGGGAAGACCCTTACTGTGATATTGTCCGACTACAGGAATAGCAATGGGCTGCATGATTTGTGTACACATTATTTGTGTATACACATTATTTGGCATTCTAATGTCTCATGCAATAATTGGTCTTGTTTTGGAAGCATTCAGATGTCTAGCCTTTTCACAGCAGCTCTGCTGAACTACGGAAGGCCAACACGCAGCCTCTGGCTTCCATTTGTGCTTGTTATTACAGCACAGACAGGGACAAAGACAGGACAGAAGTTGAAAGTAAGCCTAAATACTAAAATAGCTGGCAAAGAGTCTGTACTCTGAATCGTTGTAAAATCTCCCTACAGCGAGAATACCCCTTCCTCCTAACAGCCTCAGCCATCAGCTAACTGTCCTCAGAGACACACACTGGCATTTGTCATGTCCAAATCATTCTTATTTCCTTCCCTTTCAATTGCCTAGTGCTCCAAAAGAAAATACTGATTAAATAAATTATTAATGGTTAAAAGGTTTCATTTACTTCCACATAAACTTTCTTGAAGAATGTAGAATTCAAAGCCTCCCTCTCTTTATCGACACGTAGTCTTTCTGCATACAAAGATGCACAGAGTTTAATTTTGATGTTCAGTCAATAGTCTCTTCTGTGCACTGATACTGGTGGTATAAACTTCCACAGCCACTAGCTGTGGTTGTTACAAGCCAGAAAGACGATACTTGCTTTAAAATGCTTTGGGCATCAAGTGGTATGCAGCCTGGAATTCAACTGCAAGCTCCCACACAGCCTTTCTTGGCAAACCTCATATCCAGGAGTAGCAAAGTGACACTGATATGACCACAGGAGAGCCTATAAACAAAAACAAATACTATATATGAAGAGATTACATTCTAACTGCAGGCACAGTGCTGGCGTGAAGCTGGACTGTTGGAAGCAATGCCCTAGGAATAGCTTTCAGAGGCAGCATGCCTTGCAGCCACTCCCTGAAGTGACTTCTCCCCTCACCCCTTGCATCCTGAATAAATGGGGTAAGATGAATTAACAATGATTTCAAATTTGGAACTTAATACACTTGCTGCATTTACTGCAGCTGAAACTCAATAAAGAAAAAAAAAAAATCACAGGTTTTCGTACCGAGTGAGAAAAATTATGTTATGTTTACGGCAAATTTGTGGATTTCAATCAGCTGAGAAGTCTTTTGTCAGCTTCCACGTGCTAGGTAGTGATTTTATAGATGGAAAATACCATTGAGATATTTCTAATGCAATTATTACACCCACATAATTAGTGTAATAAATATATAAGCCTGTCACGGAGATAGACTAATGCACTTGCCATGCTGTTATGTTACAGTGAATTCCCAATATTCTTGTCAGCTATTTGAGCACCCATCAATCTAAAAGGTTAACAACAAAAAACAAATTGCTTTCAAATTAAAAGACCCCCAAGTATGAATCACTGCTTACATGAAATTTAAATCCCCATGTAATACTAAAGGCTAGGCTTTCTTTTGATCTCATACTACACACATGTTAGCATGTATGAACTACAGCTGCTTCTGTGCACGCTCCAGTGCTAACATCTGTGGTATCCCAGCGCTGATGGAAACTCTAATGGGAATTTCCATGGTTGTGAGTGTGGTGCTGAAAACACAAACGAATCATATCTTTCATTCAAGCAGTACCACTGCTTTGGAGTGGGATTTCTCAGTCTGAAGGCTACGGTCCCTTTTGATAGCTTTTTCAGACCTTGAGGCACCCATGTGTGAGAGGGCACTGATAAGGCCAACCAAGTCACATTCAGATCCTCTTCTGGCTGTGGCTGGTAGCAACTGAAGAGGTTGCTGCCACCTTGCTGAGAATTACCAGTGCTCCCATGGCCACTGCCTGTTACCTCATGGTCTAACAACTTGGGTTAACCTGAACAGCTGCGCTTCACTACTGTGACAAACACTGAAGCAGGTTCAGTGCTGTCTTTAGAATAAAGGAGTGGAAATGAGTGACTGTGGAAGGTTAGAAGCAGCTTCATGGATACTAAAGTAGAGGCCTCTCAAGGAAACATCAAAATCATTGCTGCTGCAAAAGAAGTACGCTGCCATCAGGACATAAATAAACCTCCAGAGCACACGTAAAATTAGATTAAATTAATTTATGCTGTACCAATTCCTGCAAACTGGAATCTAAGTAATGGTTCACCTACTCCAGGACTTGTAAAAATTATGGTAATGTAAAAAATGATCGACAGCCTCAATAAAATGCAGTTATCTATGACAATGTGATGACCCAGGCAACAGGGTCTAGGTACTTAATGCAAATCATTGCAGAGACTGAATGCACTGATTTACCAGGCAGTGGAGACTGATAAAAGTATCTGTTCATATGTGTCCAAGAGGAAACACAGCGCCTTTTACCAAGAGTAACCAGCTAGACTGCAGTAATGTGCAATAGGGACTTTTTAGCAGTTAAAAAGGTGAAATACACAGAATTTGAGGTGAAAAAACATGGAGGTACTCACACTGATCTCAATTTGCACAGTGCTGGATAATGCTGTTGTGCCTAAAGATCTGTAACAGTCAGGGTCCTTGAAGCCAGAAGTATGCTGACAGCTTAGGACTGGTGTGTGTAGCACACCCTGTGGTGAGATCTTACCCTAAGACTTTTGACTCTCTAAGCAAGTTCTTAGCCTTAGGCCTCTGCCTGCTGGACCTCATGCTGTGCACTGTTTGAAGGTGCTACTTCCCCAGGTTGTCAGGTATGTTATCCTGTTGCTCAGCCTTTCTCCTGCTAAGCTTCTTCCTTCTTTTTTATTTTTTTCCTCTTTATGATACTTACAGCAGTTTTGCTTAGCTCAGGGCCGTACATCCTGACTGGTAACTGCATTTAAGTGATTTTTTTTAGATCCTTGGACGTACTCTTTCAGACTACATCCATGTTTTCAAGGCCTCTGCTACTGCCTTAAACTCCACACTGTAACATGATACACTCACTACAAAGTTTCTTTTCCCAAAGCAGGTTCTGACAACAAGTTGCTTAACAGGCCCTGCTCCTTAGGCCTGACAAAGCTAGCAGGAGCTAGCTGTGGTCTGTCAACAGCAATGGTGATACTTTTTTATCGGGCCGCCAGTAGCTCGGAGAATCAGGACCTTGCGCACACTCTGTAAGTATGTAGGTTTGTAAGTATGTAGGTTTGTATCAGTCCTGTTTACTGTCTCAGCTGCCAAATTCTTTTTCCACTAAATGTAACATGATGGAGAAAGACCTGGGAAATCACAGATGCCAGCTGCTAGCTAGTTCAGGCTCTGCATCGTGTATATGCAGTCAGACAAATACCAGCAAGACCCTAAGCTTTGTATAGCTGTTCCAGTCAGAAAGGGACAGCAGCGACTAACATCCCTGTCTCTGCAGGGGCTTACATGTACATATCTTTTCAGCTTCCAGATGCGATGGGCTTATGTAAACAAATTTGACTGTAGGTAAAGGTATACTGGAGACACAAATACTTTCCAATTATCTCCCCTAACATATTTTGGTTTCACTTAGTAACTTGTTAGATATGAAAATGATATACCTCCATCTGGGAGACGTGAAAGAATAACATCACAGTAGTTACTAGGGAATCACCGGCAACAGAAGAGAACTGAGAAGGACAAAACCATATGGTGGAGATCAAGTTACTTGGAAAAGAAAATCCAGTTTTGAAAAACAAAAAAATAATCACTGTTTCCATTTGCCACCAAAATCTCTTTCTAACTTTTAGGCTCCATTTTACATCTCTTTCTAATCAATATGAGCTTTGTTATTTGCAAAGAAGAGGCTTGCATGCCAACCAAGTCAGTACAAAAAGTTTGATAAGGGTGATATGCCAGTTTGAACACCGGACAATTACCCACCACAGAATGAGTCGTCCTAAGTTCCTGTATGATTCAGCCGGGGGACAAAAATCACAGCTTTTTTCCTTCATTCTCTTTGCACAAAGCTCAAATAAACAGTCACGAAAAACTTCATCCTTAGCAGTTCACAGCCTTTGGAGCTGCTTCCCAGTAATGTTAAGGCTCTCACAAGCTGTTAGTGCAGAACTGAACAGCCTACATGTAAACGAACCCTTGCCCCACCACAGACTGAGCAGAACTGTTTCACACTACAACCAGTAACCACAAAAATGAAAATACGAGTAGTTTACTTTTGATATATTCTGAGTAGGAAAGAGTAGTGAAACCAATACAACTCTGCAGCACAAAGTAAATTTTCTCACAAAGCTCTGCACAACATAGATTGGGCTGCTGAATGAGAAGTTGAAACTAAAAATCCCTTTTATGTTATTAGATAATTATTAGATTATTATGTAACTAGATCTGGTGTCAAGGCAATAGTGAAAGTGTGCACTCAGTGTATTTTTGGTTGTAAACAGCCATGCAAAAAATAGCAAGTGGTATTTCATCTCATGCCTCTACTTTTGAATGGCTCTCCTTGCAATGCAAGCAAGTTACTCAGTGCTGCCAAGAATACTGGATTCCTACTAGCAACAGTCAGCAGTTTCTTTTTGATTGCGAAAGCCCTAAGAGGCTTTGGCTGGCTAGCAGCTGCGTGTCAGAGCCTGAGGTGGATGACGACAGCAGCAGCACCACCACCTGTGCGTGTAACACATGTACACATTCATACTCCACAGGAGGGAGAGGTGTCTCCCCCTTTTCCTTTGCACTGCAATGCAGCCTGGCTGGCCTCGGCTCTGCTGTGCTTCCAATAAGAAATTACTGTGGAGCCAAGTTTACTGTGGTAAAGAATTAAAGCATGATTTTTGTTGACAAAAATTACACTAACAAAGCAGCCAAGCAGAACTTCTCAAAGCATTATATGGCAACCAGAAATTTGGGGTTTAATTACATTACACTACCATGTTCACCAAGTATTTGCATCCTCTTTGGCCAGAAAAGACAGCCATAGTTACCAAGGAAATGCTTTGTAATGCCCCATACATACTGATGGAAACCGCTCTAAGAAATCATAGAATCATAGAATATCCTGAGTTGGAAGGGACCCATAAGGATCATTGAATCCAACTCTTGGCACCACACAGGTCTACCCAAAATTTTAGACCATGTGACTAAGTCCAAATGCTTCTTAAACTCCAACAGGCTTGGCACAGTGACTACTTCCCTGGGGAGCCTGTTTCAGTGTGTGACCACCCTCTTGGTGAAGAACCTCTTCCTGATGTCTAGCCTAAACCTCCTGTCACACCATTCCTGTCGGTCCTATCACTGGTGATTAAGGAGAATTGGTTGGCACCTGCCCCTCCACTCCCCCTCATGAGGAAGCTGTAGACCGTGATGAGGTCCCCCCTCAGCCTCCTCTTCTCCAGGCTGAACAGGCCCAGTGCCCTCAGCCACTCCTCATACGTCTCCCCCTCTAGGCCCTTCACCATCTTCATTGCCCTCCTCTGGACACTCTCCAACAGTTTCACATCCTTTTTGTTCGGTGGTGCCCAGAACTGCACACAGTACTCGAGGTGAGGCTGCACCAGCACAGAGTAGAGCGGGACAATCACCTCTCTCGACTGACTAGCAGTGCTGTGCTTGATGCACCCCAGGATACGGTTGGCCCTCCTGGCTGCCAGGGCACACTGCTGGCTCATATTCATCCTGCTGTCAGCCACAACCCCAGATCTCTCTCTGCAGGGCTGCTCTCTAGCGTCTCATCGCCCAGTCTGTACGTATAGCCAGGGTTACCCCATCCCAGGTGCAGGACCTGGCACTTGCTCTTGTTAAACTTCATGTGGTTGGTGATTGCCCAGCTCTCCAATCTGTACAGGTCTCTCTGCAAGGGCTTTCCACCCTCATCCAAGTCCACAACTCCTCCAAGTTTGGTGTCATCGGCATTTGCTCAAAACACCTTCCTCTTATAAAATATTGAAGAGGACTGACCCTAAAATGGAGCCTTGAGGGACCCCACTAGTGACCATCTGCCAGCCAGATGTGGGCCCATTTACCTTTTGAGCCCTGCCTGTCAGCCAATTGCTCACCCATCATATGATGTTTTTGTCCAGATATATGCTGGACATTTTGTCCAGTAGGATCCTATGGGAAACCATGTCAAAAGCCTTGCTGAAGTCTAAAAAGATCACATCCCTTGATCGACTAGATGGATGATCTTATCATAAAAGGAAATCAAATCTGTCAAACAGGACCTACCCCTCATGAACCCATGTTGCCTGGGACTGATGACTGCATTGTCGCCCAGGTGCACTTCAGTAACTCCCAGGACGATCTTCTCCATAATTTTACCAGGCACTGACGTGAGATTGACAGGCCATTAGTTGCCAGGGTCCTCTTTCCTGGCCTTCTTGAAAATAGGTACATTTGCCAACTTCCACTCAACTGGGACCTCTCCAGATTCCCAAGACCATTGAAAAATAATTGAGTGATGATGTCAGCCAGCTCTCTAAGCACTCTGGGATGAATTCCATCTGCACCTGTGGACTTGTATGGATCCAGGTGGAGCAGCAAATCCTGCACAAGTTCAGGGTGGGTTGGGAGTTTGTCATTCCCACCATCACAGTCCTCCATCTCAGGGCACTGGGGGTCCCGAAGCCCATCATCGGTGTTAAAGACAGAGGCAAAGAAGGCATTAAACGTCTCTGCTTTGCCCGTGTCCTTGTCTGTGAGGTAACCATCCCCAACAAGTAGCGGACCTATGTTTTTTTTGGTCCTCCTTTTTCGGTTCACATATCTGAAAAAACCCTTTTTATTGTCTCCCACAGACATGGCCAGCTTCAACTCTACTTGGGCTTTGGCCACACAAATTTTCTCCTTGCAAGTGTGAACAGTGTCCCTGTATTCCTTCCACGTTGCCTGACCCTGCTTCCAGCAGCCATACACTTTCTTTTTATGCCTAAGCTCCAGTAGAAGATCCCTGGTCAGCCAAGCTGCTTGCTTGACTTGTGATATTTCGGAATTGCCTGATCCTGTACTTTTAGGAGGCAGGACTTAAAGACTGACCAGCCCTGATGCACCTTGCTAACTAGTTCCCTGAGCACCTTGCAGTCTGCTCTCCCCGTACGCAGGGATGAAGTTTGGGTGGCAGTTTTCCTCCTGTCACCAAAAATTTTAAACTCAGCCACTCCATGGTCACTATGACCAAGACAGCCACCAATTGCCGCATCTCCCACAAGACCCTCTCTGTTCTCCAGCAACAGCTCTAGGAGGGCACCTTTCCTACTTGCCTCCCTTAGCACCTGCACCAAGAAGGTATCAGAGAGGTGCTTTAGGAACCTCCTGGACACGCTTGGGCTGACCATGTGGTAATCCCAGTTGATGTCTGGCAACCTGAAGTCCCCCGTAAGGACAAGGGCAGTTGATCTCGAGGTATTTCGTAGTTCCTCGAAGACTAATTCATCAGTGTCGTCATGCTGGCCAGGTGGTCTGTAACAGACTGCCACGACGACATCCCCTTTATTTGTTTGTCCCTTAATCCTTACCCGGAGGCTCTCAACTTTGCCATCACCAACAGCAAGCTGCACACAGTCCAGCCCCTCCTTTACGTACAACGCCGCCCCACCGCCTCGCCTGCCCTGCCTGTCCCTCCTGAGGAGCCTGTAACCGTCCCTTGCAACACACCAGTCACAGGACTCATCCCATCACGTTCCGCGTATGCCAGTGATGTCGTAGCTGTGGGACTGGGCCAAGACTTCTTGCTCAACCACTTTATTCCTCATCCTGCATGCGTTTGCACAGGAGCACTTCAAATGTGCTTCACTGGACCCAGCACCTCACGGAGCAGACCGAAGGACCTCCCTAGCCCACAGTACCGCTGATTCTAGCATGTATCCCTTAGCTCAACACAAGCAGGCCTGGTTTCATGCCTTTCCCCCTTTGACTCTAGTTTAAAGCCCTATCTATCAGCCCTGCTAACTGCTGGGCAAAAATCATTTTCCCCCTCTGAGAGAGGTGCATCCCATCTGGTGCCAGCAGTCCCGGTATCGCATAGACCCTCCCATGATCAACAAACCCAAAGTTTTGCTGATGGCACCAGTCTCCAAGTCACATTTTGATGCGCCAAGTGTGCCTCTCAACACTGGTCCCCCCTATCGGAAGGACAGAGGCAAACACAACCTGTACCCCTGAACCTTTAAGTAGTTGCCCTAAAGCCCTGAAGTCTGTTTTGATCACTCTTGGACTTCTCCTTGCTACCTCATCATTACCAGCCTGAAAAACCAGTAACGGCTAGTAGTCAGTGGGCTGTACCAGGCGAGTGACTTTCTTAGCAATGTCTCTCACCCGAGCCCCAGGGAGGCAACAGACTTCCGCATGGGTTGGGTCTGGTGGGCGTATTGGGCCCTCTGACCCTTTCAGAAGGGAGTCTCTCATGATGATAACCCTTCTTTCTTTATTGACAGATGTAGAAATGCAGGAGGTAGGTTGCCTTGCCTTAGGCACCCTCTCCAACTGGGACAGGCTTTCATCTACAATGTTGTTTTGACTGTCAAGTTCTAGAGCCTCATACCTGTTATATAAGGGTAGAGGGGCAGGTGAGGTGGGCAGGGAGAGGGCTCACCTACCATGCTGAACAGAAACCTGCTTCCATTCCCCTTCTTGGCCTAGGTCCCCTTCTACTGCCTGGTGGGATGAGGAAACTTTTCTCTGTGTAGCAGGAGACATTTCTGCTGTGGCAGGTTTGAGGGTTTGTCTTAGAGAAGGTAAAGTATGCTTCTACCAGCCAGTTGCCCTCTCTGACTCCCTGATGCTCCTCAGCATCACCTCCTCGCAAAGCTCTGCCACCAGGCTGAGCAATTCTTCAGCCTGGGCACACCTCCCACAGGCATACCCAGCGCTGCTGCTGTCAGACACTGACAGAAGACTCGGGCACAGCCTGCAGCCCAAGAGCGGGACGGCCGCGTGTTTCCCCGACACCTCCGTCTGGGTCGCCACGTCGCTAGCTGTGGCTGGAGAGGCCGCGAGAGCTGCGGAGGCCATGGCTTTCTGCGGGGTGGATACCATGGCTG
This sequence comes from Aythya ferina, assembly GCF_964211825.1. Classification (NCBI taxonomy): domain Eukaryota; kingdom Metazoa; phylum Chordata; class Aves; order Anseriformes; family Anatidae; genus Aythya; species Aythya ferina. The sequence goes on along the minus strand of NC_140299.1, from coordinate 51,436,637 downwards.
GGCTCTTTGTGAGCAGGTTACAAGCCCCATTGGGAAAAACCGCTACAAAAGAGCGGTGAGGGGCCCTCCCTGCTCGTCCTGCCCAGAATGTGCCTGCCTCGGAGCCAATTGCCTCGGAGAGATCAGGGCCATTACCTCTGTTCCCCTGTGTAGCTGCCTCAACTTTAAGCGTTCCTTGTGGCTGGGTTCTCTTCACTGCCTGAGGAATATTAGGGAAACAGAGGTTAACAACCCGTGGCACGGGAGCAGTAACCATTAAAAGCGGCGCTGTCAGAGTTCAGGCGCTGCACCGTCCCTTTCTTGCCACCACTGTGAGGGATCCGCTCACCTGGGCTGGGGGTCTGCGCGCGCGGGGATGACGTTAACGTGGGGGGCTAACGCTGACGAGACGATGGAAACTTCTGGAAAGCCTCACTAACACCTCACAAACAGCGGCAGTAACACCTGCGGTGAGAAGACCCAGCCTGCTCTTCTGAGGAGGGCGCACCCCAGGGCTCGTCAACGAACGTAGGCGCTGCAGTTTAAGCAGGCGGAGAAGGCGCCAGCCTCCAGCGCCCCGTCACGCACACGACGCCGCCCGGCTCCTCACACCAACGGCCGCCGCCACCCGCCGCGCATGCGCCACGCGCGGCGGGCAAACTCCGGCGCCACCCAGCCGGGCCAACTGCGCATGCGCACCGCCCTCCCCGCTCACTCCCCCCTGATCTTCCCAGCAACACACTGCGCAGGCGCACTCCGCCCCGCTCCCTCCCTCCCTCCCTCCCGCCTCGGCCGCGGCGCCCCCCGCCCCCCGGTTACCGTTACCCCCCCCCCGCCCCCAACGGCGTTCAACCGCCGCTCGGAGCCGTTAGCGCCGCCTCACGCCGCTCCTCCGCCAGGGGAGGAGGGGGCCCCGGGGAAAGGCTCGGCTCGGCTCGGCTGGGCTGCCGGGCGGCCCGCCGCCGCCATGCAGATCACGCTGAAGACCCTGCAGCAGCAGACCTTCCGCATCGACATCGACCCCGAGGAGACGGTGAGGCGGCGGGGGGCGGCGTGTGAGGGTGGGGGGGGGGTCGCGGCTCGCTCCCCTCACGGCGAGGCTTTGTGGCGGTGAGGGGCCGCACCGGGCACGGCGAGGAGCGGCGGGGAGCGGGCCCGAGCGCCCGCCGGCGGCCGGGGGGTTGTGGTGGTGGGGGTGAAGCCGCCGGGGGGGGGGATGATGGGGATTGGGGACTGGGGGGGGGTGTGCGGTGTGTGTGTGTGTATTTGGGGGGGTTTGTTATAAGCTGGCCTCTCGAGTTGGCAGGTGGCACGGGCTGCACGGCTCCTCCCTGCCTGCCAGGCTGGGGGAGGGGGCGAGCAGGCGGTGTGGCCGCAGCTGAGGCTTTGCTGGGGAGTCTGCAGGGAAATGCAGGGCCCTGAGAGGGTGAGGAGGGCCCTGGGAGCGCCTTGTCACTTGTCTGGGTGGCTAGTGCCTCACATAGCCAAGTACGGACATCCTCGTGGCCTCCTCTCCAGTGGCGTGGTGAGTTCAGCTTCTGGAGGTGTCTGCAGCAGCCTTGCACGTGGCAGCGAAGCTGTGGAAAGCTCTGGTACAGTGCGCCTGGCTGTGTGAAGCTTAGCCTCTTCCACCTCTGTTTAAAGCAATCAAGGAGGGCAGCTAAAACTGGAGGAAGAGCTCGTTTGGTCGAACAGCATGACAGAGGGAGATGGCAAAGCGTCTCACTGGAGCATGTGTTTAGAAACCTCCAAGGATTTAAAACATCATTTTTTGCTTAAAACCAAGAAAAGTTCTCTTTTAAACCTCTGTCCTCTGTTTTGAGTAAGGTCCTGGAAAATAAAGCAGGGGGAGGACCACAAGAATGTTGCCAGTCAAACACGCTTGCCAGCCTGTGAGACAGCAAAATGCATTAGCTGAAAGTTGGATTGTGGGAAACTGTCGTGCACTCTGGTTGTAGCTGTAGTTGCTACAGTAGTTCAGTATCTGACACAAGAATGCCTCTCGTGAGCATAATAGTTTAGGTCTTGGCTAGGAGTAGAAGAAATGTGGTTAAGATTTGAGGAGAACTTTGTGTTAAAAGTGTATAGTGTGAAGCCTTGACTCTATTAACTCTAGAGGTGTGGGGCTGAAAATGTATTTAAACTTTTTTGGACAAATATTTTGAAAATTAAATTACTATAGAAAGTGTTGTAAATATTAGATCTTAAAGGGAAGAACAATCTTGAACCCTCAGTTATTTGAAAGTTTTCCTCACTTATACTTCATTAACCAAATGTTTGGAAGTTCTCGATCAGGTTTTTAAAAAAAGCTAATTTTTGATAATTGCACCGGTTTCTTAGATTAGTTTTCTATCATCGTGAAGCAAATGTGTGTGTTGTGGGAAGTTCGGAAGACATTGCTTTTAGTGTTCAAACTACACGTACATGTTTCACTGCTAGAGGTAGCCTTGTTTACTTGGAGCTTTGCCCTATACTGTGACAAGGCCAAAAATGATCTAGTTGTAATAGGCCCAGGAAACTTGTTGCTCTAAAATTGGCTTCTGTTTCTCGCACTTTCTCCCTTTAGTCTCAGTCAAAAATGAATCTAAAGAGACATGATGTTACAGTACAAGGTAGTATTATAACAAGAATTTATGCTTGTAACTGAAAGCTCTCATTAATAATAAAGAAAATATTTAAATATACCTTCTGGAGGGAATATGAATAAACACACTTTGTAATTACTAATTGGAATTGTTACAGCTTCTACAGAAGCAGATGATTATTCTCTGCTTTATCAGACTGTTTTTTAGAGTTCAAAGCATATTCTTAATATTGTGACTTTGTTTTCTGTTTGTGTTTGAAAGTGTTAGCCCACCAACTATTTTTAATGAACAAAAAAACAGACTCAAAGAGTGAATTATTCTTGCTGGTGGAAGTGCTAGTGCTAGGCAAAAGACTCTGTTGTGTGTAAAAATAAATGTTGTACTCATCATGCTCTGTACAGAAGATGGATTTACCAGCTGTAATCGTTCTAGTGTTCTGCACCAAACAGTTCAGTACTCGAGCATTCAGACTTACCCAGGGTAAATGAAAGGGTGCATTTATCTACACAAGCTCATTCTCACGTCTGTTAATTGTTTGTGAGAGAGTAAGCATATTAAGCTACGTGTTAGAAGCAAATAGTGATGAAGACCTGTATAGCTGCGTCTCTTGTCTGAGGTCATGCCACTGACGCCGTAGGCTTCTAAATCTAGTGCTTGGTTTGTAGGGATCGCTACATAGGTATGAAATAGGCCGAAAGAAAACTCTACATTTTTAATTTATGCTATAAAGTGAAACAACAATTTTGAGTAAGACTGTCCTATTTCTTTTTCAGTTTCCCTGTGCTGTTAACACTAACATCCTCATTGTCAAATGCAGAGGAGTTGAAGGAACATTCAGGATGTCAGGAGTCCTTTAACATCCTCCGCTTCATGTAATACGGTCTTTCACATTGCACTGTTCTGTCGCAGTGAAATGCCTGCCTGTTTAACACAGTGTCAACAGTATGCTCAGTTATGGAAGTTTGACCTTCTGTGTGTTCTGATATATCCTTAATATACTTATACTTTATTGTCAAACATGCGTGTGGACTTCTGGATGCACACATAATACCTCCTCCCCGTGCTGGAAGGTCCTGTTATTTAAGTTTAGAAATGTAGGGTAGGTACTACTGTAAGCCATGTTAACTGTCTGGGGAGTGTGCTCCAGCAAAAATGAATTACAAATGAATCAGGATCCAAGTAACATGTAGAGAAAATGTGAGGCGTAACATACGTTTCCATTCTATGGATTAAATAGGCACTCTTCGGGGGAAAAACAGATACAGCTTTTACGGAGATTTTTCAAAACAAAATCTTTTAGCAAAGATTTTTCTCGCTTGTGGGGGGCTCAGAAAACATTCTGGTTATGTAACAACAACAAGGTAGTACATAAAAAGGAGGTGCTTTTAAGTACATTTGTGGAGGACATGTATGGTAAAGGACAAGCCACTTTAATTCTCTTCAGAGAGTACACAATAAATTTCTGAACTGCTGCATAAACTGTAATCTGAATAGTTAAAGCATTATTCCTGAACTCATACAAAAGTGAATACTCTTCCTGAACCTGCACAAAAAAAAAGTTTGATTAGTTTCATCTGATTGTATCTATTCAGTATATTGAGAGCTATACTAAAGCATCTTTAAAAAAAAATATATATATATATATATATATATATATATATGTATATATATATCTCAAAACCCTGTGTGATTTTGAAACATACTTTGCATTCATTTTTATTCTCTCTGGGACAAGGAAAGATACTTGGAAACAAAGACAGTGTTGTTGTAAAATGTGTGGGCAAGACATACAAAGAGTGACTGAAGTCCCTCAGTTTGTCCAGCCCCGGGCAGAGCAGGCTGAGGGGAGGCCTCATGGCGGCCTGCAGCTCCCTTATGAGGGGAGCGGAGGGGCAGGCGCTGAGCTCTGCTCTCTGGGGACAGCGACAGGACCCGAGGGAACGGCATGGAGCTGGGACAGGGGAGGGTCAGGCTGGGGGTTAGGGAAAGGTTCTGCACCCAGAGGGTGGTCGGGCACTGGGACAGGCTGCCCAGGGCAGTGGGCACAGCACTGAGCCTGCTGGAGGTCAAGCAGCATTTGGACAGTGCTCTCAGACATACGGGCTGAGTTTTGGGTGGTCCTGTGTGGCACCAGGAGTTGATGATCCTAGTAGGTCTCTTCCAATTCGGGATATTCTCCAGTTCTGGGTATTGATTATGTTTCTTGGAGCTCTCCTGGGTAACCTGCGGGCTTCTGTTAGAAATACGCCTGTTGATGTAGCAGCCTTGAATGAAGAATAAAGGTTAACAGTGATGAGAGTATGAGTCAGTTAATTTTAAGTAGTATTACTTTTTCTCATAAAATTATTTTTCTGTCATACAGAAATAATAGATTTAGTTTTGTTGAATATGCAGTTTCCTGTATTTATTAGCTTTAGAAAGAGCTCTGCAATAGCAAGAGTATTTCAGGAAGAAATGGTAAAATCAGACTGTATGAGGCCTGTAAACCTTGAAGAAATGTGAATTTATTCTGACAACCCCTTTCTACATGTGTTTCAGTGTTGGTTAATCCTGTAGACATCTCTGATGAGAGGATTGTTGTATTTCCCTGACAATTTATAATCTTAGTGGTTGGTTAGAGGAAAAATGCTTTCATGATCTTTTTCAAAATCCAGAAATATCCATCCAGAATAGAGATGTCTTTATACCTCCCCAAGTCCTGATATTTTTTCTTTAATTCCTCTTCGATTTTACAGCAGGTATCCTTCTCTTCTTGTTGTGTTTCTCTTGTCTACTTGTATTTTATATGCAGTTGCAGAAGGTGTGAATTTGAAGGGCTTGTACTTGCTGCTTGAGGTTTGATAGATGACTCTGCAAAAATTGTAGCTTCAGAAATTACCAGAATAAGTGTTAGGGATAATCTGCAATTTTTTTCATTATTTCGATACTTTCTTTACAGACTATAGCATTTCAAAGTTATGTTCTCATAATACATGTTTGTGTTCTTTTTTTTTTTTTTTTTTTTTCCTTCAATTGCTTGTCCTCTGTGGCTAATCTCTTTCATTCCATGTTTAGTTTTATTTTTGGAATATTCTTCTCCAGTTTAACTGCCAGCAAGAAAAAAAGACTTTGGTACTGTAATAACAATTTTGTTAATAGTATGTGCTATGTCTCTTAACAGTCCCAACTTTCTTCAAGTGCTATTTCCAAGATGGCCAGTGAGCGAACTGACAAGTTAAATATATAGGTTGTATAGATATTTCTGTATCTAAGTGCAAAACAGGCTTTAAATATGATTGGTAAGCCAAGGTGTCTGTACTTGATATGGATAACAACAGGCTACGAAGTGTTTCGTTTGTAATCTATGGTCGGTGGAGGGGTGGACATGTATAGGCTCATTAAAGAATAGTATGAGCAAACAATCATGCTACATTCTACAATCTTACTCCTGCCCTCGTGCATACATACTAGCAGGTCTTTTGGAAGTATTTTCATTGTGTTTCTGAAGCATAGCAAAATGCTTTCCTGAAGGGAAATGTATATATCTATTTAAACACAGGACTAAAGGATGTGGCTGCCAATGTCTTCTCCTGCCAAGGGTGACAGGATACTTGGATTAGGCAGACTTATTGAACAAATCTGTTTTTATCTTACAGGACATGGTGAGGTGCAGCATGTCTCATCCGGGCACTGTCAGAACCAGACAGAGGCCTCGCAGGCTCTCCTTTTTGCATGCTGCTCGGCAGGAAGCATCAAGTGAACGCAGAAAGCAGAGGGAAGGGCTGGTGGCTGCTATAGGTGTACTGAGTAAAAGTGTAGTATAAATGCTAACATCTCTCCCTGTCTCTTGTCATTCCCTGTACCAGGGGTAGAGTAGACTCAGGAATGGAAGTGAAGTGAGGCCAAAATACTTCTCTTCCATCCCCCCAGCTTGAATGCCTGGGCTTCATATTTCTAACCGTTTTTTTGGTGTCCAAAATGAAGGCCATTAGAGTGTACCTAAATAAAGCTTGTTTTACTCTTCTAATTGGTTTGTCAGTATGCAGAATTAAGAGTTTTGTTTTTTAAAAAATTCTTGTTACTTAAAATGTGTTACCAGTTTTCCTCATATTAGAAACTGTTCACATAGAGTAAAAGCAATAGAACCAGTCTGAGGGGAATAGACTTGTTCATGCTAATCAGCATAACCATGGAAGTGTCACCGCTTACGGAATGTAAGTTTTCTCCTTAAGGCAAGCCCCTGTGAGTTCATAGGGAGCACTGAGAGCTGTCAAAAGCCACATCTTTCTACTGTTTTTGCAATATATTGACAGCTGAGCATTTTTTCTGTTGCTTAAAGCTCAGCTTTATGTTGAAATCTATTCATGTATCACTACAAAACTTCATGTGTACAGCCATTTCAGTCATCATTTAGCATCAGAATGTTGACCCTAATGTCTTCTTTTTTTAAACAGTGTTCAAGTCAATTTGGAAATGAAGGATGGAAGTGCCTAGAGGCCAACTGTGAGATTAGAAATTCATTTTGTTGATCTCCAGGCAGTGCGTAATAGCAACTACTCTACTGATAAACTTCACTTAGCTGTAAATGAACTCAGTTCTGGAGAGGAAATTAGAAAGGCAGAGATAATTGCTTAGGAAGTAAATGACAAAGTTAAATTTTGGATTTTTACTTTGCCATTTCCAGGCTATTCATCTACTAGGCTGTGCTTTCTTTGTATACAGACTTTAACATCACACATGCGAATGGCAAATACGGTAGTTTTTGAATGCTTTATATTGCCTGTGAGGCTGTTTTAAAATATTGTCATAATTCTTTAAGTGCCTTTTTTCTTGAGTACATACTATTTTTTTCAGCTGCTTAAGAAAAGATGAACAGATTCACAGGACTCTTCCTCTCTTATGGTCCTTCTCAATTACTGCATCTGTTATACCTCTGGAACCCAATGCAGGGCAGTAACCTGTTCTTGCAACTCTCAGGGTGGTTTCCTGACTATTGAATGTCCCATTAAGGAAACACATACGAGAGATTTCTGTAAGTGTAGGTTTGCAACAACAAAATCTGCTTTTATTATTCATAGGAAAAGTTAGGACCAAATGTGGTCTTATCAATGAATCTACTATAAAACCTTTAGTTACTAGATATGAAGCATCTTATGCCCTGGACATTTCAGTAACAGGCAAAATGTTTGCCATTAATGTGTGATCATGGAGTTTAAGGATTTTAAAATTTGTGACACAGATCAGTTTGTTGCTTCTGGATTACTGTTGGATACAACGTTATCCTCAACTGACTGAGCAGTGTCCGTATATACTATCTGTACCATACAGCATGTGGTATATGTGTTTTCCGCAGCAGTGGGAGGGAAAACTTGGGAATGTTAGCCCTAGCTCTAAACAGAAGTGTTCAGAGTAGCCTCCACATGTCTTAGCTCAGGAGATGGGGAGAAGAGCAAAGGCCTTTGGACTGAAAGCTTTTGACCATGTCTAAAAGATGACTGTTTCTCCAGTCTGGGATAAATTTGTTGGTCTGTTGCAGAACAGGTGAAGGTTGGTAGAGGAATTGCAAAGAGATTCAAGACCCCTCTCTGAGTTCCTTCTCGAAACAGTTGAATTGTAGGCAGGTGGGTAGTGCAAGTCTCTAGGAGTTAGTCTTGGGATCCATCTATTTATAGTATTTTTATTAATTTGATAAGAATAACGCACTTGAGTACAAAAGCAATAGAAACATGGTGGAATTAAAGGACTCAAAGCTTGTGCTTGGCTATCTGATTGGAGGGCCTGTTGTTTGGAAATGTCTGTCCAAAAGATGAAGCCCTCAAGCTTATAAATCCTGGAATTTCCATCAAGAGTAGTAGTGCCACTGTTCCACTTGCTTGCTGGCCACCAATTTCCAGGAGGAATGAATTTCCACTGGTACAGCAAAGAGGTGCTGTGATGGTGTGGAAGACTGAGACTATTAAGTGAAAGTAAGCTAAAGGGCCCGGGCTAGCTTAGGTTATGAGCTGGGAGGAGGGCTTGGTAGTGCTAAGCACAGTGGTACACTCCTAGCGAGGTGGAAGGGTTATTCATGCTTAAATTGTAACACTGGCATAGAAACTGAAGAGTATTAATAGTCAGTGGATTAATTTGGGCTGGAAATGAGCAAAAAGGCTTTGAAGAAACTTCGTAGCAACCCTGTAGTGGAAGAGGTAGCAAAAAAACCTTGTTTGTAGATCCACTAATCTGTGAATTGGATTCCTGATGAAGATTGTGGTGTGTCTTGATGTGGGAAGGTGTCCATTTTGGTTCTAATATCCAATTTCTCTATTGATCTCAAGAAATTTAGAGGTTTTATTTTGCCTTTGTAGTTAAAAATGACAAGTATACTGGTGACTTTTTTATTGGAAATTAAGAAATGTGATTTTATCTCACCTAATTTTTCCTTGTCCATTTTGGCATAGTGTATAAGGTAAGAAGTTGAAATTGGTGTGTGAGAGAGAAGGGAGTGAGTTTGTTCAGTATACTTGAGTTATGTGAAATACTTGCCTAGAAGGAACCCAGCGCTTAGGTGGCTAAAATAAATGTAGGGAACAGCTGGACATCTGTTGTGGTTTAACCCAGCCGGCAGCTAAACACCAGACAGCCGTTCGCTCACCCTCTGGGACGGGGGAGAGAAACAGGAAAGTGAGTTGAGATAAAGACAGTTTATTAAGACAGGAAAATAATAATAACAATAATGATGATAATAGTACTACTAACAATAATATGTACGAAACAAGTGATGCACAGTGCAATTGCTCACCACTCGCTGACCGATGCCCAGCCGAACCCTGAGCAGCCTGCTGCCCCCACCCTGGCTAGCCACCCCTATATATTGTTCAGCATGACCCCATACGGTACGGAATACCCCTTTGGCCAGTTTGGGTCAGCTGTCCTGGGTCTGTCCTCTCCCAGCTCCTGCTGCACCCCCAGCCTGCCCGCTGGCAGGACAGAGTGAGAAGCTGAAACGTCCTTGGCTTGGTGTAAGCACTGCTCTGCAACAATTAAAACATCAGCATGTTATCAGCACTCTTCTCATCCTAAGCCAAAACATGGCACCCTATCACCTACTAGGAGGAAAATTAACTCTGTCCTAAGTAAAACCAGGACAGCATCTTAGCACTATCAATTTCACATAACCTATTTTTTAGGATGCCCATCTGGGATGCACTCTGGGACTGGTATTTCTTTGGAATACCTGTTTTGCAGTTAGGAGTTCATCAGCTGTGACTCTTAATTAAACAGATTCATGGCAGCTATTCTTATGGGCATATTGTTCAGTATTCTCTGATTAGTAGGGATAGTCACACATCTGAAATTCATAGGGGGCATAAAAAATCAGTTAATTTGTAAATTCGCTATCGTAGTGTAAGTGTTCTGTTTCCACATCTTTAGGGTACTGTTTCCAGTGCATCAGACATCAAGAGCAACAAGAAAGGCTTCTGCAAGTGCCTCAATGACAAAAGGAACACTAGGGAACATATGGGCCCTCTCCTGAAGGAAACAGGAGACCTGGTTACCTGGGGCAGTGCAAAGGCCAAGGTACTCCATGCCGCTTGCAGTGCAGATGGGCAATGTTATCACAGTACTCAAGGCCAGGGAATACTTGGGCAGACTGACCATTCCTGAGACCATGGGCCCCAGTGGGTTGCACCCGTGAGTGCTGAAGGAGCTGGCAGATGTGATTGTGAGTCTGCTTTCTATAAATGCTTGGTCACAGTAACTGGGAGAAGTGTCTGAAGACTGGAGGAAAGCAAATGTCTTGCCCTGTCTTCAGGAAGTGTGAGAGAGAGGACCCAGGGAACTACCAGTTCAGCCGTACCTTGATCCCTGGCAAGGTGATGGAACAGCTTATTCTGGAAACAATTTCAGACATATGAAGGAGCAGAAAATCAAGATCAGTCAGCATGGTTTCAAAAAGGGGAATTCATGGCCAACTGTCGTGGTTTTGTTTGGGACAGAGTTAATTTTCTTAATAGAGGCTCCAATGATGCTGTGTTTTGGTTTGTGAATGAAAACAGTAGTGATAACACACTGCTGGCTTTAGTTGCAGAGCAGTGCTTACACAGAGCCAAGGACTTTTCTGCTTCTAATGGTTTCCTGCCAGTGAGAAGGCTGGGGGTGCACAAGAAGAAATTGGTAGGTGACACAGCCAGTACAGCTGACCCAAATTGGCAAAGGGATGTCCCATGCATGTGGTGCCGTGCTCAGCAGTAAAAGCTGGGGTAAAGGAGGAAGGAGGGTTGTTTACAGTGATGGTGTTTGTCTTCCCAAGAAACTGCTACGCTTGGTGAGCCCTGCTTTGATTGAAGTGGCCAAACACCTGCCTGCCGATGGGATGCAGCAAGTGAATTATTTGTTTTGCTTTGCTTGCACACATGGCTTTTGCTTTACCTAGTTAATTGTCTTTTTCTCAAGCCATGAGTTATTGTGTTTTCACCTTTCTGATTCTCTCCCTCATCCAACTGAGCAGCTGTGTGTTGCTGAGCTGCCTGCTGAGATTAAACCAGAACATGGACTAACCTGACCAGCTTCTGTAATGAAATCACCAGTTTGGTACATGGGGGGAAGCAATGGATGTTGCCTACCTTATCTTCAGTAAGGCCTTTTACCCCGTCCCTTGTAGAGAAACTATTGGAGGTATGGTCTGGGTGGGCAGATTGAGGTGGATCAAAAACTGGCTGAAGGGCCAGTACCAGCAGGTTGTAGTCAGTGGTGCAAAGCATAGACGTAGGCCAGTAACAGGTAGAGTACCCTAAGGGTCAGTACTGGGTCAGTCTTGTTTGGCATCTTCATTAACAACCTAGATGATGGGGTGGAGTGCACTGTCAGTAAATTCATGGATGACACAAGGACATGAAACTTGGGGAAGTGGCTGACTCACTAGAGGGCCTCACAACCATCCAGAGGGACCTTAACAGGCTGGAGAAATGGCCTGGCTGGCTGATCTCATGCAGTTCAACATGGAGAATTGCAGTCCTGCCCCTGGGTAGAACAGCCCCAGGCACCAGGACATGCTGGGGGTCACCCAGCTGGAAAGCAGCTCTGCATAAACGGACCCGGGGGAACTGCTGGGCACCAAGTTGAGCATGAGTCAGCAATGTACCCTTGCCACTAAGAAAGCTATCATTATTCTTGGCTGCATTAGGCAAAGTACAGACATTAGAACAAGAGAGGAGATCTTTCCCTCAGCAGTGGTGAGGCCACACCTGTAGTACTGTGTCCAGTTGTGGGCCCCCCAGTACAAGAGAGACCTGGACACAATAGAGAGTCCAGTGCAGGGCTACTAATATGATCAAGGGACTGGAATATAGGATCGTGGACTCATAGAATGGTTGGGACTGGAAGGGACCCTAGAGATTATCTAATTCCAACCCTCTGCCATGAGCAGGGACACCTTCCACTAGGCCATGTTTCTCAAAGCCCTGTGCAGCATGGCCTTAAATGCTTCATGTTGAGCTAACACCCCCAGATTCTTCTCCTCAGAGCTGCTTGCAATCCATTCTCCACCCAGCCAGTTCCAGTTTCCCTGGAACCTTCTCTTCTCCTGGCTGAACAACCCTGGCTCCCTCAGCCTGTCTTTGTAGAAGAAGTGCTCCAGCCCCTTGATCATCTTTGTGGTCCTTCTTGTGCTGGGATCCCCAGAGCACCTCTCCTGGGACTATACAGCAGTCACACTGCTGCAGAATAAATAAAATTCTTATTCTGTGAAACCATCTTTAAGAATAAGCGTCAATTCAAAGAATGTGTAAGGTTGGAACATGTCTCTGGAGGTCATGTGGTCCAACCACCCTGCTCAAGCAGGGACACCCAGAGCAGGTTGCCCTGGACCACGTCTAGGCAGCTTTTGAAGATCTCCAAGGAGGGAGACTCCACTACCCACACAGTAAAGAATTCCTTCCTGATGTTTGGAGGGAACCTCCTGTGTTTTGATTTGTGCCCACTGTGTCTTGTCTTGGCACTGAGCATCACTGAAAACAATTCGTGTTTGTTCCCAGAGGAGGGCCATGAAAACATTCACAGTACTGGAGCACCTCTTCTGTGAATAAAGGGTTGGGTTTCTTCATCATGGAGAAGAGAAAGCTCCAGGGAGACCTTATTGCAGCCTTTCAATACTTAAAGGAGGCTTCTAACAAAAACCGAGCAAGACTTGTTACCCAGGCATGTAGCAATAGGACAAAGGATAAGAGTTTTAAACTGAAAGGGGGGGGGGTAGATTTAGACTGGACATAAGGAAGAAACATTTCATTGTGAGGGTGGTGAGACTCTGGAACAGGACAGTGGGCAGTAGCCTGGAGAAGTTGTGGACACCTCGTCACTGGAAGTGTTCAGAGTCAGGTTGGATGGGCCTTTGGGCCTCCTGATCTAATGGAAGATATTCCTGCCTGTGGCAGGAGTTCTGACTAAGTGATCCTTAAAGGTCCCATCCAACACAAATCACTCTACGATTCAAGCTGGTAGTTAGGAGCTGGCTTAAGTTCATTTATTTTTTTCCATTAAAAAGGTATGATCGCTTAAGTCAATTCATCTGAGATACAATAGGGTTTCACATATATAAATTACTCTTCTCTGTAAACAGTTCCCATGTTTGGAAATGTAAGGACATGTTTGGAAATGTATCGTCTGGAAATTACTTGTATTTATGTTACATTTCCAATTTAATAGGAACAACCTGAACCACATTCCAGGATTTCTTAATTTATAGTGTGGAGCTCATGATGTGTCAAGTTAACTGTGAATCAAGATACCACATGATGTACCTTTGCATGGCAAAAGTTTTGCTTTAGACTAGAGTGCGTGTCCTGTTAAATGAGACGCTTAAGTTAATGTTCTTTGCCTTTGCAAATGGCAGTGTCTATGCATATAGTTAGCAAATTACTGTAAATTAGTTGAGCTATGTTAAGCTTAAATTTGTTTTAGGTCTGTGTAAGCTGTTTGTCAGCTGGAGAAATGTCAGAGGTCTGAAGTAATTTGTGTTTGAATTTAATATATTATGTGTTCCCAGAATGATTGACATATCTAGCAAGTACAGAAAATACAGGAGACCTGTATTGGAAATAGTAACAGCCTTCTCTCCTGATTTCTTTTTTTTTTTTTTTTTTTTTTTTAATTCCTGTAAGAAGCCACTCATAGCCACTGTATTGGCAGGTTCCAGCCAGAGTGCCTCTGTATGTGGGGAGCAAACATGTTTTTTTGTCCTACCCAGTGTGCTGCTGTGATTCTGTGAGAGCTGGCTGTGGAGGACTTCTAGGGATGCATGGGGGGAGGGCTAAGCTTGCACAGCTGGAGTTACCACACTCCAAGCTCATGCAGGTGGCATCACCGTACTCAGTGCTCTGCTCCTGCTGACCACTGACAGCCCTGCTCCTGTCACACAGCAAAGGGAAAGCAGTGGTAACTGCTTGCGTGTAACTCTGTAACGTTAGCTGCATTAACAGTCACTATTTCACAAAGGCAATAAATACCCAAACTCCTAAAGACAGTGCAATTATTGTGTGTTAGTGTGTTTAGCTTGTCCTGGCCATAGTCATGACATCAACAATAATAAAAACTTTCAGAAAGTCAGGAGACATCTGAAAACAGTAGCTTGATAGAGTGCAGAGGACTTGAAAAAAGCCATAGTTTTCTCTGTCAAAATAGGTAGTACTTGCTGATCACACTACAATATTTATTCTATATCTGTAGCAGACCTAGTGACTGAGTAAAGTGCTTTGAGGTATCACCTTTGAGTCATTAGTACAAGTACCTAAATACATTAATAGTTAAGCAGTATGTTAAGATGTGGGCATTTAAAACAACATGTTTTCAACATGGTTTTGGAGTTAATGTTCCCTGATGGGAGCAGGAAATTTAACTGGCATTGTCTGAAGAACCTAATACTTAAAAATTTTTAGAAAAGATGCTTGATAGCTTATCCATAGCCTAAGTAGGTTGTTGTGTTGTGAGTGACTGTCAGCTTTAAATAATAATTGGGGATGAATTCACAACTTATATTTTTAGTTTTCAAGGAAACGATCTTCTTAAGCTATTAAATAAATGTAAGTCCAGGAACAGAACTGACTTTTTTACAAGGAAGTGCACAGACTGACGATGCTATCAGCAAAACAGTAGTATTACCATAGTTAATGCTTTGACCTTCTCGAATACTAATGGATAGTAGTGAGCTGCTGTTTTGCTGTGGAAAAGCAAATGTCCAGCTTGCGTTCTGTATCCTTGTGTGGCTAGTGGTTCAGTCACCTGTATCACTTAGGTGCAGGCTTACAGAATGGGTTATATTCTGCGGGTCTCCTTTGATGGGTTAAGTATAGTAAAGCAAGCTCTTACTTGTTTCTGTTGAAAAGATGCAGCTTCTCATCAGTGTTCAAGTTTTGTCAATCCCTGCTGGACCAAACATCCAAAATGTGAAAGAATTAACCCATTAATAAACCTCAGAAGTAAAATATGAGAGGAAGAGGGAGGAGAGGAGGCCAATGAAGGAAAAGAAGAAATAAAACAGGTTATTTACAGCATTTACAAAGGAATAATAGGAAACCAGGAAGTATGGCTGGCATGTCGAGTGGATGACAGGTTTTAATTGTGCTGAAAAGCTGGCTTTTTTGAGTCTCAGTAAATACTTATAATTTAACATCTGAAAATGTTGTTTCAGTATATTTACTATGTAAGCAACCCTAGTAGTGAGCTACTGCTTTAAAAAAAATGAAATTAAGAGCAATGATACTACTGCAGCTACCTGTGGTACAAATAATTTCCAGTCCAGCTCAGCTCTCAGGACAAATGCATTTTCTCATGCTTAGCTGGTTGAATTGCTAGATACATGCTTATTAACAGCAAAGCATTGAATGAATAAAGCTTATGAATATGCAGGAAAAAGAAAGCTCTAGAAGGTGGAGTTAGTTTGGATCAGTAAGTTCATAACAGATTGGCAGCATCTGTCTGTCAGGAAGCAAGAATTAATGTTTTGATATAGGTATACGATTTCAAATGTGTTGCTACAGACACTGTTCTACAAGAACAACCTTTGTCTCTTCATGATGTTGTTACGCAGTCTTTGTGGAGAACACATGCCCCCTGGTTCATGGCAGCTAAAGCTGTGTCATTTGAGCTGTTTGCAGTGCTCTGAAGGCGTAGGCTGTAAGTCAGTGGCCTGCGTAAACAAGTAAATAGGGCAAAATGATTTTGGGGTAGGCTTACATTTGTTAGGCAAAGCTCCGCATATTACCAGGAAGGGGAAATAATTGAGAACTATGTCTGTAAAATGAACAACTGGACAATTTGCACAAGTTGTTGCTTATCAAGGTTTCACGTGATTCCAGCAAATTAAATCAAATGTCACTGTGACCTTACAAAAAAAAAAAAAAAAAGACATTCCATGAAGTCGTGATAAAGAATAATTTTAGCTGTGCATAGTATGTGTACCCCTGCATTCAGAGAAAGAACAGGGAAGAGAAGTGGGTCAGAAGATAGAAGCATTTTTTGAACAGATTTCTCAGCTTCTTACTGTTGTAGTCTTGTGCTTAAGAATTTTTATGGATAAATGAGTTGTCTCTCATCTTCGTATTTGAATTAGAGTATTTGTGGAAGGGTACACATTGCACTGGGAAGGTTTGTGCTGACATCTTTGAAAGACTGATGTACTTCAAGTGCATAATCAATATATGACTGAAAACTACTATTTAGAAATAAAAGCTTAAGAACAAAATGTAGTTAAGGTTTTTGTTGTAAAGCAATTTTTTTCAATGAGACTGTTTCTGTACTTTAGGTGAAGGCGCTGAAAGAGAAGATTGAATCAGAAAGGGGGAAAGATGCTTTTCCAGTAGCTGGACAAAAACTAATTTATGCAGGTAATAGATATTTTCAAGATGTTGTATCTGAACCTAACATATTTTTTCTATTCTTCTTTGATTTGAATGTTAAGTCTTCTAAAGATGTTAAATTCTGAAAGGCAAACAAGTTTAATCAAAAAGAAAACCAGCAACAAACCTCATTGTCAAGGGGACCTCTCAAACTTATATCAGATTTTTGAGGGTTTTAATTCTATGTTTCTGTTGTTTGTGCTCTCATGGCATAATACGCTAACAGCTTTGGTCTTGGGTGCTGTAAAAAAAAAAAAAAAGTATTTAAGCAGATAGCATTTTCTGTTGTGGGTTAACTCTTGTCTTCTATTCAGTTTATTTTGTGTATATACCTGAAGCATTCCTCCCTGTACCTCAGACAATTTAATAGATAATTTCTTTTAGGTTGACAACAGACACCCACTGCCAAACCCTTGTCTTTTTAGTACAAGTACCTTTGTTTCTGCAATTTGTAATACTTCTAAATTGTCATTTAAAACATGTATTATGTAATAGCACAAAGTAGGCTAAAGTCAGATAAAGGCATGAAATTACTAGGTTTGTACTAACATAGTTTGGTGAAATTTTATGGTAATGTTTTTCTATCATCTTCAACCTGACTGCTCTATTCTGTTACTACTAATGCATAGAGACAGATTTTGTGTTCACTTTGTATCAACATTCCATCCCACAACCCACACTTGTACTACTTTTTCCTCTCAAGTCATGGCTAAAAGAAATTTTGGTGGTCTTCTACTTTTCCAGCTTTCTGCTTTGTAAGCAGTACTGGCTTTCCACTTTTAGTAAGATAAAGACACTCATCATAGTAGAAAGATGATAATCCCAAGATGAGTCCAGTCTTCACTTGTTTGTAGGAATTCCCACAACTATGTTTCTTAGCAAATTTTGTTCCCTGGCCTTGAGTGAAGATAATGCACATCAAGAATGTGAGCATGACAGTCCCATATATAATAAAGACGTATGAACAAGGTGGAAGGCCTCATGTGATATGTATATAATTGTATGAAATCGTTAATATTTGGTGATTAAAAAAAAAGCCAGAATTGTTCTGCAGCATTGTATAATCCACAAGAAGTAGAAAATATAAAAAAAATAAGATTTACAATTGAAGTGTACTCTTAGTAATGGTTCACTCATATTTTCATAACCCTATCTTTGCTCCTCAAAGATGAATTTTATTTTTTATCTTGTACAAGGGGTACGACAAGGGTGCAATGGTGACATTTTTTCGTGGATTAAAGTGAACTTTAGAAGTTTCATACATTGGTAAAGTGATATCCCAGCTGAACCTGATAAGAAATACCCCATTTGTAACTAAAATGGTTTCTTATTTAAAAAAAAAAAATCACTGCTAGTCAGCAGTGATTAGTAATCTCTAGTGTTGTCATCTCTATCAGTCTAGGAACCCTGAGAGCAGTATGTCCAGAGAAGATAGGTTGTGTGCATATGTGCGTTGTGCAAGCTCCTTCCCAAAAGTGCTTATACAGCAGAAAAATGGAAATAAGCCTGTGTAGGTTGTGAGTCAGATGCCATACCACCTGCTACATGTATTATTACTACTACAGTATACATAATACGTTCTTGATTATTTGGCCTGAAGGGGCAAGATAAAACCAGTGGGGACTAGGACAGTACCACCTAATTTGTGTTGTAAGTGCCATAGTATTTGTGTACACTTCTCTTGTTTTCCTTGCAATCATCAGTATAAGGATGTCTCCTACTAGTTACAGTTAAATGGTATATTCCACCATGACTGAGGATGGTTTTGAAAGTGTGTATTTTAATATTGAAATGGGAAGTGATCTTTGGCACTTCTTTGGAAAATGAATCAATTTGGAAAATTTGGAATCTTCCTCAGAAAATGAATCAATTAAAGCAATAAAATATTTTCTGAAAACTCTGTAGTAGAATAAGCTGCTCTAAAACTCACTGCAGTACAGACTTCGTTTTATGATTTGTGGGATTTCCTTTGAAGTAACTAATTCTACAAAATGCCTGTGTGGTTTAATATATTCTTAAGTTCTTGTAGAAGTGAGATAAATAGCCACAGTGCCATCTCTGTTTATAAAGTGTAAGAAGTGGTAGTATAAGACGAAAAGATTTCTACTGTTATCTGATCATTGTCTTTCATACTTCTATCAAGGTAGCAGGATGTGGAACAGTCATAGCTTTTTCAAATGTTTTAGCCTTCTTTTAAGAATAGATTTTTAAAGTTGTAAAGTCACGAATTTATCTCAAGTAGATAAACTTAAACTGTGGCAGGGAACCATAAATAGTTCTCTAAATTTAAGTGTTAACAGAAGAGAACAGACAGGAATTTTCTCATTATGTCTAGAGTATATAAGCAGGCATAAGATACTCAGTTCAGCTTATTGTATGCTAAAGTCTTTCCTTTGCATTACTTGTATCTCTGTGTTAAAAGTTAAATCTAGATTTTACACTTCTGTTTTAAATGACTTGAAGCATATTCAACACTTTGAGCAAGTGTCGGGCTTTCTACCAAAGTAGAAAGACTGTCTTCTAGCTAACTAGTACTGGGGACATCATAGGAGGAACATTAATAGGAACTATACTGCCAAAACTTAATGGCTAGAATCTTTGTACAGTTATTAGTGTTCGTAAGCCTGCATAAGACTTGTTTTTCAGTGTTTTTGGAGGTCTGTTTTTATAAGGGAAAAGCAAGCTCGTGTAACAATCTGTTGAATGACCTCTTACAAACTTGCATCTGATTTATTTGCCAGGTAAAATTCTTAATGATGATACTGCTCTTAAAGAATACAAAATAGATGAGAAGAACTTTGTGGTGGTTATGGTGACAAAAGTGAGTAATATTTATTTTTGAAAACAAAATTGCATTCACTTTTTTATTATTATGATGAGTGATTGATTATACATGCCTTGAAACCAATGGATAGTGGTTATCTGAGAATTTTGGTCAACATTAAAATGATTATGTGAATAGATTTGAAATACTACTTCTCAGACCTTGTGCAACCAAGTTGATTGTTGTTGCTGCTCTGTTCTGAATGTTTATACTGGAGAAAATATTTGCCACTGACAGACTTTGATTTTGCTATTCCTTCTTTATTGTCTCTGGGATATCCTTCCTGGGATTTGCTTAAAAGGAAGACTGGATGCTAGATTATTACTAAATTGAATGTACAGAACTTCTTTCAGTCTTGCCCTGTTGCTTTTCAGCAGCTTAAACCTAGTGGCTTAACAGAAAACGTGTCAAAAAATCTTAGAGTTTTGAAAGACTGCAATGGCAAATTGAAGCGAATGATTGTGAGACATATTTGAAGTATTTCTACTCAAGCCACTGATTTTCTAGGCATTCCAGATACTTGGAATTTGAATAAAGCTGTCTTCATCTAAATCTTGAGATACAAGGTTAATTTTGGAGTTAGAGGTCTTCTTCCTGACAAAAAAAACAACTGTGTTCCTCTGAAGTGAAAACACTTTGCTCCTGTCCAGTGTTGGTTCATTATATTCTCAATTTGAATGCAGCTATTGTTGCACTGTTCCTGAATGAACAAATGTTCTAGTCTGTGGTTTGCCTGGAGAATCAGTGGAAGCAAACTGGTATTGATAGGATTTCAGAGTTCATCTGTCATTTATTTATAGCATAAGAAACAAAGATCCCAGGAAAAATTGCTAAATCCAATACCTTGTCATGTCAAAGGACCTGTATTTTGGAGTTGGGCAGTTCTTCAGTATTATGGTCCTTTTTTTTAAGTCCTTAAGTTAATTTTTCCTACTTTTGATTCAGTTCTGTGCAAAAGATATCTGTTGCATACGCACAACTGCAAACCTGTTCAGATGCTCAGTACTATTTACGTTTGAGCTTTTTTTTCCTATGAATACTTGTTAAAATCATGTTTACCATGTCTGCCGTGTTGGAATCTATTCATTCTCAAACTCTCAGACATAAGGAGGAAATACATTTTTCCTAGTTTAAGAAAACATTATCTGCAAGTGATTTGTCTTGAATAAGTAGTTGTGTTATGCTAAATTCAATGGTTCCTCTTGGTCAGGCAGGAACATGGCTCTGCTGTGTCAGTCCATCTGTAGGTAAGGGACTATAGTGATACAGTTTTCAAAAACTTAATTCCATAACTTAGCCAGGGGCTGCAATCATTTATATCTAATATGATTAATACATGTTTCCAGTAGTGAGGCATGAAGATCACAGTCATGTGAGTTTTTGCAAATCTAAATTTTATTGCTGTAGATCTGGTAACCATTGATTCTGCTGGATTTTTGGAGGTCACTACTGAACTCAAGCACGTGAAATGTTTTTTATGTAATGCTTTAAATGTAAAGACAACATAATTAAAACTTGTTTCAGGTTAAGTTTAAATCTGTTAGCCTTAATTCTTACCGTCTCATGTTACAGAAAATAGCATTTATAATGAAATGTGATTTCTGCCTTTATCACTTCTTTCCAAATGTGAGTGGTGAGAAAACCTTACGCTTGTTACACTTGTCAGAGTTTCTTGACAATCTGAAAATGCACTTTTATGAAACACAATATTGTTTTCATATTTGGAGTATTGCAGTCTATAAATAATTTAGATCTTATCTCTGCATTTCACGTCATATGCAAACAGTGTGGATGCTTAGATGTCTGAATAAGCATGGGTGACACTACCAGTTGCCTGTTTAAACACAATAAGGGGCACTATAGTTGATATTTTGGAATATTTTAACATTATACTTGTTGAGGCAGCAATGTCAAGCACAAGTGGTCTTAACAGAACTTAATCAACATATTGACTTTAGAAAGCATTGGTTTAGGAGTTTTGTGCTGTGTCTGAATTCTGCTGTCCTCCAATAGCCCAAAGCAGCAGCTGCAGCAACTCAGCAGTCAAATTCTACTGCTACTGTCAGCTTGACAAGTGCAGCTCCCACACCAGCCTCTGCACCAACCCCTGCAGCTGCTCCTGTGCCAGCTCCTGTCCCTACCACTCCAGCACCAGCTGCAGTTGCTTGTGAATCTGCACCTGTGAGTACTCCTAAAGATGAGAAGCCAGCAGAAAAACCACCTGAGGCACCAGCTGCTGTCAGACCATCATCAAATGACAGGTATGAATGAGCTTTCAGTTTGGCTTCTCTGTCCATTTCTGTTGCTTCTAGTTTTGGCTTTAAGTTGAATTTTCCATTGCAGTGTTAGTCCAGTCATTTTTTCTGTTCTGCATATTTTTTCTCTTTAACTCCAGTCTCTGACTAAAGTACAACATTACTGACTGTAGTGTGTACCCCTTTCCCCTTTTACCTTTTTGTGTGGTAATGTGGACTTTTGACTAAATCTATGGAGTGGGAAGTTTAATGACACAGGGCTTATACTCCCTTTAGGCATTTCAGAGTTACTGTGGCCCAGATTTTCTTTCAGACTGATACTCCCCAGTGTGGGGAGCTACTGTTAGCAAACCTCTTGAAAGAGGTGTGTCCTGTCTTGTTCATGGACCTCTGGCTGTGTTTTCAATCATACTGGTTAGCTTTGAACCATGCTACTAAGTTCTGTGTTGCTATAGGACTCTTAATTTTTGGAAAGAGCTTTTTCTTCTAAAATGTAGGCTATGGTATTACTCTTAATCATGTAATATATTAAATCCACAAACTCATTCATTCTGAACAATACTTGGCCCATCTGCAGATAGCTGTGGGAGTTGGAATAGTTTTCAACCTCAATTCTCAACATTCAAGAAAATCTAGTGTGAGTTAGAGATTACATACGTTCCTGTCCTATACTTCTTGCTTTGCTCACCTAAAATTGCTTAAGCACTGCATGGGATAAAAATGTTAACTATAACCTAATGGCCCTCAAAGTACTGCATAACATCAGGTCTTCATTTTTCATACTCTGGCTTGCAATTATTTGTATATTATTTATGTGAGTGCTATTGCACAAGACATTAATTTTTAAAATTGTGGTATTTAAATACCATCAAATATTTATTTGATTTGGTGATGAAGAAACAAAATTTGCAATTGGCAAGTATCCTGAAAATCTCAGCACAGATATCTTGCACTAAATATATTAACTGTTGGTTTAATTTTGTAATTCTGAGAAATGGACATATTTTTAATGTGGGGTACAAATGAAACTTCAGTTGTCAATAGAATAAGTTAAGTTTTAATGTTAACAAGCAGGATTTTTGCTGCTCACTTTGTTCAGTGGGTTCAAATATTAAATTAAATCTTTAGAACTGGAACACCTTTCCAGATTTTTCATGTAGAAACTGCAGTGTTTTAAAACCTGCATACGGTAAGGGAGTCTTAGTTTAAAGACATAACGCAACAGAGTAATCTGAAAAATACACTGTAGTTATCACCTCCCTTGATTTTTTTTGACTACTTCTTGGTTTTGATTTGCTTTAGAAGTTAAATCACCTGCACTGGTGAAGTTTTTTTTGACCCTTGGCTGGTCAAGCTGGTGCCCTGTTTTGTCTTTGATTTTTTTTTCAGTTGTTGTTAAGTCTTACTGGTGATAGATACTAGTGAAGTATTCTTGCTAGAACTTTTTTTTTTCTCACCAGAAAAATGCATCTATGTGCCTTGCCAGATTTTTAATGGCATCTTCTGCACACTTACTCAGGTTAATCTGATGATCTTTCACTAGCTGTTGTTATGAGTTGCCAGCTCTGGTAGCCTGATAGACGTGAAGCTGCTGCAGCTTCATGTTCCCAGGTCCCTGAAGTATTGAGATCAAGCATGTAGTCCCAATAGAGGTATACATACACACAGTACATATATACCTACATATATGGCTGGCTGCACAGGTCATCACAGACCAAAACAGTACTCAAGCAAGTGTACAGCACCAGCAGTCTTGTCCTGTTCCCACCTGGCTGCTCAAGGGTGAAGCTTACTAGTGGAAAATACACGCATGCATACATTTGTATAATATGAATCCATCCAGTAGCTGGCCTTAGTCTATTCCAGTAGCTGGACCCTAGATCTCCCAATCTCTCCAATTAACATTTGTGCATGCAGCCACCTGAGCTCTGCAACCCAACTCCAGCTGCTGATATTCATGCTGTCTTTGTACACATGCACACATGTGCATGGTGAGTCCATGCAGGAACTGTCTGTAGACATGCGTTATACCATGTAGTTGGTCCCTAGGTCCCCTGGTTGCCCAGTTGCCTCATGCATAAAGATGTGAACAAATAGATCTCTTCACTGCCTGGTTGAGGTCTGTGACTGTACCTGTAGCTGACTCCCAGACATTACAGGCCGTTCCGCAGGTGACTCTGACTCGCAGCCCTTTCATACCTAGCTCTCAAGCCTCTTAGCCTGCTCACCAGCTGATCGGGCTTGACGTTCACTGGTGAATGCACACAGATATGTGTAGGCATCCACACAGTACGCATGCACTTCAGTCTCTTCAGTTGCCAACATCCCAGGCATGTGGGCCCCTGTGGCTCCTTCTTCAGTGGCTGGCATTTGGACCTCCATACACACACATGCACAAAGGACAGACACTCCTAATCATGAAAAAATGTTAAAAATCAAATTTAATTAGAAGGTAGAACAGACTGGTGATCAGGTGCAGGGCATGGCCAGTCAAGTGCTGTTTACATGTGACTGACCATTTTTAATCCTTTCTTCCCTCTTTTTTCCCCCCTCATACTTCTCATCCACAGAGTGCCTTGATACGTCCCTTCCCCTGCCTTTTGCTCTTCTCCTATTCTCCTAGATAATCCATAATAAGTCTTGCACAATTTCCAAACCCTTTTCCTGGCAATCCATGTGTTCTATCACCCTGTAAGTAGCAATGCCCTGGGTCTGTAAGGAGACCTGGAGAGCCTCTCCACTCCTTTTGACCCACTGAGGGTGTCACCCTCAGTCCATGGGGCTGATCAGCGTCAGCTTGTAGCCCTGTCAGGAGCCAAGACGGGCTCCCTTGGCTCTGACTGGGCTATTGGGGTTCCTCAGCCTTCTGTTGTGCCTCTGTGCTCCTTGGTGAGTCATTTATCCTGTAACATAACAACTTTGATAACCTGAAAAAGAATGATTGCAAATATTGGCAGTTTATTTTACTGGACGAGTGGGATACTGAGATTTTTAATAAATGCTTCCCACTGACCTCCTTGGATACTCATTAAGGTCAGACTGAATTACACCAGTGACTAAGGAGAAGCAGTTAACGAAACTGCTGTGTACTTGTGAAAAATCCACAGTGTTCTTCCACCCTTTGAAGTATTCAAGCAAACAGATGGCTAATCCCTGAACAGATGGGTAAGAGCCAAAATATTGGGGAATAGAGGGGGGAGGTTGGTCTTTAAGTATTAAAAATGGTAGCATTGTAAGTTTGCAAAATCTTGTCTCACTATAAGTCCAAGAGAGAGATCTTTGGAAAGCCTATTTTTTTTGGTTTTTTTGTTTTTTTTTTTTTTTTTAAAGAAAAAACAAAAGGGGCCACTTAGAGTTACAGCTGCTGCTGCTATTTTTGAAAAATAGGAAGTTTTCCAAAGTTTTGTAATTACCATTGCACTTGTCTTCATCTTACAGTACAACAGGTGATACATCTCGATCAAATCTTTTTGAGGATGCTATAAGTGCACTTGGTAAGTGGAGTGTTTTTTTAATGTAGACATTATTTTGGTGCAGCAGAAACAAATGACGGATTAGCAGATATTGACATTCTCTTCTGTATCTGTCATTGTTAAAGTTATAATTGAAGTACGCTTCTTTAAGAATTAAAGTTGATATCTTAGAACCAGCATCAAGAATTCCTTACTGAAGAATATTTCACTTCATATATTTTTATTGTATAAGAGGAAGATCCTTACCATTCCTTTTTTTTTCATTTTCCTTAATTTCTCTTCTAACTATTCAGTTTGAAGTGGCATGGGTAAAACAGTGGACATAAATATGTATATGCTTTTCTTTTTACCTTTGCTTCCCATTGAGCAGGTCTGATTAAAACAGCTGATAAAATGGCTGCCTTTATAATTTCATTGTTTTAGCTTTGACAGCATTTTCAAAGTCTATACTTTGATAAATTTATATTAGACAAATTTACCTGCCTCTGTCTGGGTTGAGGAGTGGATGTTTCTGTGTACTTATACTTAGTTTACTTTTCTTTGACAGTTTAAATGTCTTCATTTCTTAGTGGAATAAGCAGCATAAAAACAAAAGAAACTTCTGCAGCTCAGTTATGCTTACTTTGGTAGATAGGAAATTTCTAGACAAACCCACGCACTCCTTATTACTTAGGCAAATTTTTAGAGGTTTTTCTTTTAGAATGTATTAAGTTAAGACACAGAAATAAAGAGGAAGGTAGACTTTTTTTTTCATTTTGTCTTTCATTGTGAACATTAAGCGGCATCCTGGTGCAAAAAGTAAGTGAAACTTTCTTTGATTAGTTTAACATTTTTGTGTAGCAGTGTGGGTGCAGTGTAGGCAGATGTTGTAAGAAAGAGTTGATTTAGGAGCAAGTATTGTTTAACCTGTACTGATGGTAGCCACCAGATTTAGTCTGTCTAACTGCAGCTTAGAGTCTTGTGTTATGGCTGTTTCAGACTGAAGAGCTGTATAAGCTGAAATAGGTGATAGAATGTAACAAAACTCAACTGGTTGTTTTCTACAGTAACTAAGAGTTACTACTGGTACCAAAGGTCATGCAGGCTTCCTTAAACATTCATTATACCTTAATGGCAGAGATGTGGTTATCATAATTGTTCATATAAACAATAATGACCAACAAGTTAAATTAAACTGATGGTCTTGATTCATTTATCTTCAGAGTTGACCCTTTTTTTTTTTTTTTTTTTTTTTTTAGTGTAGCAGAAGGAGAACACCTCACTTACCTAATTTATATGCAAGTTCTTTGCTTAGTTTCTAGTGTAATAAACCCATGTCCTTAACATTTTGGAAATACCGGGCATTGCGTGTAGTTTTCTGGCTGAGTGTACTGGAAGGGTTATATGCCAAAACATTTTCAAAGGTAATAGGCATGAGCTCTGTGCTTCCTTTTCTTTAGGAACTGTTTTAAAAGGAACTTTCTTGCACAAATTCCTGTAGTATGTTTTTTCATCCTATGTGGGATCCTACAAGTGTTCTTAGTGTTACTTCTAAGTTACGTTGTCTGAACATAATTGACTTCACTTCAGAAACAGGGATTGTTTTCTACTGAATTGCTTTTGTTTTCAGACATTAAGTCTGACTGGAAATCAGTGTGGCTTTGTGTATTACAGAAAGATCTGCGTGTCTTGCAGTTCTGTGCAGACACCTCTTTTTCAGGAGCAGCTTGAGTTTTCTTTAGGGCATTGAACAAGAATTATTTTGGGGAGCATAATGAATTGGATTTCAAAGCTCATCCAGCTTTAACATGTTATTTGAAAAACAGAAGCAAAGAGCAGAATCAGTTCAGCACTGACCTCACAGACATTCTTAGTTAACTATATGTAGAAAGAGATGTGACTGTATCATGATACGGCTGATGTGCAATTCCTGAATTATTCTTGATGTTACTTCAGCACTTGTGTAAGCAGACTGTGTATGGAGTACATGTGTATAGATACACAGTACTTCTGTTTCCTTTTTGCTTCTTTTTTTTTTTTCCTGTACAAAATCTATCATACTGTTCTGGTCTCTACATAGCCTGTATTGAAAAAACACTACGCAAACAGAAATGTTTAAGAAGTAACTGATTAGATCAAAAGGTTTTCTGTGTGCTGTTGACCTTTGTTAGTTCATTATCAACAGTAAGGATAAACTGGTAGTATGCTAGAAAACATGAGCAGAAAGCAACTCAGATTGATACTATTATTTTGAAGTCTGAACAGTAAGAGCTCAGATTACCCAAGGGATGTCAATTTATCTTAATGGGTAATGCACAAGTATCTTTAAGCTAGAGCTGTTTTATTATTTGTTCTTGAGTATATTGCCCTCAGTCATGCATCTGATGATTATTCAGAAGTATTCTTAAACAAATGAAAATGAGCAATGTGCCTGTGCTACTCTTGGGTTGAGTTGAACAACTTCTCCCTAGTGGTATAAAACATGAGATATTCTTTGGTTCTTCTAATTGCGACTTAGTGGTCTTAGTAGAGTACCATTTGTTTCCTCTACATTTTTATAATCTGTTGTTTTTTATGGTTACTGTTGATTGTACCCTTTTCCTCCAAGTAACTCAGTAAGTTTAAAAAGTCAATAGTAGTGTTCCACTAAAATCAGTAATATTTTTAGCTGGGGAAGGAACTGGTATTTTAGTTCCTGGATTTCTTTTTTTCTTCTTTTCATTTTTTTTTTTTGGTTTTGTGTGGGAAGTAGCCTTTAAAAGGTTGCTCAGCTGCAATTCAGAATATGGTAATTTTTTCATTGGTGTTTTTGATTTTTTTTAAAGCCTGCTGTCTGCTTTTAACAAAAGAAAATAATGTATTTTATTTAAAAATCATCTTACCTATGATACCATTAGTACAGTAATCAGCTCTCCTCTAGTTATATATAATACATGTTATACTGTAATACTTTTTTTCTTGATGTCTGCAGGTATGGTCCAGTTTTAGTCTGTTTATACCCTAAAAGGTGGAGAATTTGGTGTAATGGATATCTAGTCAAATATGTATTAGCTTAGATAGTTTGTTCTCCTTAAACCTCACTGAGGTTGAGAGATTCTTCTGGACATAACTTCCAGTCTTCTGCCTGACTTGATTTGGTTCATGTTAAGTTGATTAAATTACTTTGCTTGTTGTCACCAGCACATAGACAATAGGCTGTTATAACTTTGGTATAAGTCTTTGTCATCTATCTAAGCATAGCTTAGTGCAAAGACTTTATCTGGGAACCTCTCAATGGCTAGAGTTTGACAAGCAGGTTTCTGCGTAGAAAGCTTCATTTCCAAACATACGCTGCAGGAGACGTTTCTTAATTACAGCAGGAATGGAGTGGTAGCTGTAAGGGTTGAACAGCATAGAGAGGGAATATTACCTCAGCTATGAAGACAGAAGTGTAACAAGTTCTGCTTTTTTTTAATAGAATTTCACAGTGTGGTCATTACCTTGGAACTCTACTATTCCAATCAAATGCATAATGAAACCACCAGAATATATTTTGAGTTAAAGCAGCAAAGCCATGGCAAGGTTAATACGAGCTCTTCTGTACTCTTCATTGAATGACTCAGATTTGGATAGAAGTGACATTTCTCCATTGAAACTTTTTTGTGCTTTTCTTTTGCCTTATTCCCTTAAAATGGTAATCATGTTACTTCTAGTGACAGGTCAGTCCTATGAGAATATGGTGACTGAAATCATGTCAATGGGCTATGAACGAGAGCAAGTAATTGCAGCATTGAGAGCCAGCTTCAACAATCCTGACAGAGCGGTGGAGTACCTTTTAATGGTGAGTAGTTTATTTCATGTGTACTTTGCTCTTTCATTGTTTAGTTTGTCCTCATTAAATGAGAATTTTAATTTGATGTACTTGTTATTTTGAATATTGTTTTTCAGGATCATAATGTGCTATTATAGGAAATAATGAAGTTGTCTTTAGCTACATTTATCCCTTCTTGTTTTTATTCTGTGTTGATTGTTGTGGTTATATCCATAAAGGATGCCCAATTTCAGTGATAGTTGTAGCTGCTAATGACTGGCTCAAGAAGTGATTGTTATATTAGTGACAACACTAGCTGTATTTTTGTATTAGTATATGTAACTGCACATGGGCATCTTAAAAATTCCTGTTTATTATTCTTAGGAATCATGCACCATGTTTATATTAATATATTCTGCAAATAGAAAGATTCATGATTTTTTTTAAAGTGTGCTCAATTTGTAACTGGTATTTTAATTTAAGCAGGGTTCTGGACAAGAAACAATTTCTTGTTTTATAGACATAGTTTCAAGGGTGAAATGAACCCTTCAAATACCTTGAACAGAATGTGAGATAGACTGATAGGAAAGCTGGTATCCTGACCTCTTGTGAAGCTTCTATTTTGTAAATGAATTTTTTTCTTCAGTAGTTATAACCAGACAACACCAGCATGGCTGCTACTCACAGTAACAATGCCAAGACTTTGTAACCCACAGTTTTTAAATGGGCAACAAATGTTTTGAGTATATGGTTGTAGACAGTCAAGTTCTCGTGTGGTATTGGGCCAAACAAAGGTGATGAATATTGTGTTGCCCTAAGGGCAAATACCAGTCCAGCTGCTGTTTGTCTGAATGTCTCAAATATTTGTTCTTCATGCTTTACAAGTGTTGGTTTTACTGTAGGTTTATTGTGTATTTGGTCTGTGCGTAAATCCAGTGCCTCTTAGAAGTGTTGCCATTTGCTGTGCATGCATCAGTTGTGCATGCTGTAGTGCCTTTGCAGTCAGAATGGTATTTCCCTGCTCTAGCTTATTCCTGCTCAGAAAGCAGGAAACAGAAACAGAGCATCCTTCCAATGAAGTTCAATGCATGGCATGTCTACCAAACTGATTAGGTCTGTTTGTACTCAGCAGTTCATCTCTTTCTCAGTCGGTCCTCACGTTTAAATGAGTCTTCCAGTTAACACAAGTTGATCCCTTCCTGTTTCACGTTATCCCTTACTGAAAATATGTTCTCCTCATTCTTCTTCTAGCAGTTGGAAAAAGGAGTAGGGAGAAGGAGTTTTGCTCTTAGAGAACATATTAGTGGACATACTTCTATTTTCCTCCTAGAAAAATGCAGTTGCTGCAAAAAGTCTTTTGGATTGTTCTAAGTCTGATCTAAATATATTCCTTACCATCCTCCTGCATCAAGAAAGCTTTTCTTTAGTTGGTACTGATCCATTGATTACACAGTTCTTTGATCTCCTATTTTATCAGACTCCAAACAATCATCAGCGTTATCTTTTAGATACTTTGCAGAGTAGTGTTAGGAATTTGAGCTCTTAAGTGTAGTCCACTATCCTGCTTTAAAGAGTCGGTACGAGAAATGTGCCTGTAAACTGTTGGAAAGAAAAGGTCAAGAGAGTATCAGTGCTTAAACTGTAGCTGTTCCCTAGATTAGCACTGAAGATTCCACTTGCTGTCAGTAATTCAGATGACAAGCTGTTCAGTTTTCATGGCTGGGGATCTAGATTCTCTGTAATCCTATATGCCTCAGCTGTGTTTATAGGAGGTTCCTGTTCCAAAACACACTGTTTCTTATGCTTCAGACGCGTCTTTGGGAGGCGTTTAGATTCAAATCTGGTTTTGACCCAAGGATTTCTTAATCATTAATTAGGAAGGAGTTCTGTCTTTCATCCAACCATCAGACCATTGGTTGCAAACTCTTTGTTTGGAAATGTGTGTATTCCTTGGGCTGGGCCTGTTGTGGTTATTATGTGTCCCTGTGGTGAAAAATGTCAGCTAAAAACTGCTTCAGTGCTTAGTTAAAGTGTAAACAGATTTAATCCACCATAAGGCAGAGATGCCCTTCTCACAGTCCAAGCACTGTTTACATTACCAATTAATTTTATGTGAATTGATATCATGATTTATTATGTTTCATATAGCTGAATAAACCAGGTGCATACATCTCACTAGTCTCATCTGAGTACCATCATATAGAGTCTTGTTTTTTTTTTTTTTTTTTCGGATAGTGAGACTTCAAGATTGTATTAAAGGATTGAGACAATGTTCAAAATGATAAATTATCTCCTAAGTAAATTTGGTTAGACTAGTTTCCATAGTGCTTCTATTTGGGAGCAGCCTTAAAGTTTAAACAAACATCTGCTATTTGGTATGGATACAGATCGCAATGACTACATAAGCCTGTGAATACATGAAGTCAACCTGCGATTTCAGGAGATTGATCCCAAATTCATAGAATCATGGAGCCATAGAATGGTTTGGGTTGGAAGACACCTCAAAGATTGACTGGTTCCACACCCTCTGCCATGGGCTGGGACATCGCCCACTAGACCAGGTTGCCCAAAGCCCCATCCAACTTGGATTTCAACACTTGTACTTCCAGAGATGGAGCATCCACCACTTCCCAGGGCAATCTGTTCCACTGCCTTACCACCCTCATAGCAAAGAATTTCTTCCTAATGTCTAATCTAAATCTACTCTCTTTTAGTTTAAAAACATTACCCCTTGTCCTATCACTACATACTCCATCATACAATAGTTCATATATTATGTTTGGATTCCCAGAAATAACTGATTTGATGTGAAAAGGTATTTAAGTACTGCTTTGTAAAGCAGTGCTGAAAGAGAGAGTTACAAATCATGTCATGAATGTAATTTTCTCCCCCCTCTGTGGAAGGATGAAAGTGTAGCAAGCTGATCAAGACAGATAAAGGTAATAAAATGTGTGACTGGAAAAAATGCATTTATTACACTGAGTGGCTTAAATATGGACTCAGTGTGTTAGTTGGCTTATATCTTGATGTACTTCTTTAGGTAAGGCAAGGTTTTTCATGGAACACCGTGCAGTTCCACCCTTTCAGACGTGGCCGTTATATTATCTGCATATTTGTCCCTTCTGTTCAGCTACATTCACCACTTCCCATTGACAGGCAGATGTTTATCTGTTGCCAGGAAAGCATCATTACTTATAAAGGTTATTTGGGAAGACATATGCTGTAACTCTGAACATCCTCTCTTTCTTACTCTTGTCCCAAATCTTTTGAGTATGGCACCATGTGGTATGGAATATCCTTTTGGGCAGGCAGGGTCAGATGTCCTGGCTGTGTCCCCTCGCAGATCCTGCTGCACCCCTAGTCTCCTCGCCAGCAGGGTGGTGTGAGAAGCTGAAAAGTCCTTGGCTCTGTGCAAACACTGCTCTGCATCAACTAAAAACATCAGTGTGTTATCAACAGTATTTACAGATCCAAAACAGACTCATACACGTACAGTGAATAACTCCATCCTAGTCAAAAACAGTACAACTGATATTCTGTGTTTTTTTTTCCACTCTCCCTGTTCCTTAAGTGTAGTTGTTCCCAAAGGGAAGGGTGCTTTTTTTCCTCTGAGTTAGGTGAAATTTATTCTGTTACACCAGTGTTGTTGCCTTCCCAGACTGTTCTTAATTTATTGCGCCCTGGAAATTCAGTGCTTTGAGGTAGAGGATCTTGTATAGTCTTGTCCCTTTGGGGTTGGGTTCAGCATAGCTTCACCAGTTGATTCTGTCTGTGTGTAAGGAGCTTTACTGCTCTTTGGAGTGTGCCTCTTTTGGGTTCCTCTCTGGCAATTCTCCTTACCTGTACCACAAGGCTGTAGTCATATAGGAATCTTTCTTGGTGTCTATCCCATGCTAAGATGCAAAAGGTTGCTCTGAAAAAGGGCACAAAGGTAGTTCGTAGGCTGCAGGTAGGAGGGTGGAAAGGGCAAATTTAGTGCAGGAATTCAGTGACAAGGAGCATGGTTAGGGTGGTAAGTGTTTTCTTGTAGGACAAAGGTAGTAGGGTAAGGTCTGTCTGGGCTGCATAACCTGCCTTTTAATGTAGTATAATTTGTAATTTCTAGATTTGTTAGGTTAATTACCTTGAGCAATTCATAAATAGGTAACGCTATTTGCATGCAGCAAACTAAACAAAGTACAAATTAACTTTACTGCTAACTTAACTTTACTGCTGAAAGTTTGATAACCTTTCCACACATAAGATAGAGTAAATGACAACTGTCAAGCTGTTCAGTTGAAAAAAGAGGTCCAGAGAGCTATGATCTGATCTCTCCTTAATATCTTGCCAGAAAAATGGATCAACTATATAGCTATAATCTCAGCTAGCATTGTGTACTATGATTCTGTTGCTGTAATGTAACTTTAACTAAATGCAGTGTTATAATATGCTATGGCGTTATGAAAATAAACTTTTCTACTCATGTCAAATATTTCGGAACACAATTCAAAGCAAGTATTGTTTACAGACTTAAATGTGCTTTTAAACCAATGCATTACATGGTTTACTAGCTAGCTATACAAGCCACATATTTTCATTGTCAAAAATAAATCATTCTTGTCACAGTATCCTCTTCCACCTGTAAATGCACCTGTCACAGCATCTTGCGTTGTATTTGCAGTAAAAACATTAACATTTTCGCTTTGTTCTAAAGAGTAAATAATACATGCAGTAAACCAAATATTTTTTAGCGTTCTGTAGGTAATAATGTCAACTGTGGCTTTAGGGTATACCTGGAGATAATCAGGCTGTGGCTGAACCCCCTCAAGCAGCGAGCACTGGTTCCTCTCAGTCTCCAGCTGTGGCAGCGGCCGTAGCAACTATACCTACAACTGCTAGTTCATTAGGAGGTAAGAAAGATTATATGTGGGAGGATGTGATAAACATATGCTTTTAAGCACTTTGTGCTTCAGTGAATTTAAGTTCCATGGACTGATCAAAGTGAATTGGATAAAAACTGTAACATGAAAATTTCATAAGTGTGGTACTTCCTTAGAACAGATGGCTTTTTATATGTGCTTAAGCTATAGCTTCCTACTTTTGTGTTTCCCTGTGCACTGTTGAGTGTGACTGTTCAAATACATTTACCGCTTGGAAGTTGGAATATCAAGGAGGAAACATACCAGGAGGCAGTCAAATGCAGCACCTGTGAGACCTACCATGAGCTGGGACTCCTTGCGCTGCAGTGTGCCACGTGGACAGAGGGTTTAGGGCCTGCTGCAAAGAACTCTGTCTGAAGGGGAAATAAATACATGAAAGGAGTATAGTCAGTGACTAGGAAAGGTCTGTCTTGGTCTATGGCAGAGACAGTGTCCAAAGTGTAAGCCTTGTTAGAGGACAGAGTATTAAACACGCAGGTAGGACTGACAGGTAGTCATGGCATCAGCTGTAAAGAGAGAGTGGGGGAATGGGATGTTTCAGAACACTTCTGACTGTTATAAATTGAAGACAATACCTAATAGCACTAGGTATGTGGGATGCTAAGACTCACTTGAGAAGGAAAGAAGTGACTGATTGCAAGAGGTGGAACTCAGTTTTAGATGTAGAGACCAGACATTAGCTGGCTACGTGTCTCAGAATGAGGTTACTCAGAGGTAAGAACTAAAGAGAAATCTGATGGAGATCAGGGACAGAAGCCTGTTGGATCTTCAGAGAGAGCTGGGTGAGAAGAAAAGACTTGGTTTAACCTTAGTAGAAAGAATTCCTGGTTAAAGCTATAGAGTTAGTGTGAGGAAATAAATTCGTGTATTTTTTAATGAGGGGTATGTTGTCCACTTCTGTGCTCTGTTTCTCTCTACAAATAAAATGTCAGTATGCATTTTATAACAGTCTTGCTAACTTTTTAAAAGCATTTTAATTTGGTGTTTGTCAGGACATCCACTTGAGTTCTTGCGAAATCAGCCTCAATTCCAGCAGATGAGACAAATCATTCAGCAAAATCCTTCTTTGTTACCAGCATTGCTACAACAGATTGGACGGGAAAACCCTCAGCTGCTACAGGTGAATCTTTAAATAACAAAATGTTACTACTAATTTTGATTTAGACTTAGAAAAAAGGGAGATGTTGACATTACCTAAGATAACATGTTAGTAGCAGTTCCATCATGCTGTTGTTGGCTTTTCATCAATTGTTGCAGTAAGGAAAATAGAATCACAGAAAGGTTGGGGTTGGAAGGGACCTTAAAGATCACCTACCTCCAATCCCCCTGTTGTGGGCAAGGACACCTCCCACCAGACCAGGTTGCTCAAAGCCCCATCCAGCCTGGCCTTGAACACCTCCAGGGACGGAGCATCAACAGCTTCTCTGGGCAACCTCTGCTAGTGCCTTGCCACTCTCTGAAGAATTTACTTCTTATATCTAATCTAAATCTCTTTTAGTCTCAAGCCATTGCCCCTCATCCTATCAGTACGCCCCCTGACAGAGTCCCTCCCCAGCTTTCCCGTAGGCCCCCTTTAGGCACTTGAAGGCCACTGTAAGGTCTGCCCAGAGCCTTCTCTTCTCCAGGCTGAACAACCCCAACTCCCTCAGCCTGTCTTCATAGGAAAGCTGCTCCAGTACCTTGATCATTCTCATTGCCCTCCTCTGGACTCATTCTAACAGGTCCACGCCCATCTTGTGCTGGGGGCCCCAGAGCTGACAGCGCTCCAGTTGGGGTCTCATGAGAGCAGAGCAGAGGGGGGCAATCACCTCCCCAGCCTTGCTGGCCACGCTGCTTTTAGTGCAGCCAGGATATGGCTGGCTTTCTGGGCTGCCAACCCAAGAGGGGAGGGTCACTGCAACAGAACTTAAACATGAAATTGAATTTCCTTTAGTTTGATTTAATCATATTTTACTACACATTTTTACCCTTGCTTTTGACTGCATAATTTACTGAAAATAGTAAATATTTTTACTTGCTTGTTGGCAGAACTAAACATGCTTTATTTCAATATATTTCTTCCTTTTATTCTCCTTTGCATCACAGCAAATAAGCCAACACCAGGAGCATTTTATTCATATGCTGAATGAGCCAGTTACAGAATCCCGCCAGGGCTTAAGTGGCAGTGATGATGGTGCCAGCACTGGAGGAGTAGCAGAAGCTGGAAATGGTCATATGAACTACATTCAAGTAACGCCTCAGGAAAAAGAAGCTATAGAAAGGGTAAGCCTTTCTGCTTTTAAGTGTTATTTGGCTATTTTTTTAGGGTGTTCACTATTTTTTTTTTTTGCATGCTTAGAATATACTTTAACTAATGCTATGTTTATTATTCTATGTTCAGTAGCTTTGAATGATTTTTGATATCTCATAGTTGGTGTAGCCTAGTTTGTCAAATCACATCTTCTTGCTCTATAGCCAGTGAGTATAAGATCTCTTGAGTCCTTACTTGAAAGATGCAGAACGTTGTAAGTGATCAGAGGCTATCTAATAATTGATGACTGAATGAATTTCCCAGAGGAAAGGGAAAAAAGACTCTTGCAAAAGTCTCAGACAATACTGTTTAAGGTAGTGCTAACTATGATGGATTTCCAGGTACAAAGGAGTGCCTGCATGGTCATTCTCGGCAAACTACTGGGATGGTTAAAGCTCTCATAGTTAAGTAGATTAGTTAAAGTCACTTCTTAACCCACTTATTTGTCTGTCCATTAGAATTAGTTAATTACAGCTTTTTACACAGGTAAATATGTCTATAAAAATACGCTTTTGAGGGTGTACCACATTCATAAATACCATGTGTAACACTCACTAAATATGGATTTACATAGATAGCAATGCCTCTGAGATGTTTTGATTTTTTTTTAAAGAACAAACTGTGAAGAATTGTGTCATAGTGTAGTAACACTTCTGTTGTTTATCAAAGAGATTTTTTTAACAGACCAAGTGAAAGGTTTTGTAAGGATTATCAGAAAAACCCTTTAATATAGGTGTCAACCTTCTAAATATCAAGAAAATGGTCATTAGACAAAATTAGCCTAATAAAACTGCCCACTTCTTGACAGATCATCTCTAGTCTGCTGCATTTCCTTTTAAAGCCATTTTATGCAGTAGATTATTACCTCTACAACCTGTTGCAAAATCCTACGAAGTGGGATGTGTGCTTCTTCCTTTTTATATGAAAAACACACCTCAAAACTTAAGTATCATAGTGCTACAGCTGAAATCTTGATGCTGTTTGTATGCACAAAAATCTAAGAATGGTTTATAAGTGATAAAAGAAAGTAGTTTCTTGCAGAGATTTGATCTTTCCCATATGTAAAAATGTCTTTCAGGTGCTGTGCGGATTTTAAGAAAATCCCTAAATGACAGTACTTACTTGCCTATGGCTAAAACAAATATTGTTTTGCTGAGTTTCTTTAAGTGCAAGCTAAACCTGTTTCCACTATAACAATCTCTCCTCTAGTATTCTGATGCCTGTTTGTCACTGTGTCCCAGACATTAGTCCACTGACTTCTGAAGAACAGATTACGCTCAGCTGGCTTGTATAGCTGAAATGTTTAGTCATTTTTAAAAACAATGAAAGCCAGTTAAAACAACTGAAAGTATGGCATAACATGGTATGTTGTGTTCTCTGCAAGTGATGCATAAATCAGAGGCTGGGAGATACTGCTCCAGGCAAGTTTTGTTAAAATTACTGAGCTTTGTATAATTAATAGCTTAAAATAAGCATTGTTTCAATGTTTTTTCAATAGCAATGCAAAGTGCAGTTACTTCCTGACATTACTGTGACCCAAGTCTATTTTAGTGACTTACTGTGTTAGTGAAAGAAAAGCGATATAATTTATGGTGCTTCCTTGGACTCATGTAAATTACATTTTTCAAATAAGAACTTAGTTTTGGTTAGTAAGGACAGAGGCAACACCTTCTAACTCTGCTCACTAGAGGTTATATTGAGCTAGACAGCAGTGTTGTTTCAAAAAAAAGCATTACATTGCTTAAGTGGCATCTGAAGATACTAGACATACAAAGAAGTTTATTATACAAACTTTGCTTTCTAAACATGTTTCTTTTCTTCAGTTAAAGGCATTAGGATTTCCTGAAGGACTTGTGATACAAGCGTATTTTGCTTGTGAGAAGAATGAAAACTTGGCTGCCAATTTTCTTCTACAACAGAACTTTGATGAAGATTGAGAGACGTGTTTTTTTTTTTTTTTATCTCACACCTCACACCAGTGCATTACACTAACTTTGTTCACTGGATTGTCTGGGATATTTGGGCTTATATTCATAATGCTTGGTGTATGGTATAAGGGTGGAGGAGAAGAAAATGTTGGAAACAAAGTAAAGAGAAAAGTATGTAAGTCTGCTTTAAATTAGCAGATGCAGCAAATTACACCATGTAAAATAATATACAACCAAAAATCAGCTTCTGCAGGTATTTAGTTCCTTCTATAAACTGTAGTTTAATTTTTTTTCCTAGGGTTTCATTCTTACTGTACTAGTTCCAGAAATGTAGTATAATGCCCTACTTCGTGCTCCTTTCTACTTAATATTGGTATTGGAAATAGACTATACTACCTAGATTCTACAATCTGTATTTCATGGCAACACTGGATAGCAGCTTTGCGAAATCTAAACAATCTGGGCAAATGTAAACATGAATGCCAAAATATGGGTAGTTATTTTCCTGTTTCAGATTAGCTCAATTAGTGCAAAAAAAAAAAAAGTTAAAAAAAAAATTAATTTTGTTTAATGCTGGATTAAAAAGGGTTTTCTTCAAATGAAAACCTATTTCAGCTAATCATCTTGATCATTAATTGAAAAATCCCTCCACCCCCCCCGTAATCTGAGAAGCTATATACAGACAGGTAAAATTATTCTTCTGTTTACATCGTTTCTTTTGGGGAAAATTGATAGATAACTAATTACTGTTCACTTTAATGTTATGTTGCTGTAAAGGTTTTAAAAGCAATAGATTGCATGTTTGGTTTTGTTATATGCGCTCCTGTGAATTGAATATTCTTTTTCTGCCAACAAACAAAATGCAAGCTTCAGTTTTGTCCGTAGCAGTGGGACTTCATTTACCATCAAATCAAATTTCACTTTCATACTTTTGTTGGACCAACTTTTACAAAAGAAAAGAAAAATACAGTTGTAAGCATCTGAAGATACTGGCATTCTGATCTTGAGTAGATTGTAATGATCAAGCTATTTCTGACCAGTAAGGACTTTTTTTGGATGAAGAAAAGAGTTTAGAACTTGCATTGTCAAGCAAACAATCAAGTTATTGCAGTCCAGAAAGAGTCTGCAGACATAGCTTCCTTTATAATGAAAATAAGCTCTGATTATATAGTTTGAATTTTACTTCTTGTACCTACTTATCATTTACTTCATTTAGTCATCACAAAATGTGATGTCTTCTTTTAACATACATTGACTTTCAGAGACAATTTTGCCCATCAGTGCAGTACTAGTGGTGAAAACAAATACCATTTTTTACTAAAGTTATTTTGTTCATTCTTTGTGTGAACACAACTTGGGGATCTTTGACTTTTTACTGTTGTACTCCAATTAGCTGGATTACAAATTTATCTCTATAGTAACCAAGAAGATACTAGTATCACTAGTGGTACAGCAGTGAACTGTTGTACCACTAATGGTATTAATGATTTAGTGGTATAACCAAAGAAGGATTTTCTGCTTAGATTGTGTAGCAGTGGGTTTAACAACTACTTAAGCTAAAAATACAAGTCAAGTGTCTGAGGAAAAAGGTGCAAGAAACACTGAAGCATTTGTATTTTGTTTCCTCGTTGCTTGGCCATAGTCTGTAAATAATTATCTGAATCAAATAATTAAATGTATTAAAACCTTTTTCTTTTTATCCTTAAACATCTGTGATATTTTTCCAGATAGTGTGTATGGTAGTTATTCAGATTTTATTCTTTTAAGA
Organism: Aythya ferina; assembly: GCF_964211825.1. Classification (NCBI taxonomy): domain Eukaryota; kingdom Metazoa; phylum Chordata; class Aves; order Anseriformes; family Anatidae; genus Aythya; species Aythya ferina. Next base: position 51,396,997 of record NC_140299.1, on the reverse strand, counting down.
CTTCATAGGTGCATATTGTTTATCAGTGATGCAACCAAAATTGTATCGGTAGAAGTGATACTGCTAAACAGAAAATAAATCTTTCATAATGCTTCATTTTGCAGAAGTTAACATTAAGACCTGAATCATCCAGTAGGTTTTAACTAGGCAGAAATATCAGTATATTTATGGATTTCAAGAGATTGATTTTAATGATGTAACACTCTGCCGTTAAAAAGGGGATAATTGTTATCTGTAAAAGGAGCAGCTGCCAGATGCTTGAAAAATGCCAGATAGATTCAAGTATTTCCTGAATGTACTTTACTACATAGCTGATACATAAATAAAACAAAAGCTTTTAGTTTGTGGGAGTCTTCTGTACTGATGAAATTGTTTGCTATCAGAAATAACCATTCCTTCTCTGGAAGATGGAGAGGAAATGAAGAATGTCTGTGGGTGTTTCAGTCTGCTCCCTTCAGTTACGATTCTGAAATGCTTACTCATAAATGCATTTGAATTAAAGACTGTTCAGCTTTGTCTTTGTAAAAGGGCTGGTCATCTGTAGCTCTGTATGCAGACTGACCGATGGGTTTGTAGTTGCTATGACTGAAGCCTTACTAGTAGTTATGTTCCCATTTTTCAGAAGTGGAATGGTGTTCATACAACTTCTCATGACCCGTTGTCTGATTTTTATATGCTAGCAAAAACTGTACCTGTACTCTGGGGCCCCAAGCACAAGAAGGATGTTTTTCTGTTGGAAAGGATCCGGGGGAGGGTTACAGAGTTGGTAAGAGGGTTGGAGCACCTCTCCTATGAAGAAGGGCTGAGGGAGCTGGGGACGTTCAGCCAGAAGTGGCTCAAGGGTGACCTTATTGCAGCTTTTCAATACTTAAAGGGGGGTTACAAAAAGACAGAGTGACTTTTTGCCTGGGCAGACAGTGACAGGACAAGGGGGAATGGTTTTAAGCTAAAAGAGGGGAGATTTAGATTAGAGGTTAGGAGGAAATTCTTCACTGAGGGTGGTGAGGCACTGGTACAGATTGCTTAGAGAAGCTGTGGATGCCCCATCCCTGGAAGTGTTCAAGGCCAGGTTGAGTGGGATTTTGGGCAACCTGGTCTGGTGGGAGGCGTCCCTGCCCATGGGATGGGGTTGGGGGGTGGAACTAGGTGAGCTTCGAGGTCCCTTCCAACCCAAGCTGATACGGTGCTACGAATACTGGAATACTTGCCAAGGAGAACCAGTATCTGTAGCTGCAGCTGAAAAGGAAGAATATATGAAACTTACAGCACTGAAGGTAAGTGTGACCTGAACAAGTTGCGTGGGCACACTTCTTCCTGCTTCTTACCAAGTACTGCCAGGAACTGTCTGCACAGAATGCTTTTCAGCTTGTTTGCTGAAGATCTCTTAGGCCTTTGGGGATGGTTATACTGTTGTATATACTTCTGCAGCTGTGTCTACAGACTTAGAATGAAAAGTTTCTTTTGCTTGCAAAATAGGTACCTTTCTATTTTGATAAGGATTGGAGCATTAATGCAAATACTTTGTATGACACAAAGGGCAAGGAGCAACATCTTTGAGATTCTTGTTGCTTGAGATAGGGATTTGAGATGTGATAGACCAAGAATAAACATGTATTACAGCAGGCAGCTGTTTGATATCCCAGGGGAAGGTTTCACAGTTACCCTTGTAATGTGAAGCATTTAACTCTTAAAATGTGCAGCAGCCGAAGTTGAAAAAATAGGGCAGCATCTCCAAAGTCTTTGCGTGCCTGTTTCTGTAGAATTGGCAACAATATTTTAAAATCAGTTATATATTTTTAGTGATATCTTTGAATTAAGCTTGTATCCCCCTTCCATACATGCACCCATGTCTTTACCCCAAATCTCTCTCTCTCTTTTAAAAGTTAGTTTTCTCTATTGGAGAAAACATGAGCTGCAAAGGACATGCTGTCAGCTCGTGGTAGAGAATGGAAGAAGAATTCAGAAGCAGAAGTGAAGGAGTTGGATAAGGCAATGGTCAGTCTGTGTTCTGAGTTGCATATTAAACAAAACAGTGGGTGCTGAATCGCTTGGACAGTAGAGGTTTTCTCTGTAGAGAGGCTTGGCTGAAGAGTAGAGACTTCATCTGGATGAAGAGCAGTAGTTATGAAAGGGCACTCCTGGAAGAGTTAAAAAGTATTGAAGGTTGAGAGGAGTGGTGTGGTGCAACAGTACTGAGTGGAGAGTCAGCTCATGAGTGATCTTTTGATGGGTCTCTGCATGTAGATATGAATAAGGAATATTCAGATTGATAGAGAAAGCAGGAAGGGAATTAACATATTCGAGAAGACATCAGAGGCAAAGAAATGAAGGGCGCCTTTTCGGCTGCTAGCTCTTTATCCAACAGTTTGCTTCTTAAGCTGGTTCTGAGAGGTGATAAAGAGGTTACAAAGGAAAGAGTGCGACAAAAGGAAGCAAATCAGTTTACATGTTTGTGAGAACTCTGCCAACAAACAGTCTTGGACAGTCCAACCCCATTGAGGTGCTCTAGGTTAAAGCTGCAGAAAAAAGTAGTAATTTGATTTTTATTTCTAGCTACATATTACATTATTATTACCTGATGTGCTTTTTGGGTCTCTCCAGAAGCATTTGTTGTGCAAGATGAGAGAAATGGGTGATCCACATAAACTACATTTCACTGTAAGATTACTGTTTGGTTTATTTTTACCTCTGTAGTGGGTGTACGTGGCAAGGTTTTGGTAGTGAGGGTCAGAAGGGGTGGCCTCTGTGAGCACAGCCCAGCAGCTGCCCTGTGTCAGATAAGGGACCTGCTGCTGGCCAGAGCAGAGCCAGTAAGTGGTGGTATTTGCACCGCTGTGAGAGCAGATTTAAGAAAGGGAGAAACTGCTGTGCAACAGCAGCTGGGAGAGAGGAGTGAGAAAATGTGAGAGAAGTAGCCCTGCGTGCAGCAGGAGGGCAGGAGGTGCTGCAGGCAGGCAGCAGCAGTTCCCCTGCGGGCTGTGCAGGGAGAGGCCCCTGGTGGAGCAGGCTGTCCCCCTGCAGCCCATGGGTCCCACATGGAGCAGATCTCCACGCTGCAGCCCCCCCATGGGTGGAGGAGCCCCCGGTGGAGCAGGTGGATGTGGCCTGGAGGAGGCTGCGGCCCATGGAGAGCCCCCGCAGGAGCAGGCCCCAGGCTGGAGCTGCAGCCCATGGAGAGGAGCCCACGCAGGAGCAGGGGGTCTGGGGGGAGCTGCCACCCACCCGTGGGGGACCCGTGCTGGAGCAGTTTGCTCCTGGGGGATGGATGGACCCCATGGGACGGAGCCATGTGGGAGCAGGGCTTGGAGAGCTGCTGCCTGTGGGCAGCCCCCGCAGGTTCAGTTGGGGAAGGACGGCATCCATGGGAGGGACCCCACGGGGAGCAGGGGCAGGGAGGGGCTCTGAGGGAGCAGCGGAGACTGACTGCAGCCCCCATTCCCTGTTCCCCTGCACTGCTTGATGGGAGGAGGTAGAAGAGGGTAGATGGGAGGGAGGGTGTTTTTAGTTTATTTTTAGTTCTAACTGGTCTAGTCTGCTAGTGATAGGCAATAAGTTATATTGATCTCCCTATGCTGAGTCTGTTTTGCCTGTCATGATAATTGTTGAATGACCTCCCTGTCCTTATATTGAACCTTGAGCCCTTTTCATCATTTTCTCCCCCATTCCCTTTGAGGAGGGGGAGTGAGAGGAGCTCAGCTGCCCACCGAAGAAAAACCACCACAACCTCCTCATAAAATATCAAATTTCCTGTTGGTAAAGGGTAGGATTATGCAGCATACGAATGGACCAGTGCTGCAAAGTTCATTTGGACAACTAATTCTGATGGGATTACACCATGAAAGTGTGAATGTAATTCACGACTCACCAGTACATGTGTTAAATTGTAGGAAGCTGCAGCAGAAACTCAGAATACTGAATCTCAGCAGAACAGCAAGGTCAAGATGAGAAGCTATCAGTGTATATGGAATAGGGTTATAAATCAAGAAGGCCATATCGTTTTTTACAACTGCTGTAAGAAAACGAATTGTTGTTAAATGAGGACATAGCTTTATTGGTTTTTCTTTCTCATTTCTCAGAATTGGAAGCTCGCTGGTTCACAAATACTAACAAGGTAAAATAAATGAGACATCTTTTTTTTTTTTTTTTTTTTTTTTTTTTTTTTTACTGTTTAAAGAGTGTGTGCAGTGTCTAGGTTCCTGTTCGGAATCAGTAACTAATTGACATCTGTAAGCATGTAACCTTAGTTGGCCTTGAAAAAGAGTGATGACTTCACTCACTTGCAGGATAGCTCAATGGGGAGATGAAATTGCTGGATACAACTGTTTGGTATGACAATCTGTGAGAGGGGAACATAAATAACATTTAAGAGTGTCTTTGTATGCTGCTGCTAGCAATGAGGCTCACCCCGTATTCCTGAATTCTGCTTAGAAGTTCCTGTACTCCAGAGTTTGTCTAACAGTTTGCTTGAAAGGATCTGTTGCTTTGCAAGCTTACCAAAGAGTCAGCTTCATCAGTTGAGTCGTATATCCTACACTGCTTAAAGGGGATTCTAATTGAAAGCTCAGAATGCAAGTGAGGAGAATTGAGAAGGTCACTGGCTTCTTCATGAAGTGTTAAGAGCTTAGCCTTTTTTTTTTTTTTTTTTTTTTTTTTTTGAAAGAGTCACATTACTCCAGCCTCACTTTACATTTCTACGCTTAAATTGAATTTATGCATTTGAGGCAGTGTATCCTGTGTTCATGCCATCAAGTGGGAGAGAGATAAGGTGGTGTTTTTAATGAGTTTGAAGAGTATAGTTTGAGGGGAGAGAAGGCAAATTGTGTCCAAACCACTAGTCATGGATCCTCTTGAATCACAACAGGTCAGCTAGGAGAAAAATCCTTCTACTTCTAAGTTTGTGTTTAAAAAAAAGTGTCCTTTTGTCGAGTTTTCATCATGAAAGTGTTACGAGCACATATTAGTGGAGGTTACATGATCTAGTTATTTCTAATGCTGTCTGTTGGTGGAACACTGGCTAGATGTCCTTTTTGATGTGACCTAGAAAGAAACAAAAAAGAGCAACCAAGAAATACATTGTTGGAAGCTACTTTAGCAAGAAAAAAAAAAAAAGTTTGAGTGCATAGGCAGAGTTGTGCTGTGTTCTCACTATTTAGATTTTGGTTTGAAGACATCAGTGCTGTAGTTTGTGTTGCTACACTGCTTCAGTTTGTGGTTTCTTCGAATGCCTTATATGCCTTAATAAGCCTTACTATGCCCTAGTAATGCCTTCAGAATGTCTTATTAATATCCAAGTGATTTAAGTCTGTGTTTACATCAATAAGCACCTTGGTAGTAAGATGTCATTTGCACGATTGTGGTTTGTAGGCTAAGAAGCTGCAAGCTTGTCATCTTACTCCTTCCAACTGAGAAAGATCTCTGCTTGGCTGTCCCATCATCTTCATAGCCTGTATGGGACAATTAGTGTATTTTACAAGTGTCTGGGAGAATGTTGCTGTTCTTTCTGTGTAGCTTCTCTTTGGGAGTTTTTATTTGTAGAGAGAGAAAAACAATTATTTTAAAGTGCTGAGACAAATGAAAACAGTTTTTCTGTATTCTTTCTGTTTATTATATTCTGCTAATCTCCAGTTTTGTGTATATGTGGACAATTCAGTGCCCTGAAAAGGACTGAAATGTTTTTCTTTTGTAGAAAGAATCGCAGGGTCATTGTTATAAAGTAGCTGTAATCAGATTTAAATACTGGTTGCTTAGCTTATTGCTCTCCCTTCATCTCTGACCCCAGCAGCACTGTTGCTTGTTTTCATATTAACAATTATATTTTGTAATTGTGTAGTAAACTACACTAAGAAAATGAAATTTGTACAGTTCATCTGACATTAAATTAGCAGCTAAAGATGTGTAGACAGAGGCTGCACAAAGCTGTCCAGGATTCCTGTATGGCTGGCTCACAGTGCTGCTGTAAGGAGAAAGGGACAGGGTGATTCTGTATCTGGGGCAAGAGAAAGTAAAATGCTTGCAGGTTGCTATAGTGGTCTTCAAAGCTCTCTTGGGACTGTGGAGTTTAAGACCTAGGTGAGGGATTCTAACAGCATGCAAGCAAGATGGCTAAATACCTGAGGAAACCTCTATCTCAATTGTTTATGAGAGAGTTTTTATGGAGATAAGGAATTATGCAGCTTAAAGTATCAGAGTTGAGGTTAAGTTCTTATTTCTACTCAAAGCTGCATCACTTATCAGAAAAACATTGTAACCTCAGTATGCCAGGATGTGTGCCTCTACTTAATGGAGTCTGTTTCTCCAAGTCTGAATGTGTAAATCTAAGGACAAATAACAGTTTGGAGAGCTTGAGTGCATTGCTGGGAATCGTGGTGATTTTGGTTTGTCTGAGAGAGTATACTAGAGTTTTGTCCTGTGCTTGGTCAGCGTACAGGCTGTTTGGCAAGTTAGAGTAGCTTGACTAGTGTAAAGGGCTGTTAAAATCAAAATAGATAAATAAGTAAATAAATCGTGATTAGGAGGGAGGTGATATCGGGCTTTTACAAATACTTGCCAATATGTGGTTTTTTTTTTTTTTTTTTTTTTTAGAAAGCTGAGGAAAGTACTTGCATTCTCTGTTACAAGATTCCCTAATAATTTTCTTCTTATTTTTCAGTTTAAATTTATCTGGAAGGAAACTTTCCATGCTAGATGTCTGCCTGTACTGTCTGGTTTTTGGTTATGTTTCATGTAAAAACAGTTCTGTTGTTTTGGAAAACAATATTGAGACAAGGGGAATCCATTGTTTTCCAATTTCAAATTTGTTTCATTGAGCAGAGGCACTTGATATGCAGATGTTCTTGGGTGTGGTGTCTCTTTCCACCTGTGTGCCTGGAGACAGAAAGAGGAAAAAAATGAGCCTTTATTTTTTTCCTTGGCTTCCAATGCTCAGTGTCCACATAGATCTTCTGTGGTGTAAGAAGTCTGAAAGCCTTGGCTATTCATTATGCCTTCTCAACAGACTTGAGAGCTTGTTAATACTTAAGCAAGTTAATACTTCTAGTGTGTGCATGAATCTGACCTCTTCAGATTATGCTGATTTTACCATTCGTGTAAGATCACTTGGCATGGAAGGCAGACTGTTGACCACTGTGAGAAAATGCAGCACTTGAAATCTGTAGGCTTGAAGTTTGAGCATTATCAGTGGAAAGGAAGAGATTACAGGGAATCAAGCATTGGTTAAAAGAGGACACTTGGACTAAAAACAGACACAAGCAAATCAGGAAAAAAAAAAACACTACCTTGTGCTGCCACAATAATTGTTGTTTACAAATGTATAGAACTTGAACTCTCCATGGATGCTATTTTTATTAATTTCTTTTTTTTTTTTCCTCCCTTTGTCTCCTTGCACATGTGCCAGTTTATGTTCCATTTCTGTTTGGCAGCAGCTTGTGGGGTTGTTTACAGATACTGTGCAGGTTACAGGGTGTTAGTGACTCACCAAGCTATGGCACATTCAGCTTTGGAAATGAATCTAAGAATCACGGCATTTCTCTGCTACCCACAAGTGTCTGTGGAGGCTTTTAACAGTTTCTCATCTTGTTCTTTTTACTATTTTGCTTAAAGGATAATGTCCTATAGCCGTTACAAGCTTAATCCTTAAACGAAGTGGGAAGGCTGTATGGTTTTGACCACTATTGTCAAACCAAGAGTCAATGGGATTTAAGTTTTTCATATGGGTGAGATTAACTTCATAGTTTGTTTGACAGATGGATGCTGCTGTTCACTCAGGACCATTTCTAGGTTTCAGGAACATTTGTATTTTAGCTTATATGAATATAATTGGAACAATCAAGCAGCAGATGCAGCTGGTAAGGCACTCTCCAAAATACTTGAAAAGTCATGACAGCCAAGTGACGTTCCAAATGACTGGAGAAAAGGGAAACATCGCACCCATTTTTAAAAGAGTAGTAAGAAAGAGCTTGGGAACCACCAACCAGAGAGCCTCATCTCAGTCTCTGATAGAGTAGATTCTCCAGGAAGCTGTGTATAGACATCTGGAAGACAGGGAGGTGATTAGGGACATCCCTCATGGCTTCAAGAACAAATTGTGCAGCCTCGTCAAGCAGGACTTAAGGGATGAAATGGTGGATGAAATGTTGGATTTGAGCTGGCAGTGTGTGCTTGCAGTGCAGAAAGGCAGCAGTATCCTGGGCTGTGTAAAAAGAAGCGTGGCCATTGGGTTGTGGGAGGTGATTCTCCTTCTCTGCTCTGCTCTCATGGGACCCCGCCTGGGGTACTGCATCTCGTTTGGGGACTCCCAGCACAAGAGAGACATGGACCCGTTAGAGCGGGCTTAAAGGAAGGCCATGAAAATGATCAGAGGACTGGAGCACCTCTCCTGTGAAGAAAGGCAGAGAGGATTGAGTTTCTTCAGCCTGGAGAAAAGAAGGCTCCAGGGAGACCTTCCTGTAGCCTTTCAATAATTAAAGGAGGCTTTAAGACCAAGAAAAGACGTGTTAACCAGGCCTGTACCAACAGGACAAGGGGCAAGAGTTTTAAACTGAAAGGGGGTAGATTTAGACTGGACATAAGGAAGAAACATTTCATTATGAGTGTGGTGAGGCACTGGAACAGGTTGGATAGAAAGGTTGTGGAGGCTGCATCACTGGAAATGTTGCAAGTTAGTTTGGATGGGGCTTTAAGCATCCTTATCTAGTGGAAGATACTCCTGCCTGGGGCAGGGGGGTAGAAATAAATTATATTTAAAGGTCTCTTTCATCCCAAACCACTCTACGATTCTTAATATTATGAAGTCAAAATTCATTTGGATCAAACATTGGAATGGAGACCCCATAGTGGTTGTACTTTCTCCATCTTTGGAGCTTTTCAGGTACATGTTGGTTGAAGTCCTGAGCACGCATGTATGACCCATGGCTAATACTGTTCTGAGTCAGGCTGAGGACCTCCAGAAGCCCCTTCTAATCTGATTCATCCAGTATCTTAAGCACTTTTGTCGTGCAACCTTGTTTTTTTTTTGTTTGTTTGTTTTTTGTTTGTTTTTTGTTTTGTTTTGTTTTGTGGGGGCATAACTCCTGAGAAGGCTTATCCTTGAGTTATGTATCCTTTCCTTTATTTTCATTTTTGAGGAGTAGAGTCTGACAAAAAAACTGCTGGAATGCTTATTTCTGCCACCTCTGTCCTTTGCCACTTCACATTTTAAGTAGATATAGAAATTAATAATGCAAACATGTCTGTCATTTCTTTAAAAATAAAAAATAAAATAAATCACCAGCGATGTCGAAGAAAGTTAGATTGGGCTGGAATTTCCTTCTTAGGAAATTTCCTCCTTTCTGAGGAAACAAAATACCAGAATTAGGTAAAGAGTTAGGTGGTAATTTTTAGCCAAAGATATGTGACATCTACCATAAAGTGAAAGAAGGATTCTGAATAGTGTATAATGTAAATTTCCTATGCATCTCATTAGTATTTCCTGTAAAATTGTCCAGTCTCCTTTACTTGGTGTGAAAGGAACTATAACCATCTATTCATCTTCCACAATTGGCTTGCATTCCCATCTTTTCTCCTCCAGCTAAAGGCAACATTTAGTGTTTTTAAAATAAATAAATAAAATAATAATAAATCTTAAAAAAAAAATAAAAAAATAAAAAAATGCTAGTCAATATATATTTGTAGCGTAGAAGTTCAACAAAAAAAGGCAAATGCCCTCCCAAAAATCTTGTGTTTTGGTAAACACTTCATCCAGATGAGTGAGAACCTGAATTTTCTAAAACTGTAGACAGAAGTCATTTTTTAAGAAAATTTTATTAAAAATCCCTTACCACTTACAGATCAGCAGCTTCTTTCACTCTGGGTTTGGGTTAGGAAGAAGTGAGCAGAATAAACCACAAATACCATGCAGATTTGAATGACCTATCTCCTAGGCTTCCCTAAGGGGAAAAAACCTGTTAAGTCCCCTTGGCGAGCTGCCCAAAGGTAGGAGAGGACACACAGAAGAATCCAGGTAGGCTCTAACAGGGATTTCATTAAAAACAATGTGCCAGGATGGTTCTGCTAGACAAACCAGGGTCATCTTTCACAGAAGACTCCAGGAAATTTTCTGCTTCACTTGGAAAGTTGAAGTGTGTCTGCGTGAGGTTATTAGAACGTTTTGGTGAGTGCAGAATAAAGCAGATGCACAAGCCGGTGCTTGCTGTTCCTGTTTCCTGCCCTGGGTTGACTTCTAGCTAGATGTCATGTTCTTTGATGTTCTCTGACTGTGGGACTGCCGTGATGGATTACTGAGATGGGTTCATTTAACAGTGGTGATTGGGGGTGGGGAGAGGTGTATTCTTCTAAACAAAATTACTTTTCTGTGACAAAAATCTATTTATTTGGATGGAAGTTGGAAGAGATGGAAATATGTGCTACTTGCAATAGCAGGAACTAAAAATTTAGAAATAATACCAGTCTTTCACCACTGATCTTTGTGCAATGACTTCTGTCATGTCCTGTCCTCAGGTTTTTGTACTTTCAAACTTGCAAATTCCAGCTGTCTAAAATAAAATAAATAAATAGAAAGGATCTCATTATCCTGAATCAGCCTATCAATCTATGAGGTGTAAAACAGCAAAAGAATTTATCAAGACGCTTAGGAGTCAGAAGATCAAAGCTCCCTTTCAGCCACCAGAGTAATACATTTCCTTCTCGAGAGATGCTTGCTAAAATGTCTCCCGATCCTTTAAGGTTGAGCTGCTTTGGTCTCCATGCCTCTAAAGCACTGGCAGTAATTTTTCTCAGTGAAAAATGTCAACATGGAAAAAAAAAAAAAAAAGTCCATATGGAAGCTTCTCAGAGGATTTGTTGACTGATAATCTCTGAACAATTAAGAGCAGATATAGGATGGGAAGAGAAATTCTTACATTGGCATGACAGGGTAGGAAAGAACACCAGATGGGGTGCTTTAACCGTGTCCGCTATCTCATTTCAGAGGACCTCCTCAGTATCAGACCTAAGTTATGCACCTTTCTAGCAAGAAAATGGAGGGGTGGTAGAAAGCAAGTAATTCTCAGCACTGTCTCTCTTGCTAATGCACGCAGTGTGAACTATCATAGGCCAGTATATCTGAGCTCATTCCTGAGTGCTAGAAGTGGTTTGAGAAACCAGTGACCGGAATTTTCCTCAGTGGGTGTGGAAAGAAACATGCTAGCTGAAAGACCACGCTGCTGTTTTCCTGAATGAAGTGCTACCACTGGTCTGCAGTTTAGGTGCCTGCCTGGGCTCTGTCCTACAATTTGAGCTTGAGCAGACAAAGAAGAAGGCAGTAACTCAATGAAAAACGCCGCATACTCGATGAGTGCTCAGCAAACAAAAGAGCCATCTGCTGACCAGACAGTCTCATATTGTAGGGGATTTTCTGTCAGGAAAAACAGACAGTAGTACTGCTGTTTGTGTATGAGCAGTGTACTTGGTACTGCAAAGGACTCCAGATGCAACTCTGACACACTGGGAGTAATTCACACCGTTAGGTTACTCCCTAATGGCAAGAAGAGGGCACCAAAGTAGTCTTGTATAGATGTCGAAAAAGCAGACACTATAAAGCAGTGGCCTATTTGCATGGTGCCTTTCTCTTTACATCTGTTTTATTATATTAGCAAATTAAAACAAACAAACAAAAAAAACAAACCAACAACTTAACTGGACTCAGTGCTAGAGATCTCCTTTGAAGCAATAACACTGACAATAAACCAAGGGTTAGTGGTGAGTTGATGAAGATTTAACTGCTATAATGAGGGAAGGTGGTTTTTCTCACCCTCCTGTCCAAAACACCCCCAAGTGTCCTCCACGTCATAGCTGGTGCATCATGTTCTTGCCTTGTGAAAAAGCTGGTGATGCCTAGACAAAAGTATGAGTGTGGTTTACATCTGCTGTGTTGTAAGTCTATAATGTATTGTAGTGCAGTAATGGACCCCGCTGTGTGAGGTCTCCTCCTGTCCCTGCAGGTCTGCTGTAGTCACTGGAAATCTCCATCATGTGAGGGACCAGCTGATCCAGAGGTGTTCTTGCTGTGACAGGTGTCAAGCAAGGCAGGCACTTGAATTAATTACACCTCAGCTTGAATGTAATGCTGGATTTTATAGTTCACAGAAAGTAGAAGGCTTTCAGTGCCCAAATGACACCTGAGGATTTTGGTGGGAGTTTGGTGTTTTCAGAAAAGACTTAGTTCTGTGAAAATCCTATCTGAAAGTGGTCAGTTTATGCTAAATTCTTGGTAGCTGGGTTATTTCTCTTCTCTTCAAGCTTAGTGACAGTGAGTTTTATTATTCACAAAAAGAAAAGATTTAGAAAGGCTGTAATTGGAGATTAGCCTTGTGAGTGTTTTTAGTAAGCAGAGCAAAGGACAAGACCTATTGTGAAGAACAGGTCAACTGACACCTAGCCTAATCTGTGCTCCTGATCCAGGTTAACTGCATCATCTCTGCTCTCTGCCAAACCAGCTGACAGTGCTGAAGTTGAGTGCTGCGCTGCTTTACGTCTGATGTAGGTCAGTAATTATCCTTCTCAGGAGGAAGGATTTGGTAATTATCCTTCTCAGAACATACTGCTGCTTGTTTTGAGACCGCCTGCCCTGTGAACGTCCACGTTGTACTTGGAGGAGTTGAGCCCTCTTTGGTGACCTGAACAACACATACTGCAGAAAATAGCAAGCTGGGGAAGTTGGTTTAACTAATATCCACATTATAATAGGGGAAAAAAAAAAAAAAAAAAAAAAAAAAGAGTAGACCTTCGAGTGCCAGGAATAAAGCAGACAAGTTACATATAGGACTGTGGCTTTAGGTACACATTAAGTACTCACAGAACTTTTATCCCTCTGTTGAGGTGTTTTAGAACTTTTCTTTCTCTTGTGTACTTTTTTTTTTCCAGCCACATATGGATGAGTTTGCATTGAGCTCTGCTTTCCTACAACATTATGAATATTTCCTTCTTAGGCTGCTTCACCTCTTAATGTTGCAAGCATCTGCCTCAGACAAATTTGTTGATTGAGTTTGTGGAAGGACTGGAGATGGTCAAATGGATAGACCCAAAAACAACATACCTGACTGTGCTGATCTCATTGATGTGATTTATGTAGGAAGCAAGGTTCTCTTCAGAAATTTAGCAAAGACTAACAGCTAAACCTAACAGACAAATCTTCAGTCCTCACTTGCATGTGAACTTGTTGCCATCAGTTCTGCATGTGCCGTTTTGCAAACTTTAGCAAGTTTCTTCCGCATTCTAAACCCATCCAAAATCTTTGGATGAATAGCCATTATTGAGCTGTTCTGTCTCATTTGCTGATGAGTTTCTCCTCTAATTGTACTAACTGCCCTTTCAAGTTGGGCACTTTTTTTTTTTTTAAGAGCCCTCTATTATTTTTAAGTGACTGATAAAAAAAAAAAAATGCAGTGAACTTCACACTAAAGCTTGGAATGATCTGTGTTGCATAATTACATTGCATTCATTTTTTTAAAAACTTTTCCATATCTCCCATTAACCCCTCTTCAGCTTTTGTCAGCACCCCATTAAAGCAGTCTGCTACAAATATTTCCAGTATTCTTCACAATGGCATGCTGGCTTCTGCGTGAGTTTCAGATGACATTGATCTTTTCCAGGAGGAGCTGGAACAAAGACCATGAGGTTCCCTTCTGGAAATCCCACTTCTCTTGGAGGCCTCTTCGCAAAGCCAGAATGATGTAAGGAAGGCTGAGCATAAATAAGAATCAGATGCTGTTTAAAGTGCAGAGGGATGACAAACACAGTCATTAATTTTCTTTTCGCAATAGAGCAACAAAGGATATTGCAGGGGCCAAAGCGTCTGCTGATGTAAATTATCACAGTTTTACTCGTCCAGGGATTCATATCCCTTCATCTCAGCTGGGAATGTGTCACTGAGAGATAGTTTAGTGATCTAACATCAACTTTGACAGATCTGCTTAGATTGATCTAAGCAATCTGCCTAGATCGATATGGGACAGTAAAGACCTGCTTTAAAACAAAAGAAAAAAAAAAGCCTACACATTTGTAGTTGATTTGAAAATGGAGTTCTAGTGACTCTTCCTACAATAGCGTGATTTTATGGGCAAGTGGTCTTGTTAAATACAAGGCTTTTCGTTTGTAATTGCTGGTTTTATAAATGAAATAATATTAAGAACATGCCAATTAGTGCCCTGCTCTTGCAGATTCTTAAGTGCACGCATAATTAGGTCCTTAGACTTCAAAGGGGTTACTCACATGAGCAAAAATGAAATGAATTGTTGTGTTTTTATTATATTCCTGGTTGGTGTCTCCTAATGTAACCTCTGGTGCATTATCCTGAAAATCAGACCAGTGTCCTCTGGAAATACCCTGGGAATTCCTAGTGTAATCCCATTACCTGCTAATAAAGTTTTTTTGTTGTTGTTGTTTGTTTTTTTTTTTTTTTCCTCTCCACGTAGTAGACAATTTTTGCTGTGCTTCCTGGGTATTAATGAAAGGTTGAAATTAACTCCTGGCTGGTGACGCTCCTGCTAGAACATGCAGCCTGACCAGTCATCAGTCACAGCCGTGACAGATGAGTTACTCATCCCATTCTGGGACAGCCAACCTCTGTATGCACAGGGGGCATTCTTGTTCCCGAGCAGGTTTCTGAAGGAGGCCAGGCTCACAGCCACATTGGCAAGGTGTAGCCTGTATCGCTGCTGGTGAACGCGATACAGATCTGCCTTTCCCCTGCCTCTGCTGCTTTTCTTACCGTGATGCTCAAGTCCAGTTGTACGGGGCTGGTGGCGAGTGCAGGAAGGAAAAGCAGCCAATACAATCGTGCTGTGGGCTGAATTAAGCCTGTGGGCTGAGAACTAACCAAACCTGTTTAACTCTCTTTTCTGGTGCAGTATTGTTCTTCCAGCGTATTTACTGGTGTGTTTTAATTCCGAAAGCTCAAGTGACTTCGTTTACAGATCTGGCTCTGAGAATAAGTCCATGTGACCTAATCAACGAACATTATAGTGTGGTAAATTTGGGCTAATTAGTTCTGCTTGGGTCAAAAACATTAGTTTTCCACCAAAGTTGTGAGATGGATGTTGCTTCCATTATTTCCCAGAGAAGGTCTGTAGTAATTCTGTGTGCTCTGTTGAAGGTGTAGATTTCTGCTTCTTATCCAGATGAGAAATCCTGATTTCTTTGTCCCCTCAGTCAGCAGTAGACCCCTTATGTCTGATTCTGACAATACCCAAGTATATATGCGGGCTCACATCCACGCCTGTGTTGCTTCACAGAGGTAAAGGCAAATACGTCCTTCATCCAGCTTCCATTAAAGTCAGTGGGAGTCTTTCCACTTTAATGGCAATCTGAGAGCGAGACTTTCATCTTTCCTCCCTAGAAGCGGGTTGTTCCAGGCCCATTTTTGTTGTTCTTGCCCTGGCCTTTGTTCCCATCATGTCTGAGTGCTTCAGTCTGTAGTAGATTGCTCCTTCTTGTTCTGGTACATGCTGCGTGATGAGGCTGGGAAGCACTAGTGTCTCCAATATTCTTCATATCCTCAGCTTTGACTGGGGATGAGTGGCCAAGATGAAAGACCAGATTTTCAAGATGCGAATGACAGTGTAGCCTGATTTTTTAAAGGCATTTAGACACTCCAAAAAGTGCCACTTTTTTCCTGTTCTTTTTTTTTTTGTTGTTGTTGTTTTTTTTTAAACCCCGTAAGTGTCCTGAAAAGACTCAGCATTAAAAGGTTTGACAGGGGTCATGTGGAAAGTTTGTTGCAGATTAATGGAAGAGCCATAAGCTGCATATCTGCTTCTGAATGGTTGGATCATCCCTATTCTGAAATATGGACACCTCTCAGCCTTGAGCTTCTCTGTGCAATGAATCTTCAGGCAAAATGTGGCAGCAAAACACCTCAGAAGAGCCCTGCGGGGAAAAGCCATCCTCCTGCAGTATATGATGGTGGCTGTGACCCTGTTTAAGAGTTTGAGTGCTCTTCTCCCTTTCTGTAGTTATCGTATGCCTTTTTTTTCAGTTCAGGAGACCACTTCTGTGATTTAAGAAAAATCTAAATAGACTAATTTTTGCAAGACTCAAACCTCACAGAGTGACCACTAAGTGAGTAAGCTTTCAGAAGTAAAGAGCAGCCCTGTGACTTGTTCCTTTCATATAGGAATGATGTAGGAGAAACAGGGACGTGACAGATGAGAGATTTGCAAAATCCTACTGCCTGTTGACAAAAACAGCTTGATCCCTTAGCTTGCTCACAGCTTACCTAGTGGATTTTGCCTGGTTTATGGCTTCCCTGAGGTGCTCAGATATCCATGCCATAGCACTTGTGCTAACAATTAGTTGTACCTCCTAAAATGGAGTCCCTCATTAAAACTTGGTCCAAGATGTGAAGACATAGCATTTCACCTAAAACCTTTGAAGTCTTTGAATGTTGAAAGTCTAATAATAATAATAATAATTATATATAAACCCATAAACACTTCCTGAGTGTGTCACAACCACATGAAGGAGAGACTAACACATGTTGGTAAGAATGCAAGAAGCAGCAGAACAGAATTTGGAGATATCCACTGCACATTTTCAAAACATCATTGTTTTTAATAGAAAACGTGTCCCTTTCTCTTTGAGCAGATTTTATTCTCTGTTACACCAGTGTGTGTTCAGGGGACTTTGTAGCATAACTGAGTCATTAAGATTACAGAGAGAAGGAAGGAGCTCTGTTTTTCTGAGGTGTGCTCATGACTGTTCAGCTACCAACAGCCATTGTATGAAACTGTTGCTTGAGGATCTCATGAAAAATTGATGGAAATATATCCTTGCAACCTCACCTAAGAGGTAGGAGGTCATTAAGATAATCTCTGGATTATGGCACTGACCAACCTTTTCTCCAAAAACTACTGCTGTATTTAGGAAAGAGAGATTGATGATTTAAAAAGCAAGCACTACCGTCATTGCTTAAGGTTGGTTGTGGTCACCTTCACCTTTTTAGCAGTCAAACAACATTATTGTGTTTCTGAGTCTGGAGTGAATGCATTTTAAGCAGAAGGCTATTATTTTAATTTTGTTGTGTGAAGGAAGTATAACCCTCAAAAGAAAGAACAATCCTGTGCTTATTCCCCAGTGGCCACTAGGGTCTCAAAATAATTACAAAACCATGTAATACTGAATAGAAAATGAAGCCTGTTTTGAGAGTGGCTTGGGTTCTAGAGCTGGACCAGGAAAACATTTCCAGGCAGCCTGAGATGTCTTTCCAATAGACTGCAACGTAGGGGGTCAGACTGAATGGCTTAATGAGTTATTTTGACCACAAAAATCTAAGAATCAGACTTTTTTTTTTTTTCTGGGAGGCTTGCTCTTTCTTTGGAAGTCTGAAGGTTTTTCTTCCAAAAATGCAGATCCTAGATTAATCAGTTTTTATTGTATAGTCATTTGTAACAGTTTGTAACACATGAAGGGAAAGGGGACAGCCTTTTTTATGATACAGAATTAAGTTTGCAAGAAAGAAGGTATCGTGTCACGTCATCAGGAAGGAACAGTGATTTTAGAATATTGTTTGCATAAACTTCAGGAGGTATCAGGCCCTCTTCTAGAAAATCTGAGGCCTCATGTATAAAACTTCCTCGAAACCATTCATTACTTTTGAAAATGTAAGTCCTTAGGGCTTCTGGGTCATTCTGAAACCTCAGGTCCACCCAACTGTCCTGTCACTCAGGCTCTGCCACAAGATCTGCAGAACTGGAAACCAGGGAAACTGATCAGCATTATAATAAAATGCTGTGTGCTCTCCTGCCAAGAATTTTAGCCTGAACAAATTTATTACCCTTTTTAGGAGATTAAATTATGCCAACCACTGGAGATCAATCCTGGGGACTTTGTTACTGATACTTTGCCACATTATCCTAGCTGGCAATCTACATAGTACATTGCAGAGGGCAAACAGCCCACTCACTGTGTCCATGCCAGCCTGACCTGCTGCGCGGGAGTAATTTGTTTCTTCAGACCTATAGACGGTCTGTTTTGTTTTGTCTGACTTTTCAAAGTGTAATGAGGATGAGGATGTGTTTCTTCTCAGCATCAAGTCATGGTTAGTTTTAACATCATGGTTAGTTTCAATATCCTCTGTGCTTCTTGTACCTGAATTCGAGCACTAAACTTGTCTTAAAACATGGGAGATGTATTAAAAAAATAAAAAGAAAAAGAAAGGTGGAGGTGGGTGTTTTTCTGGAATTTCAGTGTAAAATAAGCAAGTCTCTATATGCCTATAGTTGACAACATGCAGATGTGTAGCCAAAATCTTAAGAATTTGCTAGTTGCAACCCTAGTCACTTCAACAGCTCTCCTTTTGGCGAACATGAGATGTCCTCTAGCATCTGATGTCTTCTCCATGTGCCAATATCTGGACTGAGGTGTTTCTCAGTCACAGTGGTTCCCATTCTCCCTCTACACCATTATTTTTTTTTTTTTTTGTTGGTAGCTCTCCTTTTACCCGTGGGCCTTCTTTGGCCTATCTTTGTCTTTTGAGCTCCTCATCATGGGTATGGGCATGGGTGAGCTGTGAGGAGGCACGGGACATCCTCCTAGCCTCTTGGTATGACTTAATGCTCTGTGCCCCAAAATAGCACATAGCTGTTAGCTCTACAAAAATGTGTTTTTGTTGTCTTGTGACCATTAATCAATTGCTTTAGATCATTCTGTAAGGATGACCCATCCTCCTTAGGTGTTACTGTCCTCCAGCCCCCCAGTCACCTACTGTCTTCACCAGTGAAGATTTGGCATTGTTGTATAAATAGAGAGTAGTAATACAAAACAATATTGCAGCAAGGATCACATCTGGGGGTGTTGCTAAAACAGGCCCACACAGTTCTCATGATCTCATTAGCAGCCGCAGAACTCAAAGACCTGTCAGTGGAGAGGGTGTTTATTCCTGCCGTATCTATTCTCTTAAACATCCATAATGCAAAATCTTGCAACAGACTGTAAGGTAAGACACCTTGGAAAATTCAAGTATGTCAAGTCAACACAGTAATCTCATCGAAATAAAATGCTTATTGCATAAGGCGTGCTGACTGGAATTAATTATGTCAGTTAGACTCTGTCAGTATATCCCAGGAGCAACTGTTTCATTTCACTCCCTGCAAGTGGCATTAGTTTGAAGCTCGTGCACCAGAAATGAGGCAGCGCTTTGTGTGCCAGCTGTTTTCAAATTCTTCCACAATTTGAAAACATTTGCTCATTCCTTGCAAAACCAAGCATTCTTACACCAGTCACTCCTTTCTGCTGCAGATGTCCTCAAACCAAGGACAGTGGAGCGGGGAAGAATGGAGGAGCACATCCCCTTGTCAGTCCCACCACCTGGCAGGCTGTGTGGTTGGAAGTCACTTGTGCCTGCACCGTGTGAGCTCTGTCACAGCTCTTAGGGTGCTGTGGTTGGCTTGGCAAGAAGGGAGTTGGTGCAAGTGTGTGCCCATGCATGCTTGTGCACACGTTGCACTTATGGAGTGAGTAGGATTACCTGAAAAGCGTTCTGTGGTTCTGAAGCACTCTTCTGTGTCCAGAGGATGGCTGAAGGGGCTTGCAGGGTGATTTCTTTGCAATACGAAAGACAGCAGGTGTATGTGGGTAACTGTAGGCCGTGGGCTCTCTCAATAGGCTCTCTGCATGTGTGCATGCAAGGTGACAAGAGATGTTAGAATTTATGCTGTCAGTATTGCCATGAGTAAAACTTACAGGGCAAAGAGGCTTCAGATCCCTCTGCCACATGCACTGGATGGCTTTTGCAATGCCTTATTTTGTAGTTTCCTCCAGCTGTAATATTCTCTTGCCTGCTCTGCTGTGGGGGTAAAAAACATTGAAATGCAATTTATCCCTAATGCTTACTGAACATCCAATAGAGTCCTGTCTGATATCTAGACATGACACACACTAATTAGCCAAACTACAGCGGAAGAAGTCTCCATAATTTAAATGAACAATTTCTGCAGACTTCCTTTACTCGTAATGACCCTATATCAAGGAATAGATGATGTAAAACATGTAATTAAGGGCAAAGGTAGGTGGTGATACCCCAGGACCTCCAGTATCATCTTTCAGGTTGACAGCAGAGATCAGTGTCTTATAGCACCTGGGGCCAAAATCTCCCAGGAGCCCTTTGGAAAACCAAAGTGCTTATTTAGATGCAAAGTTATTTTTAAACTGGTTTCCTAAGGAAATCAGGGATTAAACATTCCCCCTGCCTATCCCTCTCTGACCGTTCCTGTCTTTGAGGGCTCACCCCTGAGTAACTTCTAACTGGCTAACCACAGTTGACACAACAGTGAACAGCCCTAGAGCATGTGAACTCCATATCGTAACTGATTTTTCATATGAGGAGATGGAAAGGCCGGTGAAACCACCTCTTACCCCACTGGCTGGTGAATCAACATACCTGGTGTTGTGAATCAGCTTCTGTTTGCTTGTGCTGAGGGACAAGGGGTGTGAAAAGGGGGTATTTGCAGCAGGAGGAAGCCGGGGACAAGGAAAGGATAGGAGGATGTTTGTGGAGGTAAGGGGGATCAGAGGAGAAAGAGAGGTAAGACTGCTTGTACAAAGTTGTAGGAAAACATCTCGGTGTGAGTGTTCCCACAGTGGCACCTTTGCTTGGGTTTTTGCTCCATGAACCGTGGGCCTGAGCTAACACCTTCCTCAGGAAAATCTGAGCTGGGAGTGGTGTGGTCATCCCTGTACTCCAGTGGCGCCTGGGTAATGAAAGGTGTGAGAAAATGGGCCAAAAATAAGTAGGGATTTTCTTCCCAGCAGGTGGCCTCAGGACATGCAACAGCAGAGCCAGGCTCTGCCATGAAGCCTGTGCTGGTGGCACAGGCTGGGAGGGTGGCCATCCTGTGGCCATGCAGACCTTGTTCCTGTCACTCCTGGCAGCAGGGGGGAGGTGGTGGGACCCTGGGGGGCTGCTGTGGCAGCCCTCCTAGCTGGGGTGGGTGAGGGTGTCCTCAGGTCCGTGTACTGCTTGCCCTCGCTCACTAGCTCGGACAGGAGTGAGCTGTGTCTAGTACATGGCTTAGGAAGGTGAAATTGGTCGTGTCATCTCAGCTTGCCTCCTTAAACCTTTGGTCCACAGCTGACTGGCTGGTAAGGACCCTTAAATTTTCTCTCATCTGTATCTTTGTAATATAAACCAAGAATTTGGTCAAAGCTAACTGTAAAAATACAAATCAACCCTGTCTTTGAATATCCAAAAAATGAAACAGAGGAAAAAGAGACCTGAGTTCTGATGCCACATCTGGTGTTCAGCTGTTCCTTTTTTTAATTTTTTTTTTAATATATTTTTTTTATGATTATGGTATTATGTCTACTATTTCCCAAGGAGTTTCTCACTGCAACCCAGGTTTAGCACAGTGAGGTAGCTTTGCTCTAGTCCTCAGACCCAGAGGCTACCATCTCAGTTTCTACCTGTTACACTATCATTACTTCCACTCTCCACCTTCCTCAAGCACCTACCCTAATGTGATCCCAAGGGCACAAAGGTGATCAAATACAGTCACACAGAGAAAAGCTATCTAATGTCAGAGCCAAAAGGAGTTTTAAGGAAAACTATATCAGAAATTGGATATGCTGGCTTAGAGAAAATTGCATTAGTCAACACTTGGTGACTGTGAAGCCTCTCCTCAAGCCTGTGCCAGGACACCCAGCTCATCTCCTGGCAGCCCCGTGTGTCTCAGCATCTCCACAACCAGGTGCTTTCAGTAACCTTGTTCATTTAGTTGGATCATGGGTGTGTGGTAGGCTAATTTCTCTCCCAGAGACATTGCTTTGTCTCTCCACAAAAGTCAGGTTTGCTTCAGCCTTTGATTTTACGAGGCAGGGGATAGATCATCCAAAACTGATGGTGTGCTGTCAGCCTGTTTATTTCAAAGCTGGACATGCCTGTCAGTACATTCTTGCTACCAAAAAGACCAATGTTAACTTCATTAATGTCATGTCTGAGGGGACTCCACATCCTATGTGTAAACTCATGGGCATTTTTAATATATTTCAAGAGAGGGAGGCTTCTCATGCACAACGGCTGGGAAAGTTACCAAGTGGGCAGGCAGTCTGCTCTACCACCTGAATAAATACTATTATTCTACATATTGTGGCATAAATCAGCATTTTTCTGTCATAATTTTTATGTGCTATCATGTAACATGTAGATCCTGGCACTCCACCCCAGTAACAGCTTGTGTGCTCTAAGTTTCATGGACAAAGAAAATCAGAGCTGTGGCTTCTGTCGTCAGTGGTGATACAATGGTTGTCTTACTTGTCCCTGACAAATCCTAGAACATTTAAAATGGGTAGGGACATCAGGAAATCTTCAGTCTAACCTCCCACTTGGCAGGGAGCTTAGACCAGGGTTCCCTAGGCTTTGTCCAGCCTTGAGCCCCTCCAAAATGGAGGTTGGACAATGTCTCTAGCCCTTGCTCCACAGCTGAGGTGTTAGAGTAACCTAGGACATGCTTCTGTCATTTCTCCTTCAGTGAATAATGAAAGGCCAGCGTGGGCCAAGAAGGAAGCCAGCAGAGCTGGTACCATTACAAAACAGGCTCAGTGGGCTGAAAGGTGAAATATCTGTCAGTACAACACTGCTCATGGGCACAACAACACACTGGTCTTCATGTGCATGAGGAGTCGCTTAAAATATACATACATCAGTCAATCTTTCTTTTGTGCTGGAGCAGCCCTTCCAGGATGAAGGCAGCAATGTTCTTGCAGTAATAACATTTTCTGGGGTGATGTGGAATAAAACCACTGGTTCTTGGAGCCTGTAATTATGTTGAGGCTTTAATATAACAGGAATATTAGAACCAGTGGAGGAAGAAGCTTGTGGGGAGGAAGAGCGGTTGTGTCTTTCAGGCTGTTGACCCACTCACTCAAGCAGCTGGCCTGAGCCTGTTTTTCACTCTGGATGAACTTACACAAGCAAAGGCAGACCCTGCTGTGTAGACCTGCAAGTCTGAAATCACAGGGCTACAGAGGGAACTGGGCAAATGATTTGCACAAGTCACCGGTCATTCTTGGCTGTATTTTCTGTAAGGTAGTTGTCATCTTACTCCTGCAATGCCTCCAGCAGCTCTTGGCAGAGACAAAGCTCCACCATCCCCTCTTGCCTCAAATTCAGCTGAGATCCTATGGTTAATGCCATCCCACTTGGTGGTGGTGCATCACACGGCTGATCAACAACCTGTTACCCATGGGTCTGTAATGAGCGCCATCTCATGAAATCGTTGCTTGTGGCATTCAACTGCTTTGTGCACTTTTCCAATAAAGAAACACAAAGGGAAAGAGAGGTCTTCAGAGCTCCTGTGTCAACAAGATACAGAACAATTTGCCGGCTGCAGTCATAGCACATTGCTTTTTCTGTGGACATCTTCTCAGGTGGGGCTTATTTTCTTACATCATCTAAACAGTCACAAAAGGAAGATGCTGGCAAATGATTGTTTCCAAATCTTCTGGGCAAGTCTGCAGTAGCAAAAACATTGGCTTTCTCTGTACCGATTTGCTTTTGTGTTTCAGCTGTTTTGCTGGATATTTTGGCTTTGGAGGCTGGA
Source organism: Aythya ferina (assembly GCF_964211825.1). NCBI lineage: Eukaryota > Metazoa > Chordata > Aves > Anseriformes > Anatidae > Aythya > Aythya ferina. The sequence continues at coordinate 51,373,430 of NC_140299.1, read as the reverse complement.
GAAAAGCCAACTCACCTGACAGTGCCTGACTGGGAAACATACTTTTCTGGGAGCTTTCACCAGGAGCTTTCACACTGAGAAGCTGACGGAGCTAAAGAACAAAACCAGATAAAGAACAAAACAAGATAAAGAACACAACAAGTTCCTATTTGGGGCAAAAAGAAATAAAAAGAAAATGCCACAGCCACCTGCAGTGCCTTTACATGGCTGGTATTACCTGGGAGCACGATCCAAGAGTTTGGGCCTAGTAGCACTTGTCCCATGAGTGATTTCTATGATTCATATACTTCATAAATGTATGAGAGGCAAAAGAGTGGTGAAATGAATCCACGGTTTCAATGCCAATAAACAATTCAACTGCAGTTAATCTTCATATACTGGCTTGATGAAGCACACAGTTGCACAACTTCTCCTCACTAGGCACTTTAGAAATGAAGTCACAGGATAGCCAACATGTTGGGACCTTCTACCTTCCTGCTATATGATTCTTTTGTGCTAGCCTAAGCTGCTGTAAGCAGCCTCTGGAGCTCTGGGGATAAGCATGAGCACTTATCTACTTCACTTGAGGCTTCACACAGGGCTGATGTGGAGACTGTGTACCTTCTTCCAAATTATTTACTGATGTCTGGCACTTACACTGTCCACGAGGGAAATAAAACTCAGAAATTCTGTTGTGACAGTGATATACTTCTGGTGGGAATGGACCTCGCCTCTTCCAAGGGCCCAGCTCATCCTCAGCCTGCGCTGAGGAAACAGTGTCTTGCATGGCTCCAAGCAGAGACACGCTGCACACCACTCCCAGACCCTCTGGAGGTCCTTTTCAAAAAAAGTAGGATGTAGATTTGGGATCCAGGTGAAAGGTAAACAGAGAAAGAGGACATTCTTTGAAGAGAGAGATTTTTTTTTTTTCATTGAATTTGAAACAGAAGACCAGTAGGTCTTCCAGCCCTGTTCTTTTTCACCAGCTATTGAATTTCATGCAGGTGCCAATATGTTGAGATCAATGACTAGTTTTTCACTTGTACACATCTTTCTACCCTGCCATAATGTGAGGGTGTCAAGGGGCAGTGACTGTGCCTTCCCTCCACTGTTGCTTGCAGTGATCAGCCACCTGTCCTGTTAAATGGGTGGCCCTCAGTCCTGGTTTGAATGTGTCTACTTCCAGTTTTCAGAACTTAAGTTCTTCTTAAGCCTTTCTCCATCAGATTGTTAAAGCCTATGGGATGTGATGTGCCCTTCTTTTTAAAATGTATGAATATTCCTGCATTGTACTGTAGTTCAGCAGTACCCAAAGTCTCTAAATGAACAAAGCTGGGTTTCAGAGAAGTCTCTATATAGCAACATATGCCTTGTTTTTTTAGAAGCAGATGGCGTTCATCACAATGGAAGAAAACACATGGAGAATGACGCGCAGACTTGGCTTGATCTATTGTGTCCGGGGTTGTTTTTCCAATCACTGTCTTGCTATGCAATTAGTGCTTTTCTCTGCCTCAGTTTACTGTCTGTAGAACTGGATGTGCTGTTTTTGCCTCAAAACACAGGAGTGCTGGGACTATCTTTTGCTCTATGCTTCCAAAAATGTGACACAAAATGCTATAGCTTGCCAACACAGCAGTTGCAGCAACCCTGAAGTGTTTTGTTTCCTTTGCTTTAAGTTATTTTCATGCAACATGAAATATGTGGCTTGGTCTTCTTCAGGTGAGCATGACCCCACTCTCTGCACCCTATGCCAATCCTAAGCAGTGTGATACATCTTCCTATGGATTTTGTGTAAATTGCCCACTTTGCCGGTGTTGTGTTGATGTCATGTTTATTTTGCTGTGGGGAATTCTTTATTTTGGTGTAAGTGAACTTTGTGAAGATTGTGATGGTTGTGGTGTAAGAGTATATATTGTGATGAAATGTAATAATAAGTCTTAGAAAGATATTTTTGGGCCATTTTCTCTTCTACAGTGTGGTCTCATGAACAAGCTCATTCTGCCACCTTCAGAGAGAGAAGCTCTCTGTTAACTGAGGCTGTGTCAAGGGCTGACAGCTTTACAGTAGCTTTGCACTAGGCCACAACAGCTTTCCAAAGCCACCGAGAGAGACGTGTGTGAAGGCAAACAAGATATAAATCTGATGCCAAACCTCTGCTGAGCAAGAAGAGGAATAACAAGAGTTATCAGCCCTGCTGGTCAGGCAACTTTCCTTGGGGCCTGGGGCAGTGAACTCAACATCTGAGGAGGACAGAGGAGATAAACCTGGTGCAGTGCTCGCTTTAAGCTCCCTCTACAGGGAGATTTCCCTCCATCTCCAAGCCAGGATGCAGGAGACTGAAGCCTGGGAAACCCAGGAGTTGATCCCATATGAATAAAAATGGCTGTTTAAAAAAAAAGCAATTAAGAAACAGGTCCTTCTCCTCTTCCACATGCTTTTTATAGGATGGATCAGAAGCAAAGAATGGTGTGCTGCCCCTGCGAAGACTTGAAACGGCGAATGCCATTTCAGTGTAGTGTGTCTGCATGGGCTTCCTGGAGCAGAGAGTGATATGAGTGGGGAATCAATCAGCACGTGAATAATAAAAAGCTGACAAAGAATAGCAAGTCACCAGGGCTCTACGCACTGCTTATTCTGCCCGTGTTTATCTGTATCAACACATTTGATATATATTAGCTTTGCTGATCATGCTGTTTTAGCAGCCATCTGCCAGCTCTTCCATGAGAACAGCACCAGCAGCCCAAGCTCACATGGTCTTATGCCATATTTTTTCATTTATAGATCTTGGGTACAAATTTCAGATAAGTGTGACGAGACACTGGATCTGTTTTGTTTTGTTTTGCATTGTTTTTCCCATATGATAAATACCACCCCAAAACATGTTCAAACACCTACTAAGAAGGAGCCGTCTGGGAGATACTCAGGTTCACGGCCAAACTCAGGCCTTGGTTGCCTCAAATTTCAGGATGCAGACAGTGCAGATCAAGTTTAGATCCAAAATGTTGAACACTGAGCTCTTGTGAGGCAGGTAGAAAGCAAATGGCAGAAGATATTCACCACAGCCATTGGGAAGTGTTTCTCTGACTTTTTTTTTCTTCTTTTTTTTGAGGAAATTCGGCATGACTTAGATCAGTGAGTCCCATCTTTGCTGTCATCCCAATTCCATCCTTGTCTCACGTAGCTGTACTGCACTCAGGGTGGACAGCACATGGCTGGCAGTATGAGCATCAGGCTGAACACTAAGTTGGGGGTCAGTGGCTGAGGTCTGTGCTTTCCGCACAACGCTGCTGACACCCCAGCCAAGAGGACAACAGCAGGGCTGCTCCCAGCCCCACCACTAAGCTGCCAGGCATCCTCGGTAACCTACCTCATGTCCCACCCTTTGTCTTTTCTATTTATACTTTAAGTTCTTTGGGTCTCCCTGCAGTGCTAAGCCCAGGAGAATGTATATCTGAGGCCACTTGGCAATGCGTTAATTACAATGACAACAGACATGACACAGAAGCGTGCTTTCGTGTTCAGACTTTATGGGAGGTAGCCCAGTCTTGATACACCAGGCTGCAGCTGAGCATGCTTGTCTGCTGGCCACAGGTTATGGAGCTGCTTGTCTTGGGGCATGCACCTCATGCCACCAGTGCCCTTTGGGCATACACATTTGGCCCCTCTGCTGCTAGGCAACACACAGCCCAGCCCAGGTTTGTTGGAGGACTGGGCTTTCAGGCTTGCTCATGGCTCAAGGAAGAGCCATGCTGCAATGTGGAGTGGGTCCTTCATGGCCCCAAATTAGTTTTCAATGATACATGTCATTTCACACAGGAAAACCAGCACAGGGCAGAGCAGGTGGGTTGGTCAACCATGTCTCTCTGTGGAGTGCTCTTTATTCCCATGCCAGCAGCCAGTCCTCTGGCCCAGTAGCGCACATGATATTTGGGATACAGGAAACACTGCTGAGCAGGGGGTGGTTGAGTGACCTGATGTGGGAGACCCCAGGGCAAGAACAAGCAAGGTGCTCCTCCTACACACAGTGTGGTGGAAGCGGGGTAAATTCGCAGTCATTTACTTGGGGTTCTGAGCCACATCACCGCCTGCGATACGCAGCACAGAGGTGCTGCAGGAGGCTCTTCGGCTGGTAGTGGCTTGTTTGTCTGGTGGCTGTTTGGGTTCCTCTACGTGCCAGATTTGTTGCTGCCTCAGACATGTGCTGTAGTGGGTGCCTTATGAAGCATATGTCAGCTTGCTCTCATCAGCATGTGCCGCAGCCCCAGAACTCCTTATTACCGATAGGACGGAAGGGTTTGTGTGTAAACATAGGTTTATAATGTGCATTTAAAGCGTGTCACTCACAGAGTGCAGCACAAACCTTCTCATCAATGTGGCAACACAAAAGCAAATATTCTACCCAGGGCTTCCACACTGATGCTTTGTTTCCAGTTTGGCAGGGGTATGTGGAGGAAAGTTTCTTTTTCAACTCTGCTGTGTCCTGCATATCAGTATAAAGAGGTTGGGTCGTTTTAAGAGTGGGCAGGATGCAGCTTTTGTGTTTGGGTTCTATTTCAGCTGGTGTAAATAGATCACTGCAAAAAAACAGAGACTCTGCTGGGAAGGGGAATCTGTAATGGTGTTTTCAGGTCTTGTAAGGAGTAACTCTTCTCATTGTCTGAGGCAAAGCAATAAGAACACCCAGATTACCCCTCTGGGAGAAATGACCAGGAAAAATCACTGCTGCACAGTTGTTTCTTGCCTTCCTAGAACAAGCAGGGATGGGAAGCAGGAAGGTGATGAATTCTTACCATCTCCACTGGATTCGTATGGTATTGGATCCATACCACATCTAGTCCTGCCAATATTGAGAAGTATCAAGCTGTCTTGCCCAGAAGCTTAGAAACTGAAGCCATCTTTACACAGCTTAAAATAATCTCTTGGTTGGTGGGAATTTACTCTTTGCTAGGAAACGCAAAAGCTAGCAATTCAAGCAGCGTGGCATTTGGGAAGTCTGACTGCTCGATCTTTTTGAACCACCTTGTGTGAAGCAAGTGTGAAAAGCTGATCCGTGCCACCCACTGCTCCCTGACTGTGGCTGGCCAGGAGGATGTTTCACACGGGGGAAGGATTTTCCAGAGGAGGTGAGGTTTCCAGGATGTTTACTCTCAGCGGCTCCTCCTGGCACGCTCTGTGCCAAACACATTTGTGAGCTGTGCCAGGGCTCTGGCGAGCTTGCCCGCCTCAGGCATGTCCAAGGCTGCACACAGAGGCATCCGAAATGTGCCGCCCCTCCTGGCCTGTGGCTCTGCAGCACGCTGGAGCTGCTCCACAGGGCTGACACCAATCTGCTCTGGTGGACAGCCATCCTGAGGCTTTTCAGCAGAAACCTTTGCACCAGGCATGATGTGGTAATTTGGGTCAAGACCTCTGCTCTGGGACATATTATGCATGAGCTCAAGAGGTCTGTTCTCAACATGCTTTCAGCTCGCCGGGTGATGCTCACAGTACGTCCCTCCTCGGCCGGCAGGAATGGCAAGGTGTGCTCTGAAACAACCATGTTTCTGTGGGGCTGGTGCACTGAGGCCAGCTGCAGGGTGCACAAGCCATTCTTTCACTCCTGTACGTGCTGGTGTGCTATCGAACAATTATCACGCTCTTTGAAGACCTGTCTGTGGTGCATGTTGCCTTCAAAGCAGTGGAAGCTCCCTGGGCAGCAGGTGAGATATCTCACTGAAAGCTCTGTGTGGCTGCCTCCACAGAGTGGGCGTGCTAACCTAGCATCTCTCTTTGCACTGAAAACATATTTCACCCAAGCCAGCAGGGGAAAACACGATTCTGAGGCTTTCTCCTCGTTAATCCCTCCTTGTAATTGCAATAGGCAGTGCCTGAGGCTTCTCCAGAATTGCTGTTCTGGGCTGCACGTCCCTCCTGCTTTTCGGGCTGTGCTACTCTGCACAGATCCCTCGGCCACAGGGTAACCTCAGCCACTGGGCTGCAATGAGGAGCCTGCAGGCAGCTGGCATGCAATACTGCCTGTCACACCTCCTGCGTGGCCTTGCCTTCACCTGAAAGTGCAGCACGAAGTTCTCCTTTGAACATCCTTCTCTGTTTGGCAGTAGTAGTGATGAATAGAGTTGTCTTCCTGCGAGAAAAGTCGTATAATAGCTCAAATGACCAAAATGGGATAGCCCTTGTATGGACTGGATCTGCACAGCATGCTGGACATGGAGCTGAGGAGGCCCATGAGATGCTGCACGACTCATGGTTCCCAGCATCTGAGGGGACATAACATTATCTATGCTTCTCTCTTCTTCTTTATAGCATTGGCTCTGATAAACAGCATTCAGAATGATCCCTTACAGGGTCTGAATGCCTTTCTTAGTATTGTAATGGACCAGCTCCTCCTGGCGCAAAACACCACCATGCAGGCAGGATTTTCCCATTGTAAACAAGTAATAAATATCAGGATAGCACACGGATGCTGATGTTGAAAGCTGAGTTCTGCAAGGAGAAAACTGCTTTCGCCGAGCTGAGACTGCTGCTGGAGTATTTTAGATTAAGCTTGTTTCATGACTGGCTCTAAATATCCTGTGGGAGGCTCAGTCAAGCAGAGCCAGACCCGTCAAACCAAATTCATGCATTTAAAAGCAAGCAAATAATATGAGAAAAAATGATTATTTTTTAAAAAAGCTCTAAATTATACCTAGCAGTGCCTTTGAACACAAAAATGGAAATAACAGGATAGATCTGTCACTGTTGGCACGGAGCTCGCTGTCTCGGAGGGAGAAGAATTAGTGGCAAAAAAAAAAGTGGAAATAGTGGCAGCCCTGGGTGTTTTGATTTCAGCTCCTGCAGTCAGGCATGGAAACAACTCGTGTGCGTTTCCACATGCTCTACCACCAACTCTCTGAAGGTGGTAGTGTTCTCTTCTCCAAACGCCGACTGCAAACGAAAACGTCAAATACCTATCATCTGCTGCAGGGAGGAGGGAGAGCCGAGCGGGTGGGAGGGAAGAAAATCAACGGAGGGAAGTCCTTGCAGAAGTCTATCAGCACGGTCCCTCTGAACTGCAAACTGTCCTGGTCGTGTGCAGGGCCGAGGGTTCCCTCTCGCAGGTTACTAACTCGTTTATCCCTTTTTAGAGCAAAGTGAGGCAAGGACACAAAGATGCACAGGTCGCTGTGGTCAGTGCCTCGATTTGTTGCTCCGAGGAGTGGTGTGGAAAAGGAGATCCCTTCTGCTTGGGCCTGCCCATGGGTCAGGGAAGGGAACCTTTGAAGAGCAAAACTGCAGCAGGAAGGTATTTAAGGCCATCTGCACTGTCTGTTCTCATTGTGGTGACTCATGTGGGGACAGGAACACCGTACTTTGTGGAGGGAATTGGAATAGCGTTACATTTCGTTCTGCATTTGCAGGTGCCAGGCTTTGTTCAGAATATCTCCTCTCCCGTGGAAGGGCTTGGTCAGTCTGAGCAAGTGTCCCTGGATCCAGTGGCATCCCACCAGCTGAGATGGGGCAGCCTGTGGCCACAGGTTCTGCAAGCCACCTTGTCCCCGAGCATACTGGCTGCAATATGCAGATAAAAATAGGAGTCTTTACTGGCAAACCTATAGGCAGGTAGGGAATCAAACATCCCGGTTCACAGCAGGGCAGTACTTAAACCAGCTTCTGAGGCTCTCAGTTTTGTCCATACACTGCCTCACACAGGAGCAAAGCCTCTGTGAGTTGGTAAAACCCCATGTGCAGTGTTTTGTTGAAACACATCCAAGGTGACACCTGGGGTAATTTATGTTGTAAAAAAACAGCAAACAGCTTGTGATGTGAATGGCATGAGAGAGGACCCGTGGAGCAGCTGACCTGGGATAGCTTACTGTAAAGCAATGAGGCAGAGGGCAGCTAAAGCTCTTAAGTACCTGCTTGGTGGTTTGTGTCCATGACTAGTCATGAAGGCACATTCAGGGCCAGACCTGTGATGTGGGCAGTAGCTTGGACTCTGTGATTGATGAACACCCGGACACTCATGTTCTATGCTAATATTGGTGGAAAATTAACTTAATAGAGGAAGAGTGTTCCAGATCTAAATCATTCTTTTCATATGCATAGAGTCTTGCTTACACTTCCCTTGTGCTGCACAGTAAATGAAGTTTGTCCTTATGCTTTAATAACAAGTCTCCCACTGTACACAGTGGTCTGTATTACCAACAGCTGGTCAGAGACAGGGTGACAGAGATGTGAACACTGAGACAGTGACAAAGATGGGTTTGTGTCACTTGCAGCTTGCTTTGGAGGAAGAATCAGGGCAGGAAAAAGCATGTATCTTAATACTGTAACATCCTACTCCAGTCCTTCAAAATGCAGTGTTTTACATTTAGAAGCTTCAAAAGCAGTAAGAGCTCAGCTGCAGTTTGACACATAGTGGAAATAAAACAGTGAGACGGGGTGAAGCAAAACACTTCTCCAGGTCTGCGTCACTTAGACAAACAAACAACACAACAACAACAACAACAAAAGGGGGTGAAAAAAAAAAAAAACAAACAAAAAACACAACAGAACAAAACAAACAAACAAAAACCCCCAACAAAACCACATACACAAACAACAACAACAAAACAAAACAAAGATATGCCCCATGACTTCCTCGCAGCAGACTCAAGACAAAACCCCACCTGCCCCTCCAGCCAAAGAGACCTGTGCTTGCCCTCTGGCTGCAGGCATGAGGCAGAGGTGGCAGAAAGTCCCTGCTCCTCCGCAGCTCTCGACGTGTTTGGGGGCTGGTGGGCACCCTGCAGGAGACCCCTTTCATGTCAAATGATCTCCTGCTGCTGGGCAGAGGTCAGCTTTATGCACAAAGTCTCAGACCCAAGGGCTCCCCTGCCTCGGTTACCTACTCATGTGGGTGCAACAAGAAGTGTCCACACCAACCAGAGCACCAAGGGACATTGATTTTGGGGTTTGCTCTGTGGGTGCCCAAGCCCAACAGGGGGGAATGTGCCAAATGGGGGAGAGACGAAGTCTTTCAAGTTGCCTCAGAAAGGGCAACCATAGCTGAAGGTGCTTTAAAGGCCTAGCTCTTACAAGAGCTGCAGGCTGATAATTTGCTAGCTGAGCAATGCTGCTGTTGCTAATTTTCCACCCCTAAAAGTATGCCAGTTTGTGAAGGAGAGCAGGCATTGTGAGGACAGGAGATACTTTATTAATGATTATTCACTTGTCATATCAGATAAAAGAAGACAAATACAAATCGTAGCTGGAAAACAGGTTGCTAGGGCACTTCTAAGATATGCCAGATATAAAATAATTTGTCATTTCTTTGCTCACCAGCTCAGCCGCTGATCTGAAATCAAACCAAACAGAACAAAGCCTTGTGCTGCTGGCCTCTAAGTGTCTCTCCAGGAAGCAGCTTGAGATGGAGACAGGAATTTAGCTTAATCATATTCAGAAAACAAAGAAGCAGAAATTACAGCATCATTGGAGTCACTGAAAGTATTTTGAGCTGCCTTCTCGGAGTCTTAATAAAAGATGGATAAACAGGTTCCAAAAATATGTGAAACCACCACACCTAAACCCTAACCCATTCCTGGCATTAAAATGTTAAATTAAAACAAAATGTTCTCAAAGGCTTTGAAATGTTCAGTGATTATTTGAATGATGGTAGTGCCTTCAAGCCCAAACAAAATCATAACCCTACTGACCAAGCACGGTTCATGCCATTTACGCAGCCAGGGCTGCACTTACAAAAACGTTACTGTACTGCACCTTTTAAAGCTGGGCTGCTGCTTGCAGTCACTTGAGATGGCTTTGGGGCAACCGACAAACTTTTAAACCCTTTCACCATTTATTACATCCCTCCCTGGCCCCTCTTTCTTTCTAAATGCAGTTTCCCTGGTGCTCAGTGCATTTCCCAGCCTGTGTAGTGTGGCAGCAGCAGCAGCATGGGGCCTCTGCTTGGTCCCTGCTGGGGCTCGCAGCACTGCTGAGGTGCTGGCACCACCTGGGCTGAATTCAAGAGGCACCTGCAGCCTCTCTGCTTCCAAGAAGCATCCACAATTGTGGATAGAGATGGGTTAAGGTCTTTCTTACTCCATTTCAGCCTCCAGAGGCTGCAAGACCCTTTTTTTTTTTTTATTTTTTTGTTCTTCTAAAATCTGTCACCATCTCCCCTACAAATCATGAAAAACAGGGTTGAAATTTCTGCACACTGATTAGAGCATCCTGGGCCTGTGACTGAGTTTGACCCACCCCTACAAGCTGTAGAAAAAAGGCAAAAAAGGCAGTTTTTGGTTAATGCACCCCTGATATCCATTTCTTGTTGTTTTTAACATCTGCGAGTTACCACATCACCGTGCTTTGCAGGCATGGCTGTGTACACAGTGCTTTGGTGTGTTTGTACTGGGGGGAAAGCATGTGCGTATGGTTGCTGGCTGATGAAATTTCAGCTTGTACACCCTGGCAGGACAGCTCGGGTAGCCATTTGGCAGAGAAGTGGTGTCAGAATGGCTACAGGTGGCAGGGACCTCTGGAGGCACCTGGTCCAGCCCCTGCCCAAGCAGGGACACCATGAGCAGGCTGCCCAGGAACATCTCCAGGCAGCTTCTGGAGATCTGGGCATCGTGACAGCTGTGAAGGTGTGACAGTCCACGAATACTGTGCTTTTTAAATCTTTGCAGATCATCTCTTCATGGAGAAAGCCTCCATGCAGATAAATCTCAAAGCATGTTAGAAAATTTATACATGGGTAAATTCTGTGTGAGTTCCCAGAATTTTTGCAAACGTAGTAAGTGTAAAGTGAAATGGTCAATTGGATTCATTTTACCCACTTAGCTCCAATGTGTGGGCAAAGGTTATTTTACCACCAGTATTTATCTTGCTGCTTATGATTCAGTGCTGACTGTTGCCATATGACCAGAACAAATACATTCTCATAACTAGGAAATCATTAATAACCATTTTATCAGCCAGATGTCTAAAAAATCTAATTTGCTGTTCTAACGCATGTCCCCAGCACGAAGGGCTGCTGCGCTGAGTAGCCAACTCGCTCTCTACACTTTTCCACTTCCTCTTTGCGAGAACTAGACAGACTGCTCGGCGCATTTCATGCTGGAATCAAAAGCCCAGAGCAGAGGGTAAGGAGGTTGCTGCAAGTCCCACAGGACCATGGTGGTGCTTGTGGGCTTGGTGTTGGCTGTGATTGTCATGTGGGAGCCACTCATGCCTACCTCACACTCCAGTAACCTGCCTCATGTAGGCTCTCTGTGGCTACTGCTTTGCCTGTTTGGGTTGCAAGCAGAGGCTACTCCGATGTGTGCCTGGCCCGGCTGAGGTGAGGGGAGGTGTGGGGTCTGCAGGAGCAGCTGTAGCCAGCGCTGCTCACCACACAGCCCCTCTGGACATCAAAATTTGCATGGGGAGTCCCGAGCCTCAGCTGGGGCCAGGATCTGTTTTCCTTTCAAGCAGGTCTCCAAAACAAATAAATAAGCAAACCTTGAAAGATGGTGTCATCAGAAACCGTCCTGAAACAGATAGCGAAAAGTTTTCTTCCTGATGCATGAGAAGTCAATTAGCGCGTTACTAAATACATGCCAGGAGAGATCATCATCATAGGAACAATCGGGTCATTTGAATAGCCAAATTTGCTTTTATGCCGTATTTGTTTACCTTGTAGGATGTATCCGTGATATGCATGTAAATGCCAAAGTCTACTTCTTGTTAAGCGTAGTAATCCCTCCTCCCCTCAGCTATCGGTGTGGTTCCTTGTTTGTACCTGTCAAGGGCTGCAGGAGCCTACAACTGTTGGCTTAAGCAAATAGGCAGCTCTTTGCCAACAGGAATATCCTGTTCGGTGGCACTCTCGAAGGAGCCAGTTATATAAACTTAGCTGTCTGCTGTCACAGCAGGCACTCAGCGAAAAAGCCGAGAGGCATTGCACGTAGTGGTGCCCCTCACTGGAAATGTCACAATCTGCCCAAGCAGAGACACCTGATTATTCTCTGTTAGCACGAGATTAACTCCCAGCCACCTGCCAGCAGCAGGGGAAGCCCCTCTGAGTGCAAAGAGGCCAGCAACACACGACAGCATCCAGTCTTGGCCAAACACGAGGCTTCAACACAGCTGATTCTCTCTCCAGCTGCAGCCTGCCAGGGAAATGGGCAAAGGCGCAAGCGTGGTCCCAGCCATTAAGCTCAGTCCTGCGCCAAGCAGGCTTCAGTCTAAACATGCAAAGTGAGTGGGAATAGGGAAGTGATCTTTGTTCCTCTGCTAGATGTAGGAAACTGAAACACAGGGAAATTCTGGCAGCACTTCAGCAAGGTGCTTAAGCCTGCATTTAATTTTTAAGCTGACATGCGTGGGTGGGATCTGGCTCCATGAAGTCAAAGGCAAAACTCACTTGAAGTTGAATTTTGCCTTCTCTGACTATGAAAGTGTTTTGGGAGGGAAATAGCTTGCCTAAGGTCACACTGGGAGTCTGTGGCAGAGCTGGGAACTGACGCCAGGTCTCCACAGTCCCACATTAGTGCCTTAACCTGTTTTTCACTTACTGCACACTTCCTCTCATTGGACATACACAACAGGTAACTTTGAGTCACTACAGGCCTGTCGCTTTGTTTTAGTCACTTTTGAAGGGGTAAGATGAAGATACAGCTTTTATTTCATCCTCCAAGTGATGGCTAGATAAGATGCAAACAAACAAAACCCGAATACAAGGTCACGGAGAGTCCTGCATCATGATGTACACTGCTGCAGAATTTCCCACCTGGTGTGTCGGTGAGGTGTACAGCTGAGAGTTACGGTGTGGCATCAGTTTATGCAGGCATAGAGCTGCTTTATTGAGCTTCTTTCCCAATTTTCTAAATCCAGAAGGGACGGCGGTGTTGCACTGTGTTGATCTGCATGAGGTTGCTCAGGGACATCTCCAGCACTGGCTGCACCTTGCAACCCTTGCAGCTGCTGGTGCTTGAGAGCTGTTGTTTGGCCCTGCTGGTGGTGCGGATCACGAACTCAGAGCTCCCCAGGACCAACATTAGCTCAAAAGCTGACTTTAAGGTGCTGCCTCGTTGTCCTCAGGCTTTTCCTTTATTTTACTATTATTATTTTTAAATTTTATTTATTTATTTTTAATATGATTACTATTATTTTGGTGTAAGGAAGTGACCGGCAGCCATCAGCCCTCACGGGGGCACTGCACAGCAATTAATCACGGGCCCCACCAGCCGGCAGCTGCGTTGCCTTACTCCGTCAGCAGAAAGAGACTTTTTGGGGGTGAAGGCTGCACCCACTCCACAGCCCACTTCTGGAATATCTCAATATTGCTAAGCCAGACAGATGTGAATGCAAAGTGCCGTCTGATCTGTTAATGCTTGCTGAAAGGCTTTCATCCAGCCTCCAAGTACCAGCAAGTGGTACCTCATGTTAATACCTTCTTTCATGTTCTAGCAGTCAGACTTCACGTTCTTTTCCTTATACAAAATACTAGCATTAAAAGAAAAAAAAATAAAACAACCACAGAAACACACACACACAAACAACAACAAGAACAAAAACACAAATCCAACCAACAAACAAAAAACCACACACAACCCAGCAGCCCAAACATCTGGAAAAACGATTATTCTCAGCATTCAATTAGTACTGCGGTTATTCACTCCCAGAAATCAGCATATGGGTTTTCCCACCTAGGAGAAAGGCAATAACTCTTTCTTGTTTGTTGCTGAATCTTCAGATGGGCTAGATTCTGCTCACGTGTCCTGTAGGAACCAGGGGCAGCTGTGTCTCTGTACGGCCTGATTCAGCCAGGTAATAAAACATGTGAGCAGTCCCTGAGGCGTGATGAACAAACCCTGGGTTACACACATGCCTGCCAAAAACAGAATGCGAGGAGGAACACAAACACAGCTGAAGGTTTTCACAAGTGACTAATGGTTTTGGATGTCTTCAGGACTGGAGATGCTGTGAGGTATGTGCAGTATGTGCAGTTACGAGGGTAGCCAATTGCTCTGCCTCTGGAAACCCAGGGCTCTTTATCAGGCTACCTCCAACACGTCAGAGCAGTTCTGTGGCCACTTTTTTTCTGAAATGCAGGCAGCAAACTACTCTTGAAAAGGAAAGGGACGGGTCCACTTCCTCCAATGTGAGTGTGCCACGCGCTCACTGTGCCATAGGACTTCCTCCAAATCCCTACCCAGAAGGCACGCCAGCGGCTGGCTGCCCATCAGCCCCGAGGGTGGGTTTCTCTGCTGGATGGGGGCTGCCTCAAGGGGACGGGGCTCTCAATCCTGGACACCACCAGGTGTCAAATCCAACCATCCCCAAAGCGCCTGCCATGGCCCCGTGCAGCAGGGCAGTGGGTGTGTGGGGGGACACAGCCCCACCGAGATCGTATTTGATCGTATTTTTCCCTGCTTGTGTGTATGTGGAGAGATACAGCATTGCAAAAACAGTGTTTAATTGCAGGGCACAAAGCCCTTCCAAAAGGAGAGCTTAACTTTTTTTTTTTTTTTTTACTTTTTTTTTCTCTGCCAAGAACATATGTATTTTGTATAGATTTAATTACTTGATACAAGAAAGGAAAGAAGATTTGCCCAGATACTATGGCTATGAGTGCCATATAGATGCCTATAAATAAATAAAAACACAGAGCAAAACCAGACATCTGCAACAGAGTATGAAAGAAAAAAAAAAACAAACACAAAACCAAAACAAAAAAAAACACCCAACAACAACAAAACCAACACACACTCACTCAGAGAAACACCCAACAAAACCAAACCAAACAAAGAAATCTGCCTGCAGTTTTGTACAGTCCATCACTTTAGAGAAACAAAAGCTCACCACAGCCTCTTTTTGACACTGTGATTTTAGGATCCAGTTCTCTTTTGGACTCGTTCCTCCCATCACCCCCAAGGATCACAAGGTGGGCACGTCTTTATTTGCATTCTCCAGTCTCTCCTTCCTGCTGCCTCTGTGAATCCTCACCACCTGAGAACTTGTTTGTGCATACTAAGTAATGAGGATCCAGAGCACTGGGAACCTCTTGAACTTTTATGTCATTTGAATTCGAAGAAAAATCTGAGCTTTCACACACACCCCAAGTTGAAAATCCTGTCCGTGTTATACGATTTCCTCACTGCAACAAAGAGAACAAGATGAAGCCCTACAGGGGCTTGAACGTGTGACTGGTTTTTCTCTGCATCCAGCAGACACGGGGAGCACCTGCCAAGCTGCCGAGTGAGGCCCCCTTCCTACCAGATTTCCGATTTCTCTGCTCATGTTTTCAAGCCCTTCGTCTCGATTCCTCTGTCCAGCAATGCGTTTTGTCACTTCGCATAATCCACAGGACGCCAAGGGCTGGCTCTTTGTGAACAACACCCAGCCGTGAAGTGAAAGCTCTGACTCCCAAACAAAAGCATTATCTTGGCTTGGCAGCACAACTGCAAATTCCCTTGCACTAAACTGGCAAGGCAAAATGCAGAGAGAGAGAGAGAAAGAAAAAGATGAGAGCTGGAACAACAACAGCAGACCCAGTGCACTTCAAAGAATCATCATCTGCTCCAACTCAAAACAGCTCTGGTTTTGATTCATTTATATACGAAGGGGGAGGAAATCAGAACAGCTGTCGCTCCATTATACCCTCTAGCACTGCCGAGCCATTTCGCCTGTCTGCAAATTTTCTTCCTCCCACCCCTCTTCTGTTTTCACATCCTTCTCTCAGGAGCCTTGTCCCCAGCACCCTGTGTGCCGCCAGCCACCAGCATCTTGCTGAGCGCTCGCTGTTTGTCCGCCTCCAAAAAGAGAGACGGATGGCAATGCGGGCAGAGTGTCGCTGCATCCGTCCCGGGAGGTTTGTCTTTCTGCTGCCACATCGCTTCCAGTGCAAAGCAGCAGACTGGGACAGGGGACCGAGCAATCTGCAGAGTGACTTCCTTCCCTGTGCTGGAGGAAATTTGTGCCTCAGGTTTTCTGAACGACATACACAAAGTGGATGGAGAGCTCCCTTTTCTGCCTTGTGTGCTGCTGTGCTCCCTAGGGAGATGTGTCCACGGACGGTCAATACTTATTCAAATGACTAACTTGGGCGAAGTTATTAAATGTAAACTCTGTCATCTTATGTTTAGCACAGAGCAAAATGTTGGGTGAAGCCAGCCAGAAAAAACCTCTGACTTACCCAGTGGTTTGGGCAATACATGAATCGTTCCTCTGCTCTCTATACCCCGATACCTCTCCTCCCGCACTCCTTTACCTCATTCACACATAGCTTCCAATTTTGGACCCTGAAGATTCAGATCTTAAACTTTTTCAAAGTGCTGCCTATTTTTATAATGCTTTGGATTTGCCTATGTGGTTCATTTGCTTAGCCCCAAATCAGCATAAACCAAAACCTCATCCCACCAAGGGGATTTACCTGTAACCATCAGAATTTGGTTTGCTAATGAGGCAGTCGGATTCCCAGACAGCTACGATTCACCTTGATCACTTCTTAGAAAGCTCATTCTGTCACCTGGAGTGGATTTCTATATGTAGTACGAAGGGAAACTACTTTTTTGACACTTACTCCTCAAAATCCAGGACACAACAGGGAAAGACATGCAGAAAAAAAAGGGTACTGGAAATATAAACCAGAGAAAAAGCTGGAGTTAATATCAGAAAGGTTAGATATGCACCAATGAACACTGCAGCTTCCCTTTCCACGTAACAATAAATGAGAGCAAATAGACAAACCCAAGAATTACTAACAATGCCTTAGTAATAAATGTGTGTAAGTAAATAATGAGTTATTCAAGCCCATGTGGATGTGTGGGTACATGAGGCGGGAGATGTTTTAACCAATGGTATCACATCTTGCAAAGATTCAAAGACCTAAAGAAAATTATGAAAAGTGTGTGTGAGGGGGTGTGGGGGTATGTTGGGGGGGGGGGGGGGGAGGAGGGGGAGGTTGTTTGTTTGTTTGCTTTACTTTGAATAAAATGTGAAGAATTGCTCAGCCTTAAACAAGAAAACACCAATGGATGAGGGCTTATCAAATGTCCTGGTGATTAAAAAAAAAAAAAAAAGTAAGCCAAAACATCTTTTAAATATTGACTGAAATATCATATTAGGCTAATTTCTCCTGGCACTCTTCCAGTGTACAGTAGACGAGATGAACTCATCCATATGTAAAAATGCACATATGTAAAAAGTTTGTATTTACTTTCTCTTCCCAAATTCATTAAAAAGTACAACTGAAGCTGAATGTTTCCAGCCTTTGGCAGTAAACAACAAAATCAGGGATGATTGAGAGCAGAAGCATACATCCTTTCCCTCTCTTGTGCTTGCAGAATGTAGAAAAGAGGAAATGGTAGGAATCTGGAAGGTGGCAGCCTCAGAAACTGAAGGAAGGAAATACTTTCTTCTCCTCTACCCCCACCTTTATTTTTAGGCTAGCACATAACTGTGAAACTGCTTGCCACAAAGGCTCTCTGAAGCCAGGAGCTCAGCACGGCACCAGAGGGGATCAAATATTTATTAAGTAGAATCTGCGGAGCTACAACAGCAAGTAGTGCAAAGCAAACACAGGGTTGACAGGGATCTACGGTTCTCAAGCTTCTGAGCCTGAACAAACCTGTAATCATCGGGGCTAGGGAGGGAATTTTCCGGGGAGAGCAAGGAGGGGTTACCCCTGACGTGTCCCTGCCAGGGTAACCTGGTCTCACTGTTAGGTTTCTGGCCAGCGGCTGAGGCAGGACGCCCGTGGCCAGGCTTGGCTGGGCACCGCTCTGCCCTCTGCTCCTCGACAACAGGGATAGAGGGAACCCATTGCCCCGACCATAGCAATTAGTGAGCTAGTCTCTTTGCATACGAAGCCTTGCCAGTAAGTTTTACATTGTGAACATGGGAACTTTGTCAAAGCAAATGTTGGCTAGAAGGTGTTTACAGAAGGAAGGTAGTAAAACATCTTTGACAGGTGACAGGAACATTATAATATTCTCTAAGGCTGAAGAGAGCACGAGCAATTACTGGGGAGGCAGGAAGGCTGAAAGCAGTGAAATATTTTGCTTTCCGCTGGAAAACTTCTCGATATTTGGTAACACGAATAATAACCCATTGCACGGCCAACAAACTTGGCCATTCCTCGTCGGGCGGGGGGAGCCTGTTGCTGAAATAGTGTGATGCAGGAACTGGGAAAGGACAGCCAAACCTAGTGCATCCCAGTGCAAAGACAAACACTTCCCTTTGGGTAGCCTCCTTGAGTAGCCAACTGCATTATTGACTCAGTATGTTTGGAGCCTAAACACAGAACAAGATCTCATCCAGAGCTTAGAAAGTGAATTCCAACACGCTTCAGTAATCGCCGTCAGTGTTGCCCCAGTAGTTTATCAACATATTAACGTACAATGTTCATTTTATCAGAAAAGGGGAACATAACGATGACGGACGCTAGGCCCCAAGGAGACCATTCTGCTGGAATATCCTAGCAGGAATCTGGACATCAAACAGTGCTGACGCCCATGGCGCCCTCCCAGCAGCCCAGTGTGCACATCAAACTTGAGCAGGAACCTCGAGAAATGCTTTTGTGTATGTGTGAGCAACGTCTCCTCCACATGGCAGGAAGCACATGGCAGGCACAGGCGGGCAGGTGGCAAAAGCCTGTGGAGACAAGTTTTTCCACGTGGCAACCCCAAGCCTGCTTCCCTGAGCCAGCACTGCCAATTATCCTTCCCTGGCTTTCCAGGGGTGGGAGGATGAAGCAGACCCTATGCTGTGCTCCTACCAGCCACAAAGGCACTGACACAAGGATGTATGCCCACAGACATCACACTCCAACAGGGAAGTGTCCAGTAAATAAATTTTCTGTGCTGGCAGTGTGATGTTGTGGACAGTGGGGAAAATCCTTCTAGACAACTGCGGGATATATGTTTCTAAAATGAAGGGTCTTCAGCCAACCGGTACAGGGCAGCTCTATCATTTTGTTGAATAAAGACGGAAAGTGTAATAGCAGAGAACTTGAATGGCAAGATTTAAGCAAGCCTTAGCTTGTGCTTGATAAACAAGCACGCTGTACCCTGAGTAAAACCATGCAAAACTTTTTTTAGAGTTGCAGCAAGATTGCTGAGGTGATAGCAGCACATGATTACACTTCTGCTCATACAAGCTCGTGAGTGAAAGGAGCTCGGTGTTTTAACTTCTTGTTAACAAACGTGTCACAATATTTGTGACCTGTGAAAATGACTGTCTCTGTTACAAATGCATCCACAATTTCCAGAGTTCAGAAAGCATCACCGAAGGGAAAAGGTACAGCTTCCAGGTACCTCTCAGGAGCAGCTGCTATGGCCACTCATCTTCCGTAAAACCTAGGGCACTCATACTCTAAATATAGAACAAACATTCATAAAGTACAACCCACTTTTTCCCCTCCTGTCTTTCACACAATTAAGGTTCCAGCCCCGAGGGCTCACAGGTAAGCATCCAAAGGTGAAAAGGAGTCTAGCAGATACCTATCTGCAGCCAGGGTGGAGAACAAGGCTGCGGAACCACCACCACCACCCACTTCCATGCCGCAGAGACGACTTCTGCACTCGGTGGCAAGGCCCTCAGCGGTAATGGAAACGTCCCCCGGTAATTCACCACGGGAGAGGAGGGCAGACAACGAAACGTGAGTCATCCAGGTGTACTGCAGACAGGGGAATGTGGGTGTGTTACCCTGTGGCTCGAAGCCAATGTGACCTCAATTAAATTTCGGTGAATGATGGGCCTTCTCCTCTTGTATGTACATACTGCTCTCCTCGGTCTCCAAAGATATACCCACTGATCCTACACACTGATACGTAATCCGGGCAGCTTTCCTGGCAAGTACAGGTCAACACGTGCTGTTGTTGTTCGTGGTGGTGGTGCTCCTCTTCCTCTCCAAGCGAGTTTCGATCACTGTGCCTTCTGCTATTCCTCCAACAAGCGCTCCTACCGCATCCAGACCCAAGCAAGCATCATGAGTATCGATCTATGCAAGCTGTACACATTTGCAACATGTTCCCCTGCTCCTCATTTGTGCCTTAGCTGACACAATCGGGTTGGACCCAGGGAGGAGGAAAGCCCAGGAAGGAACACAGTATGCAATGGGTTTAATTTGGAAATTCTTGTGCTCAGCTGCCGTTAAAGCGCTTGCCAGCGACTTCAATGGGAGCAGGCTAGCTCTAACGCCTAGCACACTCCCATAGGAAACCTGTGTAAACTAATTCAGTCGAACCGTTAGCACTCGGGGTGATTAACCGCAGGAGTCTCTGATCTCCCCTTATTAAAGAGAAGGGGAATGAAATTCACTGATTCATATCAGCTTAATACAAATCCCTGCGAGATTCGCAGTTGACTTCAGCAGTGGCAGGGGTTGGTAGCTCCATGGGGGGAAAAGCAACTCTTTTCAAAGCACAGCTCCATGTGACAGGGGAAAGCTGAAGGCATTTGTGCCAGGTTGCATGCAGCAAACAAGTCTGAAGCACACGAAGCTTCCAGCCCCGCAGTGTGCAGCAGACAAGTGCACAGGAGCGCTGCGGCTCTGAGCAGGTTTTTGTTCCGATGCCACTTTTGAACACTTGGCACCCGGTAGGCAGACGTGTGTCATCTTGTTTAAAACAGCTCCATCTTCACACGTTAAACGTACTCAGGAGAGAGATTTGGGCGAGGGGTGAGTAGAATTAAGGATGGCTGCAGCTTGACTGCAGAGATCATTCTCTGCCTGGGGAGCTTTTCCCTTCCATAGCTAAAGTCATGCTCCGGGGCAGCTCCGGAGGTGCTCACCCTATGTCAGAGAGGCCACCCCTAATAAACCCAGCTTCCAGACGCCCAAGCCTGAGCAGAGCAACACATGAATATAACTTTAGTAATGCTAAACAAATCCCGTTTTTCAAGACACCCTTACAAGACTGCTTGGTGTTTTACATGCGCTTTACTAGATATGGCTTTTGATTTATGTGTTGCTCCACTGCATCCATTTATGTTCTTGCACCTAAGTGCAGTTCCATGAGGACAGACACAATGAAGCAGGTGGCGAACAGGACGTGCTATTTGTAGCTCTACCTATGCGAGCAGAGCACAACTGGTACGACTGCTCATTTCAGTATTTCCCCCAGAGACCTCCTTAAGAACAAGCACTGCCTCTCCTGGGCTGCATACTGTGCAGCAAAAATTGACTGTTGGCTCCTGTCCTGAAAGTATAGGAATAGCATTTTGGAAATGGTTAAAGGAACAGCAGCATTTCTTTTTAAATACCAAGCTGCAACTGCATCTGTTTAGCTCTGGAAAGAAAGTCATACATGAGGACAGCTTAGTTAGGAACAGGGGGAAAAAAAAGTCATGTGGGAGAAGAGAACAAAGCCCCATTTCAAGAACACTATTGTTTGTGCAACTATAAACCTAGGGTCTATAAAACCATCAAAGGGAAACTGAAGTTGGCATTAACAGATACAGATTAGTAAATGCTAGAGCACCTTATAAAATTCCTAAGGTTTTATAATGACAGCACACGGGGAACACAAAAACAAAACAAAAAGAACCCAACAAGTTTCTCAGATGAAACCTGCTGATTTCAGTACATATGTATGTGTTAGGACATAAACCTTGCACAGATTTAGGACATGCTGAACAGCAGTACTACAAAGGTGATCCTACGGCTACCCAAGTGTGTACCAGCGTTAGAGACAGAACACTCCAGGTCAGCTACAACAGTGACCTTGGATACCTTCTCTAGGACCCACATCCAAAGCAACAGAAAAATGTCAGAAATTACTGTTTTTAAGTTTCCACATAAAAAAAAAAAAAAGCTTCAGGATGACTCATAACTTTAAATAGCTGATATTTGCAAACCAAACAAGACATTCCCTGTTCCCCATGTTACTTACGAACCAAACCAACTAAGATAGCTCCAGGTGAAGAAAGCCTGCCTAGGAGATAAGGGGTGAGAAATAGTTTCAGCATCGCTGTGGGACTTAGATAGCTTTAGAAAGAAAAGGTGCCAGTCACTACACAAAGAACACAAGAAAATGTGGAATTTAATGGGACATGTGGAACAAGAAGTTGATATTACAGCTCCTGCTTTAACTGCTGAAAAAATAGGAATGGCTCTTGCCTGTAATCTATTTTCCATGGTCAGCTTTATTCAGCATTATATATATACACACACGGATTCCTGGCTGACTTACATTTTAAAATAGAGGGAGAAGAATCACTTCTTCCTTCTCTTTACAAAGAGTAGTTAGAAAAGCATGTCCTATTCAGCAAGTATTCATGTTGAAATCATCTTATTGCTACATGTTTGTAAAGAAAATAGAGCAATGAGGTCCCTAAGGACAACTACAACAAAAGCGCTAACTACCCAAGCCATGCAATGGGCTCACTGCATTGACTGCAGAAAAGCAAGTGCAGCTGGAGGTACACTGGAGAACTGGCAGCAACACATCCTGAATGTGCATCTAGATTCTGCATGGTCAACATTCCCAAGTTACATATGTATACCAGGACTCCTACAGGAATTTTGGCTCTTCACATACTGTTGGCTTATTGAATTTCCAGGACAGAGCAGGCTTCAAATTAAATGAGACTGCATGTAGTTTATTGTTTAAAGGTGTTTTATGCATGCATGTTATTCCTTAATTCATGCTTAGTCTTCACTATGTTACTCAGCTGATCCTTGTTCATTCACTTGAAAGTCAGAGGAATTATACAAGCTTATCTAAGAAACCCAAGAAAATGAAGCTAGAAGTCTTACATGCGGAAAAGACCACTAAAAATTTTTAAAATTTGTTATATTTGTATATGCGAAGTCTAACGTGCCAAATGGACATGTCCTCTAACAGGTAACTGTTACCTTAAAATTTATGTTTCATGATGCTGGTAAGTGGCACTTCAGTATGTGCAACAAAAAAATACACATTTTTTTTTCCTCAGATGTGTTTTTTTAATCAGAACTGCACTTATCTATCCTACCTCTTCCAGAGTCCCGAGGCTACAAGCCCTCACCACCCCCTCTGCCTTGGGAAACTCAACTACTAACAAACGCCTAAGCTTTCTTTGGACATATCCATGCACAGAAGAAAATTACAAAAGCCATTCAGATAAAATATTATAGGTTTATTTAAAACTTATTTTCCGCTTGAATATGCAAAATACAAACTCCAAAATGTTCTTTTTTTTTTTTACTTCGTAGTTTACAAATATACAAAATAGAAGTTTGCTTAAATTTATATTACATATTTATTATGTAAAGAACTATATAGAAAACATTTGTTCTGCTTAAGGCATATTTGGGAATAAACCATTGTACAAACTATTGCACATCGAAACCACAGTGCATTACAGACTGTCTGCATAAAGTTATTTTCTTTAAAAAAAAAAAAAAAAAAGATAAACCAGGATTATTTACCTGATTTAGGTCATAATTGGCGATCGGAAGACAAAAATATTTCCTTGTCAGATATGCAGCAGTTTGAGAACTTTGGCTTCCTGTTTTTGGTACCTCTAAAACCAACAGTCACTAAGCACCATGAAATAGGCTTTTAAAACATAACTCTGTACCTGAATTTTTCCTCCTCTTCTAACATTGTAATGGCTTTTAGAAGGAAAAAAAGGAAAGTACAAGATGACATTTACATCTAATATTGCATTGAAAGAAAATTTAAGGGAATGTCATTTCCCTGTGTAATATCCCCACCCTCCGAACTACACACAGTCTGTTTAACCCTGATATCCGTGACTTCCAGTCACTCCTTGGCATTTTGTAGTCCGGAAATAATTCAAGTTGGATTTACAAATGGAATGATAGAAGATCCAGTCATTGACCCCAATGTTTTTGGTTTTCTTTTAAATGTATATATATATATATATATATATATATATATATATATAAAAAGTTGCAATGTCTATATGCAATTATCCCTCTTTCCACTCTTTGGAAGACTTCACCTTGATTCTGTGTAGTGCTTAAGCTGGGTTCTCCCCTTCTTGCGGAAGACAGTCCTTGTGCTGTAAAATACTGAATCTCTAAGGCAGTTGGGGAAAGATCCACTGCTTCCAATTAAAAGTGCCTCTTCATGTGTAAGGCGAGGTGATCCGACCTGGAAAACGCTCTGTCACACCGCTGGCACTGGAAAGGGCGGTGGCCCGTGTGTTTTCGGTAGTGACGAGTAAGTTCATCGGATCGGGCAAACTTCCATCCGCAGCCTTCCCAGTCACAGTGATAAGGTTTCTCACCTTTCAAAAACAGAAACAACATGTCAGCAAGGTTTATTTGTGGCTACCTTTGTTTCCACTCCACTGCTAACACCTGACTTTCAAGAGGAAAACAGAAAAAGTATCAAAAAGCAACAAAGTTCTTGAAGGAGTTGTAAGCAAACTACAAGCAGACTAACAGTCTTTTCAAGACATTACAGGAATTGTACAGCATGAACACCACTGAAATCTTCACTAAAGTTTGTTTTGTACATGAGGCTTTAGAACACAGGCGTTAAGACTGTGTTTTTGCTGGCTAACGTTACACAATCAAATATCAACCAGAAATAGCTCAGCAAAAAAAATAAAAATAATGCATTTAGATAATTGTAGGTCTCAATTAAAACCAGTTGGAAACTGTTTTCATTAGCTCAGCTCGATTAAGAGCTCAATCTTTCAGTCTTCACAACAGCAAAACTGCTGTTGACTGCAAGACAAACTTCCCTGACAATTACGAACTCAGTCCTGCACCTCCCGGAGACCACGCTGGCAGTCTCGGGATGGGCAGGAAGAACTGTTCACTTGACCAATTTTTCTTCCCGCTGCCGTTAGCCGAACACGTAGCCTAACCACTAAGCTGTTGTTTCTCCCTTTCCCACCTCCTCTTCGGGAGAAAGTTTTGAATCAAACTCACAATCCCGGGATTTAAATTATGCAAATTTCCAGGTTATTTAACCGCTGTTACGGAATGCCTGCACTGGCGAAACTGCGCATGATGTACCTGCTTTCACAAGCTCAGCTATTGCAATATGGCATTCAGCTGTAAGGCTGAAGTTTGAACTCGAGCTCAGATGTGCACTTTGGCAGATTTTATCCGAATTCTAGCAGTCACCAGCGAGCTGTTCAACCCCGTCTCTTTGGTGTTATAACCCTGGAGCAGATACACTCCTACACGTAGGTGAGGCACTCCCGGCAGTGCCACCAACACAGCTGCACGGAGCCTGTCACTGTTGGGCTCAGAAAGGGAACGGCAGCTCGCAGAGGTGTCAAGGCTCCGGTGAGTTATAGCTAAAGGCACCGTCAGCTACAGGAGCCCTTGAACCAGAGCAAGCCAAGACAAGAGGGTTGTGTACGAAGCACTTAACCACGAACAAAGAAAGCAGAATCTTAGAGAGAGGGCTGCTCCTTCCTCTGAAGTGGGCCAACAACATCTACAGCAACAAATCCCAACTGACTTCCAACTACCTGCTAATTAGCCAGACACACAGCAAGAGAAGAGCAACAAACTTTGCCTCAGCAAGAAACCCACCCTCTCCCACATCTGAGTCATTCTGCACCATTAAGTGAAACACAGAGCCAGTAAGCAAAGACTGCACAGGACTGAACGTAGCCAAGGGGAGAAGAAAAGCACCCAGAAACCCAGCAGAGAAAGGTTAGGGCTCGCTACTTTTGGCTCCCCACCTGTCTGCCCCCTTTCTGCTGTCCGTGGGGGCTCGCCCCATGCCCCAGCAGCCCGGTGACCCCACGCAGGGTCTCACCTGTGTGGGTTCTCAGATGCGCCTTGAGATGCGAGCTCTTGGTGTAGGTTTTGCCGCAGCCCGCGTAGTCACAGGTGTGCGTGGCCGTCCTTTTCCTAGGCCACGACCGGCGTCCCCTCTTTGGCTTGGTCTCCTCGGGCAGGCAGCTCCCCGGCGGCATCAGCTCTAGAGGCAGGGAAGGCGCAGAGTGAGCACCGCCACGGCTGGTGCCCGGTGCCGTCGTGGGCACATGGCACACCCGCCGCCGAGGGCGAGGAGGCAGGTGCGGGGACTCACCTTGGTACTGGAGCGTGCTGGGGGGCAGCTGCTCGGGCAGGAAGGCAGGGTAGCCGGGGGCTGGGGGGTACCCCGGGGGCAGCGGCAGCGGCGGGTGGCTCAGCCCCGGGGCGGCGGGGAGACAGTCCCTACTGCTCAGCATCTCCTCGGGACCCAGCGAAGGCGTAGTCCGGGCGGGCAGCAGGCGGCCCATGGCGAAGTCGTGCTGGGGGGCTCCTCGGGGGCCGCTCCCGTGCGGCGGCGGCGGGGCCAGCGTGCAGGGCGGGGTGGCCTCCTGCTTGATTTTGGGGCACATCCGCGGCAGGGGGCTGTAGGGGGGCGCCGCGGGTCCCTCGGTGCCGGGCGGCGGGGCCGTCGGGGGGCCGCTCTTGGGGCTGAGCCCCGGGTGGCTGTAGTCGCCCACGGCCTTCACCACGAACTTGCCCTGCAGGCTGCCCAGCGGCGGCAGGGCGGCGGCGGGGGCCGGCAGGTACACCGGGTCCAGCTCGGGCCGCATCAGCTCGGCCACGAAGCCTCCGGAGGGCGACACGTCGGTGATGTCGGCCAGGTTGAAGGGGGCGGCGGCCGGGCCGGCGGCGGCAGGAGCCCCATCGCGGCTGCCGGCCCCGCCGTAGAGGAGGCCGCCGGGCTCGGCGCGGGGCAGCGGGTAGGCGAAGGGCCCGGCGGGGCAGGGGCTGGCGGCGGGGGCCGGGGCTGCTGCTCCTGCTGCTGCTGCTGCGGGTGCCACCACCACGGCGGCGGCGGCGGCGGGCTCCTGGTGCATGAGCGAGTTGGAGAGGATGAAGTCGAAGTCCAGCAGCTCGTTGAACTCCTCGGCGTCGCGGCGGGGACCCAGGGCAGCGGCGGCCGCCTCCAGCTCCGACGGCGGCGGCGGCGGCGCCTCCACGGGACGGGCCGGCAGCGCCGGGCGCTTCAGCTGCGACAGCTCCTCCCGCCAGCGCTGCGGGGACACGGGCACGGCTCAGACCCCGCTCCGACACCGCCACCGCCACCAACACCCCGCGATAACCACACCGGCGCCGGCGCCGCGCCCCCGCCCCGCCGATACTCACGTTGCCGGGTCCCGCCGGCCGCGGCGCCTTCTCGCGGCCCGCGGCGCCCGCCGCGAAGGTGGCGATGGAGGGGAGGAGCGTGCCGCTCAGCGCCATCGCGCACCCGCTGCCCGCCCGCCTGCCCGCAGCACGGCTCCGCTCCGCTCCGGGGGCTCCGCTCCGCACCGCACCGCTCCGCTCCGCTCCGCACCGCGGGCGTCAGGCGGCGGAGGCGGGCGGCGGGGGCAGCGGCAGGGCGGAGCGGGGGTGTGCTGCTGCTGCTGCTGCTGCTGGTGCTGCTGGTGGTGGTGGTGCTGCCCGGGGAGCCGCGGCCATGGGGGAACCGGTGTCGGAGGAGAGGGGGAGAGTAGGGAGGGGAGGGGAGGCAGGGAGGGAGGGGCCGCGCTGCGCTGCGCCGCGCTCCGCAGCCGCCGCCCGCAGCCCGCCGCGCCCCGCTCGGCACTGCCCGCGGCCTGCCGCCGCCGCCCCTTTTATAACCTCACCTCGCGCCAGCCCCGCCCACCGTTGCCGTGGCGACGGCGAAAACAAACTGACACGTGGGGAGAGCGGGAAGGGGGGGGAAGGAGGAGGAGGAGGCGGGAAACGGGGGAGGGGGGGGCGGGAGCTCGCGCTTCGCCCCGCCCCGCCCCGCCCCGCCCCGCCCCGCCCCGCCTGGTGCGCGCGGCTGGGTGCGTGACGCAGGAAGGGCGCTGACGTCAGCGCGCGGAGAGGGGGGGGGAGCCGGGGATGCCTGCGCGCCGCGGGGTCTCGCGCACCTTCGGCGGGGGGGGAGGGAGGGGGGGGGGAGTGCGCGCTCCCGCCGGGAGGGATGGGCCGCGGGAGCGCGCCCCGGGCAGAGGGGGGAACGGAGAGAGACGGGACGGGGGTGGCACGGCACGGGACGGGACGGGACGGGACGGGACGGGACGGGATGGAGCTGCATGGCATAGGATAGCGTAACAGATGGAGTTGGGTGAAATTGGGTAAAGTGAAAAAAAAATAAAAATAAAAATATAAAGTAAAATAAAGTAATAAAATAAGTTAAAGTAAAATAAAGTAAAATAAGTTAAAATAAAATAAGTTATAATATTTTTAAAAACAATAAATTAAAATAAAATAGTTAAATAGCCCTTCCCTTCCCTTCCCTTCCCTTCCCTTCCCTTCCCTTCCCTTCCCTTCCCTTCCCTTCCCTTCCCTTCCCTTCCCTTCCCTTCCCTTCCCTTCCCTTCCCTTCCCTTCCCTTCCCTTCCCTTCCCTTCCCTTCCCTTCCCTTCCCTTCCCTTCCCTTCCCTTCCCTTCCCTTCCCTTCCTCTTTTTTCCTCCCTTTCCCTTTTTATTTTCCTTTTCCCTTTCCCTTCCCCCTCCCTTCCCATCCCATTTCCCCCTTTTCCCCTTCCCCCATCCTCTCCTCCCTTCACCTCTCTTTCTTTAATCCCCAAATTTCCTTCCCCCTCCCGCCCCTTTCCCACAGCACCTCCCGCCCGGGACCCCCCGTCCCGCAGCCCGCGGCTCCGTGCGGGGGCAACGCTGCAGACCGTCGGCGTTAAAAACAAATAAATAAACAAACAAACAGATATAAAAACAACCACAACGATAATATCAATAATAAAAAAATCAATAATAAAAAAATCAATAATAAAAAATCAATAATTAATAAAAATAAATAATAAAAAAAACAATAATAATAAGCCAATAGTATAACACAATGATATAAAATGATCATATAATAATATCTACAGTGAGCAAAAGCGTACACCTCCCCCCCCCGAAAGCAAAGGCCGCTGGGGGGGCTCGGGAGCGGCCGCCCGGCTCCTGCAGAGGGCAATGGCGAGCCGGCGGCGCTCGGCCGCCCCCCCCGCTCCTATCCCCGCGGGAAGACCCCCCCGGGGCCGTGCAGCTCCGAGCCGTGCCCCCGGCCCGTCCCGTCCCGTCCCGTCCCGTCCCGTCCCGTCGGAGCGCCCCCGGAGCGGTCCCTGCCCGGCCGGGAGCCGTCGATGATGGCTGAACCAAACCCCAAAATAACAGCGGAGCGCCCGGCTTTATTTTAGCGAACTGGTTTTACCAGTTGCGTGTTATAAATGTTAATTATTAATGACTCTGGCACTAGAAAATAGGCTTTTTTTTTTTTTTTTTTTAATTATTATTTATTTTCTTCTCCCCCCCGCCTCCCCCCCCCATGTCTTGGATGTGCCGGGAGCCACCGGGTTAACCCTAAAAGGATTAACGTGGTCAGATGAAGGCTGCCCAGGGATGCCCAAGGACTTCTCGGGTGCTCCCTGCCTGGCACCTCCCGGCTTGGATTTATGTCCAGGGCTTGTTCCCTCGTTCTCTTGGACAACCCCTTTATCTATTAGCCCGTCCCTGCCCCAACGGGTTTGGGATTTAGCCCCCCCCCATCCAGCCTAGTCCCAGAGAGAGCTCCCACTGTGGGAGCCCGAAGGTCTCTGGAGGGCTTTCCCCCATCATTTGTTCTTCTTTTGTTCCCCGTCGGTGCATATGTTAATTTACAGAGCTCCTAAGCAATGCCCCGTTCCGAATTTCAAGCTTGGAGTAGCTCTGGGACAGCATTGGGATTAAAATTGCATCTCCTTATTAGAAATACGAGACCCAGAAAGCTTCAAAAGCAGACACGACCTCTGCAAAGTCAATGACTGAGCTTTGCTCGTGTCGGGAAGAGAAAGCCTGAGCACAGTGCAGGTGGCTTTTGCAGGTTTTCATTAAAACGGACTTTTTTCATGGTAATTCCAATGGATACGTGTGAGGTATGTGTGAGTTTGTGTTAAAAAGATGTGATCTGCGTACATCTTGGTCTCAATTTTGGGCTGTGTAAGTGCTGGCAGGTTGCTTAAAAAAGTGGATGGTTTCGGGCATCAATACATTCAATCCACCTGCTTTTGGACACCCCCCATGAAGGTGAAGACATTATTTTTTCTGTAATCGAGCACAATCTGTAAATTCTCCTTTTCTCCCTTAAACGAAAGGCAATCTGATTTAATGGTCCCTAATGTGAAAATTAAATGCATTAAATTTGCAGCTACTCACAGCCAGTGCTTTCCTAGCCTACACAACAACATAAATACGGTTTCCTTAAGGCAGATTTCCTTTAATACGCCGTCTCTGGCCAGTTGATGACTCCTCCAACTCTCGGTTTTCTCCACATTTCCCAATTTTCTCTGAAACTTTCCTTCCACCAAGTCAGAACGCAGCATGCCTCTGCGCTGTTCAAAGCTGACTTCGGGGATTGCTTAACTCAGATAGAAAATTGCACAGGCAGAATTTGTGTCCCTCTTGCCTGGGGACGTGCGGTGACATTTTTCCAGACCGTGCTGTGCTTGGACAGGAGGACGCCTGCTGCCCAGGCTCTGTGCGGGAGGAAGGCAGTTCCACCTGCAGACACCAGCCCCGACTGTGCTGTGGGTGCTGCTCACCCATTTTTGGGAGAATTAGGACCTGTTGCTGACAGCCTGCATTAATGGCATGTTAATGCAGAGTGGGGTAAATCGGGTTTTTAATGGGGCTGATCCTTATGGAGCCTCGGTGGCTGACCTGAGCCGGTGTTGAGTGCATCACCCTAGTGCATCAGCAACAGGTAAAGGTCTCTCTGAACGTGCCTGAGGCCAAGACCAACCTGTTTATCTCAGTGTGTCTATTTTAAAGCCAGCATTTGGAACTTGGTTTTCAATCCACTGCCTCTGGGAACCACAAAATGTGGCTTATTTTATCCTCTCTGCTTTAGTTGTGAGAGCAGCTGGCAGAGTCAGGGATGCAGATTTTGGGAAAGACTGGAGGCTCACAGTGTCCTCAGGGCCAGCAAGAGGATGTTCTGCCTACATCTCTGAGATCGTGCTTCCTTATCTTCCCAGATAACTCCCGTGGAACCGCAGGAGGAGAGCTGGGAAGAAAGCCACCTCGTGTGTCTGTTTTCTACCACGGCTTGTGTCTCCTCACAAAATGTAACTGAGCTCATGGTTTATTTACCTCTGCTTGCATGGGGTATGTGATTTTTTTTTGCAAACAGAAGCAAAACCCTGCGTGGCTGGCAGCTACACGTGCGGATTATTAGCACAAGGCAAGGGGCACATTTCTGAAGGCTGTCTGCAGGCAGTTCCAGGCAAGTTCCAAGCAGCAGCAGTGCACACATACACAGATGGCACACACAGACTGAAGATCATAAGTGTTCACGCTGAGTGAGACAGCAGTGCCTGTGGCCAAATCTGTTTTCACCTGCTTTTTGAAAGCCCCACCGTGTCTTACTGGTAGTTATTTTATTTTCCTACAGGAGTGAGGCTGGGAAGACCCAGTGATAGGGATTGCCACCAGCATTTCGTCCTTGAGAGCTTCTGACTAAGCAGGGCTTAATCGCAGAGGTCCGATTCTCAGCAGGGCTCAGGCTGTTGGTCCACACTGAATTTCCCACTGGGGGCTACATCCCCATCAGACCCAGGCACTACATCCAGAGGTGCTGAGCCCCATGCCACGAGCCCACAGCAGAGGCAGCCAGACCATCTTACAGCACCCCGGGCTCTTGCATATAGCAGCCCTTCGTCTTCCCAACAGTCCAAGGGTTGCTGTCTTTCTTTAAGAGGCAAAATACTCTGAACTGTTCTTTGGGAAGTGGGAGCTCTATACTTTTTTTCTTATTTTTTTTGCATTCCTTCTTTAATGCCTTTGCCCCATCCCTCATTGTTTTAATGGGTTTACCCCATCTTTGAACACAGTCGTTCCCCAAGCTCTAACAATGAGTGGTAGAAGTGGGTCCCGCAGCAGGACCAGTGCAAACAAGAACTCCACGATATGCATCCTCCCCAGAGTCCCTGCAAGTAAACTCTTTTGCACCCAGTGAAGAGGAATAATTCTTGTTTGTTTGCTTGTCAGTGAATTTTACGTGCATGGTGCTGATATACTCTATGTTTCTAGGGCCAATGGATGAGTCAAGGAAAAATAGAGAAAAACTGAAAAATCACCAACTTTTAGCTAATCAGAAGATGGTTCTCATTGTTTCATGACAGACTTGGTGTATTCTGTAAGATACTGGGAGATGTAAAGGTGGGAAACCCAAGTTCCTCTGTGGAGATGCCTCTGAAGAAGCAGCGAGGTACTGGGATTACCGCTAATTCACCTTCCTGAACCCTGCTTGGGGACCCAGACCCTGTCATCACTAACTGCCTGAAACCCTTAAGGAACTGCTGTCCGATAGCCTCTGGGAAGAAAAAGAAACTTTACTCCTACAAGAACTGCTGACATTTTGCTCCCAACGAAGCCCTAAAGCTGCAGGAATTAGTAAATCGGTCTCAGCACCCACACAGGAGAAATCAGCTTTCAGCGCCAGTGGATTTTCCAAGCTCTCTCTCCCTGGTTGAGTTCTGAGTTTCTTTTGTTTGAGTAAAAGGGGTGCTTCTAAGGAGTGTAATCTGAGCTGATAACAAGCTTCCTAACAAAACGTGCATTAAGGTGCGAGATACGGGAAAACCAGAAAATGTGAGATAGCTGCTTCTGGTGCACAATGCGCCTTAACTTGCGTGAGGAGAGGGTAAGAGAGGGCTTAGCAGTAAAGTACCTCTCGGTTTAACCAGCAGTGTTTAAATTAAATTTGTGCTAATGAGCCGGGTAGTCACAGGGCAGTAAACAATGCCCCTGACATCTTGTCACTGCTCCTCCCGTGCAGCGTTGTGGTAAGCTGACCTGATTCACCCGAGATGTCTTTCCAAGCGATCTGCCGTGCTGAAGACAGGAACATCTGCTGCTGCACTGCACCAGCATCCAGCAGAGGAAATGATTAGATAAATATTCCCCTCATTTGAACAGGGATAAAGACATTGTAAGAGAACGCTGGGACAAAGGATCAATGCTGCCCACTCTGAGAATATCAGGCTTCCACATTGTTTCCATAAATGCCTCCAGCTCTGCTTCTACACTAATGGACCAGCAGGAGTCCATTACTCTATGATAACAGTCTCTTGCTCTCTTAATGAGAGCAATATGGAAAAGGCTCTCAGATTTTTAACGTAGTCTCTGCATAACGATGCTCTGGTGGTGTTGCAGAAGGCTGGGGTTGGTGGCTCCATCGCTTCCAGGGAAGTTTTGCAGGGAAGGAGCAGGGCGTTTTTTCCAGGGAAGAGGATGGCACAGATGGAACTGTGCCCACTGAAGGGCACATAGAGGGTGGATGGTGCCTTGCACCTCCAGGCTGAGATGTGCTGCTCGCCTCGGGGCTGCCCCGACACACGCTGCATTTGCGGGGACATGGGGATGAGGAGTGCCATAGGAAGTCAGCAATGAGGAGACATGAGGAAATTAATAACGCTGCATTCTGAGCAGGGATTGAATAGCGTGCAGTAATTGAGGCCTGGGGCCACACTCTGCACAATGAGGAAGAAACAGAATAAGGAATAGCTGCTCATTACGCTCCAGATTCAGCCGGTCTGAATTCCACCTAAGTCTTTGTGCCAAGCGTTTCCTACTGTCAGGCTGAGGGCCTGCGGGGATGCTGAAACAGTGGGAAGCCCTAGGTGGAATTTAGGTTGGGGCTAAATCCGCCTGCTGCTGAGCAGCATGCATACCTTGAGCAATCGGTGGGCTGAGCTGCCCTGGAAGTGCCTGGCGATCCTGTAGTGCAAGAGAGGGACCAAAAGAAGGCGGCATGGGCTACTTCAATTCTGGCACATCCAGTTTGTTAGCACACAATGTTGTGTGCCTGATTTTGCAACGTTAATGTTTTCACAATTATTTTTTGTTTTTATTTTATTTTATTTTATTTTATTTTATTATTTTTTTTTTTTTTCCACTGGGAGGCCTAATACCATCGTTTTGTGGAGAAATGATACAGCTAAACCCAAAAGAAATGTGTTTGCTTCCGAACTCCGTTAAAGTTTCTGTGTATACATCAGCAGAACTCTTTGTAGTGCACGCAGTGTATGACAAGGACCAGCGCAGCCAAGGCTATGGATAAATGTACAAGTCATTAAGACACGGTAGGACACTAACACCAGTTAATGCTCCCTGATGCTGGCTCCCCATGAGTAAAGACACACTCATTGTCAGATGAATCTGTGATATTACCCCCAGAGGACTGATTGCCAAAGAGCACTCCTATTGATAAGATCTCCTGACTGGCCTTACAGGCCATGGCCTCTCACAACGTGTGGGCAGCAGGAGCTGCGAGGAGGGTACCTGGCCTGCCCCTTCAGCCAGGGACACAGATCTGCCTCCAGAGCAGGGCGAAAGGACCTGGAGACATTGTTCAAGCACTACATCGCCCCATAGGGTGCATTTAAGGAGACCGGCTGGCAGGGGCTGGGCATGAAAAGAGGTCGCAGGGATGTTCCCCAAAAAGGTGCCTGTGCCTCAGGTCATGTCACAAGGCTGCCAGCTCTGGTCTTCAGTGCCAGCAGTCATTTTGAAAGGTAAGTTAGACTTTGCTGTGACCAAAAGTGTCCCATCCAGCCAGTGACACCTTCTTTATGCCCAAATCCATGTGTGTATAGTTGTGGCTCATTGATTCATCACCTAAAAAGGTGATCTGCTCATTTTTTTTTTTCCTCTCTCTCTCTCTCTCTCTTTTCCTTTTGTAACATCCACCATCACAAATGATGTTTGTGTAAGTCCCGTGGCTCCTTACCTGAATGCTCAAACTTTTGTCACTTAGTTGTAGTGAGATCCTAAAAATCCCACTCTTTTTGGTTGTGAAAAATGGAAGTATTACAAAGTGACTGGACTATAAAGGAAAGGAAGATGTCTCTTAATATAATGTACTCATAATTCACTCAGTGAGGTCCTAGTGAGACCCATCACCTGGAAGCCAGGACTATATAAATACAGTCAGATTTCTTTTTTGGGAAGCTGGATAGCCTGTTGTAAGATATGCCATGGTGCCTGGGCAGTTCTCCATTGCTTTAAGCTTGGGTGACGATGTTGTGGAAATATATGGGACATAGCAGGTGGAAACACCCAGATCTGGATCTTTGGGCAGGACAGCATACCTGGCACATATCAAGGTCCTTTGAAAAGATGTGTAAGACTGCAGATCCTGGCTTTCCTCCTTTAAATTGACATGAGATGCTGGTAGGTAGAGATCTCCTGGAAGTCAGTGTATGCAATGTGTTTGGTGTTAGAGAGAGAGGAGATTCACTTAACCCTGGAGATCACTCTTTGAGACCCTGCTTCTGCAGGCATGTTCTTGCCAAGCTGGGCAAACCTCATCATTGCGAATCTGTTCCAAGCAATATTTGCAGCTTGTTCTGCGATTGTTTTCTCCAGGCTGCTCCCTTGCATCTCTGTGCCTCCTAAGTACTGCCTTTCCTTTGAAGATACTATTATTATTGTTTTCACCCTCCCATCTTGGCCCAGGTCCACTGGTCCACTTTTTCTTTACTCTTTTTTTTTTTTTTCTCTCCTATTTTTTTTCTCCAGTTTCCTCCTCTTCTGATAGCTAAAAGGGTATACATAGTAAAGTGTTTCTCCTCCTATATATCTTACTTTCTCAAACTTTGTGCCAGAGGAGCTGATCTGACTGCCTGATGAAGCTGTGTGACAGGCTACCAGAGCCCTCTCTGCAGGCAAACCCTTACAAGTCCCCTGAAAAGAAACCCCAACTGAGTGCACTCACATTTCCTTCTCTTTGGAAAAGACTGGCTTGACTCTCAGCACTGAGATTACTGCACACAGGAAATGGGTGGTAACATCTCCATCTGTGTCCAAGGTTTTGGAAGCCAGGAGAAGTTCTGCAGTATGAATACCAAGACAGACCTGGTCTGTTTCAGACAGACAAAAGGGTGAACAGGATGCTTCTTAAGAGCAATCTGGAGCACTATTATATGGTCAGCTGCCTTCTTGGTTATGGTGGAAGGATTACGTGCAAAAAGACTGCAGAATAAAGAATGTACACCAGGGCAAATGAGCTTTCACCCTACCCTAGTTCTTGCGTTGGTCTGCTTTACAGTGACTCAAAAGCTGTGGGTTGCTAGAATTTCCTTTAGCCTCACACACTGCAGGATAAGGAAGTGCCTCCAGACAGTCACTCTGAACTTGACTCAGTTTCCCTCTGCTGCTGCTACATTATGTCCTTTGTATCGTTCCAGCCCCCTCTCTCCTGGTTCTGGGATTCATGACCCTCTGAGCGCAGTAGGTGTTGATTACAGTCATTTTATTTCTGACAGTTAGCAAGACTGCTCCGTGTGTGTTCATCACCACAGCCTCCAACGCAGCTTCAGCCAAAGGGACTTGGACGCACAACTCTTCCAGGGGCATGGAGCACCAGACTGCCATCAACATCATCAGTTCGCCACTCTCCCGGGCACCACTGTGTCACAGAATGTCTTCTTAGTCATCTGTGACTCCCTTCTGCACAACCCATGAGAATATCAAAGACACCTACCTAATTTACGTGTCCCACAGGGTCATGCAGAGCACCTTGAGACATGCAGGTGACTGAAAACATGACCCCAAAGGACAGCTGCTTTGTTTCCTGGCCAGATATTTGCCTGCTCTCAAAACCTTAGTGGGTGACAAGCACCTGAATTGGGCAGCTTCAGTGGTTAAAAAAGTCACAAAAAAATGTAAACACTCTGAATGGGGTATTTAACAATTCATTTTCAATTGAAGACGAGGACAGAGGGAGTAGTATCATTTGGGAATGGAGGATGATTTTAGTGCTGCCACATTGGTTAAATGTGGCTTACATCAATGCTAACTAATTTTGCTTATTTTTTAAGCTTATGCCAAGCTTGTGTTAGTTATGCTAGTAAAAGAAGCATTTATTTTGCCATTGGGAACAGCATCCATGCTACTACTGTGAGGTTTATTCATCAGCAAAGAGCAATGCATGAGGGAAAGCCATCTAGTTTCAGCAGCTCTCTGTGGTGTTCCCCATCAGCTCACAGTTCTGACCAGGTCCCACCTGAGTTAAAACATGTCTGCTGATGTCTGCAGTATCAGTCTGACCCAGTCCTGAATGCCATGAGAGCCTTTTCTTTTTCCCTTTCATGATTAACGTAGACCAAAGACCACACTCATCAGCTTACTATGGCTTGATAGACAGCTACCAATAGATACACTACCAATAGATAGACATTTACCAACCTCTGGTGAGCTTATTATTTTGGACCCCATTTCTAGACATTGATATCTTAGGACTGGTTGTGCCAGGTGTAGTGTTGTGAGGAGAGGAAGCAAGAATTTATTGCTGTAGGAAAGTGATTGCATGGCATGGCCTAGACCAAATTCAAATGTAATAGACAAAAGTGAAACAGACAATTAAGAAAATAATACCTTTTATGTGAATAAATGCTTTTTACCGAAATTCTTAAGAAAGAGAAAACTTTCCAGCACATCATGCAGCAGTCAAGTCACAGTGCTGAACCTGTGAGTCACAGTCATCTCTGTGTCAATAGGCGATGGAGTAAGCGCAGACCCATGACTTCACTCCAGGAGTGAGCTGTTTGTGGTGGGGAGCAAACTTACTCAGACGCCCACCTTCCAGCAGTGGCAGCGGAAGGCTTAACAATGGGTTGCAAGGAAGGCCCACCTTCTTTCTTCACCCACACTTGTCCTCTCTTGGAAAGTCTTAACAGTGTACCGTCACACACAGCCATACCTTTTTTTTTCTTTTTCTTTTTTTTTTTTTTTTCCTCTTTCTGGATCTGTGTAGAGTACCTATAGGGAATCAGTGAAACAGAAAATGCCAGACGTGAATGGGATGGTTTTTTGCCTCTGGATCTTTGGCTGAGATCATCTGAAATAAGTGCATCTGTACTAAATGTTATGAGAAGGTAGTCAGGCTGGTTGATACTGATTTCAATGGCTGTGCTACTTTTTGGTGAAAACTGGGCAGTGAAGAACTGGAGATGAGCCTAGCTCTGCCAAATTTGCCCCTATCCCATGATAGACCTCTGTGCTTTCTCTGGATTAGCAGTCTATGGAGCTGATACCAGTGAGGCTTGAAATATTACCTCCTGAAATGGAGATATCCATTTACAGGTTCCTCCAAACCCTACTAGGGGCTGTTGCACAGTGATGCAGTCTGTGGTTATCAGTTGCATGTTGCCAGTACAAGAACATTTGCTGCCCGCTCTGGGCTGGAAACAGGCTGGAGCTGCAAGTCCTGAGCAGAATCAAAAGCCACAGGAAGACTGTCCTTAGTTCCCTTCCCTTCCCTTCCCTTCCCTTCCCTTCCCTTCCCTTCCCTTCCCTTCCCTTCCCTTCCCTTCCCTTCCCTTCCCTTCCCTTCCCTTCCCTTCCCTTCCCTTCCCTTCCCTTCCCTTCCCTTCCCTTCCCTTCCCTTCCCTTCCCTTCCCTTCCCTTCCCTTCCCTTCCCTTCCCTTCCCTTCCCTTCCCTTCCCTTCCCTTCCCTTCCTTCCCTTCTTTCCAAGGCAAACTCTGAATGCTGGAATTTGGTTTTCTCTTTTCTCAAAGTGGAAGTGTATCTATTTATTTACTTATTTTAGTTGTTAGTTCACTACTGTATATAATTATAAGCCTTGAAAATAAAGCATTTTACTAAACTAAATGCCTTGGCAGTGCCGTTCTGAAACAGCTATAGCTGAGGTGGAATTTCTAGCCCATTACAGTGCAGTTGGCTGAACAGATGATCTCTTCTTTCCTTCCTCAAGCTTTCTGATTTACAAAAATATTTCCTTGTTCCCATAAAGTAAGAAAACTGAAATCTGCTTTATGGATATTTGCTGTTTTAGAGAAAGTGTTCACCCCGTTTCCTGTATGTCCTGTAGTACCTGGGGACATTACATCTCTGCTTCAGTTATCTCTGAAATATTTCTCCCTCCTTTCCCACTGAGATATGATTTTCAACCAGATTAACTAATTTTGGGTAACCAGCATAGAGGAAGACCACACTTTTTTTTTTTTTTTCCCTTTTCTTTTTTGTTCACACAGAATTGACTTTCACAAGTCATTCATATGACAAGCAATGTCAAGGCTCTTGATTTGATGAAAAGGACACACCAAACAAGTCTGATATTTTTTCCAGAACAGATAGTTCAGCCCTAGTTAAATATACTTCCCTGGCAAAGCATATGTAGCCTTTATTGAAAACTGATCAGCATGCCAAGTTTCAGTTGTTAGTATGAGTTTGGATTGTTTTAAGGATAAAAGAAAGTAATACTTTTTCTTGGCACACTAGTAGATCAGAAACATCCATGCTAAATGTAATCAGACTTGAAACAAAGAGAAAAAGATGAGCCTGCAGAAAAAAAAAAATAAAAAAAAAAAAAAAGAGAAAGACTTCCCTCATTTAAAGAAGAAATGCAATGAGTTCCAGCATTGAATATTTATTACTTTAAAGTTTGTTAATAATTAAAAATAATAGAAATTCTAATTCCAGGTGAAAGGTCTTGTGTTATTTTAACTGTGCTCTAAATAGCCTGGTACATTCTGGTTAGTTAGACCAGAGCCCCATTGAAATCAAAGTCAAAGTAAGTATTTACTGGATAGCTGCAGTGCTGTTTCTCACTGTGTCAAAGAGCCTTTCATCTGTTTTCACATGTTGGTGGTTCCCTGTTGAGGTGTTAGCAAAAGAAATAAGGGCAACATGAGCTTTCCTCCTTTCAAACAGACGGAGAGCTGCCTGAGCCTGGAGAGCTCTGAAGGCAGCCTGTGGACACCTACCCACTGCTTTTGTGTCTCAATTTGTTTGCAGGGACTTTGGCTCCCCAAGTAGAAAGCGATCTGTGAGCATACATCAGCCCCTGCAAGAAGATGGGCAGCCCAGCAGGACCATGATCATCCCCAGGCCCACCAGAGCAGTAAGAAAGGCAACTTGTATAATTAGGTTCTCTGACATTTAAGCTGCACTTCTCACTTCCTCGTGTTTGCTTGCTGTGCCTTTGTTTTCCAGTCTGGAAATGCTGTGTTCAATTCTTTTTTGTGCCTATTTGTGCCTTTAGCTGCATTGGGATCAAATACAAAATGTATCTCCTAGTGTAGTTTAGCACCATGGAAGTGTATAGTAGGTCAAAGTGTATTTCACAGCAGATATGAAGCAAGATATGAAGCTGGAGAAGGTCTCCTTTGATCAGGTTTCTCCAGCATTTTTGTGATTTCTTCACTGAAGATAATACCAGCCTCATACAGTGGGCTACAAATCCTTGTAGCTTACATTAGAAGGAGGACTTGCTTACTCTTCCTGACTAGGTTGGTTATGGCTGGATGTTTGTATCAGTCTGAGCTCCTCAGGTAGATTCACAAACCACCCGTAAGCCCATAGTTTCAAGGGTAGAGCCCACCCAAATTTCACCCAGACATTAACTCTGTTGAATAGCAGACACCTGGGGCTTGTTTCACCTCATCATGGATATCTGTGCTAGGCATTACTGCCATTGGGGGATGCAGTGCTGACATGGACTGACCATGGGTGATGCCTCTCCCTTGCTCCAAGGACAGATCTTCATGTAGATGTGGGGCTCATAGTTATTTAGTTCCTATAAATGCTTAGCTCTGTGCCCGGGAGACTGAAAGCTGTTTAAACACAGAGATCATGTCACTAAATGCAAAGTCAATCCATACAGCTTTACTGTGGTTGCCTGTGTCCTAGAGATCTGGAGAAGGTGGTTGAGATTTGCTTTGCCAGAAAAGCAAAACAAAACAAACAAACAAAAACAAACAAACAAAACCAACCAAACAAAAAGCAAACAAAACCAAACAAAAACAAAGAAACTATGACATGGTATCTTTAAAGGATGAAGGGAGAGATGCTGAGAGGCCTTTGGAAGGAGGTGGGAAACAAGTTATTTTCCTCAGTTGGCCCTAAAGCCTTACAAATACCAGCCAGGCTTAGTTTTCTAATGTCATCAGATTTCTGCCAGGCTTAGTTTTCTAATGTCATCAGATTTCTCCTGCCAGACATGAATGTTCTGCTGTTTGGCGCAGAAATGTTCCTGTCTGGTATCTAGTGAACCATCGTTAAAAAAAACAAAGAGTAATAGTTTGGTGAAAGTGCAGAGTCGATAGTGCTGAGTAATGTATTTGCATACTGGCATAGGCATTATGAAAGTAAATAAGATTATGTCAAACTCATCTGGAAGAGAGTTAATTTAACATCCCGACTAAAATTATGCAACCAGAGGGAGGCAGAGGGGGTGGGGGGTGGATGCAATAGACTGGCTGATGAAGCCTGGGGGACAAAATGTCCTAGTGGAAATTCTATGTAGCACAAAAGAATGTAACATAAGAACCCAGCAGAAAAGCACTGATTCAAGGCTGCTTACATATGCACACAACTGTTTTTCTATTAGTTTTAGGAACGCACAGGGCAACAAGGCAAAAAAAAAAAAAAAAAAAAAATCTGCAAGACAGATTAGCTGTCTCATTCATCTTGAATTCAAGTCGCTTCTTGGTTCTTGTTCAGAAAAGCCCCTTCAGGACATGCTAGGGCGTGAGTGTGCTGCAGTGCATTTGATGGATAAAGGCCAGTCTGGATTTTAAATTGCAGGACTGAGCAAATACTAGGGTTGTATTTTCAGAAACTGACAGTGCTGCGAGAGATGATTCCCTTCAGACTTGTCATGGACTGAGAAGTTGCAGGACTTCTGGGATCTTCGGATTTGGACCGAACCTACGTATCTGAGCTTCAGTTTTTAACCATTTGACTTAAGCACTTGTTTTGAGCTACTTTTTTAGGCAGCTTTGCTCTGGCCTCTCAAGGGAAACCTTGTGTAGTTTATGTCTCTCTCTCACTATTATAGGCTTGGAGCTAAGTTCGCTATAGAGAATCAAAAGTGTTTCTTGAAATAAGCAAAGGCTGAAATGAAAATCAAACCATTACTTCCAAAGGTC
Source organism: Aythya ferina (assembly GCF_964211825.1). Taxonomy (NCBI): domain Eukaryota; kingdom Metazoa; phylum Chordata; class Aves; order Anseriformes; family Anatidae; genus Aythya; species Aythya ferina. The sequence goes on along the minus strand of NC_140299.1, from coordinate 51,331,675 downwards.
ATTGCAGATTGTAGCAGACAAAACTCCGTTCCTCCAATGCTGGTAGTCACAGGTCTCTAAATCCAAGCTGTCCCTCAATGCTAACACTAAGGAGTAAGTTATCAAAGCAGGAGTTTCAGAACAGCTTCTCTCCCAAGGAGATTTGAACAAGAGTTCAAATATATATCACAATTTGTGAACGGTTAGAGCAGTGATACTGTATCACAGTACGGTGATGGGAGTGTTTTTGTTCCATTTGATTAACGTGCTGCATCATGCTGCACGTGCTTAGGGAAGCAATGTCATTAAGCATAATCGCAGTGCCAGGACGTGAAGTTTTAGAACATAGTTAATGTTTAAAGTAAGGCTATCTTGGACCTCATGGTGAACACTGATGACAAATCTATCTCCAACAGCAATGGATACAAGAAACTTGATGCTATGTGCTGAGCATACTGACATCACCAAGTGCTCCCACACTGTTAATTTAAGAGTGTCTGTTGCTTGCAACTGGCATAGGACTCAAAAAATATTCACCCAGGAGATCTGTAAAGACTCAGAGCCCACTTCTCAAAATGCAGTGCAAGTGGTTGCTCCTGTAGCTCTCTGTAGCTTTGTAACCATGTCTGTGCTGAATCCTGCTAGAGTTTGCCTACAGTTTTCCTGTAAAAAAAAAAAAAAAAAAGAATTTGCCTACACTCCCCGGGCAGAAATGTGCACTCTCTTGTCTGGGCTAGGCAGATTTTAGGGGCCTATGTTTGAACATCAGTCAACGGGGAGACAGACACTTCCAGAAGGTGTTTAGAGTAAGGACTTAATTCTTTTCACTTACTCCTCAGGGGCACCAAACTGCAAGGCTAGGCAGGAAGAAAATTAAATTTAAGATTGTTGAATCCTTGGAAGACTGGAGGAGCCCCGGGAGGAATAAAGGAACTTCAGTATCAGAAAATTCAGCTCTAGCAAAGCTTGATGGAAAGGTAGCTGAAAGCACAGGTTGTCAGCATCTAGTTTCAAAGGGATGCACTGAAGAAAGCGTCAGTGAGGCCCATGAGGAATGGTATTAGTGTGGTGTGTCTGGTGTGAAGAGTTACCTCTTCTGGAAGGAGGAGTTACCTTACTGGCATAAGTGGCTTGCCATAAGTACTGGGGTCCCAGCAACACTCCCCTGACACATAGTGACTCTGAAAGTCCAAATAGAAAAGAGAGATGAAGGGCTAGAGGGGAAAAAAATAATAAAGTAGAGAAAACATGGTTTGTCCAGGTTTCTTTCACTGAACTGAAACACAAGTCTCTTGAGTCTTCAGCTGGAACAAAATGTCTGACGGGAGAGCTGGAGTAAATGTTAGAAGGGTGGGAATCTGGAAACTGAGCACCATAAGGAACACAGCACAAAGCAACATCGCCTTGAAGAAGGCTTCCCACTTTAAAAATTGCCCAGTTTGAACTGGCATGCCCCAGCAGCTGGGATTCACAGTCGTGTGATACTTCGGCCTATGGAGTGAGCGTCTGGTTGTCTCTTGTTCAGCTGACTTCAGCTGTTGGTGCCTCATGCCTTCAGGCTTCTGGATCCCTGTGCTCTTTAGGAGGCCCCACGGTGATCCCTTATCAAGTGGTCAGGATCCACCCCCCAATGGTGTGGTCTTCAGTCCTGGCCTTCTGACCATCTTCTGTCCCTCTGCCCTAGCATTCTCCAACGGCAGCCCAGAAACAATGAGAAGCAGACCAGTTTTCAATAAAGGACCTGCCTAGAAAATGACAAGAGAATAATAAGAAATATGTTCTGCTCGAGTGTCATAACATTTTCCCCTGCTTTTCTTTGCAAATTCTTGCTGGTTTCTGAGAATGTCTTGGATAGAGATTGAAGCTGTTCTTTGATAAACTTTGTGAAGGTTTTGATTACATCAGAACTAAAAGCCTCCAGCTGGATAGTAACTGTGAAAGAAAATAGTCTCCAAGAGAACAGGAGTCCTTTAGCAAACATTAAGATACCCCTGGATATTTTAATGGTTACAAATGTGTTTCAGTTTCCTTATATAAATTAAAGGAGTGTCCACTGAGGATGCTGAGATGCCCTTTTACTGTACCCTGTGCTGAGCCTGTGTCTGCACAGCTGCCTGCTAGTGGTACTGCAGACGGTGACACTTAGAGCAGAGCTCACAGGTCCCAGGTCATAGTAGATGGCAGATTTCCCCTTGGAATATGCCTCCAGTGTCTGTCCCATCACCCGGTACCTGTACAAGCTGCCTGTGCTTTAGGCAGGTAGGCATTTACTTAATCTTCTGAAATCCCTGTGGGGTAAAAAAAATACTTCCCTCCCAATACATTTCTCTCAGAGAGAGGATAGAAGAACAGATCCTTGTGGATACTTTGTCTAAATCACAATTGCTTTACAGATAATGAGGCTTCTGAGTTGCTCATTTATCGTGATCAATGAATTTAGCTAGCTTCTGGAAGAAGCAGGAACTGAACTCAGATTTCTCCGATCTTTTATTATTTCCTGAAACTAGGACCAGCCTATCTGCCTTTTTTACTTTCCTTCCTGACACAGCACCATGCACACTTCCCTCAGCTGTTTTCTTTTCCTCAGCCAACACCCTTCTTTGGCTGCCTCTGACTATTTCCTAATTGTTTCTCTTTCTCTTTCACCTCTTTCTTATGCTTGTGTTTTCTTTTGTTTTGTTTTGCTTTCCCTTCCCATTTTCCCTTTTGCCTGTTACATTTTTTTTTTTTTTCCCCCTTTTTTTTTCCCTGCACTTTTGTATTAGCTCAGCCAAACTGATCTCCAAAGGGGAAACCATCAGATAGCTCTGTGGCTGCACTCACAGGTCTGTGCTGGCCGCTTTGGCTTTTACAGACAAGGTTTTCTCTAACTGTTTCTGTCATGTAGGGCAATGCTGTTGTGTTTATGTGTTATTCTGGTTAACAGCCATCAAGTCACTTAGGTTATAGGCTTAGGACTCTCTTAGGAAGACCCTTTAGGGATGTACTTACAGACAGGCACATGCTTAAGCCGTGTTGATGCCATGTGACCATGAGTTTTGTTAAGTGGGGGTGTTTTAAGGAAAAGTGATCCTTAAGCTGTACACTTGCGATTGCTGTACATAGTAGTTGGGTAGAGTAACACCAAGGTGTAGACACTGGAAGAGACCAGTCATGTAATCTGGAGAGACAGCTAGAGTAACAGAGGTCAAAGAACCCAATTTCTTTTTTAGTAGCCTTTTAACAGTTAGTGGAGACACAGTTAACTTTATGGTTGCTCCTATCTTATCACCAATACATAAAATGCTGCCAGACTGGTGCACGTCTGTAATTATGTACCTGGCACATGAACCATATTTTCGTAATGGCATGCTTGTTTTCGTCATGGTATTCAGTTACAGGCGTCATTTCAGCTTTTAATTGTGCTGGTGGATTGACTGTACACTGGCTGATATTAGAGGATTATCTCAGGTGACAAAGCCTTTTGCTCTGCAAGGCCCTCCTCCTCCTGTTGCCGTAGGAGAAATAGACCACAGGGTGGTGAAATGAAGATCTGGATCAAGGAACGGAAGAAGCTCTGAGCATGCAGGTGGACCAAAACTGTAACAACATGAGCAGAGTGCCTTGGTTTTATCAAAACCTTGAAACAAGCTCATTGGATTCTTCTGATATGACTTAGATAGATCGGTGTTGCTCTCCTATATTTAGCATTTCCAGTAAAACTCAGAGGGAGTGTACTGGAGCTGCTGCTAAAGTAATAATGATAGAAGACCTGGCCTTATTTCTACCAATAGCAGGTTGAACTCTGCATTTTTAATCCTAAATAAAAGGTTGTGCATGCTTTTCAAAGGAATCTCCAAAGTGGGAGACCAGACTTCCTGGTGCCTGTTTCTTCTGACTGAGTTTTATCTATATTTTTCTTCATCCTTTATATTCTGTTTTCCATAAATGGAGATTTCAGATCAGAAGTCACGCTTAGTATGCCTCCCTACATGTCATGTAGCCTTGATTGACCAGTAATCAAGTTGCTGTGCTGCAAACCCTCATTCATGCTGGGGTTGCTTTCAGATTTTATTACAAAAGCAAAGGTAAAAAGCACCTACAGTCTTCATGGAAAGTCCTTCACTGAGCTTTGGACAGAGCCCAGGGGGCGTCTGGTGCTGTGTTGTGTCCATGTCTGGAACTGCACTGCACTGGGCAGCATTGCTGCAGACTGAGTCTACTTCACTTCTTGGTTTCCTGGGATATCATCTCCACTTATGGAGCAGAGAAATGGCCTGGCTTGCAGGAAAAATATCTCTTTAAGGTGTCGACATGGTGAAGCTGAGAGCTGGCAATCAGAGTTTTCATATGATAGGGTGCCAGTACTTGGAGTGCTATATGATAGGGTGCTGGTACCTGGTGGTTTGGTTTGCAGAGTGCTTGACTGGATGATTCATCACGCAGTATGACCTTGGTGGTACATAAACTTAACCTCCTTATGCCAACATAGAGGGTTTGCTATTCTGCTTGCTCTTGGCTTTCACAGACCTCCACCTATCTTTTTATGTCTGTCAAAAGGTTGTGAGATCTTTCTGCAATGCTGGAAGATTTCCCTGCTGCAACCCAAGCTATACATTGTCATTGCAGTTTAACTTTCATAGATGTAGGAACAGCTTAAAACAAACTTATTGAAGCAGGCAGCAGTAATTACAGCAAGCAGCTTTATGTTATATAGGGGATAGAATCAGCTGTAGAAAAATCTCTATCCCTTGTTAATTTCAAAATGCAAACCTACAACTCTTTTGAGGAAGAAACTAGGGCGAGGCCCATGCAGTTATTCCACTAAAGCCTTTGGGCCCTGGCCAGTTTGGCCCTGCGACGGGTCTGGCCCCAGTTAAACTCTCAGGTTGTGCTGCAATGAGCCTCATGGATCTGCTCGAATTGCAAGACACGCACATGTGTCATTCCCCGGAAACTGTTAGGCACATAGGCTTAATTAGACTTATACACCTTTGGATTATTTACTATAATGATTAGGTTCTTACTAATGACTCTCTGATAATTAATGGGTAGCCTAAAAGTTGGTATTTCCCACGTCTTAAAATAAAACAGTGAGGTTTTGAAATAAAATTTGAGAGTGCGAGGTAAATGACAAAATATGTGTTTTGTTACATGCGGTGGGGTTGGCAAGGTAGGAGTCTAAAATTAGGTCTTAAAGCCACAGTTAGAAAGCTAAATAAACAACTGTTTTTTTTTTAAGGATTGAACACCTGAGAGCTGCCTGCTGAGGACACCAAGTACAGGTTTCAGCATTTGTATTCTCACTGGAAGACACTACCAAATTCTCCTATCTCCCACCAAAAGTCAAGCCTTGAGATTCCACACTCATGCAGCCAGGTGCCACCTAAGTCTCCTGAAAGTGCAGAGCTGTCCCGATGGAGAGGGAAGGCACTGGGATTCACTCCAACTGGAGCAATTTAGTCTGGAGAAACAAGCAGTCTGCTTCCTAATTTCAAAATCCTTTTAGGTTTATTCTCTAAACAGGGCAATTTATGGCTTCATAGGAGATTCATGTGTTTGCACTCAGAGAGCTGGCTGTTGTTGGTGATGTTATCAGTAAGGCACACGTTATCTCATATCCGTGTCAGCCTTTCAGATCAGTACAGCTGGTGCTTGGGAAGCAGTTGCCTGATCCTGAAGCAGCAGGCAGAGCTGGGGCTTGTGCAGGGATATTCACCTCTGTGCACCTTCTCTTTTCCCTCTGAACTGCATACACGCTGACACGTATGCGTATTCCATCACTTGCACTGAAGTCCCTCTCCTGCATGCCAAGTCCATCATCTCAGATCCCCCAGAGAAGGGTGGGATACTGATGCAAGACGCTGTACTAGATGGCCGTTCCCCTCCCTTGAACCGGAGTCTGATGACATGTCTGCGAAAATGCGTCAGATCATTGGGGAAAGAGAGAGAGAGAGGGAATGACGGAGAGGGAAGTCTGGGTGGAGGGATTTGGTTTTAATTAAAACAAGTAAAGCTGTGTTTTCCAGGCCCCAGATTGCATTCAAGTCTGGCAGAAGCTGCTGGGTGAAAGTGAATTTTTAGGTGGCTTGGTTGTTTTCCAAGGGATCCTCTGCTGTGGGAGAGCCGTAATGCCAGGACACATTTATTTGGCCTGGGACTGGTGAGGTGCAAAACCTGGAGAAGATCCACCAGAAGGGTCAGAGGTGAGACCAAATAGTGACTCTAGGCTGACAGTGACTAGTGACAGTGACCAGTGACTCTGGGCTGACAGACCCAAAGCACCTCAAATTCAGAGTACAAATGGCATTTTCCTGACAGAAAAAAAAACATCATTTTTCTCCCTGTGGTTAAAAGGTCTTTTCTCTAGTCTATACCAACCGCCGGGAGGCCCTGGAAAGGTTTTGATCCTGCCACTGGCCATGTGGCAATGTTTCCCTTCCCCATGTGTCTCTTGTCCCTCCTGTCCCTTGTACAAGAGAATAGGTGTTACAGAGCATCCTGCAATTACCAGCAGCTTTTTCTTCTCCCTTCTCCTGCCTGCAGCATCACCATGTTCTTTTCCATGATATAGCTAGCATTTGCTGTGAGAGAAAGTTAGGGACTGTCTAAATCTGGTGAGAGCAGTTCTTCCTGCATGGGTAAATGACATTTTTATATCCATGTGTTTATTCGGAAATGGGATTTGTGTGCAATGCAGTGGTCTTGTTCTCTGCATTTCATTCCTGAGATACTTTCTCCCCAATGTCATTCTGGAGTTGCTGGAGATGGACAGAGCAATAAATTTGCCTTATGAGTCATTATCCTCATTGTGCTGTAGTGCTCTGGAAGCCAGCTTTAACCCCATGGAGAAATCCTCTCTCTGCTCTGATTTAACCATACTGGAAGAAAGTTCAGGTACCTCTTAAACAATGAAAGCAAACAAACATAACAAACTACAGAGCTCTCTGGTGTTTGTTTCTAAAGATGCTTCAGGAGGAGTAAAGACAAGACTACTTTGAAATTCCACTTGGCAGGAACATGTCTGGAGGCCTCTGAATTCCATGGAGTTGTATCAATGCCTGGCCCGAACCTGCATTTCTGGATGGGTTTCATATGAAGAAACCAAGCTCTGCAGACAAAATGGCACCAGCTTGTTGATGCTCCTGAACATGACAGCAGGGCTGAACTTCTTTTAATAGAGATGATTCTTGAAATGGAAAACTAATTATTTAATTTCTTCAGATTAGTCAATTTCTTCGGATGTAGCATTTTTTCCTTCCCTTTCTTCCTCTGTTTCTGCTGCGGTCAAAGATGCTGTGACAAGGTCACCATTTGGGGATTATAGGGTATCCTCCCTCTGTTTGCTGTGTCTTCTTGAAATCATTCACCTCATCCTTTGTTCTCTCCCAAGTCTTCTCCACAAGGGCCTAACAAGGTCTCCCATGTCACATAGCCTGATTTGTCTGCATGAGGACTTACTTAAAGGCCTTTACTGAGAACATCTTCTCCTAGGAGAAACTTTATTGCTTTGCATGATTCACCACAGGTGGGCCCAGGCTGAATTTCAGAGTCCATGGTGAGCTGGCAAGAAGAGAAGAAATCCTGCTGCTCGACCCCTGAGCACAGCCTCGGTTTCCCACTTTTGGGGTGAAGGTGACAACAAGTCTATTCCCCCAGGGGAGATGCTGGAGGGATGACCACCAGCAGCAGCAGTGACACGCCTGCCACAGGCAGTCTGCTGTGAGGTCAGCCTTGCTCCTGGAGCATGACCACCCCTCGTGTGGGTGTCTTCGGCATGATGACATTCCCATTACTACTGACCGAGGTAGGAGTCCAGCCTCAACGTGAAGAACAAGCATGCGTTTGTTTCCCATTGCTTCAGTGCGTGCCTGGCATTTGGCTTCCTTCAGTCAGGAAGATTTTAGTGCAGTGTTTAAGTAAGATGGAGAACCTTTGCTTTAGCCATACCAAATACTCTCTCTCAAACAAAAGGAGGATTTCAGGGAAGGGAGCTGATGGTGCAGGTCCAAGGAGCACTCTCAACTGGAGCCTTCACCGTTGAGGAAGGGCCGGAGGGTGCCATTCCCTCATGGGGAAGAGAGGCCTGGAGGAAACACACCCAGGGCCATCTGATTCCTTCCAGTGCCCAGGCAGTGGTGGCCTCTCCAAAGACAACCTCCTGTGCTCTGTGGGGAGGCTGCAACGGGGCGAGGCGCCAGCCCGAGGGGTGTCCCCCAGGCGGGGTGGCCAGCTGTGGAAAAGAGAAGTGTTTCCTCAGGTTTCATGGCATGTATTCTTCACAAGGCTTCCCCAGGGAAGCTGAGCCTCTCTCTGCCTGCCTTGCCTCTGCTTCCCAGAATCACAGAATCACAGAATTTTCTAGGTTGGAAGAGACCTCAAGGTCATCGAGTCCAACCTCCAACCTAACGCTAACAGCCCTCCACTAAACCATATCCCTAAGCTCTACATCTAAGCGTCTTTTGAAGACTTCCAGGGATGGTGACTCCACCACTTCCCTGGGCAGCCTGTTCCAGTGCCTCACAACCCTTTCAGTGAAGAAGTTCTTCCTAACATCTAACCTAAAACTCCCCTGGCTCAACTTAAACCCATTCCCCCTCGTCCTGTCACCAGGCACGTGGGAGAACAGGCCAACCCCCACCTCGCTACAGCCTCCCTTGAGGTACCTAAAAAGAGCGATAAGGTCACCCCTGAGCCTCCTCTTCTCCAGGCTGAACAAGCCCAGCTCCCTCAGCCGCTCCTCGTAGGACTTGTTCTCCAGGCCCCTCACCAGCTTCGTCGCCCTTCTCTGCACCCGCTCAAGCACCTCGATGTCCTTCTTGTAGCGAGGGGCCCAAAACTGAACACAGTACTCGAGGTGCGGCCTCACCAGAGCTGAGTACAGGGGGACGATCACCTCCCTAGCCCTGCTGGTCACGCTGTTCCTGATACAAGCCAGGATGCCGTTGGCCTTCTTGGCCACCTGAGCACACTGCTGGCTCATATTCAGCCGACTATCCACCATCACTCCCAGGTCCTTCTCTGCCTGGCAGCTCTCCAACCATTCCTCTCCCAGCCTGTAGCTCTGCTTGGGGTTATTGCGCCCCAGGTGCAGGACCCGGCACTTGGCCTTGTTAAACTTCATGCAGTTGACCTCAGCCCATCGCTGCAGCCTATCCAGATCCTCCTGCAGAGCTTTCCTACCCTCAAGCAGATCGACACACGCACCTAACTTGGTGTCATCTGCAAACTTACTGAGGGTGCACTCGATGCCCTCGTCCAGATCATCGATGAAGATATTAAAGAGGACCTGCCTCAGCACCGAGCCCTGGGGGACGCCACTAGTGACTGGCCTCCAACTGGACTTGGCTCCATTCACGACGACTCTTTGGTCCCGGCTATCCAGCCAGTTTCTAACCCAACGAAGCGTGCGCCAGTCCAAGCCAAGAGCAGCCAGTTTCCCGAGGAGAATGCTGTGGGAGACGGTGTCAAAAGCCTTGCTGAAGTCAAGGTAGACCACATCCACAGCCTTTCCCTCATCCACCCAGCACGTCACTCTGTCATAGAAGGAGATCAGGTTCGTCAGGCATGACCTGCCTTTCATAAAGCCATGCTGACTGGGCCTGATCTCCTGCTTCCCCTGCAAGTGCTGCATGATGACTCTCAGGAGGATCTGCTCCATGAGCTTTCCTGGCACTGAGGTCAAACTGACAGGCCTGTAGTTTCCCGGGTCTGCCCTCTGGCCCTTCTTGTAGATGGGCGTCACGTTTGCTAGCCGCCAGTCGATTGGGACCTCCCCCGATAGCCAGGACTGTTGATAAATGATGGACAGTGGCTTGGCCAGCTCCTCTGCCAGTTCCCTCAGTACCCTTGGGTGGATCCCATCCGGCCCCATCGACTTGTGCACATCTAAGTGCCGTAGCAGGTCACCAACCAGTTCTTCATGGATAATGAGGGCCACATCCTGCTCCCCATCCCCTTCCACCAGCTCAGGGTACTGAGTATCCAGAGAACATCCGGTATTGCCGCTAAAGACTGAGGCAAAGAAGGCATTGAGCACCTCCGCCTTTTCCTCATCTCTTGTAACTAAGTTTCCCCCCGCATCCAGTAAAGGATGGAGATTCTCCTTAGTCCTCCTTTTTGTGTTGATGTATTTATAGAAACGTTTTTTGTTATCTTTAACGGCAGTAGCCAGATTGAGCTCCAGATGAGCTTTGGCCTTCCTAATTTTATCCCTGCACAGCCTCGCTACTTCTTTAAAGTCCTCCTTAGTGGCCTGCCCACTTTTCCAAAGCTTATAAACCCTCTTTTTCCTCCCAAGATCAAGCCACAATTCTCTGTTGAGCCAGGCCGGTCTTCTTCCCCGCCAGCTCGTCTTTGGGCACGTGGGGACAGACCGTTCCTGCGCCATTAAGATTTCCCTCTTGAAGAGCGCCCAGCCTTCCTGGACCCCTCTGCCCTTCAGAACCACCTCCCAAGGGACTCCACCAACTAGTGTCCCCACTCTCTCTTTTCATCTTGGCAGCATGACAGCAAGGGAACTCCTTCATTTGCTCACGAAGGCCCAGAGGTCAGCTCCCTGCCCCACAGAAACCAGCCCCAGCTCATTAGCACCAGCAGGGCTTTCTCACACACGCCACAGTGCCGCTGCGGTATGCAGTGCAGGTGTGTGTACGGGCTAGTGAATGCTGGCAAACCCCGGTTAATTTCCAGACCAGCTGCTGCTATGCCTATTGAAATATTCCCTGGGCACAGTGCTCCCAGAGCTCCAGTTTTCTGTTGGAGTTAGAACATCACACTGTTGTTTGCCCTTTATTGTTTAGACCCAGTCCTTCCAGAAATTAAAACTTTGTTATTTTTATTTTTATTTTTATTTATTTATTTTTTTTCACCTGCCAAGAAGTAGCTTCAAAGTATGTTTTGAAAGTGTGGCCTTTCAAAGCTAATAGGAATGGTATTTCAGGGGTCTGCATGCTGTTTTCTCTTCCTGCATGTTGAATACTGCCTGTTCTCAGAAATGAGATACAGGTCTAGGTGGATCCTGGGTCTGACACAGTTCATGTTTTTGTCTCTTCTGCCTATTGCAAATGAAAAGATCATAGTACTTCTGAAGTATCTTTGAATAAAGAGTAATTCCTTGTATTTACTGAAAAATGTTTGTTAGATTGGCTAGACCATTTGCCAGAGAATTAGGACTATTAGATGCCAAAACATGAAGCCAAAATATACCATTTCAAAATCTGGCTCAGGGAATCTTAGGCCAACAAAATGAAATGGTTCATGGGCAGAGGAGTGAAAATCCTGTGAAATGAACTGCACCGTACTGGCAGTTCCACTTTTGCAGCACAATGTTCAAACATAGCAGAAGCAGGGCTGAACATGATTTCCCCTTTGTACTCATGATTAGGTTGGGACTGGTTTAGCTAAATGGGTTGCTGACATCTACTCTCTGTGAAATGACTTAGCCTTCTATTTTTGGTGTCTGGACAGAAAAGCATATTGATGGACTTTAACGCTGCCCTTCTAAATGTCACAAAAATGCATACTTCACCATCTTAAGAAGTAGTTTCTTGTGCAAAACTTGATGTTCTCTCACACCACTGAAGTATCTGTGCTCTTACTCAGTGCAGTGATTTTATGGAAATTCCACATTCTTTGAGTCTTTAGCATTCCAACTACTGCCAACAGCTTTGGAAGTATTTTTTAGACCAAGAATTATACTTTACGTGGAGCAGAAGAGTCTAAGCAGACCAGAATAGATACTACACCTGAAATTCCCTGTGAGTTTCATTTTTCCCCTGTTGGCACTGTGTTCCCTTTGCCAACCATAATCTAGGCGTGTTTGTGCTGTTGAGTGGCTGCCAGCCATTAACCTGCCCTTGTGGTCAGCTGAGCTGGCAGCTTCATACTGCCACTACAGCATAAAGTAGTTGGAGATCATTGTTTTTCCTGGCCTCTGGTTTATGAAGCAAAAGCTATGACTGAGCTCCAGCACATGAATGGTGAGTGGTGAACTAAGAGCTTCCTTGTGGTTAGACAGGCACACCAACATCAGCCAGAATTTTTCCTTGTAAACCCTCAAGTGGTGCGACTCTACAGAAGTGCCACAAAGATAGGATCCCACAGTTTCCTTATAAATATAAGCCAGATCTATTTCTATGGAATAATGTGATTCTAACCTCTGAAGGGCTGACCTTTAAGAGGAAAAGCATGTGAGGTTGTTGATGTGATAACTCTTGTAAGATATATTTAGTTTTACTATGCCCGGTAACATTAGTGCAAAGGGATGTGACTTACTTGCTTCGAACACCTATCTGCTGGGGTCAGATCCCTGAAAATCCATCTGAACATATGATATCGTGACTGATGAATTCAGGCTCACTTGTATGACCTGCTAGGATGTGGTGAAAGCTCTTTTTTCACTTGTGCCTGGGGTGTAGACATATGATATTCGATACTCTTCTCTGCCAGTAAATAGCATGAGAACAGTTAGGTTTTGGGTCATACCTTGGAGTCAAAGTACAAGCTGTTGCTCTGTCCTTAAGTCAACTCACTGCTGTTAGTTAATTACCAAAGGCTCACAGCTGAAGTCAAATTCTGAACGTTTGCCAGGTACAGCATGTCATTTTGAATACACGAAAATATGGGAGAACATTGTTGCAAGCCTGTTCCTGCAGCTTTTCCTTACACAAAACTTGGTAAGTCTCACAGCAGTAAAAACCTTCACATCTGAGCTTGGTGGCTGGCGTTCTCAGCCTGGCAAGTCAGACTAAAAGTCTGAGACACTAACAATTTTCTTTGAAGATGAGTTTAAACAGAGGCTCTGATGTGAAATATTTTGTAAAACTATTTTCTTTTTCTACTGTGAATAAACTTATTTGCTACTGCAGGGCTGTTCTTGAGAACTGCATAGCTATAATGTTTCAAAGAGAATAGCCCATATTGGAGGCAAGAAAGACTATTGTCTCTGAAATTTCTCTTCCCTCAGAAATAAAAAGGATTTAATAAACCAGTATGTCATGACACCTTATACGCCTACGCTGTATTTCAAGTTGGTCTCTGTAATTTTGATTTATTAATCTCCTTTCACATTACAGAATTCTAGGTAGTTTGTAAATTAGCAGATTAACTGGTGACATAAGTAAGATATTGTCTACCGTGTATACTATAAGAGAAAATGCTATAAATAATTTTAATACACAGTAATAACTAATGCATTCATCTTCAGAACTCTGCAACAATGTAAAATAATTGATTAGTCTTGTATTAAAGACTTACTTGTGATTTATTGTCTCTCTGTAAAATAGAAACCCATTTTATTGGAGTTAACACTGATGCCACTTTAGCTTGGTAGTAGAGGAAAATCAGGAAACAGAAATGAGCAAAAAGATTCATGGCATCATGTACTTCATTTCAGGATGAGGCAAGACGTCAAGACTGTCCTTTGGTGGGTCAGATCCCCATTTCAAACATTGTAAAGGACTGAATTGCAAGCATCTTAGAAAGAGGAAGGATATTTTCAAAATGAGAGAGTCCCTTCCCCCACTCCCATTTGTCAGGAACTAACTGGTCAAGGGAGTGATTTGGGTTGAGAGCACTGTGTTAGGGCTCTGGGCTTGGGTTGGAGCCCCAGTGGAGCACACACGGAGCATCCATCAATGACACCTATCTGCTGGAACCTGCAGGAGCTTACAGGGTCTGTATAGAGGCTGAGTCTGTGGATAACTTAGTTTGTCTGGCAAAGACCTGTTGCTGAATGCCTTCATCACATCGATATCTCCCCGACATCTAAGTTCTCAGGGTACAAAAAAGATGGCCTCCCGAGGACCTGTCTGTAGCACAGTTTTTAATGTCTTATCTGAAGGAATTTAGAAAAGATCCAGGTGCAAAATCTGCATGGGGATGCATATATTTTAGTTCAACCCTTGGAAATCTGTGTATTTGCTTCCTTGGGCCTAACCAGTTTATTTGAAGATAAAAGAAAAGTGTGTTTACCTGAGGGGAGTTGTGTGAGCGGAAGCATCTTAAGTGAGTTAAAATTGAGCAGCTCTTCTATTGCCTAACTTCTTATAAAAATTATCATTCACATTGATGGCTTTTAATTCAACTTGCTTTGTGTGGTTTTAATCTCTGAGAAGCCAGAGATTGGTACTAATCCACAAAACAGACTCAAGATCAGTGATTTATGATCAAAACACTGCTGCTTTTTGTATGTAATTAAACAATAGGAAAACAAAAACAAAAACAAACAACAAAAAAACCATACTAACTCCTCCCACCAGTTTTATTTGTCCCTCTGTGATTAAAATAACAGTCGAGGTAAAAAACATAAAGTTGACCTGACTCCTCTGCTCCATAGTGCTTGCTCTTTGGAGACAAATCTTAGTGACGTTCATATATTACAATCACCTACCATATAAGACATGGCAATAAAAGTTGGGAACAAAATGACTGACTAAATATCAGGCAATGCTGTCCCCTGAGAAACCATGGTTGGGCTGCAGCTTGCTGGGAGCGTTACTGTTTGCAGAGTCCTGTTCCCTGATACGAAAGGAAAGACTTCTCAGGAGGGTCCAGGGAAACAGGCTGAAATGGAAATTTGTGCATCCCTGTCCTCTGTGGAGATCAGGTGTTCACAAGAGAGTAGGCCAGGAAATGAGAAGGTCTAATGCAGTCTAACCAGAAGCTCTTTCTGTTATGGCTTCTTCAGATATCCATTTGCAGAGTGAATGGCTGATAGACTGGCTTCAGAAGACTGATGGCAATCAAGGAGATGTGACAATGGCTAGCTAAATTGCTTCATTATTCTTTATCCACAATATGGCTAGGAGCCTAGGGATGGCTAGGAGCACATCACCCACTAGCACTGTGAGACATGAGCTTGTCTGAGTGTGAATGACTTGACTTACCCACAGAACCAAGCTGGTCTTTCACATCAGAAAAGATAACATTGCCACATTGGGAAGTATGGATGTCCTGTGGTAATTCAGCCCAGTGCTTTCATGTATCAGAGCACTGATATGGTCTCTGCCATTGCTCCTGGAAGTTCCTGTGGTGTGCCAACAGCACACAACAAGTGGAAGCTCCTTATAAAGTTCCCTGGGAAAAACTGAAAATGAGAACTGATCTTGTTATTTTCAGTTTGAAAGTCATGGTGGCACACTGATCTTTGGTAAACATCCATCACATGCTAAAAATGGAAAGGCTCATAACAGTGAGGATATGTAAGCAGAAACATTCATTGAATGACGTGGTCAGAAGACTCTTTTGGAGGCTATTAAACTTTGACCTGCTGTCTGCAGGAGCAGCATGAGCTAGACCATGCTAGGTAAGACATTTGGGAGTTGCAATAAAACTCTCACAAGAAGTTAACAATAAAGACAGCAAGATCAGCTCTGACACACCTTTCAGAGTGGGTAAACTGGTGCAGAATGGAAGGAGATGACATGAGAACAGTTTCCACCTGTCTTGTACCAGTCTATCTCACAAGGCAAAACAAAACACATGCAGACTGCTTGCAAGCCACTTTACGATAACTATCATGCAGCTGTTCAGGAGTGAGAAATGAAGTCAAGTCACCCCTGGGCAGTTGGGCCCCATGGCCAAACATAAATGGCTGGAAGTGGCCTCCTGTGCTGAGGCCAAGTGGTGATGACAGGCTTGCACCTGCTGAGGGCTGCAGGGGTGGTGGACGGGTGGAATTCAGCTGTTTGTACAGAGGTATCTGGTGCCACTCAGGGTGCCTGAGGGTGTCCCATCTGGTCTCTAGATGATTTTCCAGAAGGGCTTGGATCTCCTCCATGGGTATCTAAGCCTGCATACAACCTTCAGGGTCTAAAAACAATACTGAAAACCATGCAGTGAATCCTAGCTGTTATTTCCACATCACATAGCACTTTTATGAAGCTTTCCTCCAGGTCTTCTGTGATGGCCCTGCTGCCCTGAGGGACGGTTATCATTTGGTGAGTGTTCCCTCAGCTGGAAGTGTCTAGAGTAGTAGAAAACAGCCCATCAAAGCAGTATCGTATAGAGCAGGTCTGCAAGCTGTGCTGCATGCTCAAGGGTGTGATACAAAGATAAGCAGCAATGAAAGACACCAGGCTTATTTTATATTAAGAGGCTTTGCAGGAAAAGCACAGGTCCACCTGCTTTGTTGATCCTGAAGAAGTAACTGTTGGGTTGTAGCTGTGCAGGTCTAAGGAGGCAAGATTTATGGTGAGAGGTGATCCATTTTATTGGACTAAATAAGCTGGAAAATCTGAGAAAAAAAAAAAAAAAAAAAAGAAAAAAGTCAGGCACACAAGCCTCTCTTCAAGCCCAAAACAGCAGACTTCAGATTAAGTATGAGCTGATAACAATCGTTCTAGATTTGATTCAATTATGCTAACTAGTTAGACAAGCAAAGGGATGAGTCAACTATTGCCTGTAGAGCAGAGAGGGATATCTGTAAGGGGACAAATAATAAGGCATTTAGCTCCTGCAAGAGAAGGAAATGTAATTACAAAGACTCAACTCTGCTAAATTAATGGGATCAGCTCCAAGGTGGTGTTCTGATGCAGCAAATTCAACTCCCCAAGTTTCCTAATATCAGATGAAAAATACTGTGGCCACATGGTATAATACATAGATCCAGCATAAACTTACTCTGTTATTCCAATCTGTTAGGGAAGTTCAGTGGATAAATGTTGCTAGCAAAGGTTTAAAGCACAGTCTTTACCACTGCACCTGATATGACAGGACTGTCAAAAATGTTCAAGCTGAGGTGAGTTTTCTGTTGGGTACACTGGATAAGCAAACAGAGGTGTGGTTGCATGTAATTGAGTGTTATCCACACTGACTTTGTGGTACTGGTTACCTGCTGCTGCTGACTATGGGAGCAAGGACTGACCTTCTGGGCAACCTACAGCTGCATCCTACCACTGGAGACCCAAAGCTAACTGAGAGATAGACATTTTGAGGAAACTGCTTCCAGACTTGACAAAACTAAACTGCTCTATGATTCTGTTGCATTTTCATTGATTTTTTTTGTGTTAAATCGTATTTATTGAAGATAAATTTATCTGAATAAGCTTTCTTGTAGAACTCCTCCCCTCCCTCCCCTCTTTTTTTTTTTTTTTTTTTTTTTCCAAAGTAGTTTTAAGTAATCTTGAAGTAAAAATGCAGGGATGTTTTGTTTTGGGTGAGTTGTAATGGATTTCATTTTAATTTTGGTCTGCCCAAAATTTTGAGAGCACTTTGGGAATAGTTTTGCATAACGTATCTAAGTCAAAGCCCAAAGCAATTAGATCTCATTTGCATTCCACAAGGAGATCTTTCCTTGTGCTGAAGAATTGTGGTAATAACCACACCCTTCATATTTTTCATACAGTTAAACCCATCAAAAATGTGTGTACTGGCTACATTTGTAGAAGCTGGTTGATAATTAAGCCAGTTATTGTATTGTAATCAGCACTCTTATTCTCACAGCAGGCAAGGTAGGTCAACAGCTCAGGCATTGTTTTTATTCAAACAGCTGATAGTGGAACTTGGAGTAGTTTTCATGCAACAGGTGATTTTGGACAGAAACACAAAATGTATTAGGAAGAAGCAGGATTATTCTTCAGATAAAGTAAGTTTTAACAGCAGATGGAATGAGTTGTAGAAAGACTGAAGGAAAGAGATGCATGTATATTATTTCTTTTTGATGTTGGCTATGAAGTTAGTGTTTTAAAATCTGCTCTAAATGTCTCTTACGCTTCATCCAGTTTATTATAGCTTGGTACAAGTTTTTTTTTTTTCTCCCTTTTGCATAATGCTTGAGCTGAATTTTTAACAGCCATCACTATCATTTTTATATCTGTCAGCTAATTTAAAGTGATTATAATTATCATATCAGGTAGACCAAAAGAACCTAAGGGCTTTGATTAAAACATTTTATCAAAAAGTCTCAGGAGTCTTATGTTCCTTCTTATTTACGTTTAAAATGGCTTACCAAAATGTATCCATCTCAAAATCAGGCCCATATTACAATAACTTTTAAACATCTTTTAAAAGTTTGCTAGGTTTGCATTCAATTAGGGAAAAAAGTTATTTGCTCATCTTTATCTGACTTAAGGGCAGCAACAGACCTTAGCATTTTGCTGGGTGTATAAGAAATTATGTTGACAATCTGACTAACTAATCTAAAGATAGTTATTTCCCTGGAAATGTTCAACACACTGCAACTGAAACAGCCATTGCAGAAAGCTGTATGTCCAGTAGTGGGGGTTTTGTTCGTTCGTTTATTTATGTTTTTTTTTTTTTTTTTTTTTTTCCCCTTTTTTTGCTGTTTGAAAAAAGCATTCTTCTTTCTAACATAGGACATTTATTGTGGATTTAATAAATGGCTGTAGCAGCTGCTTTAAAAAGTGTTTTATAGCACCCCCTCATCCAGTAATGAATTCTCTGGAAATCACCACCACGTTAGAGATCATATTTGCTTATGAGGCAAATCCTCATTCAGGTTGTAAGGGCATAAGAACCACGTGCAATCATTATCTGTGGGCAAGCTGTCCTGCTCTGGGCTGGTCCATGATTTTCCTAATGCCTACTCAGGTACAGGAAGTCCCAAGGCACACAGCGAGGTGTGAGGTGAGCACCAGGTGGGAACAGGCATAGAGATGGCTTCCTTCTCCCTCCACAAGACAACATCACCAGGTCTCACTTCTCTCTCCTGACAGTCGTCTTTGGGATGTGTTACAGGGACTGCTGGGCCCAGCTGCACTGAAGAGGCACAACCCAGGCCAGTGGAGATCTCTAGGTCCTGGAGGTGTCTGCCCTCCAACTCTTTGACAGCTCAGTGGTGGTGGTAGAGATTTAGGTCTTGTGGGTGACCTCTCCCTCCCAAAGGACAACTTATTTTTGAGCCTCCCAGACTCCACTTCTACAGTGGATGAATCTGGCAGCCTCCACAACCTGCCTAGCTGGATTTCCGAAGGACAGATTATTTGAGGCCACCAGCAGAGGCCACCTGTCTTCACCAGATTTTCAGGCTATGCTGTGTACCTAGGGGATGTGATGTTGAAAAATCCATCCTCCTATGTCCCACGGGAGGTTAGGTGGCCTACAATTTCTATCCTCTAATAAAATTTGTTGCAGGGGATCAGCACTTGAAAATCTACCCCATAGTGATTATCCAACCATACAACAACTCCATCGCTTATGCTGGAGGCATTTTTACTCCTTCAGCTGCCTAGAAAAATGATCCTTGCCACAGGCACCGTGGGTCAGCCGACACAGGCCTGCCCTGAGATGGGTGCGTGTCCGATCGCTCCCAGCAGCTCATTAGCTCCTGAGCCATCCTCCCCAGTGCAAGCCCTCAGGCGAGCAGGTAGTAATTTTCTTTGCACCTACGGAGTGCAAAGGAATGAGACATATGTATGCCGGTGTAAACCATGGCTTCTGGAAGTATGTCACTAACACCTAATGCAAACAACAGCAGCTTAAAATGCCTGCTCAAGGCCAGATTTGGCGCTAGGACTAGGTGCTGATAGAGTCACCGCCACAGGGTGAAGGAAGATAACTAAGCTAAATAGAAGAGGACAAGTCATCCACTGTGCAGGTAGAAGAAAGGTACTAACTTTGACCTAGGGCGTCCAGCAGTCTAGCAGTAGCTTTGCTCAAGGCAGTCTGTGTTCATACTGAGAAGTTTGGGATTTTTTCTACCACTGAGCAAACATCTCTGTGCGCCCTACTAATCTGGGTGAGAGCATGTTGCTGTCCTGTACAACCTGTAAAATGAAACCCCATGCTACAAGCTGCAGGGTAATGATGCTGTAAGATGGGTTGCTTCTTCCCTCAGAGGGAAAAAAACAACATTTGGCTTCAGACGAGAGACTGAGAGCTTGCCTTAGTGCAAGCTAGCACAGCACATATTACTGCAAGGTAGCTGGAATGTCTTCAGTGTTCTCTGCTTGCAGCCAAGACACACCTGCTTTTGAATTACTCCACACAACCTGCATGAGGAATCTCTGCTTTGTGACTGCTTCTCAAAAGAGTACAGGTGTCAGTCTGAGACGTAGCAGGCAGACTGATGGTGTGGAGTATCCCATCCACTTTTCTTCCACTGCTGTATATTTTGTGTCCCTGTGGGTCTGCCATCTGGGACCAAGCAGGCACAGGAGCAGCAGCGCTGACACATTTCAGCATTGCAGGCGCCGAGGTGATTCGACCATAAACAGCTGTTACCACAAACCATGCGCTGCAACCTTGGACTTGGTGCCACTGTCGATGAGCAATCAGCCCTAGTGCTGCAGCCAGGGCTGTGTCCTCCTCCACAGTATGGTCTTCTCCAGCCTCAGGGTGCTCCTCAGGATGCCAGCTTTGCTGGATATGCTTGGTCTTGAGGACCCTGTGTATAGTCTGAATAGGCCAAAGAAGAGCAGTCAATGAATGGAAAGACATATGGAAGACAAACGAATGTGAAGTACCCCAATCCATACTTTCCGTGGTAGAACTGGACAAGCATTATAAACTGACTCCACAGTTTGCCTCCTGACAGGCCCAAATTCTCCCTGGGTGGTGCTCCCTGAGGTGCAGGCACCGCTGTTCCTCTGTCCTGGGCAAGAAGTTGCTGCTGGGGATGGAAGCAGGAGAGAGAAAAAGGCAGTGGACAGATGACTCTTTCTATACTGTTATTTCTGCAGCATGATTCACCTTCCTCCAGTCCTTGCCTGCACACCTGTCCAACACAGGCGCCTGCCAGCCTGCTTCTCTCTTGGGTGAGATAGCCTCTAAGGAGCATCTTGTAACTTATACCCATGCAAATGAACTCTTGATAATGAGTCCTTGACAGTGCTTTTACCGCTACAGCAGGTGCCAGAGCTCATTGATGACTTTTTATTGCTTTTTCCTTGCCCTCTCCCCAGTCACCACTGAACTACCAGCAGAGCCAGTGAACAGCCTTTGTGCTCGCCAAGAGTCCAGTCTAAGGCAGAAGCAGTGAAGAAAGCTGGCAAATCCATTTAGAAGTTCTTTAGCATGGGAAGGGAGGACTCAGATCCAGCTTCAGAGCTGAGCAAAGGAAGTGTTGTCTGGGATGTGGGTTGCTTGGGCTACCAAAGGATGACTTTTCTGCCACTCTCACTCATTTCAGACTGCTTATGAAGACTGAAAACAAGAAATGTGATGCAGAGAAGGGGAGAAGTATTGCAGCTGAGTGGAGATGACCTTCCTGAAAAGCAGCCGTTTCTTCCCATATGCCATCACCTTCCTGCTTGCAGTGGGAACAGCTGCAGTTGGTCCTGAATGACAAGATCTAAATTTGTTTACACTGCTGTGGGACCAAGGCTGGCTCTGCTCAGCTCCGTAGCTTGTTCCCAGAAGTTTCTGACTTCAATGCTGTCTTTTTTTTTTTTTTTTGGTCTTAATGGTGGTGAGAAATAGTCATACCCTGGGTACATTTGGAGTTACACTGGTGCCCACTGGCTTAAGCAAGAGAAGAGCTGATCTCATGTCAGGGTCAGACATATTTGGGAACAGCGTCAGATCTCATAATGAGATGTGGCATGTCCCCTGTTTTGGGTTTTATGCCCCAGTTTGCAGCACAGCACACACCCCAGGGCTGGGGCTCCTGCTGGGAGCTGGTGAGGCTGTGAAAATTCAGCATCCCAGAGAAAGCCTAGGACAGTGTGCTGGGGGAGCCCGGCTGGCTGTGGACACCGTACTTCTTGGCAGCAACTCTCTCTCTAATTAGACTTAAAGGGCAAGGCTGTAAGGCTGTAATATTGTTAATAACACTGAGTTAATTTTTCCCCTCTTGCCATCTGGCATTGGGGCATAATAAAGACAGAAAATGTTTACTAAGCAGGGAAGCAGGGCAGGCAAGTTTAGCCTGACGTCAGCAGAGCTGTCTGGGATGTGTGTGCATCGGCGGCGTTGCAGCTACTGGGCAAGTGCAGGAGAGGAGGTCAGCCCTTCAGACCCAGCTCTGCATGCACCCTGGGCTGGCATCACACCCTGCTGGAGGCAGACGGTCTGGAGGAAGCCTTCACGTGGGAGGGCAGCTCTGGATGGACAACAAAGCCTTTGGATGCCAGAGCAGGGCTTGGGAAGAAAGGAGGTGACCCCAGTCCAGCATCTGCTGCTAAAACATCACCTGGCTCTGCTACTACCTCATCCTGAGGGCAACAAAGCTCAGAGGTGTGAGTGTGGTAAAAGCTTTGTCTCTAGCATCCAGAACACCTCTGGACTTAGCTGTAGGGTACCTGAATCAAGAAACCTCTGAGAATCTGAAAACCTCTATGTTAACCCTGCAGGTGGGCTGGGGCTGCCTGTACCCAGCCATCAAAGCCCTCAAGCTCGTGCCCTGGCATCTCTTGTCGTACTTGAACAGGCATCACTTCAGGGCCAGGTGCTCTCAGCTGGCAGTCCATACAGATGCTTTCCCTCTGCTCCTATCAAAACCCAATAGATAAATAAATAAATGAATAAATAAATAAAATATAATTTTACTGATCCTTAATGTGTGTCTGTGTATGTGTATGGGGGGAAGGAACCTATATGAGTCCTATTTTTTTTTTTAACTGAAATATAGTTTCTTAACAACCTGTTGTTTCCTATCCCTATGTACATTCTTATGTTTCAAGTGAGCCTCACCCCTTCCTTCAAGCTGCATATTTTCCATTTTAAGATTTCCTGTTCAAGCTAAAGGGCAAAGATCTTTCAAATATCAGCACGAAGCTGGAATTGCAGTGTGTAAAAGGTAGTGAGCCTCCAGCTCTTGGTCTGGCTGTCGCGCTTTCTTGTTATCAGAGAAACCGCGGTCCCAAGTTCAATGTCTTTGGCTTTCTACTGATGTGTGGGACTAAAGTCCTGGCAGTGTGGGCAGCCAGGCGGGAGACAGCAGAGTAATCGTGTCTGTGCTTGATGGCCAATATTGTTATAATGACTGGCAACAGACACGCAGACTTCTGTCTTCAGAGTGTTTCCTGCCTTTATTGCCTCTTTGTGGCTTTTATTTGCATGCATCTACTTACCTAATTTTCTCCCTGACATCTACGTCTGCCCTCACCTGGGCACGGGTGCACGCAGGGATGGATGGCTCAGTGGCGCAGTGGGCTTCACTCACGTGTGTGTGTGGGAGCTGGAAGCAGCACCTGGTCCTTAACTGTGCCTCGGAGGTTGCACTGGACCCAGTCCAAGGAAAGCCTTTAGCCTAAGCTTTAAACCGTGGTGCCGAGCCATCAACAATGCACATTTAACAATAACACCAGCATTCAACACTTGGCAGGGGCCTCGCTGGGTTTCAGCCATGTACACAGATATAGCAAGTGATGTATGGTGAAGCAAAGGGTGGCTGGTGCCTGGCTTCAGGCTTGAGGGCTTCCAGCTGCACAGCTTTAGGCAGGGTGATGGGCTTCTTGCCTTGCCTTGCTGCCACAAGCAGCCCTGCCCTGTGGTACCCCGGAGTGACAGTGGGGACGCCTCAACCACAGCCACCACTTTTGAGGAACTGGGACCATTTCTGAGTGTGTGGGAACCCCACATCCTTCTAATTTCATGCTCTTTTCAATGCAAAAGCGGGCAGCTGGGAAGAAGGTGACAAGGGGTACAGATTTTATCCCCTACTGAAATGTGTCTCTCGCAAATATGGCTAAAAACATTGGGATAGAGAAGAAGATAGTAATTATGGGCTGCAGCTGGTGAAAAATGTTTACAGAAAAACACTTTTTTTGACAGAGATTGATTTTTTTTTTTTCTGTAGCTACTGTGGACCAGTGAGAAAAAAAAAAAAAAAAAAAAAAAAAAAAAAAAAAAAAAAAGAGGTGGGAGGGGAAGAAATTATGGGAAAATGATAGCAAATTCATTCCCATTCCACCACCCAAGCACTGCCTCCACTCCTGTGCTGCTATAAGTGCCAAACACTCCTGTAGCAGATCCCTCCAGCACCACCAAATTGCGAATAATGAAATATAAGGACAGATGTAGCAAAAAGGTGTTATGTGCATGGTTTTGGAGCAGGGGCTAGTACTGTTGAAGTGCTGTCAGCACCTCACTCTCCTGGGACATTGGCACTGAAATGCCTGGGCAAGCCCAGCCCTAACCCCCTGCCTGGCTCAGGAGGGTGCTGTGACCCCAGTGCTGGTGGTGGAGACTGACCGAGTCTGACCAAACCTGAGGTCGAACAGGAGTTTCTGCTATTCGTTTGTTTCAGAGAATGACTTCTCTCCTTTGCTGTTAAATTTTTCTTCCAAGGAATGTACCTTAATTAAAAGGTTTCTTTTAATTAAGAACTTAAAAATGTCTGTCTTTACTCTAAACAACTTGTTCCCTGGACAGAGAAAGAAAAAAAGATTTTCTGACTCTGGGAAATTTCCAGAGTTATGTTCTTTGTTTTTAACAACATTTTCTGAATCTTGATAACAATATTTAGAATTTGCCTTCTTCAGGAAATTATAAAACATGTGTGCTTTAGTTCCAAGTGAATATAAAGGCACATTACAAATGCTCAAACTTCCAGTGAACTGGAAGCCCAAGGTCAGTTTAGCACAAGTTGCCAAGCAATTACAAGTGCTGTTCCTTTTCCCCCCCAAGCATTTGTTTCAGCAACCTGTCTTTAAAAATAGTTGCACTGTACCGATTGGAAAAAATGTCCCCATAAGTCCTCTCTTGGCTTCAGACACACACAGGCTCCTCTCATCCCCCCGGGCTGCTTTTTGCAGCGGAGAGGAGCGGTATTCCAAAGGACTGCTCCCTGACCATCTGCAGACACTTACACTGGGATCAGCAAAATCAGGGGCCAGTATGACTGTGTAAAGAGATGCAGGTGACTTGCTGTGTCCCCTGAGTCCTGATTTTGAGAGACAGGGCTATTCCCAGACAATGTGCGGTGGGTGCTGGCACTGGAGATACGGAAGTCCCCTGGAGTGCTTCTTAGGCATGCAAACAAGTGCCAGAGTGAGTGAAAACAGGGCTCTTGATGCAGCTCAAGAGGTGAAAATCAGAGAGATGGTTTTCTATGCTGGCCAAGCTCTGCCCAGTGATACAGAGCTATAGCTGCTGCCAGAGAGCTGAGACAAAGTAGGTGCCATGGCTGGAAACCCTGCAATGCACTGCCACTGAGGCAAGGGGAGCCTCCAAGGGGACAGCAGAACCTCCTGATGCTGAGTATGCTAGAGGAAACAGATATGCCGAGGCAAAATATGTTCTCCAACAGACGCTGTGGAGATGATAAGGAATGTCAGTAGATCATTTATTTTCATTTATGGCTCAGGTCTATCTAAGTGTGCTGATAAGGTCATTGTTTCCCTTGAGTCATTGTCATCAAGCTATATTTGTATGTTTACATGATTAAGCAGCAGGGGAATCTGACTTTATCTTAATTTGTATTTTTATGGTTGTGTCTTCCTTGTATTTGCCTCTGTTTCTGTCTGTGCCTGGGAAATGGAGGAGCTGAGAGGTCTGCTCAGCACGGTGGTGACATCCTGAAGTGATATGCTCCAGGGCACACCGGGAACCCTGCTGCAGAGCCAGGGCTGGAACTGACATCTCCTGAGTGCTGGTCTGGCACTACCAGCAAAAAGTGATTATTCCACCTTCTGGCTGGTTACAAAGATGCAGAGAACCCACTTTCTCTTCAGGCTTGACTCGTGCATGATTAGTGCATGATTAATGAACATCATCAGCATATGACAGACGTGAGTCTGGCTGTCTTGTATGGTTGCCTCTAAGTGCCCTGTGGAATGCATCCTAGATGACTGAGTCAGGGCCATAAACGTTTATTTCCCTGATGGACTCCAGAACAATCAATTAAGTCTTTATTAAAATCATTCGTAAGAAGATCCTCCGCATAAAGCAGGACTAGAAAAGACTTGTCTTTCTTGGCATCACCTCCACTGATTGGGAGACTCTATGACCGCAGTTTCTGCATGCTTGGACAAGCTGCTCTGAGTAATACTGCGGTTCTGGTTAAAGTTTGTCACTACTCAATTTAATACTCTCTTACACATGCGGGAATAATGCAGGAGACTGTGCAGTCTCTGTTTCTGTTCTGTGAGTTTGGATTGGAGTCAGTCACTTTTTTTATGAGCTTTCTACTTTGGTTCATAACAGGTTTGCATGAAAGAGGACTTTCCTCCTGGCACGGCTCAGTGAGGCAGCTCTGGTGATAACACAGCAGACAGACAAAATGCCATGACTCTCTTCCTGTGTTGCAGGACTGCTGGTGTCACATACGTGGGGACCAAGGCAGATAAAGGGTAATTTCAGCCTACCGGAGGACTGGCTGGCCGGATGCATTTTTTGCACAGTCCTGCTGTTGTGGCAGGGTGTTACTACTGGTTTCCCCTCCCAGCAGCTCCCATGCATGTACCCTGGGGAAGACGCCGTGATGTGCAGTGCAGCAGGGCTGCAAGAAGTGCCAGGGGGCTGAGCTGGAGAGGGGAGCTGACTACCAGGATCTGTCCCTCATCCCAGGGCACATCCCCTGCTCCCTAAACACCGTGACTGGTCCCACGTTGTGGTTCTAGCAGGAGGAAGTCTGAAGGTGGCTGGTAGCACCTCATGACTGTCATGGATGGGGATGGCAGGCTACCCAAGGATGTCCCCTTCCCCCTGCTTGGCCTCTCTGGGCCTGTGTACAGCTTTGCACTCTAATTTTGTGAAGAGGCAAAGGGCTGGCACTGCTCTTCAGTGGGGGCAGAAAGGCAAGTGGCTCGGAGTTAAGTTTGCTCTCATAAACGGAGCGCTGTGGAGGCAGCGGCTGCCAAGGCATTCCCATCCGCTAGGATGTGGAGCCGAAAGCCAATAATTTGCTTGGAACGCCTTCTGACCAAATCTTTGGGGCTAATTCAGGCATCCAAGCTGATCTTATTCCACTTTTTTTATGTAAGTAACACAGTTTTATTATTTGACAGGACTAGACGATGGCTCTTGGGACCAGGTAGACCTTAGAAAAAGCCGCCATAAGCCACCCGTTGCTGGAGCGTCTCCATACGTGGCTATTAGAGTCCTTGGGATTTTCATCCCAATAGATCTTCCTCTGTCCCAGCCTGAATCTGGACAATGTTTACTGTGTACATAACTGACCTTTACAGAGGTGAACAGTTATGAAACCAGACTTCAAAGAAATGGAGAGAGAGCTGAATAAAACCCAAGGGCTACGGTTTGCCACAAGGTCTGAGATGTAGACGGAGGAGAGTTTGGTCTAATGACCGCTCTTTCCTACTCCTCCCACACAGGCAGGAGAAGTTTTGTTTGCTCTAGAGTAATTTCATTTAGTAAAGGAGGTGATTAAAAATGTCTGGGAAATGTTTCCTGGTAGAAAGCAAAAGAACTTTTTTTTTTTTTTCTTTTCTTTTCTTTTTTTTTTTTTTTTTTAAGCCATTATTGGTCAACATAGAGTGTTTTCAAGGACAAAGCAATTTTCAGCAGTCTGTCAGGAAGACATTAGTGGTGGAGGACTGAGGCGGAAGGCCATGCGGGCAGCATGAGTTGAGAGCTGCCTGCAGCTCCCTGCTTTGCCCCTGTGTAGAACTTTCCACCCCAGATACCTGCACTATCAGAAGGAGCAGGGGCTTGAAGCTGGCTCCCTCAGCTTGGTGCATCTCCCATCATCAGTCTGCTTTTTCTTCCGAAAACTTTCTGGGTTTTGTTGAGCACCAGGAAAATTCCCAAGCTTCTGAAATGCTTCGGTGGCAAGAAATGAGCTTTCTAGCTTGATCTGGCTCACAGTTCCTGCTTTATGCCCACAAGGGGCAAGGAGAAAAAATCCATGCATGGGCAATTTTTGGGCAGGAGTGTGACCACGAGGGCTGCTCCTCTCGTGGGGAAACACCATCACACAGGCCCCTTTCTGTGCACGCCAGCCCCTTCCAAGGAGGAGCATTGCTGGCTGGCAGAACGGGAGCTAGTGCTTGGTACCTGCTGATTACTAATTGCCAGCTTAATGCTTCATTTGTGTCACTGCTGGGAGGGAGCCAACTGACACAGACTTGCAAAAGAGACCGTGGTGTGTTCAGCTGGCTTAATGACTGTGTAATTACAAGCCTCCCTAAACACTCTTCCACAATTAGAGCTCATCACGTCCTCACGGCCTGACAGGGTTTTAAGAACGTAAATTAGAGGCTGGCAGCACCACCTGTGTTGATCTCGAGGTGTGTGTGTGGGGGGTGGGATTACCGCGAGCAGTGGGCGTCTTGCTCCGACTGGCCTCTCATGCTCCTAGCTGCGAGCAGATCCACACCAGGGCCGTGGCTGCCATGGCCAGGCTGCTCCTCCTGGTGCTGCATACAGTTGCTGAGCCTGCTGGAGACCCCTCTTGTGTGTCTGGGTCTGGCTGGAAGCCTTGCCCAGACCCTCCAGGACGAGCCCTCATGGTGATGGACATCCAGCTGGGTGCATGCAGCCTGGCCCATGCTCCAGCCAGCACTGCGAGGCTCTGTGAGATGGAGGGGCTTGGAAGGGGTAAAGTCCACCTCAAGAGAAGAGCTGGCTTCTGCACATGTGTAGGTGTACAAAGCAGAAGTATAGATATTATTTACCCATATATAATACATGCATTTCTGATTGTTCATGTATCTGAAATACATACATATATATAATGCATATCTCCGATCGCTTCTGGTAGTTAAAAAAAAAAAAAAAAAGGTGTTGTAAGTAACAACTTCAATCACACATTCTTCTCTTCTGTTTTATTTGTGTTCCCTCTGCATCTTCTCTGGCCCCATTTCAAAGCCTTTTCACTTATCTTCTCCCTTCTTTCAAATTCTGATTCATTTAGAGATGAAATCACTTAAGCCTCTGAATGTTACCCTCGTCCTTTCACTGGAAACACGTACGGCTGCCACTCCCAATCTCATACAAGCATTATTGCCTCACTGCTATCCAAAATAGTTTACTCACGTGGTGGAAAATTGTGAAACTCTCCATTAGAATTTTTTTTTTTTTTTTTTGGGGTGGGGGGGGGGGAGTAGTGGGAGACCTGAGAACTGGAGCTGCTCATTACAGAGTACTGCGTCTTTCAACTAGCCACTCATCATACCCAGCACAGTCTGCAGAAGCCTGCTTTTTGCTAATATTTCCAGATTTCTTCCCACTCCTGTGTAACACTGCTCTTCCTTATTTAACTTGACATGAAATTTCCAGCTGCTGCTAAAGGATGAATTTCACCTTGGAAGCCCTGTGCAAGTCTTGCAAGTGAGATGCTGTTACTTCTAATTACATAGCTGGAGGAAGTCAGCTATATTTTTGTTTGTTTGTTTTTCCTTTTTTTTTTTTTTTTTTTCATTCATTTTTCTCCCTCACATGCACCGGCAATTCTAATTCATTATGCTTACTTAAAATGTGTAGTATTCACTGTGTTTCTCATTCTCTTCCTAATTGGATTGGGCATATGCTTATGTGGTATCCAGATAAGCAGGAAGTTAGCAAGCAAACACATTAAGTTAAATTCAGTGTAAATAAAACACATCACCACCTAGTTTAGAATGATGTAAAGGTCCAATGAGCATGGGCTGAGCTTAAAGGGTATTTGCAGCTACAACTAGATGACTCTTCATTTTAGTGCTCATGACGTAGGTGCAAACCAGTCCATGTGAGATGATATCGGAGAGGCATTGCCCTGTGTTTTGGACATCAGAGGTAGCTTCCTCAACACTAAAGCTGCAATGCTGCAAGGCTGGTGTGAGTGAGGGAAGCTCTCCTCTGTCATTCTTAGCAAACCAGAAGCAGAATATACATCCTAAGTGCTGTAACAGTTCCCAGATGGAGGAAAAGTGACTAAAGATTCAAGAGCGTGAGAGTGCCTAGCAGTGTACTACCGACCCCTATTTTGCACTTTTGAAGATGTGTTTTAAAGAGAATCACACTTGTAAAGGTACTTAATCTCCTAAATACCACTGAGGTGCCTAATTCCCAGAAATTTCCACAGGAGACAGGAGGGTGGTGCCCTGAAGGACACTTTACAGGCCACTGGGGATCCTGTGTCAGTGCTGGCTGATGAAGCCAAAGCCCTGGAGATACCATTCAATGCTTAACTGAAACAGATCTCACTTTCTCTAGCCAATGCCCAAGTCTGCTATAAAGCAGGAGGTTCTCGTGAACATCCCTGTCCTTGTCACAGCACAGGAGCAGCAGCGGTGGGAAAGGTCTAAAACCCAAGGCCTACTGTAGCTGGCAGGTGGGAACAACTTGAAGCAGCACCTCCACAGCAGCAGGGCCATCAAGACAGCAGAGCCAAAGCAAAGCTGGAGGAGGTCTGAAAACCTTCGCATTGGGTTTGGCATGGCTGTGGTGAGGAATTTTCCTCAGGGCTCTGTCAGCTGTTTCAGCTGCCCATGTGGGTAAGCAGCTCAGCTTTGCTGAGAGCAGCCTGTAGCGCCCACCAGCCTGCTCCAAAAGGGGCCTTCCTGTACGTCCACCTGCACCCTTGACCCCAGTGTTTTCCCCCTTGTGCATGTGGTGTCTGTGGTGGGCAGGAAGCTCCCTGGAAGGGCATTTGGCAGGGTTACTTTCCGTCCCTTCCCAGGCTCGTTTCCAAATTTTTCTCTAAAATGGTCTCCCCCAGACTGACTGGTCCAGGTGATTAATGTGTGCTGCCTTCTTGATCTTCAGGATCTCACATCTCTGCAGAATTTTGTTTCCAATCCCGTTTGTCTCTGAGGGGACCAGCAATGACTGCCCCATGTTCAGAGATATTATCATCACCCTGTGAAACTGCATATGACTGGGGCCAGTGTGGGATGTTTCATGCTGATCCCTCATGTACCTCCATGGAGCAGGTAAGAAATTCCTTCCAGGGTGCTTAAAGTTAATCCCTATTCCTCACAATCTTTTCTGCATGCACAGGTGTTTTGGCAGTACATGGAGTCGACATTACAAAAAGGCTAGTGTATGCCAGCAAATAAACATTGGACAAAACTACACCAGCAGACTAGTGTTGCTTGGGGAAAAACACCACCACCAGCAACCACAATTCTTTTACTTAAGCCTTTTTCTTGGCAATAGTAAGTACATGAGGTACTGGAAACACCCTGGGTTATCCATCTCTGCAGTGTAAGAGGAATTACATTTCAATATTTAAAACATTCAACTTGTCCTAAGGTCCTCCTCTCCTGTCCAGCACAATGCAGAGAGAGGCTAGTCTCCAAATACTGATGGGAACATTAGAAGAAGCTGTGGTTCTTGGCCCTGGGAAGGACCATGCTAAGCACCAAAATGTCTTTGAGCCTTAAAGAGAGAGGGTATTTGCATGTTTCATAAGCTGAAAGAAGTTTTTGGAATGGAGATCCACTTCAGGAGGGACCAAATGTGCTCTGAAGTAATTTTCAACATTGTTGAGAGTGCAGGATTCTGCAGAGGTTGACAACGTCCCTGTTGATGTTTGGAGTGATCCCAGGGTTGCTCTGTGTCATGCCCGGCTTTTTGGAAAGACTCAAATGAGCCATGGCATTGTGTGCTGAAGGGTCTCTTTTGCTCACCCGAAGGAGACCTGAGGAGCCCCATTCCTGCAGGTGGAAAATGATTTATGACCCTTGGGTGTGCCTTTGAAGAAATTGCAAAGGCTGGATCAAGGCTTTGGGGAACGGGAACCCAGACCTAATCTGGGTCAAAATCACACTTTCTCTCATGGGTGGCAGGCATGCAGCTCTGTCCAACTTTACAAATGCCCTAACACTCCTGAAGTTTTTGTTCCCTGTTCATTTTTACTCCTCAAAAGGACTTGGCTTGTTCCTGTAGGAGGAGGAAGCCCTGTCCACAGGAAGAAAGTCTTTTCCCTCAACTTTCTCTCCTCACCATATCAGCCATTTCCTACACGGTCTCCAGGAATGCAAATAATAATCAATGATTTTCTATACCAATAAGGGTCCACAGTGTGATGAGGTGCTGGGCTCAGCTGTGCCAGGAATTGATGAAGCAGAGGCTGACGTTCCTCCAAATCCTGCCCAGGGCAGTAAAAATGAAGCATGTTCTAAGGTTTCAGTTAAATTCCTCACTTCCCCACTTCTAGAAATCTCATTTTAGGCATACTTGGGCTGTGAAAATCTCCTGTTTATCCCTGAAGAAATCCACTAACATAGGAGTTGTATTGAACGTGACTAACTGAGAATTAGGCTGGTCTCTTTCATTTGCTGCTTTTTGTTGTCTAATGAGAGCTTGACATATTCATCATCCCTATTATAATTATTATTATTTTTTTTTTCCTGCTTGCTTTGTTTATTTGTGTTTTTGTATTTTTTTTAATCTTTAAGACATTAGGGATGTCAGGGCTGGCCTCCCCCTCCTCACGCACAGGCTCTGTTGAAGGATCTCTAGAAGGTTCCGACGAGTAATTACTGTGAGCTCTTAATGCTGTAATTGAAGGTGTTGAATCTTCAACAAAGCCTGCCTTTATTAAGCTTGTGAATTAGCCCTGACATTAAATAGTTGTTAACAACAAACAAAAAGAGGTCTTTCAGAGACATTTTTTTGGTGTATGTGAGGATCTGCTCACCCTGAAATGGCTTGGTTACTCCTCCTCTCCATGGCTCCGTGCTCCAGGACTGAGGAGAAATGGACAAGGGAGGAAATTAAAGACACAGAAAAAGAGATGGGAAAGGAAGCCTCTTTCTCTCTGTCCCTTGGAAGCAGGACAGAAGGACTGTGCTAGAGAGAAGGTACTGTCTGTGGAGATTTGTGTTTGTTCCTGGCATGGCTACAGCTTCCTGCGTGAAGCTGGGCCACCGCAGTCGGGGAATGTCTGTGCAGATGGCTCGAGGTGTGTGGCCAGGCTCCCGGTGCCAGCCCGGGGTGGCCAGCTTTGCTCCAGAAACCATGTAGCCACGTTGGATGCAAAGCTAATAGATCCAACCGAGAGATTTATTGCAAGTCACAGGGAGAAAAGGATTGGCCCGACTCCCCCGTCTCCTGCCTCGCGGGGTCATGTCTTGGCCATTAGGTCGGGCAGCTTTCCAAACTCACCTTGCCATTTCCTGAGAGGCAGGGAGAAACCCTGGCATGGACAGAGGTAAGCACGTACCACCCACGGGGTGTGGGCACAGCCAGCCTGATGTGCCCTGCCTGCCTGTGATGCTGTGGCAGGGTCTGGAGAACAAAGCTTTTCGGATCATTCCTGAGATTTCTGCCTGCAAGAGGCAGAGACACACCACTCATGCCTCGGAGGGCAGAGGAAATGCTCTACGGCAGCTGCAATGAGATTTGAAAAACAAAAGCAAAAAACCACCCAAACAACAACAACAACAAAAAAAGCCAACAACCCAGCCCAGCAATGTATTTAAAGGCAGCTTTGGAAGATGAAATCTAACTCTGAAAATCAGACCTCTGCAGTTGGCTGCTCCAGAATGTGAAACCTATGCCTGTTTTCAGCCTAGTGAATGCACAAGCTGAAATGTTTTCCTCTTCTTAATTTTTATTTATAAAACCCAGTTCATAACAGGATTCATCTGTTCCATCAGGCTTTTTAGTAGCCAGAAGGGTTTTTTATTGTTGGCGAGCATGGGTTTATGAGGGTGGAGAATCATCTGGTTTTGTGGCCAGCTGTTGGCCATTGTTAGGGACTATTAAAAAGTCTTTGTGCATGTGCCCAGATATGTGTTTGAGGGGCATGTCATTAATCAGCTTCTAACTACGGGAATAATGATGAGACATCTAAGGAAGATGTTTCAAAATTATTAAAATAGCATTCAGGTGGGGAAAGTCATTCATCTTTTCTGCATGGTGTCTCACAAGTGTCCAGAAATGATGTACTAACCAAACCCTCTGCCACCAACACTCTTACTAGCCTCATCACACGTGGTGTTCTTCTTTAAACAGCGACAGCTGTGCATTGACTGCAGCTCACTTTCCTTGGGACTTTGGCTTCATGAGTTATCATGACTTGACGAAGAATGGCATGTCAGAGCACTCTTGTACCCCCTTGCAAAATGAGCTTGGTCTTAATGAAAAGTTTTAGTTGATGTGCATTGTCTGTCATTTTCTGCAGTGTGTGAGTGTGTGTGTGTGTGCACAGTCAGCTAGAGCGGAGTAGCTGGTAGAGATGTGCTAGCTTGATTGCATGTCCAAGCAATGAGGAAATGCAGTTAGCTGTTTCTTCACCTGTTCACATGACCATGTTCTCCTTGAATATACACAATTGCAGTGATCTCTGCACTGGCTGGTTTTAGTATGGGGGTCCTATGGCACCTGGCAAAGGCATTACTTTCTTTTACAATACAGAGAGGTGTTATTCCTAAGAAGTACCACACAGGAGAAATTCTCAAAGCAACAGGTACACAGCCCTTGAAATGGCACAGCTTTGTCTCTATCTTGGCTTTCATCTGAATTTTTAATCTCAAGGAATGGGCCTCTTTATATTTAGCAATGGAGGTACTCTTCCAAAGTGTGTCAAAAATAGGGAGATGAAGAGGAACGATTCTGTGGACGTGTTGCCCATTGCATGATATAAACTGTTGCACATGCCTTTGTGACTGCAGGTTAGAACATGAAATTTTAGGAACTGACTGGGTGCGAAGTTAACCGTAAAGCAGATTCAAAGAGGTTAAAAGATGGCGTGAGAGCTTCAGCTGTGGCAACCTGAGTTTTGGCTTTCTGTGGTCAATGTCCAGGTCAAAACATATATTTAAACCAGAGACTGTAAAGGATGAAAACGGGTACTGACACTCTGGATTGCAATGATTCTTTCTGAGCTGTTGAAGCTCACCACATAAATAATGTGTATTTGGGGACTGTGCAAAAAGGCAGCATGCATAAATAAGAAAATTACTTTGAATGAGCTATGATAGTCTTACACTTTTACAAGTGACTTAGGAGAAGTATTTGCTCTCTGCACGGTAACAACTCCTAAGAGCCTGGAAGGCTATCAGGTCATGTCATACAACCTTAAGTAAG
This sequence comes from Aythya ferina, assembly GCF_964211825.1. NCBI lineage: Eukaryota > Metazoa > Chordata > Aves > Anseriformes > Anatidae > Aythya > Aythya ferina. The sequence continues at coordinate 51,296,896 of NC_140299.1, read as the reverse complement.
TGTCTGCCCCTGATTCTGCTTCAATATTGTCAACCATGGGATTTTAAAACATGTTAGTCAGGCTATCCTCAAAAAACAGAAGATTGAGAAATTGTGAGGTTTAAAAAAATTGTAAATTGTGTGTTCTTTTTCTCAGCCTTGAGGGGTTATGTTTTCAGTCTTTTCTCTGCAACAATGCCAGCTAGAAACTTACTTTTAAAACACTGGAAGTAGGGAATGTTTGTGTAATCACATGACTTCAAGAACTGGGACCTTAAGAAGGGGAAAAAAAAATTAAAAAAATAAAAAAGGCAAAACAAAACCAGAACTGGAAACTTGTGATAAAATCTCCAGGAGACTGTGATAAAATCTTCTGGAGTTGGATCTTATAGATGAACAGAAGTAAAACCTCCTCTGAAAACAAAAGCCACGATTCCTATTTTCTCTGTGTAGAAATCACATTAAGATTTAAACAAAAATAACAAGTGGGAAAAATACATTTAGGAATAAACACATGAATGTAGACTTGACAATGTTGTGCCCCAAGCTGTGTATTTTTAACCCTGGCCATGCTTTTAAGCCTCTTTGTACTCCTGCAATGGAGAAAAGGAAACATTAAACTTGACAGCTAGATATTTATAAGATGCAAGTCAGTGCACTTGCATTGCAGTCAATGACTTGGGTTGCTGGATGGTCCAGTTGCATGAGTTGTTCTCTTTGTTTTTGTTACTGTTTATTTCAGCTGCTACTGGGGAGAATATGTGAGCCCAATGTCTGCAAACAGTCCTTAGACGAACTCACACAGAGCATCTTAGTAGCTCTTTAACTGTCACCTACTCCAGATGTCTTCACCAACCAAGACACTGTCAAAGAAAATCTCTTTATAGCTTGCACGGACAGCAGAATCCAGCCCTTGAACAGATTCTCATGAAGAACAAATATGAGGCATGGTTTTTGCCTTTATATTCAAATACACACTATTGTTCTGTAGTTACATAAGTCAGCCAGTGAGAGAACAGAAACAACATCATATGACTTATGTAACTAACCATTGCCCAATCCTGCAATGAGATCTGTGTGGCCAGGCCCCCCCCATGCAAAGCTCCATTGAAGTCCAGACAAAGATCACTCCAGGGTTGGAACCCAACATGGTAGAATTTATGACTATTTGCAATAAGCCACTCACGAACAAAACTGAGAATTAATCCCTGAAGAAACTGGTGAATCATTTTTGATGAACAAATACATTCTATTCTGTTTGTAACAGCTTTGTGGATAATTCAGGATTCAGAAAAGAGGAGAAATCCATCAAAGCCAATAGACATTAATTTCTAATTATATGTCCGATTCTTCAAGAAGGGCCAATATCCTTGGGCAAACAAAAAAGAGGAGTTTGGAGAAAACAATCTTCTGAGAAACAGTTTGTTGATTCTTCATAACTCCAAAATTCATCCTAGGTACAACCAGTGGTTGAAATGAGAATTCAGCAAACACGGCCCCAAAACTCAGAAGCTGTGGTCTACAGTCAGATGTTCCATGAGAGAAGACTGCTGTGACTGGAGGTGCTTGTATGGACTATTTTAGCTTTAAGGGTTGAAAAAGTCATGTTACAAATGCAGACAGTGAGAACTCTTCCCTGCTGTTGAACAAAACTTTGCATGGTGCTGGAAAAACCCTGAAATGCACTCTTCCAAGGAGGAAAAGAAGAAAATGGGTGGCAAGGCAAATCGAAACACTGACAGGAATTATGAGTAAATAATTGGTAAAATTCAAAGCCCTTCTTGCCCTATTTTCTATTCTTGACCACAGTCTAAACTGGTTGCTTCCAAGGAAGAAGCACCCAAACAATGGGTTCATGTCACCAGCCCCACCTTCTTGTAGTGAAATACTAAAGCCCTAAAATTCCTCCAGTGGTGGGGAATTCTATAAAAAATGTCAGATGACACCTGGGCTGTAGTGACCAGCTGGCAGCTTCCCTGGTTCTCCTTAAACCTTACTTCTATTTATTTCTGCCACTGCATACCTTGCTGTAGGTAGAAGTTTCAGGCCTGGGTGTGGTTGCATACAAAAGACTACAAATTAACATGGTGTGGCCACCAGGTTGTCAGACTGCAGCAAGGGGAACCTGCTCGTGGGACCAGCTGCTTCCCAGCACTCTCTTTCAGCCTCCACGACCAGTCCTAGCAAGTGCTGAGTTGCTGCTGGCCACTGTTCCCTCTTACCCTATCTTCTCCCTATGTTGTTTCAGGCCACCTTACACAGAGTCAGGGTGTTAAGTGCCAATTTGCACCTGATCAGGAAGAACAGCAAGATGCCTCCAGCCCATGACTCCCGCTGAAGAAGTGAGATGGGAAATTATGACATATAAATGCAACTGTTTTTATAGGGAATGCTAATCCAAAACTTTCAGGAGACATCAATAACTTTATTGTATACATCAAGAGGCTTTTATCTTAAATGCTGTGCCTAGGATATACAGGAACAGCCAAAATATTGTAAACAGATATTCTTTATGCTTAGGAAAATACTGGCAAGAGGGCTTAAACTTCCAACCAGCCCATTTTTGTACCTTGGCATCTGGTTGAATTGTTTTAGGGTCAACGTCTGTTGCTTTTTCTTTCAGTGGTGTTACTTTTTGCAGATTATGGTCTATGTAAGGTGCATTTTTCTAAAGCATAGTTTGGCTATGGGAAAAATATGTACAGTGGTTAACATGTTTTTTTTTTTTTTTTCTGTAGAAAGTGAATAAATTTATTATTGTTATTATTTTTATTATTATTATTATTATTATTATTATTATTATTATTATTATTATTATGTAATCAGCTAGTGGAAGATAGTGCAAGAGTCTGGGCCTTTCAGCTGAGAGCAGTCTGGGTGCTGCAGTATGGCTGCTTATCTACCAGTAACCGTGATCCTAAAATGTTCATGCATATGCTTACATGCTTAAGTCCCTGAAGTAGGCAGGCTGTGTCTACATCATACTTATTATAGCAAGACAGTGTTTCCCTTGTTAACACCTGCTGCTGGCAAGAGGCAATCTAGGACTAGAGAGTTTTGTCAGTTACAGTTTACAGGTATTTCCACATCTCCACTCTCATCTACATTTAAGACATTAGGTCTTCCAGCTGCTCACTTGCCTGATTGTACTGAAAAACTCAGTTTCTACAGAAAAATGCCACCCAGGTTGACTCCCCCTAGGCGTGGTGAGACTTGCCTCTGAAATTTCTGGTTTGGACTGGATCCTCCACATGTAGTATGAGCTCTTCTCTTGGGAGGCTTTGGGATCTGGTGAGTAAAGGCTGATCACAGTGGTAAGGCAGCTGTCTATTTCCATGCACTGTTCCTTACTTGCCATTAATGTTTAAACATTAATGTTTTTCTGAGGATAAAAAAGTGTTTAAAACAAGTACACAGGGTGCTAAGAGCACTAAAGGCACTGGCATGTCAAGGTGATGGCTTTGAAACCACAGTGGCTCTTAAAACTATTAGGGCATAGCAATTTCTCTTTCTTGTCTATGGCTTGCTTGTTGTTTATTCTTCTGCTGGCCTACCAAATAACGGATGGCATTTCTCTTGGAAATTACAAAAGCGTCCCTTGGGATAAAGTCATACTCATAATTTTTGTTAAGGTCTGATGTAGGAAAGAAACTATGGCAATAGATATGGTGTTCAATCACACTGCAGCTGCAGACTTGGCCCTTACAGCTCTTCCGTGCCCCAATCTGAACAGGGGAGCAGGACAGCTACAGGATGAGGCCACCGTGCTGTGGTGATGCCATGGTGGGTAATGCCCATTGAGCAGGGGGAGAAATGCAGGACCCACCAAGGAGCCTGCCCCAGCCACTTCCTCTCGTGAGCCACCCCCTCCTACCTCGCAGGGGTGAATTACTCATGCGTGCTGGTGGGTGGCACCCAGCCGTCTTCCTAAATAAGCCATGATGAGCTTGGAAGTCCCCCGCACCCACCGAAAGCTGGCATAGGCGAAGCAGCTGACGGCTGGTACTGAGAATGTTTTCCCAATTAAAAACCGGAGGAACACTCATGACCCCTCTGCAGTGACACGACTTCCAGCACTGACATCATTCCTGCTTTCAGAGTAACTTCTGCCTTTGCCACATGGATTTGTTTAAAGAAACTGCTTTCAGTAATATTTGCCCCAGCAAGTGTTTTCTTTTCTTTTTTTTTTTTTTTGGGGGGGGAGTGGGGATGAGGGAGGGGGAGGGGAGGGTTAGAGAAGCAAACACTGAGCAACAACAACAACAACAAAACCACAAAGCTCAGGTAGGCCATAGTCTTGCATAGCCTCAGTCATCTGCATGCTGCCCATGAGAGAAGCTCATTGCTGTTGCTGGAGCTGGCAGCGATGGAAGCGTCTTCTAAGAGTGCTGCTGCCCTAGCTTTGTGCCAGTGAAATCGGTTTTAAGGACAGAGAGAAACAGATGTGAAAATCCCACCCAAAAAGGGACTGTTGTTTGTGGATCCGGATGACCCACAGCAACCACATCTATCGTGCCGATCTCCAGAGGCATTGTCTTGCAGTGGCTGCTAGTGCTGGAGGGAAGAGCCCCGGCCTGTCACCAGAGGCACTGCCTGCAAACACACTCCTCTCCTTGGGTGTTCAGGGCCTGATCCTTCTCAACAAATTTGGTTGGAGCTGCTGTGTGGGTCTGTACCAGCAGACCCAAATCCCCACATGGACCGGAACACTTGTCCTGGCCATCTACATCACTTTATTGCCAGCACAGGCCCTGTTGACATGCAGGCCTGCTGCCAGATTGTCCTCTCCAGACAATGCCCAGGCACAGCTTGGCCAGGGGTGGCTCTCAGGGGGAACACGATTATGAGGAGAGAGGCGTGGCTGGGTGCATGGACACGTGCTGTGCTGTGCCACTTGCTATAGAGACTGCAGAGGATGTGACCGACCACCGCAGAGGTGGCTTTTGGGGAGGGGTTCAGGTGTTCAAAGAAACCGGACCATGAAACGTGTTCTGGCAGTGGGCTGCAGATGCATGTCCTGACAAATGTCAGCAAGAGTGCTGGGTCAAGACCCCCTCCCACCCACCGTCAGCATCCAGAAGCTCTCTTGCATGTCCTGCCTTGGGGCTTTCACTTGCCAAAATATTTATTTCCTCTCCTCCCTGCTCATTGCTCCCGTTAGCAAAGTTCCAGCGGACAAAGCAGAGACCATCCCCCGACCTCTATTTGACAAGTGTTTGTAGCACAGCTTTTCCAGCGGCTTGCTGAGGAAAACAATCTGAGTACATTATTATTATTATTATTATTATTTTAAAGTATCAGATATAATCCACTACCCTCTTTTGAAGGCCCTTAATCCTCCCTAGGAGTTTTTCACTTGGGTCTCAAGTTCCTTCTGTCAGTGCTTCAAGTTTGTTTGGATGCCTAACCTGGGCTGAGTTAAACTGCATGAACACTCAAAAACAATTACAGTTCCTGTCCCGAGAACCCTTTGTTCTAATTACAAAAACTCCAGGAGGCTACAACAGATCTGTCAGCTGAGGCTGGGAATACAAACTCGTTTTCTAGCTCCCCCCCACAACCTCTTTCCCCTCTCCTTCTTCTCTAATAATCAGGGAGGTGGGGAGGCGGAAATCTCAGCAGGAACAGATTGAAGACATTAACATTTGGTTGGTTTTGTATTGTTCTTTAGTGAGACCGCAACTTATGAGGCTGTTTTAATAAATGTCTGGTCAGAGGCCAATCAAAAGCTGCCAGAATGGGTGTAGGGAAGCCTGTTTCCCACACAGTCTACTCCTTCCCACCCCAATCATTGGAAATAAGGTCTAATAACAAAACGCCTTCATTTCCCTCCTTACCTCCTCACTCTCGGGGATTTTGCAGCTTATCATTCCTAGAGAGGAGCAAACCTATTCCCCCCCTTCCCTTCTCCCCCTTCCAGGCAATCTCAGACCATCTTGTTAAACCTTAATGCAACATATGTTGAGGGCAGATGCTCATCTGGTGTAAATTATCCTGGCTCTGCTCAATTCAATGGAGTTCCAGTAATTGCGATCAGCTGAAGGCTGTACCTTTGTTTTAGTTACGGTGGTGGAAAGCTGAACCTTTCTGGGTATGGATGTGTGGAGGCTACAGGTTTCATCTGCTTGCTTTCTACATTTTGTGGGTGGGAAGAGGACACTGGAACGGCTACACGGTTTTCGGTCTACCTTCACCTGGAAAGTGTTATGGGTCAGTAAGTGCAGCAGCTCTGCTTTGTGCTGGTGAACATTTATTGCTCTACAGGTGGGGTGCTAAAGAGCCTGTGTGCTGCTTCACAAATAAAGGGAGAAACCACAGCAGTGTCAGCAGGGAGAAGCAAGCCTGACCTCCCCAAGATGCAGCTCCTGTTGAAAAGGCACTGGGAGGGGGAAATCAGAGGCTTACCAGAGCAAGGCAGGCTGCCTGTCCCTGCTGCTGGCTGCAGAGCTGTGCAGACCTCGATACCAAACCACCAAACTAGCCATGGCAGCAGGAGGCCCTAAGTGAGGTTTGACCCCTTTGTGGTGGCATGCTCCTGGAGAGAAAAGGACCTCGAGGGAAATGGAGAGTCTGCAGCCTAGGGACATTTGAAAGTATGGCCAAAGGCAAATTACGGAAATTCAGTGTCATGACCAAAGCCGCATAGATGATGAGCTGTGGAGAAGCTGATGCCCTGAGGTGGAGATACCATGAATTATTGTTAGCTCCTGTTAGGAAATTAGGGCTCTGTAACACTGCCATTCACATGACTCAACATCTACTTTTCTCTTTCAGGACACCTGATGGGAGAAGAAAGTCTGTTAACCTATGGATGGTTGACTTTAGTTTGTGCTCGGCTGTCACTGCTACTGGATGAAAAAGAATGCCACTAAAAGAAAACAACTGCAGACTTGAGCTTTGAAATTTAATTATAACAACATGGCAAGCTATGTGTGAAGGAAAAGTTAAGAGAAATGGCTTAAAACATTGAAGATTTTGGAATTCTTGTTCTTTTTTTTGTAAAGGTGTGATGTGAACAACCTCTTGAAAATGTATCAGTAGAAAATGGTCAATAAGAAATAACTCTTCTTGAGGAGTTATAACTACTTACTAGTGTTAAAAATCTGGGGCCAATTAACTTTGTGTGAAACTTTTGTTCTGAAACTCCAAAGCATGTGAAACTTGCTGGATTGTGTTTGCTGCTGAGATTTGGCTGCATGACAACACCCAAGCACACATCCCTGCCTGCCATCCTCTTAGCATGGCCATAGTACAGCAGGATGAAATTATTTAATGCCAAGTGACTCCATGTGCTGATATGATGTCAGCTGGGTTATCCAAACTACAGCTGATGGGTGTGTGCTGTGGTGGCAGGGCTGGGCTCCTCCAAAGCAAGGTGTCCCTATGCCCTGTGCCACCAGGGCACCACTCAGTGCCCCAGGGCTTGGTAGCTGTCATCTGCTGAATCTGCCAGAAGGTGATCCCTGCCTTCATACCCCTCCAAGAGGGCTTTCAGTTTTCCTGGAGAGGGAAGGCTGGCAAAGCAGAAGGCAGGTCCCCCACAGCTGTGCATACCATGGCCTGGGAGCTGATGCTGGAAGGTGTAGGCTTGCATGCTACACCTGATAGCTCCATCACCCTGGTGGCAGCAAGAAAGGGAGGGGGCCTGTGACTGTAGTACATCAGCCCTCTGAAGGAGGATGTACAAAGGGACAGGTGTCAGCACTGGAGGAGGGCCATGGTGGTCCTGGTAGATGAATGAGCGGTTTTTACATGGCCAACCTTGCTTCTCCAGACAGGGAGACCAGGTAGTGTGGGTTCCCCTGGCCACATACCCTGTATTCCCACTGTCAGAACCTGAAAAGCCACAGCCCAGTGACATGGGCATGGCTGGAGTCTTGCTTTCCCCCACCAGTCCCTGAAATCTTGGCAGCACTCTGTGAGGCTGGAGGGACCCAGAAGTTTACCCATTTTCCAGAAAAGCTGGGAATTGTTTCAGGAGGCTACAGCATAAGCACCACAGCAGGCATTCGTAAATCCTGGTAACTGCTCTCAGCAGGTTGAATTATCCGTCAAGCTCCCATGGCTTCCCCCTGCTGAAGACCATCTTGGTCTACTGCTGGTGTGGGAAGAGTTGGAGATATGATTGTCTCTCCTCTCTCAGCAAATCAGCAAGGAAGGAAGTAAGGAATCAGCTCCCATCCACCAGATTTATGCTTAGGACATGTGAAAGTGACTCACAAGATGCTCCTCTGATGCTGAGGAGCAGACTGACATGTAGCAGGGCAGGGTGACACCCCAGATCTGCCTCTTATACCCAGACGTGTGAAATTATGTTCTCAGTGAAATTGGAAGGAATTTAAGCGCATAATTGGGCATCAGGCCTTTGCTCTTCCTCCTGTGCAGCTCCATATTTATATAAAGTGGGGATAATATTTCCCTGTGTAATAAAGGGTTTACAAGATCAAAGTCCATTTGATGTGAGGGGTTCTCAAATACCCTGTTGTTAAATATTAATGATTGTAGAAGTATTTATGTGGAGGGCTGCTTGTGAGGGTGAAAATTGAGGCTTGAGCTGTTCCTCTCACTAGTCAGTTTTTCAGGATTGTTCCAGTACTTCACTCACCTTGAAAGAATAAACCTAGAAAATATGACAGTAAAACCACAGGCACTTAAAAAAAATTAAAAAAAAAAATAAAAATATGAAAGCCCAGGCAGGTGTAGCCCCTAAACTTTTTATTTTCTTCATTTCTTGAAATAAACCCACACGATTGCATAAGCAATAAACAAACCCTAAGTCAGTGTCCAGCAATTGTCACAACTTCTCCAAACTGTGTTCCTGTTACATGGGTTCCTGCAATTTCAGAAGGGGCAGTTCTAAGGTAAAACCAGGAGCACTGCTTTGTCCTCTGGCTAACGTTTAACAGGGTTCTGCAGGAGAAACCATCTCAGCCACCATCTCTGTCCCTCGTCAAGGTTTATATCTGATTTTCCCCTGCAAGAGGAGAAGGGCCTTCCTTCCAGGCCTTCATTCCAGGCCCTCCTGAGGATCCCAGCTGAGGGAGTGGGGACAGGTAATGACATGGGCTGGCATGGAAAGAAGGTTCCTCTCTGAAACACGGGAGTAACCAAACCCAACCATCCTTTGCAGCATCCTCAACTTCTCCTCATCTGCACTGCCCTAGCCCCCAGTGGGCAAAGGAAAGCTGAAACTGCTTTGATTTGCATCTCTGCTTTAAAGGCAGGCTGACACTGCTGTCCTTGCAAAATATAATTTTATATATATATTTATATATACATAAAAATGTGACTCCCAAAAGAAAAAAATATGAAAGAGGCTGCCATTTCTGCTCTAGCCTTGTGGGCTGGATGCTCTTTTAATTTAATTACTTTTAATCAGCAAATGAGACATACATTGTGCTCATCACCCACACTTGCGATTTGGAGAGGAGAACCTGATGAGGCCAGGAAGGAAAGTGGTGTTGTCCCAGCTGCTCTTTCCTGGGTGCTGAGCATTGTTCCCCAGTACTACCCCCTGCAAAACCCCAAGGTGTGCTGGTGTGCACAGCAAGCCCCCAGCAGACACTTTGGATGCTTTGGAGCAAGCACATCGCATTTCCTTTTGGAAAAAATACCTGCTGGGCTAGAATCAGCACACTAAAAGAGACAAAAAAGCTCACGAATTCTCTGTCTTTTTTATATTTTTTATTTTATTTTATTTTATTTTTCTTCTGGGCGTCCCTGGGGCCTGGCTGTTTCGGCAGGGTTGCCAGGCATGTATCTGCAGTTGCATCATGCACAGTGTTACTCGGGCTGGGGCTGGTGCTCTCGGCGGCTGACCAGGCTCACTATGCTTGCGCTGGGATTCCACAGCGGGCCTTAAATATCCCGGTTATTTTTATCCTCCTACGTAATGCAGCTGTGGGCCGTCCCACCGGTGGCAGGGCAACAGCTACACAATGTTTCCCTTTAGTCGGGAAGGGAAATGGAAAGAGGCCAGGCTTCCTGATCACATGGTGCCTGAAGTCAATGAAGAAAATTAGGAAAAAAAAAAAAAACTCCTCCCTCCCACTTTTTTTTTTTTTTTCTTCTTTTGTAACAAGCTGGTCCAGCTTAACCCTTGGCACAAAACACGTCTAAGAGAGAGCAGCCTGTCGGGACGTGAGCCAGGAAATCATCAGGGGAAAGAAAAAGAAAAAAAAAAGCAGAAAACCAGAACATAAACACAAGATTGCTGCGATAATTGGTGGCTCTGAAAAACACTAAGGAAATGTGAGGCTTGTATGAAACATCAGCAGACAAGAAGCGGGGTGATGTCAGACGGCCTTCCAGGATTAGAAACCCTTAAAAGCTCCCGAGCGCGGAGCTGCCTGAGAAAAATGCAGCAGCTCTCCAGAGTGGAAGGAACCGAGAAGGACAAGTTGTGTTAAAAACCTAAGTCGACCATTCATGTTCTCCTGAGGGAGAAGGGAAGAAAGCAGGGTGGACAAATGTACAACCTGTCCTTTAATTACACGATAGAGTATTTTTTTTCTTTTCCTCTAACCTCATATTTGAAGAGGCTGAAGTGTCCGAAAATGTAAAAGCATACACAATCCACACAAACTGGGGCAGCAGATCTTCGGCTGGAGCGTGTCCACGTTGCTCTTCTGGCTTGAGATGTTTCTGACAGCTCTGAAATCAGCTTTCTGTGTTCCCCAAAGTTCCCTATGTGTGTACAAAATGTTCACAGAGAGATGGAGCACATCAACATCTTGCTATTTATTAAACAGCTTTCTCTAGTAAAATTGAAGAAGCCATGATCACGCTTCAAAGTGAAAACCTGTTAATTGCTCCTAAAATGATTGTGTTTGCTCTCCTCTGTGTGTGTGTTTGCATGTGTAAAAGGAAGGTGTGTTACTCCTTTCCCCTCCCCTCCTTCCCCACACCATATTTCTGGAGAATTGGAGAATTTAAGATGAAATTTTAATTTGTGCAACTAGTACAACACATCTTGCTACCTTGGGACAAGCTAATCTCAGAGAAAAGTGTACTAAACACCAGGTACTTTTTCTTTCTTAGGAAAAGCACAAGTCTCCGGTCTCTGGTTTATGTCTGATAGCAGTGGATGGAGAGTCAGGATGCATCTCACTCCAGCATCCACGTGGGGAAAAATCACTTTCCCGACCAGTGAAGCCCTGAATTGGTAAGGCAATGAGCACACAGGGCTGCTGTGTGGACCCTCTGCTCCCAGCCCTTCGCACTGCAGCAATGCCAGCAGGACAGCTCAGGTGCAGCTGAGCGAAGATGCTGCCTCCTGCTCTGCTTCCTTCCCTATCTCTGCTCCCCAGCACAGCTCTACCAGTCCCCACAAGGCACCTGTGGGGGCTGAGCCCTGCTGCTGCTGGCCACTGCAGGCAAGTAACGTGGGGCTGAGCATGGCTCTTCGAGGGCTGGAGGGAGGGAGGGAGGCTGTAAGATTGTTCCCCACTCAGCCCCAGGCACCCACCGGTCTCTGCCATGTCCCCATACATCGAGAGAAGATAACGCTGCACTGCTGGATTGTGAACAGATGGAGTGCTTTTCCTCGGCAACCTCTCCTCCGTGGTTGGAAACCACATGCTGTAATGGTTTTAAAACATGTGGGAACCTGGGACAAACAAGATGAATTTGCTACAAACAGACAGCAATAATCAAAAAGTCTCCCCATTTCATGTTTCTTTCCCCTTTCCCAAATAAATAGGTGGCTCTGTTCCAAGCCGTCTGATGAGAGTACTTCACAAAGCAAACATGCTTCACAGCTAGTGTTTCCCAGAGACATCTCCTTAATTGCTACAGATGTTTTGCTTAATTCTCCAATATTTTTTATTATTATTTTATTTTAGAAGATTTAAAGGAAAAAAAGAATAAGAGAAAGGAAGAGCAGAAGATAAAAGAAAGGAAAGAAATACAGGAAGATAAAGGAAGGCAAAGAATGGAAAAGGAAAAAAAAAGAATGGAGATAAGGAAGGAGATAAAGAAAGGAGAAAAAAAAAAAAGAAGAAAAAGAAAGAAAATAGGAAAAAAAGTAGAAAGAAGAAAGAAAGAAAAAAATGAAAAGAAACAAGGAAAGAAGAAAGAGAAAGAAAAATTGTGTGAAAAGAACAAACATGACAGAAGAAAATCAGGGCTTTTAAGATGCAAATATGAAAATATCGAGGGGTTCAGTGCAAACACCTCATTACCCCAAATTAAGTCAATACAGCTATAATAGAAGAAAGATCAGAGGGAAGGCAATTGTAGTCGCAATAATGCTGGAGCCAAGCAGAAAGAGGCTTTGAACAGAGGTACAAAAAAAAAAAAAAAAAAAGGCACTCTCCCACACATTATTTGTTGTTCCTACTTCTTTTGGCTTCTTTCCTCAGGGGAAAATAGAAATACAATACCAGACATGATATACTTATTAAAGGAAAAAAAAAAAAAAAAGAAAGAAAGAAAGCAGGAGAGTTTTCTAGCAACTCCCTTAAAAAACAAATGGTGTGAGGCAAGCACTACCAAGAGAAAACATGTATCGTGGGGCACTGCTAGGGTGGGGGATGGCAGCAGGCTCTGGGGAGGACGCTGCCTGCCTCCTGTGGTTTTTGGGGATGCAGGCAGAGGGAGGGGAATGGGGCACTGCTGCCCGCATCCATGCAGATGCCGGCGGCCTCGCCAGAGAGCCTGCATGCCACCCTGCCGCCGGAGGATATCAAAACGCTTCGCACGTATTAATTGAATAAGCCTCCTAACTCCCCTGTGATGTAAATATTATTACAACTGGAATAACAAAGGCGCAGACCGGCTAAGTGACTTCGCCTGCAATAGTAGCGCAAATCGGTGTCGGAGCAGGACTGGAATATGGGTCTCCTCTCTGCTCCAGACAGTGCTCTAACCACAAAACCAGCCCGCATTGTCCTCTGGGTTGTCTCTACTCTTTTTCGGCTGGAACGCTGCAGACGTTTCCGAGCTGCTTGCAAAAGCAAAACAGATGTCCCATCTATTGGCCCCATCCCTGTCCTTATTCATCGTCACACGAACTGTTGCTGAGATCATACGGCATGCTTTCTGTCCAGCGTGTGTGCAGGTGGAGGGAGGGCACTCCCGGAGCCTGAGCAGGCAGACCACCAGCAGCATCAGATGCAGAGGTGAGGTCAAGGCTTCAAGCAATTTAGGCTAGATTTATGTGGGATGGGTGGGGACATCCTCCTTCTTGCTACTCAGTTTTGCATGTCCCTACAGCTCCTACATGTGTGTCCCTCTTCCTGTGAGCAGCTGAAACTGTTCGTGAGGAGATGAACATGAATATGAATAGGAGTGGAGAGGCAGAAATCCCACTGTAACCAAGAATGAAGAACCCGCATGCCTGGATAAATCCAGAGTCCAAGTGATTTGTGCAGGTTTTCCAGGGAGAGACCAGGTTTCACCTGGTGGGCTACTGCTCTGCCCAGTTTTTCACAGTTTTTTATGGGGAAGGAATTGTCCTGTGTGTGGTGCTTGCCTGTTGTTCTGCATGACTGTGAAAGAAAAGAAGACCCAGAAAAATAAATCAGAACTGGCATTGCATGGGATGGCACTGTCAGCTGGACACCAGCACTTCAGTATAGTTTGTTCATCTTTTGATAGTGTTTCTGTGTTCGGCTGTGGTGTGTCAGCAGGTATTCCCATAGCATGTGTGCAACAAGCACCCCAGCTCATTGGCTCCTCCATCCACCAAAGCCAGTGGGAATTTCAAATGCTGCAGTGAGAAGCCAACCAAACCAACATGGTACAAAGTCTGCATCAGAGATGTGCTTCCAACAGAGGCAGGTACTGAAGCTCAGATATTTCCAGTGTAAGGGTGAGGACAGAGAAATTTATCTCCGAGATTGGCTTAGTACTTAGTCAACGTTGTGGGATGGGTCTCACTATTTAGGTTCTACCACATCCTCTGCAGCTCTAACAGTGTTTGGGGCAGAACGCCAAAGAGGATCCATCCATTGCTGCCAATGAAAGACAGATTGAGCCCTTAGCAGGGTTAGAGAAGTCTTGTTTTGAAGTCGAGTCTGCTGCCTGAAAATCAATGTATACTGTGAGCTGATGCTGGAAAAGGAGCTGTGCAATAGCTGTTCCAAGTTCAACTAACTCAAAGTCAGCTATTTCAAAGAACAGCTCAGTGCTGGGCGCTGCTCCATTTGTCATCCATGGAGAGATTTTGACACTTCCAGAGGGCAACATGGCCCACCCACAGTCTGAGGCAGCCTGAGAGCTGCATCCTCTTCTGCAGGCTATAGAGCAACAGTTGACAGCAAGCAGGATGTACCTGTGTTTTGCTGCTCTCTCACAGCTCCATACAAGTGGAGATATGATGGCACTGAGTGCGTCTGAAAGACATACCCTACATTTAACAGGCAATATAATTTTGTAGACAGAAAGTTTTTTTTTTTTTTTTTTTTTTTTTTTTTTTTTTTTCCTACTTTGACAGTTCAAAGCATAGAAGGAATAATCACCAAAAAAAAAAAAAAAGCTATGGAACACTTGTACAACCTCTCCAAGCTAATAGTGGCATCAAATTAAACATCTGTTGATGTTATCTTATAGATTGCCAACAACCATAATAGGCTAGCCATTTAAAATGAAAAGTAAATCCCTTCATGTGTTTATGTGCGTATGAATTTTATGCAGCCAAATGACTGTTCTTAGGCTGCTGTTAACACTGGTTGAGGCTTTTAGTTATTTTTATTTGTGGCCTCTTTTGTTATCATTGCAATAAATACAGTAATTAAAGTCACAGAGGCAAATAACTTTACACTACAACACTGCCTTATAGCCAAGGCACTTTCTGACACAGTGAGGCTAGTGCTGCCACTTCCATAGGGAGCTACTCTGTTTGCCATGCCTGTCCTTCAGTAGAAGTACTGCCAACCCAATTGTGCATAAAGGGGTAGTCAAAAATAGCCTGTATGCCCCACTAGCAGGCATACTGCCCTAGTTCTTCTGTTGTATGATTCCTAGTGCCAGACTAGTATAGCTACAGTACTATACAGTACTACAGTACTATAGCTATAGTTCTCACACTTCTCACTCCATGGGGACTGCCTTATCTCCCAGATGTGTAAGGATTCCTGAGGTTAACGCTCAAATGTCCAGGTCTGCAGGTCCCAGGGAATTGACCTACCCTTAAATCAAAGACTACAACACCATGATGATGTCTGATATAAGCCTCACTCAATTAAGTGGCTGACCTCGTACTAATTTCTATTGGCTTTGGTATGCCTCCAAATGAGTGTTCAAGCCAGAGGAGTTTTCCATGATGGAACAAACTCACTTTTTGGTTCTTGTTTTGCCATGTTTCATAGTAGATTTATCTTTGGAAATGACCTCAGACTTTATAATGGCATTCCCTTTGGCTTTCTAAACAATACATTGATTTTGCCAAAGGAAAAGGGAAAGAGACTCTTTAAACCAGCAGGCTGCCCTTTTGTTATATCTCAGATAAATCTGAACTTATCATAAGTCAGCCCATCCGGTCACACCGACATCATTGTCTCCAAAGCTGATTAATGAATCAGAGCTAACTTTAAACTGTCACTTCCTGGTTTGCTTTTTAAATGCTATTTTAAATGTCTGGTACATTGCAGTTTCAACATGGCCCACTTGCGAGAAGCCTGAGTTTTTTTTTTTTGAAGCAGACATCTGGCAGCAAGCCTGTTATACCACATTAGCAGCCGTAGAGCTGGCCTGAAACTGCATTTAATCACCTGAAAGAGCTTCCACAGCACAACCAATAGTGAGGTACAGTGAAGGACTCAAAAGAATGAAGAAAAAAAAAATTACAGTGGATGTCATAACGACCCGGCTTTGTTTATGTAACGTAGGGGGCTGAATCATATCTCAGCCTTTCATCACCCAGCCCTGGAACAGTAGTACTTTAATAACATCTAATGACAAAAATATGGAAAAAATTAGAAGCCAGAGCAAACGAGGAGGAGGTTTTTCTGATGCAGATTAAGCTCCCTAAATGCCAGTCATTGTTTATTTTTGTCCAAAGCTTGCCTTTCTTATTTATTTAACAGCTCAAACTCTTATTTCTCTTTATGGCTTGCAGTTTATGAAGTTGATCTTTTTTTTTTTAATATATAAAGGACATTTAATATTTTGCAATTGCTCCATTTTTTGGCAGATAATTCTGGAGGATTTCTTTCCACTCTACCTGCTGGTTTATTAAAACCATGGCTGGAATATGGTCATTAGTGTGCTCTTCTCTCTTCTCTTTTGAATACACTGTGGCTCTCAGACCTCCCACCTAGAACACCATCTCATTAGGAACATAGGCGATCAAGACCTTTAGAAACAAAACTGATGGAATACTTGTGGAATGGGACTTTGCAATGTCCTATTTTGTCTCTGGAACAGCAGAATTTTGTTTTCATGTGTAACATTCCTCCAAGCTGGCCTCTCATGCCCACAGAAGATCTGGGTCTATGAAAGATGGAAGAACATTCTGGTCCACTTCATGGGGGTAGTGCCTTCCTGCCAAGTCTGACTGAGTCAGCCAGGCTATGTCTTTGAGGAGATACCTTTGCTGCAACATGACTCATTGAGCAGCTGGATGTGGATCATGAGGGATGGATGCAATTATACAAGCATCATTGTGGCACAATCCAGAAGTGGGTATCTTGGTGTCCATAAATCCTAGAGACAGTGATTGTGTTGTAAGTTGGAGCATAAAAAAGGGTTGATTTAGATTAGACATTATGAAGAAATCCATTACTCAGGTGAGGCACTGGCACAGGTTGCCCAGAGAAGCTGTGGATGCCCCATCCCTGGAGGTGTTGAAGGCCAGGTTGGATGGGGCTTTCATCAACCTGGTATGGTGGAAGGTGTCCCTGCCTGTGATAGAGGGGATGGAGTTAGATGTTAGGGATTTTTGAATATGAAAGTAGGTCCTATACAAATAAAGGTACAGGCATCTTAAATTTCTGTGCAGATCATGCCTTCACCCTGACAGTCAGCTCAACAAGGTATGATGAGATCAATTGGCAGTGGTGAGCAAGGGTCAGAGGTGGACACAGAAGGACACAGGCTATGTTCTTGCTGGTTTGTTCAATGTAGGGCAAAGCAACTGAGGATCTTCTATACAGATGAAGAACTAGAAGTAGGAATCTTGAAAGCTTCTCTCACAGGTTTTATATCTTCTGTGATAACCTGTCTGGATAGGTGGTCGTAGAAGGGAAGGTAAGGCAGAAGGGATGTCAAGAGGGCAAGAGATCCAAGTCATGATAACCTTTATGCCACTCATGCAGACATTTGTTGGACCTTTTCTTAATACCCTTCATGGATGGGAACTCCTTTTGTTTCTCAGATGACCTGTTCCACCATGTCAATACCCTTACCATGAGAAAGTTCCTTAAACCCATCTTCCATGCTGCAGTTTAAATCATAGCCTCCTATACAATCTGCTATGGACATGGGGAACATGTTTTTCACTAACTCTCTTAATTCCTGAGGAATGCTTGCTGACCCATCCTTTCTGGAGCAGGTTCCCAGTGGTGATGTCTACACTGTGGAAAGAATCAACCCTGTGTCTCCCAATGTCTATCCTGATTCCACCCTGTATTCTTCTGGAAAGAAACCCAAGCAAGGGATTTGAAGATTTTCCAAGATACCTCTTGCTGTGGGGACACAAGTGGACCAGACCTAAAGGTATACTTAACCCAAGCAAATTAGCCAAACTTGACATGCCTTTAAACACCATTGCCTAGAGGAATGGTATACCCTCATCACACTGACAGGTGGTTTCCTAGACTACGTTTATAAAAGCAAACTGAAGAATGGCAGACCTCACGCCTGGACACAGGATCTCAGTTACATATGGTGAGAAGCTGCCATAACTATCCCTGACCTAAGCTGATGAGCTCTGAACCATTTATATGTTTGTTGCAGGAGCTGGCCCAGACCAGAGATCTTAACCAACAGGCAGCTTGGAATTGAAGGAAACTGAGAAATTTGTATGTGATTAAACAGTGCCAGTTGTCCTTAAGTCTAGAAAACAGACAAGCTCTATTTCATTGTGTAGGTGTGGCCTTAGATTTGGGCAACCACTGTCTTTTTGACTACATCCAGTGTTGATTGGACTCCATGCCTGGGACAGTAGCAGAAATGCAATATTAACACCATTACTGATTACTTTTCCTTTGTACTTCCAAACTGCAGTGCTGATTTGGAAACAGGACATACAGCAGCTGCTGTAGCATGGCAGCTTATGAAGGCCTACCCTACTATATCTGCAGGTGACTGAAGCAAATAATTTAGTGAGATTGGCATGGTGTAAGCTAGAGCATAGTTAGGAGCAACATTTAGAAACCAACAGATCTATGGAATGGAGAATCAGTTTTCCCCTGGGGAACACTGCCAGCATAGAGCTTTTCTGGGGTCACCAGTGAGCCAGAGACATGGGCTGTCTTGGAATCACATGCTTCTTCAAATGTGGGTTGGGATTAATGAAAAAAAAAAACAAAACACCACCAACAAACATTTTTTTTTCTTTTTTTTTTTTCTTTTTTTTTTTTTCCCCCCTAAGCAGCACAGTTTAGTTGATACATTCAAGTCATGCATAATATGACTTTAAGAAACCAACAGGCCAATAATCTGATAGGGGAATAAGCCTTGAAGTTGCCCATCCACAGATGAAAACACCGTGGTGTTGCTAGTCTTGAAATGCTGGTGAAGCTGTCTTACAAATGACAAAGAAATACAACATAAATACAAAGTTTTATTTGCTTGTCTGGTCCTGGAGCCCTGGGATGTGTTTTTAGGCTTTTCTCTGCAACTTTGAGAGCAAAGGAATAATTTTATATTGAAAATAAAATAAAATAAATGCTTTGATATTGTTTTGTAACTGCTAGCTGACAGGAACTGGAGCTTTAAACAAACATCAGATATTGTGAAGCTTGTGATAAAAAACTATGAGATGGCAACTCCATGCTGGAGTTCCTCTTCCAGCACTGACAATTCCCCACGGCAAGGAGCTGATTTCACAATGTCAAAGAAAGAAGAAACTGGTCAATGGCCAGAGGACAGAGTCTGTAAACACTGCCGATGAGCAAACCCCTCTCAAATGCAGTGAGCACTTAGGCACAGATTGCTTCAGGGCTGAGGCAGAGCAAACCATTGCAATTGCTTCTCACAGGGGCAGCAGGTGCGTGGATGTGTGTTTGTTGGTGGCAGTGAATAAGGGCAGCTATTGCACAGGTTAGGCCCTGACCAAATGGCCAAGCTGATAAACCAAGCCAGATTATTAGTGCTGCTGCAGGCCCTTGAGGATAGAATACATATTACTGTCACCTTGGTTGTTGTCATCCCCTTCTCTGAGAGAGGCATCAGCTGGTCTCCTGAGGGGTTACACATCCTCCTTGTCCCGCATGGACACCTGCACCACCCCACTCTCTGTTTAATGGCAGGCATTGATAACTTTGGTTTTATCAGAAAGTGACAAAGGGCTGGAGCTGAGCAGCTTGCAAATTTGGGAAGCTAACCAATTCGCTGTTGTTCGCAGTCCACCTGCATCCCCATATGGGAAGGAGCTGTTAGGGAGGGAAGATGGCTGGGTTACAGACGCTGCAATCCCCTTTGCCTTCCTGAAGGTGGCCAGCAGGGCTGGACCCCAGGGAACCAGCAGTGTAAATCCATGGCAGCACCTGGCATTCTGAAGGGATAACCCTGATATACAGAAGGAAAAAAAAAAAAAAAAAAAAGAAAATAAATAAATAAATAAATAAATAAAAAAGGAGTCTTCATTCAGGGCAATGGAAATGAAACTTGTGACTTGGTTTCTGAGAGGCCCATCTGCCGGCACAGCTGTGTGCATTGCACAACCCGCTACTGTTAGTAGATAACTGACTCACCACAGTGAGAGCATGCACAGGACAGACCGAACCCTTTCCTCAGGAGCTGCGTATGGTCCTCAGGCAATCAAGCCATTTGAATTTTCTCATTTGCTGGCTCTCTTCAGCAGCCAGATCTGCAAGTGGCTGCAGCCAGCCAGACACAGCTGGTAAGTGCAGGACAAGGCAGCAGCTACAGCAGCTGATAGTTATGGAAAGTATGGATGCTAGTCAGTGATAGCAAAGTTTAAGCAAAGGCTGATAAACTGTTATGGGAAGCTACTTGTGACCTGATAAGGAAATGTCCTTTGCCACAGTATTTTAATAAAGATTTTGTGAAAAAATTCTATGAAAACCTTCAGAGGGATTCCTCCTCCTGGAGAAACATTTGCTGCAGGTTATAAAAGAAAAAGACTGTCACAAGCAGTATTTACAAAAGCAGCTTGCCTGTATTTTTAGCAAGCATAGAAGCTCCAGGTGAAACCTGATCTCACAAGAATGACCAGAGGCTGTGAAGGGTCAGATACTCAGTTGTGGAGAAGAGTTAGGTTCATATATAGCAGATGCATCACTAGGGGATTTCTTACGATAATCTCCAATCCCTGGCACAGTAACAGGCAGGACGTGTTCGTCTCTATCCTCCATCAGTCAAGCAACCTTCCTAGCTTCATCCATCATCAGTAAGGCTGGCTATCACAGCACAATTTCTGTGACCCCTAAAATGTATTTTGTGTGTGTGTGTGTGTCTTCAGATCTACCCCAATGCCCCTGTGGCAAAATTTCCTTTAGTAAAGACTCCATTCCTGCTTGTTAAACAAGACCATCAAGAGCAATCCATTGTGAGTTTTGAACAGCAGAATCCCTTGTCACACCTTTCTCCCTTGAGTCTGGTGGGTCACTATGAGACACACTAATGGCCACAGTATTTAGGCTTGGATTCAGTTTGCATAGGTGCTAGAACACCTTACCTAATAGTGTTCAGTGACTGCTCAGTGCATGCAGCCAGTGTGATACAATCACCATGTTAGATTGGTCTTGGTTAGGGTAGTTCTTGTCAGATTACCCCCTTTGCTTTGAATAACCACATCTTTGGCATGTGACCTGTCTCATACATTTCAAAAGACTCTGAGCACTTTCTGCTGCAGGAATAACGGTATTCTTCCTTTCTGGACACATGAGCTTCAGTGAATTGACCAGGTCTCTCCAATTCCATGAGACTAACGCTGGGGAGCATCAGCACCACAACCCAGGGAAGTAAGAGATAGCAACCCCATAAGGTGTTTGGGCAGCTCATGACTTTCAGAGCTAGGGATGCAGTCTGCCTGCAGGCTCAGGTGCATATTGCAGTGTGAGGTATGTACTCATCTTTTTCTTTGCTGCAACGGAGACAAAAAACTAAAAAGAGCAGAAAAGAAGGAAAAAAAAAAAAAGAAAAGAAATAATATTTTCTTTCATCTTTCATGTCTGCAAGCTTATCCTTGGTATTTCTTATTTAAACCCAGATTTGGAACACTTTGGGCCTTTTCTTGGTAGCAGGTAGCACATTCAATTTAGAGCCAGATTGGGTTCCAACTTGGGTAATTGAGTTTTGTTGCTCAAAATTCCTCTTGCAATTTCAATTAGATGCAATCATTAAATTTTCACTTCCTTTTCTGAGCTGTTGAGTAATATTAATGTGTATTGTTCAGACAGTTGCTCTCCATCACCCCAGAGATGTTTGCCCTGTCCTAATGGGTGATGCAATATGATCCTTGCACATAACTTGCATATCAGTTTTCTGAATCTATGAAGTGTTTTGGGAGGATTGAGTTGCTTTTTTTTGACAAGAAATCTTTCTAAATCATTATTATTGGGGTGATACTCTATAGCAGTCAAAGTCAATATGTGCCCCCCCCCCCCCCAGTAAAAATAAAGAAACTGAGAAATGAGCTTAGTTCCCAGTCAGTGAAAGAACCCACTGGTGTACATTACTGAAAATCTGTTGGCATATTCATTTTGTTTGGGCCATTCAATTGAGTTTCATGCTCTCCCATGGAAAAATTATTCTTGGAGAAAGACGGGTGATCTTAAGCCCATTCACCACCTCATGACAGTTCCCCATTTCATACCACGAGATTGCCTTTCTTCTGAAGAGAGGGCCCACAGAGAAGTGTATACATACTCATGATGAAGATTTAGTTACCCTGTGGTAATGTAAAGGATGAGGCATTTCCTAAAAACAAGAAGGACTTTACTTTCAAGAATTATATACAATGTAAAGTGATCATAATGACCTGTCCTGTAAACACATCGTTTTAGTGAACCAGTGCCTTTTTTTTTTTTTTTTTTCTCCCAATCTAATTATGTCCAGCAATGATTATCACTACAGCCTGGACACTAACTGACAGGTACTCATTAAGTTTTCATTCTATGTTGGGGAATTTTATTGTTTATTTGCACGCTGCTTACACATCTTCATTACAGAAGTTGCTTGTAGTAAATCAGTAGTAATCAGTAATCAGTAGTAATTTTTCCAGAAGTTAAAATCTATGTTCTTGTGTTTACATTTTTTCAGTGAACAATATTTTCTCTTACTTTGTAACAATCTTCTATGGGCTTCTGTAATGTGACATGGTACAGAGTGGCAAAGCTTACTTGGCTTGATAACTTACACAAACATGCAACAGCAAACAAACAAACAAACAAAAAGTAAAAAAAAAAGTTCTTTGTCAGGACGGACTCAGGGCCAAAACTGCATTTTGCCCCATTCCGTACAGACGTACTTCATACTGTAGTTCCATTAAAGATGGTTTTAAAAGGGCTAATAAATGACCAATAGATGTCATTAGCACATTAGAGACAGGTTTTATAAGCAGATGAACAATACAGACTTCTTACAGTCTGAGTGAATAACTATTATGCTCTCCTTTTAACACCCAGTAACTACTGGGCTATGGAAACATCCCTGAACTCTGTGTAACCTGTGATGCACCATGTGGCCAGCTCAGCTGGAAGCCTGATTCAGCTGGGATCCTTGGCACCTGTCTCTGAAAATGTCATCTTTAAATGGGAATTCACCTGTCCATTCAGGTGACTACTCCCTTTTTCCTGTTTGCTCAGCTTTGACCAAGGCATCGGTGCTGTGCTGGGTGCATGCCTGTAACAGCCTCCGGCAGTGGCCTCAGCCTGAACTGTGAACTAGACTGCTTTGGTAATGTGAAGGTAAGAACACTTCTGAATGCCTTCTGGAGTCTTCCTGCCAGTGCTTCCAGGCAATTCACCAGTGACTGAGGGCACGCCTGCAGGTTAGTTATACTGGGGCAGCTGCTGGCTGCAGCACACCTGCAGGAAAGGGTTTCCCCAGTGCTGGCGATGTGCCGGTTCTTGTTATGCCACCTCTGACCGAGGAGGAGTGTGCAGCTCTGTGCCATCTCTCCACATCCAACATTTTATTTTGCTCCTCCTGCCTCTTGAAAGTGGCTGCTGTAGGTGTCTTGGGCATAAAACTAAAGGCAATCTTATCACACACACTGACTTTTTACTTATTTATCCTCACTAACATCCTATAAGCAGGGGAAGCATCACTATGGACTCAGAGAAACTTCTTCTGATGAAGATGCAAACCTACGAAGGTGTTCAGGGGTGCTCAGTTGCCTCCTGCATCAGCACCCCAAGGAAGCCTGCTTTACTAAGCAAAGCCCGGGGCAGAAGATTGTCTCACTCTGCAGAACAATATGTTATCTGAGCCTGATGAAAGCAAACCACAGCGCTTCACCATTCATGCAGCTGTACAAACACAACGCTTGTCCTCTGCAGCCTACCGGGGACAAAAGGGTTTGCCCAAGACAATATACTAGGCCAGCGGCAAGGCAAGGATCAGAACTGGAGCTTGTCTCGAGTAAACTAATGTCATAGTACATGCCCCAGCCATTCAAAAGCACACCTGCAGTTCTTAAAGTCAGATTTTGCTTTGAGTTTATTGCTGGGCCAAGGTCTGAATAGGGAAGAACTAAATGCCTAATACAAGGTAAATAACCTGGAGGTAAATAATGTGTTGCATAAACAAGAGACAATGCGCACTTCCTGACATTTGCACCATCGGCACATATTACAAAACATGCAAATGGTCTGGCAAGGGGGTGAATTCCCCGGATATGAATGGAAAACAAACAAGAGATGAAAGGGAAGAGAAGCAAATAGGCTGATGAGATGATGCTCTTGCCTGAGAAACCTCTAGTGAATGATATTGTCTGCCAAGAGAAAAAGCTTCTGTTGGGAGCGCAGCAACTTGTACACTCTGGAGGAGGCAGGGAATGGGATAGGGAACAGACAAGAAAGGAAAAGGGATTTATTTGTGGGTGAGGAACCACTGGAGACCATCTGTCAATTCCATTTATCAGGGCTCTTTTGAACCTGGCACAGGAGCCAGCTTTTGCTTTGTCCATGATGCAAGTTTGGCAGAGTTTTCACTCTTCTCTTCCTCCTGTCATGTGCTGGGATAACAACATAACCAGACTGCCCTCAGGCGCTGTTAAACATTCACCCTTTCACTTCTCTCCCCCTCACTAGGGCTCTGCACTTGCCATTCTCCCAAAGCTTGGTCAATAACGAAGGCACATTACTTGGCAAGGTATGGTGATGGGAGGCAGAGTGCAATCGGCAGTGCTTTGTAGCCATGCACGCTGCTGTTGCTGTTCAGTCCCTTGCCTTTTCCACCTCAGCAGGGACCCTCCAAGTGGATCTTTCAGCACAAACCCTGCCACCAGTAGTAGAGACTTGTTGAAACAGGATCCTGTCCCAGGCCCAGGTGAGGGCCTGGGACAAACCTCACGAAGGTGTGCACTCTTTTCATGAGGGTGCAAACCTCACGAAGAGCCAACTTTCTGTACAGACATCCCCTAGCCTGTTGTGAGAGGAGCTGGGGCATGGGGCAGCAGCTTGAAGCTGGCTGATGGCTGGTGGGCATGCATGGTGCATCCAAGGCTTTCTGGCACCCTTCCACAGACAGCTCCAGCCTCCCAGAGCCTACCACTCTACCCCAGTGGTTTGACTGGCTGCTGCACCTCAGTAGTCACCAATGAGCTATGTGGTCAAACTTTCTTCTGGGAATCCTTTCCCATGCAAAGTAACAGAGAGTATGTGGATGAGAGCTGTGCTGAGTTAAATGCCAATGGGCTGTTTTCTACCATCATGTGCTGCTTAGAGCTCAGATTCAAATTCTGTCTCATTTCATGCTGAATCATCCTCATTTCTGAGCTACAGTGAAGTCTTGTAGCAGTTTGGACTAGAGAAGCATCCTGTTCGGCATAACTAGTGGTGTTCAGACACACAAACAAGTTTATTTCAGCCTCAGACCTGGGCTTGTAATTAAAAGCCAAGACTAACATCTTGCAGTGTCTTGAGGGGTGAGAAGAAAGGGAGAAATGGCTTACTGCTGTGGTGAGAGAAGAGGAAAGAACTTCTTGTCATGTATGAAGCAGAATTTGTCAGGGCTTTCCATAAAAAGTCTATAAAGCATCCCTGAACCAAAGAGAATCAATCAATTCATCATGGTAGAAGGCTATTTTACTAAACCCTCTTGTCTGAACAATTTAGTAGACTGTTACCACCAGCAGATGAATCACACTTTCTTAGGCAGCAGACTGCAACTACTTCTATAGAGCTTTCTTCAACTACATCCTTACGAAAGATCCTTTTGGGTATTTCCTTGGTTCACAGTCCTGATTGCTCATGAACGTTATCCCATGGAGGTTATACACATGAATAACACTCCCATCCCTATAGTTACTTTGGCTTCAAGCTCTTGCTGCTACCAAAGTGAGAGGCTTAAACACTTCTTAGTGTCTTGGCTGAGGCTATGCAGCTGCTTTCAGAAGAACAAAGAGCAGAGCTCAGCTTCCCTGAGACCAAGTCTCTGCTCCACTTCTTACACTGATGGTCTAATCCATATGAGAAACTCAGAAGGATATGTGGAGTTTCCAGATGTCTTCACAGGGTGTATGTACCACAGCTGGACTGTGATATCCTGTCCTGAAATGTCTTCTTTCCATGTGCAAGGACATTGATGCCCTCCCATCCCTAGGTGCTGTGGATCAGGTCAAGCTCTGCAACAGCCCCTCAAGCCTTCAAAGTGGGCAGGTGGGGAGCTGGCAGCAACTGAAGGGGGACAGGCAGACCTTGACAACACCTCTCAAGGCATTACTACTGCCTAGGAGCTGAGGTGGGTGAAGAATTTTTCATCAAATTATTAGGGCTAGTCCCAGGCTGTTTGCTCACAGACCCTTTATTTTTAAGCTTTGGCTTACAGTCTCTAGGTTGCTGCTCTTAGTAAGGTCCCAGGGCAACCCAGTAGTGTTTAACTTCTGTTTCAGAATTTAGTTATAGGAAAACCACCCCATCTGCCACATGGTAGCACGGCCTGGCAAAAAGCTTACTACAGGATTCATTGATCCAGCCCACTGTAAAAAAGGGATTCTCATGTAAACTAGAGTGACTCTGAATTTGGCGTGCTGCACTTGATAAAGTTGTGATGCCATTACAGTGGTGCAAGGTGGCAGTTCACCTCCTGCAGGAGAATATGGTCTTAGAGAATATGGACCTTCTCTTCCTCCATGAAGACTGTCATTGACGTCAGAGAGTGACACTGTACCATTTGCATCTGGTGCTTAGTGATGAGTGCAGTGATGCAAGAGAAGGCATGGACAGTAGCAGATGATGCAGCAGTGAATCATACAGGATGAGCAGGATGGTCTGATGGTCAGACATATGTGGGGTATCAGGTTCTTTCCTGGAGGGACATTTCTTAGCTGCCACCTCCAAGATATCTGTGGTCTCCGCTAACTCTTCCAAAGAGATGAAGCTTGGAATTTCTCTCTGGAAGTGGATGTCAGGCAGAGCTGTCTGCTGTGACCACTTGAGGTTTGTGTTGGTGTTGGAGGAGTGGTTAGCCTGGTCTGCAAACACAAGTAAAGGGGTTCTCCACAGAAAAGTCCCATGGAGAACAGAGATCTCCTTTCTCCCAGCTTTGTGTGGCCCTGAGAGCCTGAATTACATTTTCTTCACTACTAAGGCTAGTCCATGGTTGATACTAAAATATTCATGTCAAAATGTCTTTTAATTGAACAAGGAACCATTAGATGGGAATCATTACACTCCACAATGTGTCCCTTATGTTTCAGTGGAAAGGATTAAGTAGGGTTTATTGATATACTTCACATCTCTTAAAATAACACAATTCAGTCTTGTTTTGTTGTTAATGGGCAAAATAAATAAATAAATTAGCTTTTGTATATGCTCATGGTACCCTCTTACACTGATTTTTAAAGTCAGCAAACCTCAAGTAATCCAGGAGATTTCTGGAGTTTATGGAGTATGGTTGCATGATGCATGCAATCAATTAAACTGATTAGGGAGATGCTCTAGGGTAGATGCTCTGTTGGACCTGATACTCACTAACAATGAAGAATTACCTGAAGATCTGTAAGCTGAGGGCAGCCATGGCTGCTGGGACCATGAGGTGGTGAAGTTTAAGTTTCAGGGAGGAGTGAGCAAGATAAACAGCAGAATGACAAGCCTGGACTTCAGAAGAGCAGATTTAGCCTGTTCAGGGACCTGCTTGGAACAGTGCCATGGGAAAACACCCTTGGAGTGGATAAAAACAAACAAACAAACAAAAACCACCACAAAACAAACAAACAAACAAACAAACAAACAAAACCACCAAAAATGGAGAAGTTAGCTGATCTTCAAGGACAGCCTCTTTGGAGCACAAGAACAAAAAAGTGCAGATAGTTAAAGTGTAGTAGTGACCCAGTTCAAACATGGATAGGAAGGACATGGAAGGTGAAAGAAGGGACACATTACTTGGAAATATGCAAAAACTGTTAATGGGTCAGAGACCTAGTGACAAAGGACATGGTAAAGACATTGGTATTAAATGCCTTTTTTGATGTTTCAAGATTCAATGGAGAGGTTCCTGAGCAACCTGATACAATTAGACCCCCTTTGAGAAGAGGGTAAGACAACACAACTTCTGGAGGTCCCTTATGATCTAAATAATTCTGTGATTCTCTGAGAAGACACCCAGAGCTGGAGTCTGTTTCTGGCTCTGCCTTTTTCTATTTCCTTGCACATGTTAGTGGGGAAGTAAATGGGGGGTTAAAACTTCTCAGCTTCAGGGTTAGGCTTTCTAATTCAACTTTTTACCTGGGCCCGGAAAACATGGCTAGACAACTGAGTAAACAAATACTCTGTTCTAAATGTCTACAGGGAGCTGTAAAACTAAAAGGCCAAGTTCCTTTGTGATGATTTTGCTGTAGTCATGAGAGATACACTGCATTGGTGTCCTACATTAGAAACACATGTCAAATTGACTGTTAAGACCTCCAATCCCTGCTGAACCGATGGGGAGGCATGACCATTCCTCTTCTGGATGAAAGGGTAAGGAAGTCCTGTGCCCTAAGATGACTGTTAAGCAGCCAGTCAAGCTACACCCACATGATAGCTAGGTATGGGCCTTTAAATATGGACCTTCTTCAGGTCTCTAAATTATAGCCATTTTTTCTTAAGAAGGGAAAAAATTGTGGGTTTGGGAAATGAGCTTTAAAACCAAACTGTAAGCCTCAAGCAACAGTTTCACAAATACAAAAAACTTGTCATGAAGCCAGCACT
The DNA here is from genome assembly GCF_964211825.1 of Aythya ferina. Lineage (NCBI taxonomy): Eukaryota > Metazoa > Chordata > Aves > Anseriformes > Anatidae > Aythya > Aythya ferina. The sequence continues at coordinate 51,268,430 of NC_140299.1, read as the reverse complement.
CAAACTCACCTTTCCAAAATTCCAGGCCTTGATCTTAAGTTCTCAGTTCCCTTTTTTTTCATCTCTATTTTTATTTTCCTAACTTCAAAAGCACATTAAGATCTCATTGTAGGGGAAAGTGATTGCATATATTTGAGATGTTTAGTATGTGTAATTTTAAAATTCAGACAAATAAAGGTCCTACCTGTCATAGCACAAGAAAGCCTGGGTTATCAGAACAGAAGGCTGGTTGATTTTAGTTTGAGACAGATATATCAGAGAGCACAGCTTCGGTTTATAACACTGACTTTCTTTTCTTATTAAAAGAAAAATGAATTAGTACATTACATAGTATTGTTTATGTTGAGAAATCATTTCAATGTACCCAGGGTGTGTTGATGTGTCATTCCCTCTTGTTTCTGTGTAGCAGCATTAAATCTGTCCAAGTTGCCATCAAATAAATATTTATTTTCTCAGGAGTACCGAAATATTTCCAAGGTGGAGTGAGAAACAGTTTCACAGCTGATGTGCGTTTCCCTCTTGGAATGACATCACCATTTAATTCCTCCAGATATTTTGCTCTTACCATTTTGACAGAAAGAGAAAGCAATTGCCCTTTACCTTAAGGTGGAAAGTTTTAGAGCAGCTGAAATCAAAATGAATAAAAATCACAATTCAAGAAATAAAGCACTGAACATACAATCATGATTTATAATCTAACACATTTTTATCTATGGTAATTTCAGGAACTTCAGCAGAATCCCAGAAGAAAGAATTTTAATTCTTTGCCTTTTTTGACACATGGAGAGGTGTTTGTGCCTAAGAATCAGATTTAAGAAGTTCCTTCGTAACTGAACTTATTCCTAACTTTACTCATTTAGGAAAAGTGAAAAAGTTTTGAGAATTTCTCAAAACAAACAAACAAACAACTTTTTTGTTTCCTTTCCTACAGTCAACATATGGCTATATAGGCACAAACTCTCAGAAATTGATTACAAAATGACATATATAAAATACGTACATTAAAAAGCCAACATACAGAATGGCAAAAACTGGTGTTATTTCAAGAAATCATGTCTTTTGTAACTAGTTGCCATAGGTTTCAACTCATGAAGGAATGGCCATGGGTAGTGAAGTAGCAGAGATCTAGCCTTTTGAGTAGGGTAACTCCAAAAGTCTGTGCTGCAATTTGCATAGTCGAGACATTTTGCTGTTGACTAGTCAGATGAATCTCATATAGGCATAGAATTTTGGCTACACCCCAGATCCTATCCATGTTTAAACATGTAAGCCATGAGGGAGTTTAGGGTTGTCTCTATGGATTAGAGCAGCAGAATCAGAAGGAAACCCTCCCACTGACCTAAGTTAACTTTTTGCCACTGAAAGGTCTTGGAAGTGTCTGTCAGAGGCAGTTGGAAAAGAGCTCTCTTCACCCCAGCATAAAATGTAGCAGTGATTAATCTTCTTCATTTTCACTAAAATGTTTTTCTTTTGTTAAAACCCACATTCTCCCCAATTCTTGGCTTTCAAATGAAATACCAGAACAATCTGAGGGAAGTGTGCTGCACAAAAATGTTGATTGAATTCAAAACTTAATTTTCCCATCCAAAAAATAAAAACAAAAATAAAAGTTTGCTTTCCAATGAATCCTTGAACTTATATCTCTTTGTTTTCACTGAGAAGATATTGGTTAGACACTAGTAGAAAATAAAGGTAGAAGGATACAAACCAGGTTCAAGTACACAGACTACTGAGAATTGATTTAGAAGAGGAGCTGGATATTGGAGCTTTTGAATCCAGTAATAAATTATTCCTGAACTTCCAGGCAGGAGTGGGTTAACAGAAATTTAGCAACAGCTTGTATTAGGCATGTGGTCCATGCAGGTCCAAGAAAGCATGGAGGAAAGAGACAGTCTGCACCTCAGAGGAAAACAAAATCATCCACATAGCTTTTTGTTGAGTGAGTGAATCAACAAGTCAGCCAGCATCTGCCCTGCTCATTTTCTTGGCAAGAATCCTTGTGGCAACAATGTCATATAAACTTTTCTTTGGAGAGACTTTGAATCAGCTAATTAGAAAAAAGCTTAAAACAATAAGTAGAGAGGAAGAGGAAAAATGCGTGAAGCCTAGGATTTAGATTTTCAATCAGATGGCCTATATAATGGAAGAAGCAAGAGAACATCCCCTGGAGATTACTACTTAAGCAATTCCCCAAGATGTTTATAAACCTGTCTACAAAAATCTTCCTTTCCCATTATCAGGGATGGTGTTGGATGCATTCCTCAAGGCACTTGTCATACTCAGTGGCCTTTACAAACATTTTGTAGCTTTAAATCATATGCCTGTTCTTATTAATTTCAAATGTCCTCCTTTGGCTTTAATTTTTATATTTAATTTAGGTCTCTCTTGTCTTTAAGTCTGTTGGAGCTCCATAGCTACTTCAAGAGGTGCAGGCATAATTCCTGATGCTTCTCTGGTTTTGAATAGCATTTGTAGGGGTAACAAGCCTTGAGGCCATCACTCCTGACAACAGCTAGTGATTTCAGGTGCCTGATAATAAGAGGGACAAAAGAGGGAGATAAGAGAGACAAAAGCAAAAGCCAGTCAGTAGCAAATCACCAGTTGTTTGCAATTTGCAAACCTTGTCTAGTTGTCATAAGGAACATTATAGTAATTGGATATGCCTTTCTTCACATGCTCATGTGTGGTGGACACCTCTAAAGGGAAAAGGTTGGTGAAATTATGGTCAAAGAAATTTGATGAGATGGCAGAAATAGCTAAATAATATGGCTAATGCTACAACATCTAAACCATTTCCTCATGCTCTACTCAAGCTTACGAGTGCTACATTAGTTGTTCAGTCTGGATCCACTCCTGTTTGGAAGAAGGACTGGGCTATTTGCCCTTAAATATGCCATTTCACCAGTTTCCACATACCATTGTGGTTGTGGTAGCTATGGGTTAAGTAAAAATAAGTGAGTGAAGCTTTAAATGGTATGAATTTGTCTCTTCATCAGCTTCACTTAATAATCTTCCTTGCTACTGGGGCTCTTTCTCAAACACAGTAATGCCTCTCCTGTTCTGTTTGCCTCTCTTTTGCCTTCAGATTTCCTTAAACACGAGTCTGGGAAGGAAGGGGTGCTTGCATGTGCTCTAAGGACATTGTCAATCACCACCTGACTTATGCCTTTTTTTTTTTTTTTTTTTTTTTTTTGCTTTCAGTGGGACACTGTTAAGTCAATTTATCTAATTTTCAACCCTTCTGTAGAACTAGGTTTAAAAACATTCACATGAAGATTTCCATGAAACTTGAGAAGATATTTCCCTACAAGGAAAAGGATATCCTTTTTCAAAAATTTTCTGCTTTTGAATGAGTTAAAATCTGTGATCCCCCCCACCCCCTCCCCTGAAGTCACATGGGCTTGCACGCTACTTCTTACTTCACTCAATGAAAACAAACATAAGGTCTGCTGTCTCATAATCCACTGAAAGTTCATGGTACATCCGCTCCAGGTCAGCAACCAGAGAGGATAAGCAGAAACTGGAGTGGTACTGGAAGATAGTATCTGCTTAACAAAGGAACCCTCTGTGGGAGCGTGGCAGTTCAAAATACCCTCCTTTTTTTTTTTTTTTTTTTTTTTTTTTTGTGGTTCTCAAGGAAAAGGACATGCACCGAGGTCTCAACATATCTTTAACCAGCAATCCAGAGAACCAAAGCTAATAGGCAGAAGTCAAGAAGCAACATCTGAAGCATGAAGGAAAGAGTATCCCCTGCCTTCACACACACACGAAAACAAGGCTGAGGTGTTTATGGAGTTGCATGCATATTTTTCAGTCTGTCAGACACTCCCTGTGTGTGGGCTATTGTTTGACTGCAAGTTCTAATAAATAAGAATTGACATTCAATAGAAACCTCTTATTCCCCAGCTGCACAGGATGACAAACCAACAGGGCCAAATTCCCTGAGGTGGTACGTGTGCCATCTTTTGGGACTTCACCACGGCAAAGGTGGCAGCTTATTGTTTGTGGGGAATGCTTGGCCACACTCTGGTGTGTATCTGAGCAGCCCTTCACATCTCATAGCTAAGTGACACAGGCAATTAGAGGCAGAGAAATGAAAACTTGCAGCCTTCAGAGAAGGGAGGTCTGGAACAATTTGTGCTGAGAGCAAAGTCAGGAGCTGTGGGCAGCTCTTTGGTGGTGAAAAATGAAGCTGGAGCTAGGAGCTGGCAGAGGAAGGAAGATGGTTTTCTGGGAGAAAGGAGATGGTGCATATGTGGCACTGTTCCAGCTCCTCTCCTTGTGTAGTGGGCGGCAGGCAAGACTGATGATTATAGTTTTCTAATGAAAAACATAGGTTATTCAACCCATGTAAGAAACCAAGTGCAAAAGTATAACATATATCAAAAAACATGTCTTTGGAGATTTATTAACAACAAACAAGTAAAAGAGAAAGGTCAACTGCATTTAATATTATGTGGTAAAGTTGTATTAATAAAGTCTGTGTAAACCTAAGTGAAACACCCTTTCAAAGCTTTTGGTTCTTCATCCATTGTTTTATTTTTTTTTCTTTTTTCTTTTTTCTTTTTTTTTTTTTCTCTTTAAATTCATAAAAGATTATCCGTACCTATTTTACAGTGTGTGTTCTCCCACTCTACATTATAAAACAGCCCCCCCCTCCAGTCAGAAAAAGATACAAACCCCATTCTCCCTAAAAATGCACCCCATGTTTCTACTTGCCCCATAATTGTTTTAGATGGAAGAGGATATATTTGTGGCATTGTATTGTACCTTGGAATTGAGTTGGGCTTATGTGGAGCCTTGAGGTTTCAAGGACTGGAATTTCTTCCAGTGCTTGGTTCCCATGAAGGCTACAGACCAGCAGGGACATGTCTGCCCCCTACATCTTTCACCTCAAGAGCAGAAAAAGAACAGGAGAGGAGAGGAGAGGAGAGGAGAGGAGAGGAGAGGAGAGGAGAGGAGAGGAGAGGAGAGGAGAGGAGAGGAGAGGAGAGGAGAGGAGAGGAGAGGAGAGGAGAGGAGAGGAGAGGAGAGGAGAGGAGAGGAGAGGAGAGGAGAGGAGAGGAGAGGAGAGGAGAGGAGAGGAGAGGAGAGGAGAGGAGAGGAGAGGAGAGGAGAGGAGAGGAGAGGAGAGGAGAGGAGAGGAGAGGAGAGGAGTCAACAAGCATCAACTGCTACAGCTTCAAGTCACAGCTAATGCCCAGGTAATATCAGCAAGGTGGTCAGGAAGAGCTAAGATGTCCCAAAACCCCCCTCTGACACCTAGTTAGCACTGTGTGCTGTGCCCAGTATTCCTTACTTTCACCCAGTCCTGGCATAAACCTACACCAGTCACAGGATCGACAAACACAAGCAAACCATCTGTGTGTCATGTTTAATGGCTACTTCACTCCCCTAAAAATGAGTATACACCCAATACCCAGCTCCCAGCAGTGCTTAAGATAGACCTGAAGCAAAACTCCAAATTTTTGAAGTGTTAGGGCAGTGATTATCTCCTTCCAGGGGTTTTATCCAAAGACTGGTCCCACTGCTTCTGCATTATATATACCTCTTCTAGGAAACTGATAGTCACAGTAAAAAAGTGTCACAGTATCTCCCACTGAAGGGATGAACAGGGTAAAAGAAATACCTGCCCTCCCACACCACACTTTTTCTGCATTTCAACCCTGTAGGTTGACAGCAAAGGTGAAAACAACAAATGAACTTCCCCTTCCGAGCATCCAGCTCTGCTCTTCACTGCTCTGGAGGATTTTTGCTGTAGTTAAACTGCAGAAGAAAAAGGCCCTCTGATGATCACATACAAAATGAGGGCCATAAATCTGAAAAAGCTGAAAAGAAACATATTTTCTTTGCCTATAGAATTACCTGCTTTCCATAAAATTTCTTGATTTCCATATAATAAATCATTCCTGTAAAGAAAAATGAAACAGCTGTGCCACTACTGCCTATACCATCTCTCTGCCACAGGGAAATTCCCTTAAAACTCTTTCAGGGAAGAAGTGTGTGCATGTGTGTGTGTGTGTGTGTGTGTGTGTGAATTTTGCACTGCTGGAGGAAACTAAGAGAGCTTGGGTGGAGGTTCTGGCTCTAATATGAGTAATAGCCTTTAGCTTACTTAAAGTTTCCTCTACCACACATGCTATTTTGCTTCCCTCCCTTCCTTACATCCATGTGTTGTGGTGCTATACCCTTCTAAACAGCAGCTGTGCTGTACCTCAGGAGGGAGAAGGGATCTCTGAAGGGATCACAAAGCAAAAGAGTAGCCAAACCTTCTCTCACTTGTGCAGCCTGTGCACACGATTAGCAAACTGCCCACCCCAGCTACATCTCCCCTGGTCCTACAGTTTCTCAGTGAGAGTTTTGATGTACATCAAAACTATTTCAAATGAAGGGAGTGTTTCTGCTGTGTCCCATGGGCAGTGCAGCAATCCCTGGAGAGGGTTTTGCTCTAGTCCTACTTCCAAGATGTGTGCAATTCCTAGGAATGCCAATTGCAGTGCATCATAGCCTAGGTTCAATGGGATCATTTTTAAACAGAGACGAAAAAAAACAGAGCTAACTGCATTCCATGCTGACATGGGCTGTCAAGTCAGCTGTTTTATGGAACAGGCTGGGATAATAGACTTGTGTTACCCTGAGGTTGGATAGATTTCTGTTTTGCATACTGTTAAGCCTTTTTATTGCTCTCAGTTCAAGGAGGCCATGCACGCTATTTTTAAAGGTTAAACGTTATCTGGCTGAATGGAAGAGGGGAAAAAATGATAGTAAAACTAGCAGAATTGGGAGAGAGACAAAGATTTTACGTCTCATGGTTGTTCTCCCTTGTTTTGGAAAGAAGATAGAGAGATTCTGCCTAGAAATATCCTTCTAAAGCTGGGACTGGTACGGAGATATGTCAGGAAAAATGCCTTGACTAAAGAGACTTTTTCCTCCTTTAGTTCCCCTATTGACAAGCCAAACAGACAAAAACACAACCTGTGGGAAACCAGAAATGCAAAGAGGCAAATTGACTCTCCAAAGGTCACACATAGGTCAGTGGCAAAGCCAATTCTTGATTTAGACCTTAATTGATGGTTCTTTGGCGTTTGATTTTGTTCCCATTTTTAGCCCATGCAGCTATCCATGTCTGTGTGATTATGCATGTGGGAAGCACCCTGGACCAGACTTTTATTCCGTCTTATCATTTTGTTTACTGTGACAAGCTCAGTATCTCGGGGTCTGCTTTTCTTCCTTCTTCTTGCTCTGTAAAGTCTGCAATTTCTTAAAACACTGCCTGTGTTTATGAGGGAATTCTCACTCCTCACAACTGGAGAGAGGGGAGATAATTGAAACCAAATGTTTCATTTGTGTTAATAACGAATGTCATTTTATTTTATGTCATGCTGTTTCATGCAAGAGCACTTCAAAGTGCAGAGAAGAATAGAGGAGAAGAACATCATAAAAGAGCACTGGAGACCACATAATGAGAACGGATCACAAAAGGAAAAGCGCTCACAATGCAGACCTTGACCACAGTGTCAAGGGGAGAGACGTGAGGAGAGGATAATGTTGTGCTGCAGGGCTTCGTCTTTCCATGAGAGGGAATGTTCAGGTGCTTTCATACTGGAGGGCACAGTGAAGTCCTGTGCCTTCAGGGTTGAGATAGAGAGTGAGCACTCATGCTTCATCTGTGTGGGATGACAGTGCCTCCCGACTACATGGAAGGCCTTGCTTGGGCCAACCCTTGCTGGCATGGGAAAGGGAAACAAATTGGTGTAAGACAAGACATGGCCCGCCTTGAGGGTGCTGCCCTCTCTCTTACCTATGAGCACAGGCAGAAATCAGCCAACACCTTCCTTATGGGGCTGCAAATTCTTTATTGCTGGAATTCCTGCAGCTGGATAGAGAATGTGGTCATGCACTCATTGCATGAGTGCTAGTTGCCACAATTAAAGTTCAGCAATGTGGCCATGCCTAATTCTGGTGAGTTTGCCCTGACGGAAGGGGTGGGGTGAAGTCCTGGTTCTAGCTGGCTCCGTAGCCTCTGCCTGTAGTTCAGGTGAACTCTGTATCTTCATGATGACAAAGTTTTAATCACAAGTTCATACCTTATTTTCTGTGGGAATCTTAGCTGATTTTGTACATGGAACCATTTGTGCTTTTTTTAATGAGACATTATGCAATGCTTTCTCCTCTTTACAGAGGAGAAACACCCCTTGTGCCGTATTAATAACAAATGACCCCTAATCCAGAGGCAGCAGCAAAATTTTCCTCCATTTCCTGCTGCCTGTGACCCATGGCAGCATCTGAGAATGTCACAGCCTTGTCTGTTTCTCCACCACAAGTGAAGGGCAGAAAACAATGTTATAGGAAAAAGCACATCCTACATTTAAGTACCCACTGTAAAATAGATAGGGCTTGTTTTTTTTTTTTTCATAATCCTAAGCATTTGGCAGCACTGCAGTCAAAACACATGATACTGTAGAGTCTTATGGACCAAGGATTATGAATGAAGAAGAAACATGAACAAGTTGTGCAGCCCCACACAAGCACTCAGTGGCAGAGGGCTCTTACAGTTGTCTCCTTCATGGCATCATCCACGTTCTTCAGCTATGAGATCCTGCTGTTCATGCAACCTGACTTTCTCTGCACACCCTCCAGAAAATGGAGCTGTGCATACAGTTTGACATGCTCATGCACCATAACATTCACAACATTTCATCCCAGTTCATAATTTACTGCACTTAATGGATCATCTCGGCATCCTTTCTGGGTTGTGCCACCCTTACAGTTGTAGGCACTCCTGAAGTATATAGCAAAGAATCCTTGCTCCATGAAATCCAATAGCAAAAGCTATCAGGTTTTCACCGTGTAATATAGCGCAGCCCCATTGTCTTGTTAGTCCCAACTATCACAGCAATATCATGCAGGCAATTTGGTTATCAGAGAAAAAGCTTCATCAGTTAGAGCATGTCTGGAAAGCAGAACTCATAATAAAATAATGCAACAGTACTTTTAGTTAGCTCTCCAAGAGCCACAGCACTATATAACATAATGAAACACTTATACTGAAAAACAAACAGAAGACCCCAAAGAATAAGATTAAAAAATTAAATCTCTTACATAGCTTGCCTTTGGGCCAGGCTACACAGCCACAGTTTGCATGGACTGAAACTCACTTGAAGATGGATCCCCAGCAAATCTCCAAACACTGCTTGTAGTTTGAGGTGGGCAGGGTCCCTGAAGGTCATGTGTGTGTACAGAGGGGGACTGCAATCACACTGCCCTGGGCTACTCGGTAATAACCAGGTCTTGCCTCCTGTGTGCATGCTGAGAGCACAGGCCTGGCTCCACCAGCAGCAATGTGGGGCTATGTGTGTTGGTGGGTTAGGACTTAAATCTGGTGAGGCTGCATTTGAAATCACAGGATGCAGATGTTAAAAACCCTGAGTAGGAACCCCGCACAAGCCAGAGGGTCCACAAAATTGGGTAAGTGCTGATACTGGTGGAAGCTCTGAGCCAGGTCCTACAAATGATGAATTTCTCATATACTCCCACTCTCTTGATGGATCATGCTTTACAAATGGAACAAAGCATGTAAAACCTAGGGCCCTTGAGGGGCTCCCACTTGTCCCCCACTGCCTTTGGGTCCAGCTTCAGGTGGCACATCCTATGCCTGGTGTGCTGGCTCTGCAGCCTTTCCATTGAATCCTGCCCAGCTGAACAGTTCTCCTTTCTGGATGATTATCTCCTTTCCTACCCTGCCAGACCCTGCTTTCTCACAGGAGAAAGACTGGATTTCATAGATTTCAGAGCCCCATGATGCCAAGGAGAAGACTTCTTGCAGGCTCTCACCAAACACATAGCCAACTCTGTCCTGGGCAGCTTAAAGCCTTCAGAGCAATAACTTTGTCAGGTTTGGGTAATTGTTTGTAATGTTTGTAAACCTTTAGTATCTTTTTATCCATCATCTTTTAGGTGTTACTCCTCTATCCCAGATCTTCTCATAAGTAGGCCTTTCAGAAAAAAAAAAATAATAAATTATTTTCAGCATGTTTTAGTGAAGAAATTTAAATACCTTAGATGCTGGAACCAAAATTTGGACTACTAATACCACTTATATTGCTATCCTAAGTATTAATGAAAAAGTTGGGGTTTAGTATCCTGCTTTGTTATTTAGTTATTTATTTATTTATTTCAAATTAATTGTGATGCCTTGCTATGAAAAAAAAAATAAAAAATAGCACTCCCTCCTGAGCAAATTCTCACACATTATAGCCCTTCCTACCTGAAATCTTGAAAAATTATTTTATTTATTAATTAATTTATTTTACTCTTAAAAAACAACAGCAACAACAACATTTCCCCCCAAAATTCTCAGATTAGCAGCACAGATCTGGGGGATTTGCCCTCCTGGTTCTGCTTGTTTTATATTCAACTTATTGAACAGACATATATTGCAAGCCAGGATCCAGTCCAAACCCTGTATGAGTCAATGGAAAGTTTGTCATCAGTTTTGAAGGGACCTGGAGTCCAGCTGATGGAGGAGAGAAGCACAGAGTGGGAGAACAAGTGAGAGTATATGCAGATTACCCCAAGTCTATGTGTTGTGTGCACGTTTGAATCACCCCACAGAGTACTATGATTCCACTTTGCTGCACTTCTCATCGCACTGAATTTAGAGCAGCAAAAAGGTACATCATTAGTACCACACCAGCATAACCTTCTGTAGCCAAAATATTTCATTAGGAGTATTATTTCTTGGCTTAGGAAAATCCCCCTTTTTTGTCTTGTTTTGTTTTGAACAAGTGTTTCCCAAAAGTATTTCCCAACTGGATCATAAAAAATAAAATAAAATATCTGCATTGCACTGAAAAGAATAATCAGTCCCTGCTGTTAGGCTCTTATATTCTGAAAGCAGAGTTAATGAAATGAATATTGTCTAATTAAAGAGACCTTCGTAACTGTAGGATCAAACATTCAGATGGAAGTCATCAAATCAGGATAGCGTGAAGCTGTCAGCTCAGGCTCAATCTAGCTCTTGAACCTGCATTCCCAAGACAGACACTTAGTTCAAGAGATCTCTTCAATAAGAAACCTTAGCCTGACACTTGAGAAAGCCGCTGGGCTGTGGAAACTCTTTGTCCTTAACAAGGCTAGAGGCAGGCTGAAATCTTGCCAAGTTCCTCACCATCTCCCTCTCCCACCAGTTGCAACATCACTGCCTTTGGAGTAGTATGATTGACAACAGGCTCAACTGCAATTTTGATCTGCCCTTGAAGCTTCGGGGTGGCTGGCACTGCTGTTCTGACAATCTCCACAGCCCTGGTTTTGTCAGCCTGTAGAGGTACTGCCAGCTCTACCTGTGCTTTTTGGCTCCCTTGCCTTGCTCTCCTGCTGCAAATCCACTATAAACCCATTATAAGCAGGCAGCCTCTAAGCCAAATAGATGGCTATGCCAATGGAAATAAAATATATCCAGGAATCTTCCATGGTATTTTATAAGTAGGGTAGAGAGTATGAAAATTGATGTTTGACTTTATGAAAATGCATAATTTTTAAAAATTATGATTATTACCAATTACATTGAAATGTTTACTAATGTGATCTGCCAAAAGTGAGGGAAGGACATTTTCATCCTTCTGCAGGATGAAGGAATGTCACTGAACCCTTGAAAAGAAGGTTGGTAATGCTGTGTGGCAAAAAGATTTTCCTACAGGATATTCTCTGTAGGAAGGCACTGATTAAACTAGAGCCAGTGTTTTGCAGGAATGTACTTGCATCATTAACATCTGATAGGAAGTAATTACCCAGCTTACCTGTGGAAAGGTTAGAACTGCTAAAAAATAGCTGAATATTTTCCAAATTTCATTTTTCAGAAAATATGACAGAAATAGACTTTGATGTCCTGTTTGGGAAAAATATGTTGGAAAAAGACTTTGGAAATGTGGAAAGACAGAAATCCTGCAACATCTGCAACATATGTAGGCACAGCCTTGTCTTAAAATCAATAATATGTCTTACTGAAAAAAATAAATAAATAAACGGAGATGTAATCCAATACTCAGAATGAAGGGAGTATAGCATTCATTTTCTACAATCTGAAAAACAATATCTCTTGAGCTTGTATTATGTAGTAAACAAGCTTTCAGAGGGCTATTCTACTGTTGAAATAAGGCTCTCAATTGCTCAAGCAAAAATACTCATTTCTATGTGCAAGTGGTTAGTCAAGTGCCTAGGCAATTTTGCAAGAATGAACTAGGTGACATAAATAGTAATTTTGTATTCAAAATCTGGATAATATATTTGTACTTACTATAGCACATGTGTAGCTCACGGTCGATGTGCAATTCATAACTCTTTCTTAAAAAAAAAAATAAATAATGTTGAATGATTTGATCTGAACATTCTTAACAAAAACAAAAGTGAGTACCTCTTTTGGCAAAAATGTCAAATCTCCATAGGTTTAACTTTTTTGCCAGCACTCAAAGGAAAAACTGCACATTAATCACTGAAGCATTTAAGAAGCTGAAATTTATCTTTTTCAAATAATAATTTTATTCAAATATTAGTGCAATCAATCAGAATAAAAATACTTGTACATGAAAGGAAGAAATTAATACCTGTGTATGGAACATAGGCAACCAAAGGGAATTTAAACAATCATGAATTAATAATTACATTTTCCTGCAAGAAAAAAACACACATAAGAATTTAGGTAAAACTGTAATTTCCTCTACTCCACCTCTGTCTAATAGCTACAGCTCCATTTTCTTTACAACTGTGTGAAGAGCAGATCTCCCGCCTAACCGACACATGTCTCCAGCATGGAGGAAGACCTCTTGGTAGCCTGGACATTACCACTTCACCAGACTTAGTGTGATGGCTTGACCTTGGCTTGACCAGGCACCCAGGCAGCTGCTCTCTCACTTTCCTTCCTCAACAGGACAGGGGAAGGGGAGAAAAAATAAAATAAAATAAAATAAAATAAAATAAAATAAAATAAAATAAAATAAAATAAAATAAAATAAAATAAAATAAAATAAAATAAAATAAAATAAAATAAAATAAAATAAAATAAACAAATAAAATAAAATAAAATAAAAAATAAAATAAAATAAAATAAAATAAAATAAAATAAAATAAAATAAAATAAAATAAAATAAAATAAAATAAAATAAACAAATAAAATAAAATAAAATAAAAAATAAAAACAAACAAACAAACAAACAAAAACTTGTAAACTCCATAAACTCAGTCTCCTCAGAGACAAGAACTTGTCTCACTAATGTCATCGTCTTGGGTCAGGGGGAGGGAGTGTTATTAGGTCTCTAACTGTTGATCAAGTAATGGGTTTTGGAGTTCAAGTTAGGCACTCAAGGCACAAGTAATTCCGTAGAGTGCTGCCATAGCATTGTTCTGAAACTTTTCTAAGAGTCTTTGCTCTGAATTTTTATCCAACACCATCCCTGAGCCATAAAGCAACCTTTCAGATCTGCACAGAAGCTGTGGGGCTCTTGCTAACAGTTTCTTGATGACATTGGGCAAGTTCTAGCTGGAGGCATACATCATTGTCCTATATTTTAGTTTAAAGTTTAGTGTTAGGGAATGGGGAAAATCCTTCAACACAGGGGCCTGTGGTTTAGGGGTACTCTTTGTGTCTTCTATACATTACCATAGATTCATCTGTGGAATGGAGCTGGACTGTTAATACAAGTTGAGTGTTGTCCCTTTGACATCTGAAGGATTGAGCAACTTACTCAACAGTTAGTGAAATCACTTTTCTTGCTTTTCAGCCTACTTTTTACTTCAAATGTTAGTTTTGTAGGGAGATTAGAAAGCCTAAACCCAAATTCTGTCCTTTATAATGATACAGCTGTCTCTGAAGTCATGGAAAGTTGTACTTAACATACTTGAGTCTAGGTTTTGACCAAGGACTCTTATTCAATCATTTCCAAAGGAGGCCAATCATCACCAAACACATGCCCTGCAGGAAAGAATACCAGTCCTTCTCTGTCAGCCTGCAAGTGTGCTGGAAGCTGGCAGGGACTGCAGGGCACAGCTGTGCTGTGGTGGAAGTCATCCTGTGAGGGTGGTTCAGGCATGGCTCTCAGGCTGGAGCTAGTTCAGGATGCAAGGGTTGCTGGGTGACCTTGCCTGCATTGCAAGCTCTGAGAGGAACTGAGACAACAGGGGCAGTATTAACAAACACAAGTGCCTGACCAGCCCAACCCTTCTCTGTTGACCCCTCAGGAAGACCACTGTAGTACCCTATCTGGGAACTACTCCCAGATCATTTCTCACCCTTTGGCTTTCCAAAGTATGTAGCATACATTTTCCAGCTCTAGACAACATGAAGATTTCATGATGTACTTCAGGAGGGTCAGGATGGTCTCCTCACAGGCTGAGAACATTACTTTGAGGACCTGGACCATTTTATTAGCTGTCACAAAAGCCAGCAGAACTTTGGGGATTTGATTAGAATATCAACAGCTGGTACCAAATTTAAAACAAGAACTTTGCACTAGAACTGATTCTGTTGTTTGCAGCCAACAGTCTGTTGAAAACGTAATTCCTCTTTGTTTTTCTAGTGAGCATGCAAACAGACACATTTCTACAGAAATTCCTTTGTTTCTGAAATCAGTGCTTCAAACAGCTTGTGTGGCAGTGGGAGGGGAGGCACAGTCATATCAGCTTCATGAATTGGTTAAGTGAATGCTCTTCAGATCTCAATGTGGGGGAAGGGATGGATTCTCTCTCATTGGTGTTAAACAGGTCCATAGAAAAGGAGACATTTTACTAGAGAAAAACAAATAAACAAACAAAAAATCTTATGTGAATAAGATTATGCAAAAAAGATTATCTTTATTATAAGCTTAATGTTACTTAATTCAGTGACTGTAGAAAGCAAATAGGACTACTCCCATATTTGCCCATATTTTTCTTTGCTCCCTATCCAGAATATCCTGTAAATCTGAACAAGAAATAGAATAAAGATCTCAAAGATGATCTTTTTGCTCTTCCTGGATGCTCGTGAACTTTGTTTTTTTTTGCACAGGCAGTAAGTTACTGTTACAGGAGGTGAGGTAGGTTTCAGACATTCTCTCAGCACTGTATGCATGCTGCCAGGTAAGCAGACATTTCCAAAAGCAGGGAAGCCATGCCGTCAGACCTGTTGCCTCGTGATGACCCCTTCCTTGCAAGTGCTCTGTGTGTTGGCAACACATTGGCAGCTTGCTGTCAGAGCTACTGCTAACAAGAACCAAATCAAGCCTGACTATCTCTCTGACTATCTCTCCAGTCAGTGATTTACAATTGCAGCTGCTCGTGATAAGACTTACTCTAATCAAACTTGAGGGATGCCTTCCCTGATCCACACCATTAGAGTTTCAGAGGATTCCCTCTCTGTTTTCCCTTCCCCAGCCCCATGATACTTATTGACAATAGTTGCCTCCACATATGTTATGAGGAGCATTTCAAATCTGTTTACGGTTTAGTAAAGTCCAAGATGTAGCATAATAAGACACTGGGGATTCCTGGCCATAATTAATGAAATGTCATACTTCATGTATGTCAAGCCAGTAAGTACAGGCTGATTCATAAAATTGCCCTGAACAAACAAGTTATTATCACTTGTGCAGTCCTAGAGGACACTGGAAAGGTGAAGGACCATTAAGGGGGGACAAGAGACCTCTGATTTTGAAGCCCTATCATTTGGAAGTGCAATGATGGAAAAGGGATCAGCAATACTGCAGGATAGCGGAAGGTGTCTCTGCCCATGGCAGGGGGTTTGTAATTAGAGTTTCTTTATGGTCCCTTCCAAACCAAACCATTCTATGATTCTGTGATTCTTTAATAGGTTTTTGCTCCCTTCCTTCCTCCCTTTTCTTCTCATTGCTGTAGGAGATGCACAGCAGCACTGGCCCTTTCCTGGCACTTTTGGCATAATCAGGTGTGGCTTCATGGACAAAAAACATACTGAGCCTCAGGTCACTATGAAAGAGACTGACTTCCCAGAAGAGATAGATAATCTTTCATTACTTGTATGAGGGGGTCCCAACCTGTCAGGGGGTCCTAACCAAGACTAGAGCTTGTTAGTTACAATGGAAACGTGTTGAGAGGACACAGGGCCCTTGCTAAGCTTGTTGTGTTCAAAGGAAACTGAAGAACAGCTGTTCAAAGATATTTAAACAACTATTCAGTATTAGGGTGGGAGCTTAAACGTCTTCAAAAATTTGGACCAGAAAGACAAGTGTTGAAAGAATTGCCTAAAACCCCCATAATGAGGAGGCTTAGAGAGTCAGCTGGTTATGTGACAGATATGAGGTACTATGGATCTAAAACCAGGGGGTTTGTTCTGAAGATTTATTAAAAACATGTAAAATCCCTTTTTACTGAAAAGTACCTTGCTGTTTCTGCATATCTAACTTGTTATATTCTCCCTCTGTGCATATTTACAGGTTTTGAAAATCAGACAGTATCTTGACTTATGGAAATGCATCTGGGGGTCCAGTGATTTCTGAGTCTACATGATGGGGTTGATATTATGGCAGTCTTCTAGGGGGGAAGGCTGTGCATTAAACTGATCTCTCTCATTGGTCAGCTAAACAGTTAAGTGAAAGTGTGTCTTTCTTCTCCCTCTGTTAATACCGAGTGATGTGAACAGCAGTCAGTCAAGAGCAAGACAACCAGAAAGTGCTGACAAGTGCAGGTTGTTGACAGGAGATCATGATGATGCAGCCCTCAGCCTCGACACCATCTCTCTCCACTGCAGCCTCTGGTGCTCAGTTCCCTGGGAAGTGATCATGTCCATGCAGCCATGAGAGTCCTTCCCCTGGACTTCAAGGCTTTCAAATAAGTGAGAAGAATACATTAGTGGAAAAAACAGGGGGAGGGCGAGTAGATGGCAAACATACATATACATTTGTAATAAGATAAATTCTTGGCTAGCTTTGTATTGAAGGAAAAAAAAATCAAGGTTAATTGAAAGATATGATTTATCATTGATGATGTTTCCAGTATTGGGAGTGGCTGGAACATGAGTAAGTGTTTTCAAAGCTGTTTTGCCTCATACCGTTGATGGCGCCTGCAAAGATTATGCATATATGTGTTTTCATTTCTTTGGAAGTACAGTTGGCTCTGAAGCTGGAACACTGCAGAGCAGCGGTGACAGGGATGCTGGATGTGCAGAGCTGCACGGCCCTGTTCGGCTGCTGGTGGTAGGAGCAAGCACCTTCCCCTCATCCTCTCCTCTGCTGCAACTGCTGTTGCTCATCAGGAGAGTGACTGGTTGTTTCTCTTCACAGAAAAGGCCAAAGGCAGGGAGGGAAGGGGAGGAGAAGAAAAATCCAACACAGGAAGGTGTCTTGTGAGCCAAATGAACTGCAAAGAGGTCAGGCACAGAATGTTCTCTCCAAAGAGGGCCTCTGCAAAATTCCTGACAAAATCCTCACCGTTTGGTAAATCCCCCAACGGAGTATCAGGTCTGCTGTTCGCACTCAGAAGGAGAAATACCCCACTGAACTCGTACTGACAGCGCTCAGAGCTGCCCCCAGCCTGCCCTGCCTCCCTCCGTCCCCAGGCTCCCAGCGGGAGCCCCACTGTGGCGAGAGGCCACACACCCCACCAGGCCTCGTGGGCCTCACTGGCTGCCAGTGACCATCCCTGCTGCTGAGCACTCTGTCCTCTGTAATTAGGGAAAATTACACTGAAACAGGTGTAGAGCCCCCTTTGCCTCTGGATTCTCAAAGCCAGGTCTCACCTCTGCTGCCTGTTTTTGCAAATCTCCTATCTATGCTTATAAACAGCTGGCTGGGGCTCTTAAACCTTTCAGCTCTGCAACAGCAGCCACCTGGTGAGCACAGGTTTCAGCACATCTCCGAGAAGTGCCAGGGATGGCTCACCTGGGAGTAGGCAAGCAAGGGGATGGATGGTGCGGCTTCATGTGGAGGATGCCCAAGACTGATGTATGGGGGGACAGTCAGAAAGCTGAGCACCGTGGTGACTCGGGGAAGCAGAGCTGTATTTGTGGGGCAGAGTCACTGTAGGTTCTGCAGGATAGTGTGGGCTGACCCCACACACCATGGTGGGCTAGAAACAGGGATGCTTCAAGCACCCATGCTCTTCTTTTAGTGTTCAAAGCATGAGGATGCTGACAATGTCCTGTCATATGTGCCCTGTGTAAAGTGCTTGGGCTGGTCCAAAAACCTTGCATACACATGACCGTGACAGCTTCACTGGAAGTAAAGTGTAGGTTTTCTTTGTGCTCCATTCCCCCTGTGAAAAATATTTGGTCATACATGCCAGGGGAGCAAAGGTCTCAGACAATTACACTCCTAGAAAGATGTACAGAAAACCCCTGGCCAGGCAGGAGAAAGTGCAGAGCAGCTCACCCCCTGTGAGACATGCAAAAGGAGGAGCACACACACACTCCTTTTATGTGATGGTGGAGAGCCAGGTGCCATCACTGGGGCAGGGCTTTGCTCTGGGTTATGCTGTTTTATGTTTCACACTGGTGCAATCCCATTGCAGTGCAGACAGCATAAAGTGAATTTCCCTGGCTGTGGCTCTCAGCCCTCCAAAATCCCCATGCCTCAGTTTCCCTTGTGGAACGCGGGCACTTTCTTGTGTTTAAAAAGGGAAAAAATAAATCATGTTTTGGATGCTTTGAGGAGGTGGAAACGGAAAGCTTTCTATTTAATTCCACGTGGCATAAGGAGTTTCAAAACAAAATCAGGGAAAGGGAGGGGAAGAGGGCAGTTGTCAGTGGAACAGTCTTGTGTATCAGCAGTTCTGATCTGTTTTGATATTAATAATTTGGACTCGCTTGTTCTTTCTTATTATCACTGGCATTGTTGATTTATATCTGATTTAATTAATGTAGAGCCTGTTGGCTTCCATCTTGAAGCAGGTGTTCTTCGTCCTTCCCTTTGGCAAGCAGTATCTGCTCTCCACTCCAGGCACAATGGAAGCCTCTTGGCCAATATTTGGTGCAGGTAATTAAAGGCTGCTGGGATTTACTCAGCTTCCCTGCAGGTGGCTGGCATATGATTTCTGACCAGATCTATCCATTGCATATGCATTCAGGTAATATGTATTCACAGTATCACCGAGTAGTTGAGGTTGGAAGGGACCTCTGAAGGTCACTTGATCCAACTCCTGCTCAAGCAGGGACACATAGTGCATGTTGCTCAGGACCATGTCCAGGCAGCTTCTGATGATATCCAAGGAGGGAGACTCCACAACCTCTCTGGGTAACCTGTGCCACCACAAAGTCACCTGAAAGGTAAAGAAGTGCTGCTTGGTGTTCAGAGGGAGCCTCCTGTGTTTCAGTTTGTGCTCACTGTCTCTTGCTGTGGGCCTGGGCACCACTGAAGAGAACCTGGCTCCATCCTCTTTGCACCCTCCCTTCCAGTATTTAAGTGGAAGAGATCCTTCCAGAGCCTTTCCTTCTCCAGGCTGAAGAGTCCCACCTCTCTCAGCTGTTCCTCATAGGAGAGGTGCTTCAGTCCCTTCATCATCTCTGTGGCTTTTTGTTGGACTCTTTCCAGTACATCTATGTCTCTTGTGTACTGAGAGCCCAGACCTGGACACAGCACTTCAGGTGTGGTCTCACCAGTGATGAGGAGAGAGGGAGAATCACCTCCCTGCATTTGCAGGCATTATTTTGTCTATTGCAGCCCAGGCCACAATTAGCCTTCTTTTCTACAAGGACATACTGCTGGCTTATGTTCAACTTCATGTCTAGTGGGAACCATGGGCACTGTTCTGCTAGGTTGCTCTATATCTGGGTGGCCCCCAGCATATCCTGGTACCTGGGGTTGTTCCTTTCCAGGTGCAGGACTTTGCACTTCCTCTTGTTGAACCACATTGATGCAAAAGGCACTGCTGGGGCAATGGTACCACTTCATGACTCTGTTTTCTAAATCAGCCCTGCAGAGGACAGTCAGCCCTGTGGTTGTTGCAAGATGCTGTGGCTCTGTCCTGACCACAAGCTCTGCTTCCTGCCCCATACCACCAGCTTTCTAACATCTTCCTGGGGAGGAACTTAACTCAGGTCAGTGACCATACTGAGGAGCTCTGAGACAACACTGCCCCCTTTTTAGGCTTTTAATGTGTGAGGAATTAACAGAGGACTAAGAAAACCTTGAGGAGAGCCCCCCACCCCAAGGAGCCACGTGAGGATATTCACAAAGCAGTGGCACTCACTTTTGGTGTAACCTGATCCTGGCAAGGAGCCAAAGAGAATACCACATCACTTCCTGCTGGCTTTGGCAATGATAGCACAAGTGCAAGCGTTCAGACCTGTTCAGGACAGCAAGGAGAACCCATGAGTACAGTGAGTCTCCCAGAGATGTCTCAGGCCCAGAAGGTATTTTCCAGGAACTGCTGTGTGGGCAGGGACAGCAGAGCTTTGTGCAGTACGGAAGCGTGTCTCTGCTGTGACCATGAGATGTGAACTTAGACAGCAGCATGTGCCTGGGGAACGAATGCTACAAAGCATGGAGCTGGGAGGGGAAAACCAGCAACGTATCTAAGATAAAAAACAAAACAAAACAAAACAAAACACAACAAAACAAAAACAAAAACAAAAACAAAACAAAACAAAAAAAAACCAAACCAAACCAAACCAAACCAACCAACCAACCAACCAAACAAAAAAAACCACAGAAACCAACAGTGTGACAGGGCTGCAGAAATACAGGTGAGCAACCAAAGAGTGGGGCTCAGCAGATAGCTCACTAGGGCAGATCAAGGCAGCAGACAGGGGAACAGAAGCACCATTGGTCCAGAGCAGTGTCCTCATGCTCCTTCAGCCAAGTCCATGCACCTACAGACTGGGGAGGATTTCAGCAAGGATGTATTTCTGTATTCCTCTCTTCAGGGAGAGAGGAACTGGGCTGGGGGTTCCTGGCTCGGAAGTGAGCTACCTCTGCCAGCTTGTCAGTAAAATGTGTTACACTGCCCAACTTCTGGTGTCATTTTCAGCATGGCAAAGCTTTGCAAATGCTTCTCAGTCACCATCCTGCCAGCACACTTGGCTTTGCCCCATCCCTTGAGACATGAGTCCATGCTGAGGCCCTGCAGCATTTGCAAGCCTTTGTTTACATGCTCCAGACTTTAAGCACTTGCAATTTTGTGGCCTGCCCCACACACCCTAAAAACTTGTCCTTAACAGTTATCTCTGGATTTGAAACTCCTGTGAAAACAAAAACAACTGGTTTTGGCTGCTCTGCCAAACAGTCTCTCTCCATAAAAAGAAGACTGATTTTTCTCTCTGGGTAAAGTAAAAGGTTACAACAATATTTAGTTTGAACTTTCTTGAGATCAGGCATTTATTTTCGCTCACTCTCTCAGTGTGTGCGTGTGTACATGGAAAGTACCTTGAAGTGAGTCAGCATTACTCAAAGTGAATCATTGGTCACTGCTTCTCTGGGACGTTCATTCAGTGTTGCATGCAAGTTTTCTCTTCCTTGCAAGCCAGTATGGAATTATTTGTGTTTCTTCCAGACTGCCTTAGATATTAAGGCACTGGCTCAGAAACCTAGCAAGGGACTATCGTATACCCACTGGTATCCTGAGGAAAGGCTTGGTAATGGACCACTAGTGCGGCAGTAAAAAGAAATAGAAGTATTCTTTTAATCTCCTCTGCAAAACAAGAGACTTGTCTCTGGTTTAGCCTGCATCATTATGGAAAAGTTTGTTGCCTCAGAAGCAGTGGTATCTCTGAAAGGAAGCAGAAGAAGTGTAGGAGCTCTTACCTCTCTTCTTGTCATTAAATCAGACACACTCTGAAGTCCCAGACCAATGTACACGTTGAAATGCCTTTGAAGGGCACCTAAAAATCACAGAAGAAAGAAAAAGATCTCTCCAGTAAGGGCTTTGGAGAAACAGGTTTAATTTCTTATCTGCTGTGTACTTCAGATTCAATTCTGAGGGCACATCCTGGTTTGCAAGGCCAATTGCTGATTCTCTAAATAAGTTGCCTGTCATGAATGATATCAAAGTGTGTATTTTTTTCTGTGAACTGCTTCACCTGATTCATTCCAGGGACTCAAGAGCCAAATCAGTCCTCCTTTTTAAGAATGGCCTGTAACACTGTGAGGAGGCTTCTTCTTCTGACTTCAAGAAATCTCAAACTTTGCTCTGTCACACACTAACTCTACAGCACCTTCCCAGTGAGGGCATGTGTCTCCTTGTTAGCAGTCTCTCCCCGCCCTCAGCAGACAGTGATGACATTGCCCTGTTCCCAGCTCACAAGAAGCAGTGCCGTAGTGTGTCTCTATGAGCCGGGAGTGCAGGCACATTGCTGCATCTTCCCAGGGAGGCTCTGGGCAGTGCTTTGCAGGGGAGGATGGAGACCATTGCTTGTGTCACCCACAAGGCCCCCAAGCCTCACAAGACCCATTCCGATGGCTGCTGCCCCCTGGCATTGCTTCTCTGTCTGCTTGTGATAGAGTCTAGCACTTCTTCAGAAATTCATATTTCCTGCACACGTCAAAACAGATAAACAGTGTTGTAATCTTCCTCCTTTGGCCTCAGAGGGAATCTGTGATGGGAATGTTGCTATTGGAGTGATGCTGCCTTGTACTCCTCGTTTTTCCAGTGAAATTGAAGTATGGAAGAAAACCCATCTCATTTTACTTAGTCAGCCAGAAGTCACCCCATTTCATAGAGTAAAGGTGAAAAATACAAGGCTTGGTATGTTTACAATTTCTTCAAGCAGTTCCACATTTGATACGAATGCAAGGAAATATGTTTTTCAATGAATGTTGAGGGGAAGGTATGTGTGGACTGCTGATCCAGTCAGGTGAAGGTGGTGCTGAGACAGAGACCATGGGCAGGGCTGGGGTGTTTCTGTTGCTCAGGCCAGCCTTGGTGGCTCCATATCCCCAAGATGCAGAAGTCCCAGGTTGTACCTGTGCAGTGGGGTACACTGTTTTCCTGTAAGTCCTGAGCATCAGCTGGTAAGAGAAGTAGCGTAGAGCCCCTCTGTCAGCTCTGGACCAGTCATGAGCAGTTAAGGAAATCTGTCTGCTCAGGAGCTGGGGAGCAAGGCTGGTCCAAGAGCCTTAGGCAAGTTTGGATGGGCAATTCTGCAGCCACCACAGCTGGTAGCAGGTTTTTCAAATCAGAAAAATGTAGCTGTTCTTGCCCCTTTTGAAACCCCAGCTGGAAAATATCTTAGGAATCCTCCCTCTGACTGCCTGCTTAATCTGTGTTCTGTCACCCTTGCAGTTCTGACTCCTTCAGAAGGCTGCTGCAGCTGAGGATGGAGCCAGGGGTATGGGGTTTCCCTTGGCGGCCAGGCTTTTTCTCTCCTCCCCTCTTCTCAGCCCTGTGGTTTCTTGCTGGGGAGCTGGAGGGCTGGAGTGGCTCCCCATCCTGATACCAGCAGGAGTGGGAAAGGCAGCCAGGAATCTCTGGAGTTCACTACCATCGGCTGGAGGGAGGGTGAGGAAGAGCCCTGCTGGTGAGTGGCTTGGAAAAAAAAATAGAGAAAAAAAGAAAGTTAAAACAAGGAAGAGAACAAGAGAACACTGGCATTTATGAATGGCTTGGCACGGCATCTGCTCTTGGACGTGGTAACTGACACAGAGTTTCCAGCAGTCTCACGTGTCCAAAAAAGAGTGGCTAATAATGCCCAAGCTGCCTATTGCTTTAGTCACTTCAGTTCCGGAGGAAGGCAGGGGGTGAGGGGAAACACCCTTTACAAAGACTTTTTTTTTTTTTTTTTTTTTTTTAATATACTGATTCAGTGTGTGCTACAGAGGGACTACGCATAAGGAAGAGTTGCCAGGTCACCCCCTCTGTGCTGTATGGTTGGTAGAATAGGGGTGGGTTGGAGCACATAGTCTAACTTTGGAATTTCACCATTTGGTTGCGTTGCTGGAAAATTGATGTTCTTGATGTTGTATATGGGGCGCTATCAGGCACTTCTTACTCTCCTTTTTTTAATTTTTTTTTTCTTCTTTTGAGTGGAGAAAAGTTGCTTTGTGCTCACAAAGCAGCTGGGAGCAGCAGCAACCTGCCTGTAACAGGATCATCTTGGGTACTATGTTTTTATGTAATATCTTTAACACACTGATTGCAAGATTCCTGGGATGAAAAGGTAACCATAAACTTAAGACTCAAGATGATTTGTCAGCTGTTACTGTGAAAGCAGGAAAAGGGAAAAACCCAGGTGATTCTTTAAAGATGGAGAAAATGTGGGAAGAGGCACTGAGAAAGCCTGCACACAGTCTGGCAAGGAATGGATTTAAATTAAATTAGATCACAAACCTATAAGCTAACCTGAAAGCCAGATACATAAAAACCATTTTGAATTTGGTTTTGTTATGACTGAGGAGGAAAGAAAAAGTAAGTGAAACTAACCACTAAACTACAGTTTTTGATGACTTTGGCTATAATGAGGACACGGACTTGGAGAGGTAGGTATTGTTCCTATTGTTTTTGAGTGTGTTGTGGCTAACTGGGATTTATTGAAGCAAGACAGGTATTGCAGGATGAGATGGCCAGAGCAGGGGATGCATCAGGACATCAGTAAAAGTAAGATTAAAGTCAAACACAGGATTCAAAAATGCTGTGACTCTTTTAGAGTATAAGGTAATGGAATATTAATAATCCCTCTGAGATATTCTGAATCAACAAGAAAAGAATGTCTGCCAAATCCAAAATGAAGTTGTTCTTCAGTGAGAATTCTTACAGAGCAGAGATGTTACTGCCTCCTTCTCAGAGATAAAGATTTACAACTGGCTTGTAAAAGGAACTCCTAATGAGTTAGTATATTTGCTTTATGGCACCAGAATAGACATCTGTACTGGTGACCCTGTGCAGTTTTTCTAGCCACAGACCAAAGAATAATAATTACATATCTCAATACCTGTTGAAATGGTGTCTTATTATCCTCACCCGGAATTTTAATTTGTGGCAGTATGCATTCTCTATCTGAAGTGCATATCAACTAAATTAAGTCAAACATCAGTGAAGATACATGTCTGAAATCTTCATGTCAAAAGATCCTGTGGTGTATTTACTTGTCCCAAATATTTCTGGCACAATATCTTTTGGTGTCTTTGCCAACCATGCAGATTTACACCTGCTGAGGAGGTGAGTCTGGAATTTAAAGCAGATTTGACCCTCCCCTGAAGGATACAGCTTTTTGTGCATTTACAGTCCTGTTCAAATGGTAACTTACTGCTTTCTTAATAATGTTTTTGATGGTAAGCCTTTAGATAAACTGAAGAATATTTTCATTGTTTAGCTAGTCCTAGTGGTTAAGGTATGTTTAATATAATCTTGTAAGTTTCTTCTGGTAGCATAAATAAATAAAAATAATAGTTAAAAGCATACATTTTGAGAGTGAACAAGATACAGCACAAAGAAAGGATTATTTTTACTACTTGAACTTTATAATGGAAATTTTCACGTAGACTCACAGTTCCAGAGGCTGTAGGATAGTATTGGAGTTGCCCAGCCAATGATGGTCAAACATAAATAGAAGAAAGGAATATGGTATTAAAGCATGGACAAACCATAGATTTACACAGCAGTGTTGTAATATCATCTGTTTTGCTCCACATTCCTTTGCTGTCAGTTCTTCACATCTTTTTGGATGCTGCCGCCAAGCACTAAGATGACATTTTTTGTGAAACTACTTTTCAGGACAGCCAGGTCTCACTGTAATTCTTCACGGTCTTTCTTACTACCCTGAGAAACTTTGTACCATCAAAAAACTTTACCTTGTTACTCACCTTATGTTCTCCACATCACTTATGAACACATGGAAATATATGGGTCACAACGCAGACCTGCCTATGGGTGATAGCCTCCTTTGCATGAACTAGCATTTACACTAGGGCCTCCTTTTTTATGAACCATTTACATCTGTCATGACTGTCCCTCCTGTACCATGGCTGCTTAGTGTCCTTAGAGGCCTCAGGTGAAGGTTCGTGTCAAAAGCTGTAAGAAATCCAAGTAGACTGTATCATATAAATGTCCCTTATGTAAACAGTTTTTAATCTCTTCAAAGACCTCTAAGAAGTTTGTAGGAAGGGACATCTCTTTACAGACGCTTCTTAATTAGATCATATTTTATCCAAGTGCCCTCCGGCTCTGCACTTCAATGCAGATTTCAATTTTTGGTAGTTAGCCTAGAAGGTCTGTATTTTCCCTCGGTGTTTAAAATAAAAAAATGTTGGCCTCCAGTTCTCTGATGCCAAAGGTGTTTGAATTGAAATGCTACATATTCTGTTAGTAATTCAGTTCTTCCATACTTGAGTTCCGTTTGGGTTGCTTGGTGAATGCCTTGAGGTTTTGGTGATTAGTTACTCTTCATTTTGCCCATCTGTACTGGAATTTCTTTCTCAGCAGTTTCAGTCTTTGAGAGGTGTTCAGGTGAATTACCCCTTTTACTTTCTCTTATTTCTCTTTCTTCCTAAACAAAGAGTTGCAGTCTGGGCATCACCCCAGTGTTTGCACTTCTTGATAGTGCACAGCATTCATTTAACCTCATTGCAATACTCTTGTTCACTCTCAACCCTCCTCCCACACCCTGGTTGTTAGCTGGACCTATTAATTCTGCTGAGCTTTATACTACTTGTGATGCATAAATAAATAAATAAATAAATAAAAATAATAATGCATAGCTTGAGTCTCTTTGCTAGTTTCTCCCATTTTTCACCTGTAATTTTGCATTTAGTGCTAGACTTAATTTTCCCTTTACACACCTTGTCTGGAAAAACTTTCAGCTTTTTGTATTCTTAATTCTGTAATTGCCCTTATTTTTCTGTTTAACCACATCGGTTTCCTTACTATTCTTACTCTTTCAGAGGAATTTAAATAAAGCTGAATGAACTGATAAAGGTGAGAGTCTTGCTGAAAGGGGACAAAACAAGCCTTGTCAAATAGTAGGCTTGAAGGCAAAACATAAATTTTTGCTTTGCCTTTGCTATTTTTTTTTTAAATCAAAAATAAACAAAGCAATTTATATATAGCATATATATATATACAGTTATATATAAACAAAGCAATATATATATATATATGCATATATACATATATATATATATATATTTTTTTTTTTTCAGAGGAGATTGCTTGGAAATGTAGGGTCCTTCTTTCAGCCCAATGTATTTCTGTACTTCAGCAAACTTGACTGGGCTAAGATGAAATGGCCAGTCACAGTAAAGTGATGCTGACATCACTTTATTGGAGAACTCACCTTGAGTTCTTCACTGCATTAAGAATCTCACATGTCTAATGATTTTAATTCGATCTTCCTTTTTTTTCCCTTTCCCTACTCTTTCCCCACAGTTCAACACAACAGAGGTTGGGGGCTGGGTGGCCTGTCCAGCCACTGCTGCTGTGTGTCAGTGATGGTCCTTACACAGGACTTCAGAGACATTATTATGGTTTCTAGTCAGACTGCCTGCATCCACTTAAGCTGTGGCTGCTACTGTAAGGGGTGGAGAGGCTTGTTTATTCCT
The DNA here is from genome assembly GCF_964211825.1 of Aythya ferina. NCBI lineage: Eukaryota > Metazoa > Chordata > Aves > Anseriformes > Anatidae > Aythya > Aythya ferina. The sequence continues at coordinate 51,240,963 of NC_140299.1, read as the reverse complement.
CCCTCCTCCACCCCCAGGTCTGCATCATTTGCCAGAAGTCCTGTTCTCCATTAGACAGAAATCCTCTAAATCAAAGAATGACTTGAATAATTCTCAAATCTTCATGGGCTTTTGAAATGAGGTTAAAATGGAAATGGGGAGAGGTAGATAAGCATTTCTGTTTAAACATTTCCAGTTGTCTAGTTCTAACAAAAGTTTTTCAAATTTTTTTTTTTTTTTTTTTTTTTTTTTTGAGCTTACTACTAAAAGAAGCATGTCCCTGACTATATGGTTCTAGTGCAGTTTAGGATGGCTCTAACCAGCTTTTTCTCATTCTTTAATCTTTTTAGCTCTGCTCCAATTTCCTCTGGGATCCCAGGGCTGTTCCTTAGGCTGCTCCTTTTTTATACATGCTTTTCTCTACAATTATTTTTTATTTCTGAGTCCTAGATGATATACATCCAAGCATTCTGGGCAAATGAGAAGTGATGGGATTTGTAAAACAATCCAGAAGAAAGAGAACACATCAGCAGATACATCTCTGGATGGATGTGCAGGAGTGTTTCTGCTTGTCTGTTTTTCAGAAGGAACCTAGAGTTAAAATGTTAACAGTCAAAGAACATTCAGCACCTAATTTGTTCATATACTTCATCTGACGTAACTGCTCTTTAACGTCATCTGTGTTGATGTTATTTCTGCTCTTTGCTGGTAAGCTCCAAATTTTCTTCATTTGCACATTGTCACTGAAAGCACTGATTTTTTTTTTTTTAATGGATATGTAGGCATTGTCTAATTAAAAACTTTCTATCACAAAACACAGAAAAAGGTACTCAACATTTTTCCTTTCAATTTTCTTCTTTCCTAATTTTATACCCTTTCCCTCCTCAAAATTTTTAAACAAAAGCTTTTAGGTAAACATGTTAGTTTGGGGAAAGCCTTAAATAAATCATTATTTATTTCCTCTTGACCTTTCATTCTATTTTATTTTTACACATTCTCCTTTTGTTTTGCAGTAATGCCCAAAAGGAGTAAAGGAGAAAACAGAGAAAAAAATAATTATGTGTTCTCCCTTGGAATATGGACTAAATTCCTATGGTCCCCTTTTGGAAGGCACTGTGGAACCTGGAGGGAAAATACATCTCAGTTCTTGATCTGTACTGTAAACAAATGTTCATGATGCCTCTTTGCTGCCTAGGAAGAATACACCTGAAATGAACCTAGCTTCATATCAGGCAGGTCTTTTATATCCTTTCAGGTTGTATTTCTTTATTTTGAACTATCTGCCAGTTATACTAGCAATAGAGCACCTTCTCACTGTTAGAGCTGCTCTCACTGTTCCTCTTCCTGTTGTTTCAAAGAGTCTTTCCTCAAGAATGGTCCGATCCAGTAAAGCCTATGCAGAAAGACTTATTATATTACTTGGTCATTCATGACATCCTGTGCATTGAGCACGCTCATGGAAGAGACAATAAATATACAATGGTGGTAAAGTTTTAAATGGTATTTAAGGCTGTGTCTGGTGATAACTGACACATTCAGAGTGGTTACAATAATCCAAACTCATGCCAGCTGCAGCCATTCCCCCATAGTGTAGACAGTGGAGGTGCCCTGGGGGAGGCCAGCTGCCATCTGAAAGGCATCAGTGGGGCAAAGTGATTCAAAGTCCACCATGCCGCAGTGCAGGATGAGGACTCTGTCACAGCCAGTTAGGCTTGAGGTGCTGGGAGCTGGCTGATGACAGGACAGAGTACCTTTGCATCAAGTAACTGACATCCCCACAACCAACAAGGGAAGATACTACTCACCCTGGAGAGATGGTGATGTTGTTTGGGTGATGGAAGGCCCAACCCACCATGCTGAAGGGCTATGAAAATGTGTGCAAGGTTCTGTATGGGGAGCAGTGGAGATGGTGTGCTTCAGAAGTCCTGAGCTGGCCAGGGTACTGACCCAAACTGTCCTACACTTGCTGAGATCAAAAGCTTTCCTGTCGATTTGCCACAAGGGAGGAGCCACCTCACTCAAGGTACCCAAGTGTGACAGGCTCACCCATGCCATGTTGGAGGGCTCACAGGTCTCATAAGGCTGGGATGCGGTCTGGTGCTCTCAGCTGGTTTGGGTTCCTGGCACACAGAGCAGAGCTTGGCAGCACCAAAGACAAGCGCTGGCATGTGCTGTCAGCTTCACCCTGGCATTTTTGCTTAAACAGCATAGCGGGCTGGACCTGTCTTGATGAAGTGCAATACAGTGAGGGAAAAACTGGCCTCCTGCCCAGACCACGACAATGCAGATTGAATCACTCTCACATTCCTTCCTGGCTTGACTTTGCACAGGCAAAACCACCCACAGCGGGGGCTTAGCTATGTGCTCATGCCAAAATAGAGACTCTGTGGATGAGCATAGCCTTCTGACATCTCCTGTCATGTCTTGTGGTTGAATCAGGTGTGGAGCTCTTTGTTGGCTACCAAATACAAGTCCAGGAATGAATTCTTGTCTCATTGTCTTTGACTGACATGGGTGTGTTTTCTACAGCACTGTAAGAAAAGCCTCTCTTGGTTACATGATTTTTTTTTTTTTTTTTTTTTTCCAGATCCATTGGCCTGCAATATTTTTTTTTCTAAGACTTGCAGGAGTCTCTTTGTACCTATGGTTCTTCATATTGTTTCTTGATAAACAAGCTCTTTGGAAATCAAGGGTTCCTTTGCACCACTTTCACACAGTCTGCCTCAGGGCTCCAGTTATTATATTATACTATATATCGTCATATATTAAGGCTGTCAGGTGCATCTGTGGAATCAGTGAGAGTGGTATCTGTATTCTGTTATTTAACCATTTGTTAATGTCCAGAGAATTTTTTATTAAGTTCATCTTTTTGTGCTGCATAAGGAAAAATAATTTTATTGTTGTTTAGAGAGTCTTTCTTATTTTGCAGAATAATTGCCCAACATTTTATGGGACAATGTCTTCATTAGACTTAGCTTCTGCATCAAAAGGTAAGAGGTATCAGTAACCTGTAATGATATTTTCCTTTATAAATTCTCCCCCCCTCCCTCCCCTTTTTGTTGCTTGTGGTTTTAAAAGAAAAATTCTGCCTTTTTTATTTTCCCCGTTTCCTTATTGAAAAGTCAAGGTTCAAACCTGTAGGTGACTTGACAGCTACTCTGTTGTACAACATCAGCAAAAATAAATGTAACAAAGGATAAAATAAACGGCTATGTTGAAAGGTGATGGCAGGGGAAATCTGTATGCAAGAGCAGGAAGTAAAGACCTCTTGAATGAGGTTGTAAATCAACACTTAATTGCAGGTAGATGTTTCATAGGGATTGGAAGTGTCACTCTGCCCTCTGATAAACCTGAAACAACATATTAAGTCTCAGAGCTCTGCTTTTGCAAGAGACATCTGCTGTGAAATCCATGCAGATTAGTACTTCCATTGTCTGCATCTGGCTCAGAGCAGAGCTCACGAACAGAGCTGTGTAACTTTGCTGTAGTAACGATGTGGGTGCATGTCAGATTCCACTGTTTTATTCTGCTGTGAACTTAGGTCTCAGTTTATTACATCTCCTGTACAGCTCTCCATATTTAACAGATCTTCTGTCTTTGAAGCATAAAAAAATAATAACACCTTCAGGTTGTTATTTTGGAGTGCTAGTCATAATGCAGATCAAATTTATTCTGTAGATTCTTTAAATGAAAAGGGGTACTTAAAGGGTGATGTGAGATGTCCGAGGTCCCTAGGACCTCCTTTGGTTATACCAGTAATTTGACCTTCATTAAACTAAGGGAAAGGAAAAGCAGAGAGAAGTCTAGCTATTTTCTGCTAAAATCATAAATATGTAGGGCAATCCTTTATGTGTAAAGCTTCATCTGAATGGATGAAAAAGACTAGAAAGGAAAGGTAGACATGAGAAAAGGGAGAAAATTAAGAAGATCAGCAGCAATCCAGATCTTGATCTTATGTTTCTGGATACAGTTTCCAATTATCCAGTCTGTACATAATAAGTTTCAAATGAAGACTTATTGCTCCTGTTCTGCTTCATACTGATTATTCACTGCCAAGTGCCTGGGATCCGTAGGCATCATAGGGAAACCGATGCTTCATCTGCTTTTGTGTATCTGCCACTTAGGGGTTACCCCTGAGTCCCAGCAACTCCTGTGCTTTCACAAATGGAAAGGTGTCTTGATCTGATACCTGTCATTGGTGGTGGAAAGCTTATTTCCACATATTGTCTGGATCTGAGAGTGCTACATATGAGACTGGAGATGTGGGGTAGTAGGAGTAATTCCTTAATTTCTACTCAGTGGTACCATGCAGGGCATGGTCTTTAGCAGGTGAGTGCTGCTGTTGTGCATAACACATACCTTCTTCTTCTCTTCTTCTTCTTCTTGTTCTTGTTCTTCTTATTTTGTTCTTGTTCTTGTTCTTGTTCTTGTTCTTGTTCTTGTTCTTGTTCTTGTTCTTGTTCTTCTTGTTCTTCTTGTTCTTCTTCTTGTTCTTCTTCTTGTTCTTGTTCTTGTTCTTCTTCTTCTTCTTCTTCTTCTTCTGATTCTTCTTCTTCTTCTTCTTCTTCTTCTTCTTCTTCTTCTTCTTCTTCTTCTTCTTCTTCTTCTTCTTTTTTTTCCTTTTATTTTCTTTTTTCCTTTTTTTTTTTTTTTTTTTTTTCCAAAATTTTCTGTAAACTGTTCAAAGTTCAAAGCAGAGACCATATCATATCTGTTTGACTTGGCTTAATCTGAAGGCTTTGTCATCTCTTAAATTATTTTACAAAGTGCTTTGAGGGGAAGGGTTTGTGGTGGAAGAACACATGGCATCACAGACAAAGAAAGTGTTTGGTGATTAATTGACTCACTGATTCCAAGGGTTTTTTGTTTCTGATTTTTCTTTCTTTTGCCCTACTGCCTGCCAAGAGCTACACAGGGCAGCAGGTGCTGAGAGCAGAGCTGCACTTGGAGAAATGGCTCCATGGTGTTTCTTCTCTTGGGAGAGGACTGAGTTTTCCTTTCCAGCTTTTCCAGCTCAGGTTGTGGCAGTGTGCAGCCCTGGAAGGAGCAGGGAGGAGGGGGAGCCTCTCTGATTCATTGTGACAGCCTGCTCCTTCTCTGATTTCATGCATGATGTGCAGTATACTGAGCACCCCTCTGTCTTTCTGACACGTCTCCAAGGCCCTCTTTGTTGTGATATCTGAACACTGTGTGATCTTTAGTGCTGTTATCCTCCCAGCATTCCTGTAAAGCCAGTACAAGCACACTGTTCAGTTCTAAAAACAATGAATGCATTATGTTTGTGAACAATTATTTTTATCAGCACTCAACAGAAGTTAAGCACTTCTCACGATGGGAAGAAGACCATGTTTCAACACCTGCACCTTTTCAACGTTGCTAACCTTTATCATTTTCTGCATGCTACCAGTTACATTTCAAGGAAGTTGGCTCTTCTTTGTGATCAAAGTTGTGGACATTTTTATTATGCAATCACAAAGTTAGCAGACAATGAAAATCTGTATTGTATTAGGTCCTGTAGAAAGGTAGATGAAAAGATGGTCCCAGGATCAAGGACCCACTTGGAGGAAAAGTGAATTCCAGAGAAGTTTAAGTTAATTCCAGAGCAGGTTAAGTCTGTGTGAGTACATTTATATGGAAGTGCTTGGGTGCTGAGCTCCTTAGGAAGTGAGTACTGAGCAATCTGTACTAAAAGGCACACTCATGAGAGTTCATTGCTGCAGCACTGAAAGAGTAAATAACACTGCCAGACATGAGTTTGTCCTAGTTTTTTGTTTGTTTAGTTGGTTGTTTCCACTTATTTAATTTGTTTATTTATTTATTTATTTAAAGACAGAATACTTCCAAAGCAATGTAACACTTTTTCATAAATATGAGTCTGTAAATCCTTCCCTAAAAGGGTTCCCATGTCCATATATCAACTTCAGGGATTATGCTTTCTATGATGTAAAACTTTTTCTCTTCTGTTGAGGTTCCCCACATGTCCCGTTTGTTGCAAGTGGGATCTGTGATCCCACTTGTTTACGGAGGATGCTTGTGGCATGGTGGAAAGAAATTTTTCCCTGGGAATCATCCCTACTAACACTGATGGCTGTTCCATGTTTGAATCTGCCTATTCTTGTAAGATGTGATTGCCAAAGAGGAGATTTTATATGTGTAGAGGGAGCACTGGAGTTGTAACTTCCTGGCATGCTGCTTTGCAGGCAGTTCTAGGAAAGCACATCCCTGTGCTTTCACATCATGAAAGAGATGTGGAAAAACTTTGCAACCAATTTGGGCGTACAGAGAAAATGATTGTGATGGGAAAGTTTAAAAGTAACAGCCTTGTATGATCAAAAATGCTCAGTGGATATAGATAGAGGAACTGTGGCCTGTTTTGTTTTAGGACTATTTTTCCTTTTCTTTCTGAAGGGGCGGGAGGGGCTTACACTTCTGGCAAAGAGAAAAAAGGAATCATATGGTTTGAATTATTTGTGACTCAGAAAAAACGTTTATTCTTTTAGAGTAAAGAAAAGATATGAATGTAAGGAAATCTCTGCCCCTATTTGCGTATTTTGAAAAGTAGAGCCAACTTTGATTAGAAGCTGAATGAAACAGTGTCCTCTCCTCTCCTCTCCTCTCCTCTCCTCTCCTCTCCTCTCCTCTCCTCTCCTCTCCTCTCCTCTCCTCTCCTCTCCTCTCCTCTCCTCTCCTCTCCTCTCCTCTCCTCTCCTCTCCTCTCCTCTCCTCTCCTCTCCTCTCCTCTCCTCTCCTCTCCTCTCCTCTCCTCTCCTCTCCTCTCCTCTCCTCTCCTCTCCTCTCCTCTCCTCTCCTCTCCTCTCCTCTCCTCTCCTCTCCTCTCCTCTCCTCTCCTCAACTCAACTCAACTCAACTCAACTCAACCCAACCCAACTCAACTCAACTCACCATACCATCAAGATGGTCTTTGTACCAGAGAACTTGCAACTTGTGACTGGGAATGGGCACAACACTTGTGGCTGAAAGATAAAGCCTTCACTTTCTAACTTATAATTTCTTTTCTCTGCAGGTGTGGAACAGAAGAAAAATCTCTGGTTGATTGTCAGTGTAAGAACTGCAGAAGGGTGCTGTGGAGAAAAAAGAGGAAGTGGTTCTTTGAAGTTTTGGCTATCCTCAGAGCTGAGACTTGATCCATAGCCAAGAAGGCTAGCACTTTCTGGGAATAGGTAAATGGGTAGTGGAAACATGATTCTCTCAGAGCTGCTTGACTCCAGATTTGGGGACTTTGAAAGAGAGACTCATGGTGAGTTATTTAAAACTGAAGAAGGCAGCATTTTTAGATACTCCTACAAATGTTGAGAAAAACATCAATGCAATGTAGTCCATACATGCTCTGTCACCATGAAGATCCAAGCTACCAACTTTGTTTTGATCTAAAAGAAATCAATGGAGAATAGAATATTACCCACACACAGTTTGGTTTTGAGATAAACACCTCTAGCCTAGCAAGAGGAGTTTGCTGTTCCTTCACTTTACTTGAACAATGTTTTATGATCAGTTGTTAAAGAGAGATTCAGAGTGCAGTGCCATTCTGATGGACAGGACCTGCTCTTGCCTCTTAGGCCCACATACACAGTCTGATCCACTTTGTGTCTGAGGAAGCATTGTATCACCAGGAAGCTAACCTGTCTCTTCTCTGTGTAGGTTACCAGCCCCAAAAGACATCCTCCTGTACTTCTTTCTCCAGTTAACGTAAACAACTAGTATTTTTTTTTTTTTTCCAGAGAGCTCCACTCCCATTCAGTTTCTAAGCAACTGGACTGGGTGCTAATTTTATCCACTAATCCAGTGGTCACTGATTTTTAATGAGAAATGAACTTGTGCCAGAATCAGCTGTTGATGTAGTATTACTTTTCCTTTCAAATATTTGCATTAATGGAAGATTTTACAATGTAATTCTCTGAAATAATATTCTCTCTGCATGTGTTAAGCAATCAACTTTTATTTATTTATTTATTTATTTATTTATTTTTATTTTTAATGACCAGACTGGAAATGACCATGTAATAAATATTCTTCATACAGATGATTTTTACAGGTCCCTTCCAACCCAAGCCATTCTATTATTCTATTATTCCATGATACAAACAGCTGATTTGAAATCGGTTTAAAGGAATCTTTCAAACTTTGTGAAGGTAACACATATATTTTAAACTACAAGTATAATAGACATTAATATTATGTGGCTAAATTTTTGTTATCTGGAAATGGTGTTTTCAGGACTGGGTTACATCCCTTTAACAGTGTATTTGGGTTGGCTCTTTCAGAGGTCCAGTGTTTGCATCCAGAGGAAGAGGCTTCAGTTATCTTTACTTTGGGGGAAAAATGCTGTTGAGGGCCAGCTGCTAACATCTTGTAAAATGATCTGCCTCCATTTGCTTTGAGCTTGTGGCAAGGTCAAAAATTTTGATTGGATTGATTTCAACTTGGTGATGTTCTCCTGCTATCTTTTGCCAATGACAACCATCTCAATGTTAATAAGTCTATCCATTAGGATTGTATCTTCTGAGTGAATTGACCAGAGGGAACTCTGTGGGATTTTAATGTTAGCATTAAAGGGACAGGCAGCACAGAAGGGGTGGTGGTGTGGCTCTCTATATTAGAGAGTCTTTCGTTGTTGTAGAACTCAAGGGTGGGAATGACAAGGTTGAGTCCCTTTGTGTTAGGATCGGCAGGGAAAACAAGGCTAGTGTCCTGGTCGTGGTCTGTTATAGACCGCCAAACCAGGATGAGGAGACGGATGAGGAGTTTTACAGGCAACTGACAGAAGCTGTGAAATCTTCAGTGCTTGTACTCGTGGGGAACTTCAACTTCCCTGACATATCCTGGAAGCACAACACAGCCCAGAGAAAGCAGTCTAGGAGGTTTCTGGAGAGCGTGGAAGATGCTTCCTGACGCAGCTGGTTAGTGAACCTACCAGGGGTGGTACCCTGCTAGACCTTCTCTTCACAAACAGAGAAGGACTGGTGGAGGATGTGATTGTCAGGAGCTGTCTTGGGCAGAGTGACCACGAAATGGTGGAGTTCACTATTCTTGGCGAGGCCAGGGAGGGGACCAGTAAAACCGCTGTATTGGACTTTCGGAGGGCTGACTTTGAGCTGCTGAGGACACTGGTTGGTAGAGTCCCTTGGGAGGTGGTTCTGAAGGGCAGAGGGGTCCAGGAAGGCTGGGCGCTCTTCAAGAGGGAAATCTTAATGGCGCAGGAATGGTCTGTCCCCACGTGCCCAAAGATGAGCTGGCGGAGAAGAAGACCAGCCTGGCTCAACAGAGAATTGTGGCTTGAGCTTAGGAGAAAAAAGAGGGTTTATAATCTTTGGAAAAGTGGGCAGGCCACTAGGGAGGACTATAAGGATGTAGCGAGGCTGTGCAGGGACAAAATTAGGAAGGCCAAAGCTCATCTGGAGCTCAATCTGGCTACTGTTGTTAAAGATAACAAAAAACATTTTTATAAATACATCAACACAAAAAGGAGGACTAAGGAGAATCTCCATCCTTTACTGGATGTGCGGGGAGACTTAGTTACAAGAGATGAGGAAAAGGTGGAGATGCTTAATGCCTTCTTTGCCTCAGTCTTTAGCAGCAATACCGGTTGTTCTCTGGATACCCAGTACCCTGAGCTGGTGGAAGGGGATGGGGAGCAGGATGTGGCCCTCACTATCCACGAAGAACAGGTTGGTGACCTGCTACGGCACTTGGATGTGCACAAGTTGATGGGGCCATATGGGATCCACCTGAGGATACTGAGAGAACTGGCAGAGGAGCTGGCCAAGCCACTATTCATCATTTATCAGCAGTCCTGGCTATTGGGGGAGGTCCCAGTTGACTGGCGGCTAGCAAATGTGACACCCATCTACAAGAAGGGCCGGAGGACTGACCCAGAAAACTACAGGCCTGTCAGTTTGACCTCAGTACCAGGGAAGCTCATGGAGCAGATCCTCTTGAGAGTCATTATGCAGCACTTGCAGGGCAAGCAGGTGGTCAGGCCCAGTCAGCATGGGTTTATGAAAGGCAGATCCTGCTTGATGAACCTGATCTCCTTCTATGACAAAGTGATGTGCTGGGTGGACAAGGGAAAGGCTGTGGATGTGGTCTACCTTGACTTCAGCAAGGCTTTTGACACCGTCTCCCACAGCTTTCTCCTCAAGAAACTGGCTGCTCTTGGCTTGGACTGACGCACGCTTCGTTGGGTTAGAAACTGGCTGGATAGCCGGGACCAAAGAGTCGTGGTAAATGGAGCCAAGTCCAGTTGCAGGCCAGTCACTAGTGGCGTTCCCCAGGGCTCGGTGCTGGGGATGGTCCTCTTTAATATCTTCATCAATGATCTGGATGAGGACTTTGAGTGCACCCTCAGTAAGTTTGCAGATGACACCAAGCTAGGTGCGTGTGTCGATCTGCTTGAGGGTAGGAAGGCTCTGCAGGAGGATCTGGATGGGCTGCACCGATGGGCTGAGGTCAACTGCATGAAGTTTAACAAGGCCAAGTGCCGGGTCCTGCACCTGGGGCGCAATAACCCCAAGCAGAGCTACAGGCTGGGAGATGAGTGGTTGGAGAGCTGCCTGGCAGAGAAGGACCTGGGAGTGATGGTTGATAGTCGGCTGAATATGAGCCAGCAGTGTGCTCAGGTGGCCAAGAAGGCCAACAGCATCCTGGCTTGCATAAGAAGCAGTGTGGCCAGCAGGGCAAGGGAGGTGATTGTCCCTCTGTACTCGGCTCTGGTGAGGCCGCACTTCGAGTACTGTGTTCAGTTTTGGGCCCCTACGCTACAAGAAGGACATCGAGGTGCTTGAGCGGGTGCAGAGAAGGGCGACGAAGCTGGTGAGGGGCCTGGAGAACAAGTCCTATGAGGAGCGGCTGAGGGAGCTGGGCTTGTTCAGCCTGGAGAAGAGGAGGCTCAGGGGTGACCTTGTTGCTCTTTACAGATACCTTAAAGGAAGCTTTAGTGAGGTGGGGGTTGGCCTGTTCTCCCACGTGCCTGGTGACAGGACGAGGGGGAATGGGCTAAAGTTGCGCCAGGAGAGTTTTAGGTTAGATGTTAGGAAGAACTTCTTTACAGAAAGGGTTGTTAGACATTGGAACAGGCTGCCCAGGGAAATGGTGGAGTCACCATCCCTGGAAGTCTTCAAAAGACTTTTAGATGTAGAGCTTAGGGATATGGTTTAGTGGGGACTGTTAGTTGTGAAGTTGGACTCAATGATCTTGAGGTCTCTTCCAACCTAGAAATTCTGTGATTCTGTGATTCTGTAAATATGATTTACATGGTATTTGTCTGTACCTGCATAGGTATAAATGTTCAGAAGGGGAGAAATAGGGGGAAAGTTAGTTTTTCACTAGCTTGTGTAATGTGTGATTTATTTTTTACCCATTTGCCTTGCTGCCTTACCCTTGTTGGTTTTCACTTAGACAAAGGCTGTGAAGTCACCTTTCAGTATGACAAATCTTTTTTCTCCACTTCTGACATTAATGCATAACATTGGACAGGAAATCTCTCATATACCCTTTCTTCTGAGGCTGTGTGCAAAAAGAGGACAGAAAATGATATTTTTTCATGAGAAAAATAGTTCAAAATAATTTCTTCTATGCATTCTCTAGAGTTGAGCAGTCCAATGGCATCAATTAGAAAGGAACTGCAATGGAAATGGAAACATACAACGTAAAATGGGATCTTGTGTTATATAGCCACCCAATATGCATTAGAAGAGTTACAAAAGGAGTGATTTATTTCTCCCACTGCCTTTGCAAGGGACAGGTGTAAGCTCTCTTGCTGTGTTTGTAGGCCTTTCCTGGGAACTCAAAGCTTGCTGCTTCTCAGACTTTATTGTTGATGGTACTGCAGCCCTTTGTCATGGAAATGATGATGGCACCCTGGCAATTCCTTACTCCATCCACATCACCAGGCTGCATCAAGGGTCTGATTGCATTGCAGAATGTGTGGATAATGTGTTAAAGTGACTAATGGAGAACACCCACAGGAATGCCACCCTTTACGTTTAAAAAGCCAGATCAAAATTTCAGCTTCTAAAGAACCTTCAGAGAGGTGCTTGCCAGTGAGCTACAAACAGCCTCTGTTCTCCCTGGAGGCAACATCTGTGTGTAACCCAACTCCAAAGGCCTGACTCTCACATACAGTGAGGACCTGGCTCTACCCAAAGCACTGATGGTGTTAGGGCTGCCAGCCTCCTCTATGTGTGATGAAATAATACACACACAAAAGAACATGGGGTGGTGTGGTTAACCCCAACTTAGGAGACAGAACACCTCTTCATCTGTGAAGTACACATTTTTATTGGCATCTATCCAAGCATTTTTTCTGAAATGAATGTTTAAGCAAAAGTTCCCCTCCTGTTTTCCCAGCCCCACTGATAGAGCTATGGTGGTGCAACTTTAAATTTAGATCCTCCCTGTAGGCCATATATAACAATTGCCCTTTTAAGTTTCCTCTGTGGTCAGTGTGGTGTTAGGAGGGTTTCGTGTCAGAGTAAATCAATGCCAATCTTTTCAAGAGCCAATTACATCAGTTCATCTCCTAATTTTTTTTTTTTTTTTTTTTTTTTTCTGCCCATGTACCTGACCTGCAAGCAGACAGATGCCAAGAAAAGCAATCCCGGGAGCCCAAGTGCCGTGGTGGGTGCAGGAGGATCCCTTCTGTGGGATGCCACTGGGTGGGATGGAGAAGCTTTGAAAGGATCTCTAGAGCAAGAAGATGCATTCCTCATGGAAAGGGCAAGCAAGAAAAAAACAACAAATGAACATCAAGCTGCACAAGAGAACAAAACAAACAGCAGCTGCAGAGAACAGAATGCCAAAGGCTTAAACTGTGAGGTCCTAGCACAGAGTACCCAGATGCTTAGATTCATCTTGGTTCCCAGCACGTATTTTTGCACAAGAGTGAACAAACAAGCCACTTGAAGAAAACTTAAGAGCATCCTTGGAATTATTTTCCTATTCACGTGAAGCAAGTACAAGTAAAGAAAGTTGTTTTTTTCTTAGCTACAAAGAAAAAGTATGCTGCAAAAATTATTTTGTAGCTTTTATTTTGAGCCCTAATTGTGGCCCCATGTATAGAAAAGTTATGAAACCACAGCATAACTTCCAAGTAATATAAATTGCGAATTATAGGCTCCTGCTTGGTGTACTTTGAAGATTTGCTATTTTGTGTACAGACCATCCACTTTCTGCTGAAAACAGCAAAAGAAATGTCTGTGAAGTCAAGTCCTTAAAGTCACAATCCTTAAAGTGAAGTTTAGTTTTCCATATTTTAATTAGATATCACCATTTTGGGTTCCAGTTGTTTGCTTCTGTGGAATAACTTATAGCAACAGACAATCTTTAACACAATCCTACCTAGATCCATTGTGGTCATGGGTAATGATTTCAGTGTTATGTTGAAAAATTTTTGAGTTGCAAAAAAAAGCCAAGTGATTAGGGATACTGACACTCAGCTTGGAAATGTCATAGGGGTCTATCTAAAGTCATATCTGATGGCACTCCTGTGTGTGTGATGCTACTATGGAGATCTGAAAGCTTCTCTAACTTAGTGAAATAGACATTGAATTTCTGAAGTACATTGAAATAAAATTTCCTTGAGATAAAGATGAATACAAGAATAGTAGCCATAGCATAAGTCTGGGCACATATCATACCTAAAGCGGAGAGCTAAAGTCTCAGTATAGAGGTGAACATACTTTATTAATACGTATCCCTGCCTCTCTCTGATTGCGTGATTACAGCAATAGTGTCCGGAATACAGACTAATGGGATTAATTTATTTTTTTCCTAGAAGTTTAACATTGCATGGAGAGTTTATGTCAAGATCCTCTGAGTGGGTTGCTAACATCTTTGCATTCTAAAAATATGGTAGCTTTTTTTTCTTTTTTTTTTTTCTTTTTTTTTTTTTTTTTTCTTTTTCTGAAGTTCCCAGCCATGTTATGCTCTCAGTTTTACTCATTCTCTCTCCCTTGCTGCTTTAAGTTTGGAGCTCTAAGGCTTTCCTTTGGGTTTTATCAAATTACACACTGAAGAAAGGCATACATTTCAGAAACAGATGGATTTAATGTGCATGAAAATACATGCCTTTTAAAGAAACTAAATTAGTAGTTCCACTTCTTCCCCTTTTTATTGAAGACAGAGCTCTTGGAGATCTCTGGTCTAAAGCATAACTTTACAGACATAATCAAAATGAGATTTATTTGCCTGGATATTTGACAAAACATCAGAGCAATACCAAATCTGAAAGTTTCTAGTAGACACGAAGGGACCTGGGACAGTACTAATAAGATTTTTTTTTTTTTACTTTTTTTTTTTTTTTTTTTTTTTTTAAGGCTTTAAGTAAGCCTTAAAGTAAGAAATGTCTACATAAACTGTAGACATTTCACAATTTATAGGGAGTGTATTTGCAAATTTTCAGCCACCTGCATCTCTAAATATTTGTCTTACAAGATGGTTAAGTTGGACTCTCACTTTTTCCATTTTTTTTTCATGTCAAATTAGTGTTTTTTCCTTCTAATGGTGTGGTGTCTCTCACCATGAACTGAGAACAAAAAGTAAGGCCAGATTTTCTGAACACTTGGCTACCACAAAACTGCATTATGCAGAAAAGCTGAAGCAGAATAGTTGCTCTGCTCACCAGCTACATTTTGCCAAGTGGTGATTTTGCCTTGGCAGAGAGGGAGCTGGGACCTGCTCTGTTCTGCATCTGTGCTTACAGCACTGAATGTGAAAAGAGATGTGTAAAAATGCTGTGGTGGGATGGAACAGGGTGAGCTGTGGACATTTCATGTGGGACAATGCATAGGATAGGTCCAAGTCTCCCACAGACAAGACTCCTTAAATGTGTGGATGTATCCTAATCTGGAGTCGATATACTCTGTTGAAATAATTCTGAGTGACACTGCTGCAGAATTTCTTGTGGTATTTCTGGACCAGGAGAAAAAGCAAAAAACATGCCAATAATGTTTTTCCCACCCAGGATTGACCAAGGACTAATTAGACACCTTATTAAGGCTTTGATTCAGCAAGCCGCTTAATTATATTCGTGACTATTAACATATAATGAAGTCCACACTTTTTCTGCCCACTTAAATCTTGGAATGAATAAGATCAGACTGCTGAACAGGCTTGGAACTAAGCATGTGCTTTGTGACTTTTCTGAGCTCAAGCTCAGCCAGTTGGGTTTGCAGAAGTGCTCAGCACCATCCTGCCCCTTCCTTCTTAGAGGCTCTGATTTAGAAAGACATTATTTAAGGGAATCACTTGGGTACGTGCTTCTGAGCTTTCCTGACCAGTAACACATTGAGATTGGCCTGGTATTTGTGACATACTAAAATATGCTGTCTCCTCATTGGGAGCTGCTGAATCAGATCATCAAAAAAAGAAAATACTGATGTAAACATTCATACCTCTTTATAGAAAGCAAATATTTTCTCTTAAAAATATTCAAAGTTATGTTACCAGTTGATGATCACCAAGTATGTTACAAGTCACTTCTAACTGGCAGCAAAAATCATGCATTCAGCTGTGTTATACAGCTTCCCTGATGCAGCAAAACTGGATGTCACAAGAGTTACTTTTCTTTTGTCAATCCCTCTGCCAGTAAATGGCCACAACCCAGCAATGCATTGACACAACCCCCATTTGAAATTAAATGCTAATTCACAGTATGTTTTACAGTCCTAATAGAGTTTTTCAGTTCATCAGCTAATCTTCAAATAGAAAAGAGTCTTTTTAAGTTTTCCAGAATTGGATTATCCATCTCTAATACGTATTCCAGTGATCTCAAGGACTGTCTGAACTTGGGGCTTTTTTTAATACTTCCTCTCTCAGCTTGTGATTAGATGATTCAGTATTTTGCATGAATGCGGCTAATCCAGCCACATTTCTCTATAAAAATGTGCAGAACTAGCAGTTATTTGCATTCTTTAATTTTATAAAATGCACTATGTGGTATAGCTGAGAATTATTTTCTTTAGTTTTTATCCCCAGTTATTATTACTCTATTCTTCTCACCTTTCATCCACACCATCTATGGTTCTGCAGCTTAGCTCCAAATATGTCAGAATCAGAACACTGACTTGCTGAAGCTAGTGGGAAAATTTTGTGATTTCTGTGTTGAAGACCAGAATCCCCCCAAAACTTGAAAAAAATTGTCATGATAAACCATGAAGCAGTTATGACCTCCTTACAGGCATACATTTTGTTTAATAACTCACCATCAGATAGCCTGGTTATCTATTACTGTAATGGGTCCCAGTCCCCTGGTAACAAATATAAATGTAAAGTAAACATACACTTAGGTTCTTTTTTTGGAACAAACCACCTAGTTCCTTTTGAGAAGAAAGCTGGGTGTGGTATAGTACATGATAGGGAGAATTCCTTGTAGATAGTATAGTTGAGACACACCAGGTTTATCACTCTCCATTCCCTATGGCCCTTGACTGTTAGCCCAGAAGGCTTTGTGCCATCAAACAACACATACCCATGGCATGTTATTAAACGAAGTATTGTGGTGGAGCAAAAGCTCCAGGATTATATGTGTTTGGAACTTAGAAATCATGAATAATGTATTGTCTTAGGGCTGCAGATGGAGGTTGAGGGGTGCACAGTGGAATGGATTGAGCTCCTCTGGGACAGGTCGAGGTCCTGGTGCACTCTGCACACTCACTTTGAGAGCACAGTGTGCTTTCACAGGGGAAGGGCTATGTGCCATGGGAATGCTATACAAATTTACCAGGAGAAAGGCAAACAAAGAAGTCAAAAGATGTACATAGGTGATAACAAAGTAAATATTAGAAAAGTTGACCTTTATTATGCTAGTATAATACAATATCAGTAAGGAACAAATAGTTGGACATTCATGGCTGGGTAGGCTGAGAACAGTACAGTTTGGGCTGATAACACTCCAGCTTGCTGTTGGTACAACTTAGACTGAGAGTACATTTAAAAACATATATGAGAGTCTTCAGTTTTAGCTTTCTTTGTGTGCCTGAAGTAGATCTGATATTCATGGAGGAAAGAGCCATGATGGCAGGGTGTTGGGTCAGTGCAAAGGCGAAGGCAAAACCCCTTGGTTTTCACTCTTCCCAACAGCTTACAGATCCTTCACCTTGAAGACATTACAGGTTAGTTTGTCAGGAAGTTACAAAGGTTGTATCACACATTTTTGGCTTTTTCAGTGAAAAGTGTGACTTTCCTCAAACTCTCATACTTGAGCTGGACCGATGGGCTGAGGTCAACTGCATGAAGTTTAACAAGGCCAAGTGCCGGGTCCTGCACCTGGGGCGCAATAACCCCAAGCAGAGCTACAGGCTGGGAGAGGAATGGTTGGAAAGCTGCCAGGCAGAGAACGACCTGGGAGTGATGGTGGACAGTCGGCTGAATATGAGCCAGCAGTGTGCTCAGGTGGCCAAGAAGGCCAACGGCATCCTGGCTTGTATTAGGAACAGAGTGACCAGCAGGGCTAGGGAGGTGATCGTCCCCCTGTACTCAGCTCTGGTGAGGCCGCACCTCGAGTACTGTGTTCAGTTTTGGGCCCCTCGCTACAAGAAGGACATCGAGGTGCTTGAGCGGGTGCAGAGAAGGGCGACGAAGCTGGTGAGGGGCCTGGAGAACAAGTCCTACGAGGAGCGGCTGAGGGAGCTGGGCTTGTTCAGCCTGGAGAAGAGGAGGCTCAGGGGCGACCTTATCGCTCTTTTTAGGTACCTCAAGGGAGGCTGTAGCAAGGTGGGGGTTGGCCTGTTCTCCCACGTGCCTGGTGACAGGACGAGGGGGAATGGGCTTAAGTTGAGCCAGGGGAGTTTTAGGTTAGATGTTAGGAAGAACTTCTTTACAGAAAGGGTTGTGAGGCATTGGAACAGGCTGCCCAGGGAAGTGGTGGAGTCACCATCCCTGGAAGTCTTCAAAAGACTTTTAGATGTAGAGCTTAGGGATATGGTTTAGTGGAGGGCTGTTAGCGTTAGGTTGGAGGTTGGACTCGATGACCTTGAGGTCTCTTCCAACCTAGAAAATTCTGTGATTCTGTGATTCTGTGAGCTGTGGATGTTAATAGAGGTATCCATGAATTTCATCAGGAAACAGACTGGGCTCTGCAGTGGAAGGGGCACCCTGTTTAACATTTCAGATATAAAACACACAGCCTAATTCCCTTGTGATCTGAGAGGGAAAAAGCTTCCATCTCCCTTTTTCCAAATCTCTCATAACTTCTAGGTCTCAGCCTCCTATGCTGTGAATAAATATTGTCTTGCAGCCTCAATGTCTGAGCACTGCATGATGACAAATTGCAGGAAACAGACATCCTTTTCCTGTGTTTTTCCTCCTAGCATTAGCATATTTGAAGGCTATGTCAGAGATTAATAATTCATCACTGTTTTACACAGTAATAGATAGTATTGCCTTTAAATTTTGTTGATATCCTTTAATGTGTTCCATAAATAAAACAGTTTAACTGTAGTAGAGGAAAAGACAAGAAATGCGTACAGCAGTTGAAATGTCAAATTATCAAATAGTTCCTTTCAGGTACCCATGCATTCTGCATGTTTTGGCAAACTCCAGACTCCCACAGTGCTAGAACAGAAAGCCACTTTCTAGCTATGGATTGAAGTCTGAACTGGTGAGAAATGGTGTGTGAACTGGGGGCTTAACACTTGAAGTGATGTACATAAGGTGGTCTTATACCTAGTGCCTCAGCTGAAAACTCAGAGCAGGGATAAGTCCCACCTCTGTAGAAGTCAACGGGAGATTCACAGTTGGCTTCAGGGTGCATCTTCAGAATCTCAGATGAGCTTGAAATCTCTTACCTTAGTTTATCTTGGAGTGTTTGTACATGTTTTAATGGAAAGAAAGCAGATAAGTTTTAATATCTCCTTCACTAAGTTAACAAATAACAAAGTGAAACAAAGAAGCAAAGAAAGGTTAACTTTGTTCTATTTATTTTTAAACATCTTCAGCTTTTGGAGCAAGAAAGTCACCTTTACAGTTCACTATGGTTTTGGTAAGAGATGTAAGACAAATTGTTTTAAATATGCTTTGTTTCCAATAAACTGATATTTTCCAAGTGACTTTCTGCTACCTAATGCTGAAGACACTATGGTGTTTATTATTTGCTGCTCCATAGCTCCGTAATAACATTTTTTTTTTTTTAAATGGACTCCTTTACAGGGAATTTTAACATCAAATTCCAAACAATCCTCTTTTGTTTTGGATTTTTGTGCTAGTGATTGGATGGGGATTGTAGAGGTAAGCTTATAAAATATTTTTGGAACAGATTGTAAATAACCTAGATGGATTATATACGCTCAAGTTTCTTTTGCACACATGATTTACTTGCTGACATTTCCTCATTCTCTGTGTGATGAGATTTGTTTTGCAAACAACGCCAAGTGAGAAAATCAAGTAAATAATCTTATTCCTATTTGAGTTTCCATCTTAATGTGGATGAAGGCAATGGTATTTCTTAAAAACTTTGGCAGGAATGATTGGTGTTGGAGTTTCTGTATTTTTGTGCATTTAATTACCTGATGAAAAGCAGAGGTTGCCCCTGCAGTTCCTGGATATTTATCCAGTCAATGAATATCTATAAGTGAGATTTGTCTTGTATTAATGACCCAAAAGTTGTATGATTCTTTTCCAGTTAGGCTACATGCTCCTGTGTTGTATAAATGACTTTGGGTCTTCTCTGTTCTTTCTGTCTAGAGACACAGAGATTATCCTGGGGATGCAGAATTGCTTAATGATCCCCTAACCTGCATTTCAGTGGCCTGTCCACTGGATACATTTTTTCAGTGATGGCAGTGGCTGTGTCATACCAAGGTAGTTTATACGGATGTGCAAGGTTAGATGTAGGAAGGAGGTAAAGCAAGAGGTAAGTCCTGGTCTGTAATCAGAGACACAAAAGTATTTCAGAGACATGTATGCAATTTCTCCTATGGCAGTTCATCCCATGTTCATGAAGTATTCACATTTCTCCTTTGGAAGGATATTGTGTGAAGGGCTGATATATCTATCTTCTCAGTACAGATTTTACTCTGTCATCTATAAGTCACTTCCATTTGTTTTTTAAATAAGTTTAAAAATCAAAAGGGAATATTCCTTTTGAAATATTCCTCAGAGCAGTTCATGAAGAATGAAGTTCCAGAATACATAAAGCAAGGACAGGTCTTCTCTTCCAAGCTGTCAGTTTTAATATTAGCCATTTCCTTGATCTTAGTAAAGCTAGGAAATTGCTGTGGTTCAATGCCAATGCAAATGGCTAGAGCAAATTTTTTTTTCTTTTTTTTCTTACTAGGACATAGATACTTTTGTTTGCCAAAACAGCAACTTGGAACTGCATGTGCCTCATGACAACATCTAATAGAAGCCACTATATTCTGCCTTTCCTGCTTTGATGCTAACTGTCCAGAATGAATTTGATCTATCTGGACAAACCATGGTATGGACCTTTTCCTCATCCTGCCTTTATTTGCTAACACTAGGTAATCATATAATATAACAGTCATGCTCAGGGAATAATAATGCTTTTGGGCAGCTTGTTGCAGGCTACCAAACAAAACAGAACAACCTGTTTCTCTTGTTATTTTGATAAGAACAACAGATGATAAACAATAATGTTCTTTTAGAAGCAGTTCATTTGCTGTCTGAAGAGAAGTGCAAAAAAGCATGGGTTGAGATAAAGACAATTAAATAAGAAAAAGAGAGAAAGAAAGAAAGAGAGAAAAAAAAAAAGAGAAAGAGAGGAGAGAAAGAAAGAGAGAGAGAGAGAAAGAGAGAGAAAGAGGGAGAGGAAGGAAGGAAGGAAGGAAGGAAGGAAGGAAGCAAGCAAGCAAGCAAGCAAGCAAGCACAAATAAATGGCAGGGCAGCATGAGAAGATGAAAAGTCCTTGGCTCTGTGTAAGCACTGCTCAGCAGCAACTAAAAGAAGTGTGTTATCAACAGTATTCTCATCCTAAATCCAAAACACATATTAGCTGCTAGGAAGAAAAGTAACTCTATCCCAACCAAAAACAAAACAGACAAATATGTTAAGATGACACCTTTGAGTTTGCAACAGGTGTCTGTACAATTAGGTACATATAAAGCTGGGTGCTTTCCAAAGTGTCTTTTTTTGAAAGTAATGTTTCTTTGCAATAAGAAAGTTATGCTTTTTCCCCTACTTAATTCTTAGCTGGGCAACTGAAATCCAAATTTTCCCATTGAACAGCTTTGATATGAGAACACTGAAGTCTTGGTTGTGCATTAGAGAACTACAGCTCAGTTGCTTCAAGTTCTGCCCCCTCCTCATGGTCCAGGTCCCCAGTGGGGCTCAGCACATTTGCCCACAACACTGTGAGGTACCAAAGGGTGGGAAGCGGGATCTGGCAAGGGGCTGGCACAAGGAATTCAGAATTCTTCAGATGTAATTCCCATCACTTCCTGGTGGCTGAAGCCAATGCTGAAATGAATGTTTCTCCTGATCAAACCTGAAGTAATTCCAAGGTTTGGAGTCTAAGCCTCTTCCTGAACTCAGAGGGACTGAAGTCTGGCTTCTCTGACATAAATACTGAAGTATGGAGCTCTGAAACATATCCCCTATGTGGAAAGCAGCTTTTTCTTCAAAACTGTGAGTGAGATCACTTCTAACTGGAAACTAGAAATCTGCTGGATGGAAAGTAGTTGTTAGAGATACTTTTCATGCAGGAAATCTCTGAGATAGAAAATGATTTCAGTCTGTTTCTGCTGTAAAACTGAAATTTTCTGTGAGGACAAGGGACAACCCTCTGTTCACTGATTTTAGCTCCAACATGAAAAGTATCAGGGAAAATCCTGTGTATCAAGGATGCCAAAATCTTTGAGCTCTCTAACACAACTAGGTGGTTACAGAATTCAGTTTTTGATTCATGGACAGTTTTTTTTTTTATTATTATTAATTATTATTTATTTATTTGTAGATGAGGCAAGAAAATAAGGTCGACACATATACCTGTAACTCATGTTTAATATAAAAAACTATTGCCTTGTTTTTCAGAGTTGTTTTCTTTCCACAACATCTATGCCAAATGTTGCTTTAGTTGAGTGAATTTTCTGACATATATGCAGAATGTATAATATGTGTGATACACATTTTCAGAAATATGGTTGTGTAAGCATTATTTAAATGCCATTTATGTAATCTGTGCGCAAAACTTCATTGAGTACAATCTTATCTTGCTATTTGATATGTGAAATTTCTTGTGGGTGTCATGAACTGAAATTTTACACCTCAGTGATACCCTGGCAGTCTTACCCTACAAGATAAGCTAAAAATCAAATCACTTTTTTGTCAGATAAGCTTTTTGTGTAATACTAGCTCAGAACTGAGCTTCTAGAATCTGCCATATATGGCTATGTTCTTTTTGCTGCTGCTCATGGTGGTTGTGCTGCAGTTATCCAGCTGAAGAAGGTGGTCTTATTGCCATTTTCAATATACAAACTGGCTGAATTCTCTTTTATTGAAATACTCCTTAAAAATGCATGGCAGTGATGTACTCAGAGCTCTGTTCTGGAATGAAAAATGGCATTCTGGGAAGGAAGGGTGGGACGCAAATGTGGAGATTTTCAAACACACCTGAAAGTTAGTGGAAATTGGGTTTCACAGACCCTTAAGTGCTTTTAAAAATCCCACCCAATTTGCAGTTGCAGTCTCTGGAGGATGTTTGCTTTCCTGTTACCAGGAGCAACATCTTTTATGTACATAGAACAAACTAGTCCAAAAATGTATTTTCAGCAATTACAGCAATTTCTTTTACATCTCATGTTCTTTATGAGCTCAATTCCTTTCACTTCTCTGGCCTGCTAGTGAGCCTGAATCCTTTAAAACTGGGAATCTCTGGTACATTTGTAATGATTTAGTTTTCTTTCAGCACATGAGTATGCAGAGTCCTTCTTTGATTTCATTACCTTCCTGAGCATTTCAAACATGCACAGAGTTTTAAAACCAGGAGGGGCCTTTATAACTGCAGAACAACAGACTGTAAAACTTCTTTCACTTCTGCTCTGTAATTTGTAATTGAATGAGGATGAGCGAATTAAATGCTCATGTCTTTTTGACAGACAGCCCATTCTGATTTGAAAGCACTGGTGGCTGGAGAATTATTTGCAATGGAGGATTCCAGGCTGAGAATAATGACTTTCCCAACAACAGTACTCAGGTTTTTTTTTGTGTGTTTCTGGTATCATTTACACTAACAGTTTCACAGCTTAGGCTATGCCTGGGAAATGGCTGATGGCATTTGCAAATGTCCATATGGCTGGTCAGGACTCTGGAGGGCTGGTTCTGGGGATCTTGTTGCATTTGTTAACATATCAGGTATTTGATGAATGGAGGTACAAACTATATCTTTGCCTGAGCTCCTCTAGGAGAAAGGTTTGTTTGCAGCAAGGCTATGGTATAGCTAAACCATAAAATTGGCTTCAAGGCTCCAAGAGCATAGTTAGAAATACAGTGATCCCCAGTGACATGGTCACTTTTTCTTTTGTGTTAACTCTATTTTTGGGGGCTGAGCTGGAACAAACTGCTTTGACAGGCTGACTTTTCCCCCACAAGCCTTAGGTATGATTAGGTATCATCTTATTCTGTAAGCTTTATGCTTAATCACTTATTATCTCTCTCTTTGTAGCCAGGTTGACCTCTACCTAATGAGGTTATCCATCTGAACAGTGGTGTTCTTGTGTCCTTGATAGAGAACAGGGAAGAGAAGTGATATCTAAAACAACCATCAGCCATAGCTACATCTTCATAATCGTAGCAAAGGATTCGACTTGTGGTTTTGGAAGATGCACAATCCCTACCTATCTGAAGCAGATGGCATCTACTCTGCATGCCTGTACACGGCTTTGATGCAGTCTTCTGGCATGTTTGACAAAGAGAATTCAAGGCAAGAGGAGTACAGTGACTGCTGAAGTTACAGACCAGCTCTGTGGTGTTGCTCTGCTTCTGCAGACTGGAAGTCTACATAAAAGTTTAGTTATTTACTATGGGAGGAAAGCAAGGTTTTGATTTTAGGTCAGTTCTGGCTTGATGGCTTTGAAGGCCTTCTGTTTGGTAAGATAAAGACATGAAAAGCTTAGAAAAAGAAAAAAAAAATATATATATATATATTTAATAGAAGCAAATCTTGATTAAAGGAGATTTCAGTGTTGCTGAGGTACAAAAAAAACTGTGTGGCTGTAGAGACACAACTCATACACCAACAAAACCAAGAGGAATAAAGGAATGGAGAAGAGGAGACACCAAAAACCTCATCCTTGCCTCCTTTAGTAACTAGCCACTTTACTCATTTATTTACTAGAAGCTCTGATGATCAGTCTTTGTGTTAATCTGTGAGAATGTGAAGACCTTTCCAGTCACAACCCTATGTCAAGATAAGAGTGAGTTTCAGTGTTTATACGCCCAGGACATAGATTTGCAGAAGAGATAAAAGAAAGAGGGAGCAGACAGGAGTCAAAGAAATCTGCAGGGTGTGGACAAGAGGATGGCTGAGTGGGAAAGACATCCTTCCATCTTCTTTTGTATGGCCTGTGGCCACTTGCTTTGTTCCTTTGTATTACTGGACAACACTTGGTGGTCTGCCTAAGGGCATTTGGAACTGCTGTTGTCATTCAGTTGAAGGAAAGATCCTTCTGGTCTTCCTCAGAATGTTTGATCACTTGTGCTGTGACTAGGGGTTAAATGATTGTCTGCAGAGCTAGGCTGGCTCCTCACCCAACAGCATGGCCAAATGCACAGTGCCTGTGAGAGTCAAGAGAGGGCTGCATTTTGCACTGAAATGGAGAGTATGCTATGGACACAAGTGAGCCCTTTTACATATAGAAATGTGTGTTAAAGTGTATGGGTGATGAAGAGTAAACAGAAGGTATTGCTTGAACTTTATGCAAAGCTCTATTAAGGAAGCAATCTCCTCAGCTCAGTGGTTTTCTTTAGAGGGAACTTCTAAAGCTCGTCATAAAGGAAGTAAAGGAAGTATGAATTCAAAGAATTTCTCTACACTGACACATTAATATATTTTTGAAGTTGTGTTTTTAATTCATTGGATAAATTAACTTCTTCTTTAAACAATTTCTACTGAAAAAATACTCATAAAACACACATAAAAATCATCTGTTTTTAATTCCCTGTGGAATGCAAATTTTTAAGTGCTTAACGTTTAAAGATTTTATTTTTTTAATTGGTTAATCTGTTGGGCCAACTCAGTCTGATCCAATTTGTACCAAGAACACTGAAACATATAATTTTGGCATGGTCTGATATGAATTTGCCTGAAATATCGTGGTTTTGACTAGGATGCCAAAGCAGCTGCATTAATTTGTGTTAAGGAAGAGTTAGTGGTGAAGAAGAAAGCAATAGGAAATATATGCAAAGATTGGCCTTTCCTGTCTCTCATGTATGCCCACCAAAAACTGAGAATCCCTGCAAACCCTTTAAAAAGGGTACTGACTGGACAAATCATACTAATACTAAATACTGCCACCTTCTTGTTCTCTGTCCTTAATAAAGCACCAGTAAAGGAAGTTCTGAGTTTCCATACCGTTTCCTCTTTAAAATAAAAATAAGCTTGCTAGATGGTTTCAAGGCCTCACAATGCCCAAGACTGATCACCCTATCTGATTCCTTCTTGCCCACAAGCTTCTCTTTTTTATTTATAAAATTTGCTTATTCAATGGCCTTTACACCCATCTTTTCCCTCTCTGTCCCCAGGTTTCCTCTCAGAAAGTCGTGTCCAGGCACTCAATTCGGATGTTGTAAATGGCTGCCAAGCTGCTATTTGCTGCCAGCTGGAGGGTGGATGTGGTGCTGCTACGTGTCCAAGGCATACAGACAGGGGTCTTATTTTTTTCTAGATAAAGACAGGGGTCTTCTTTTTTTTTTCTTGCCTTTTCTAGATGAGAACACAACACATCATCCTTCTAGAGATAACAATGAAAAGAGCTCATTGCAGAAGCAGAGTTTTTTTTTGTTTTGTTTTTGCTTGTTTGTTTGTTTTTTTCCTATCCCAAACAGGATTTCCTATCTCCTGCATGGGGTTTAGGGCATGCAGAGGCTTACTGAGCACCTACGGGATTGTCTTTGTCATTAGTTATTAATGCTAGCATTACCTGGTGATGGCTATCCAGACTTCCTGATAACAAGTGGGAACGTTTTCTACAATTTCCAGTCTAGTAAGGTCTGTTCAGTAGAAAGGCAGTCTGAAAGGGAAAAACAGACTAAATCTTTGCCTCTGCAAGATCGAATGTGGGCAGTGGCACTCCAGTGGCTTTCTTCTTCTAGCATTTCTTTTCCCTCCCTAGTAAAAACACCATGAAAACCATGTGTGTATGACAAAAAGCTCATCCTCATTTGAAGGAGGTAATGCCTGAATCCAGGTGATAAAATACATTAGCATCATGCCTTAGGATGTGATAGGAGTTCCTCCTGCTGCCAGCTGAGGTGAAGGTTGGTTAGGGAGAACAAAGGATATTCTGGCACCTGAAACAAACCAGGGGCTGAGTTGTGGAGATATGGCTTTGATTCACAGTTCTTCCAAGAATTCTCTGTGTGGCCTTAAATCATGTGATCTCTTTGAGCTTCAGCTCTCAGAAAAGCATGGAATTTTCTACTGTTACCTACTGCCTGTGTTGTCTGCTTGGGGTGTAATTGCTTTGTGGCTCAGACCATTTTCAAAGCACACAGTGACATGTAGGCACCTCTTGCCAGAGATCCCATCAAGTGCTGATGCTGGGTAGGGAGCTGGGTATCTAGAGGGTAGGGAGCTTGGTATCCTTCCCTTCCCTTCCCTTCCCTTCCCTTCCCTTCCCTTCCCTTCCCTTCCCTTCCCTTCCCTTCCCTTCCCTTCCCTTCCCTTCCCTTCCCTTCCCTTCCCTTCCCTTCCCTTCCCTTCCCTTCCCTTCCCTTCCCTTCCCTTCCCTTCCCTTCCCTTCCCTTCCCTTCCCTTCCCTTCCCTTCCCTTCCCTTCCCTTCCCTTCCCTTCCCTTCCCTTCCCTTCCCTTCCCTTCCCTTCCCTTCCCTTCCCTTCCCTTCCCTTCCCTTCCCTTCCCTTCCCTTCCCTTCCCTTCCCTTCCCTTCCCTTCCCTTCCCTTCCCTTCCCTTCCCTTCCCTTCCCTTCCCTTCCCTTCCCTTCCCTTCCCTTCCCTTCCCTTCCCTTCCCTTCCCTTCCCTTCCCTTCCCTTCCCTTCCCTTCCCTTCCCTTCCCTTCCCTCTAAATCCTGACTGTGTGAAAAATGCCAGAATTAATGACACAGTTTGACAATCTGCCCACAAGTGGTAAATGTTGGCTGAATGACATCAAATGTGTGTTTGTTTTCAGCTTTTTATTTAAACATAGTTTATCTTAATTCCCAGCATGAAGATTCGTAACCTGCCAGACTAACCACTTCTTTGTTAAGACTTGCTTCAATGTGAGAAGTTCTGTAAAATTAAATTACCTTAGTTCTACCTTGTGATTAGAAAGATTCAGGAATGGATTAGATGGCTAATTAGGAAATAAATGACCCTCTTTGTAACTACATTATATTTCCTTTAATTTTTACACTGTACAAACTCCAGCCTTAAAACAGACTTATTTCTGATTCACCATCAAAGTATAAGAGAGAAAACACAGGTCCAAAATGTTCCAGAGGAAATTTCACCTTATCAGTTCAATTCGATACCTTCATTTCATGTAGTAAAGCATTTTCCTGACTGTAATTCACACATCCTTGAAAGTATTGTTGCTGTCCTCAGATGATCCTTTCAAAGGAGGAAAAATAATGTATGACAGGGCTGCTGGAGAGTTGTGGTCCCCAAGTAAAATTTCTTGACATTCACTGTCCTACTTGGATGGTATATGTATCCTTATTTCTGGGATACAAACACAGCTTCGCTGAAAGGATTTGCTCCCTTCAGCACCTCAATAATCTACAACTTCAGGCTAATGTATTTGGGAATGGAAAATGGTAAGCTTCATGCAGTCTTCCACATGGAATTCTTCAGCACTACCACTCCCATTGCCTGAAGCAATCAAATGCTAGTCTACAGACCTCAGGTCCTAGAAATGGTTGAGAAACAGATCCAACTTGGTCACAGCAGGGCAACAAATGAAACATGTATCTGCTGTCCTCATATGGGAGACCCTTAGTGAAAATGTGAAGACCTGCTTGTACTGTTAGGGAAAATAGAACCTGTGACTGACTTTATACACCAAGAAATGAAAGGCCATGGTTCACGGCAAGGATTTAAAGATGAGTCATGAAACATAGCTTGATGATGTTTGCTCTAAAGGCTTTGAAATGTTTAACACCACACAGGATTGCATCAATACTGGTATGGTTTAGACTGTAGGCTCTTTATTCATGGAATAATTTGTTTGTGTGATGTCAGAAACCCTTACCACATAATCATAATCCTACACTTTGCTTCCACTCTTGGTCTTTAAGATTTAAGGGCTTTAAGTTTTAAGGTTTTTATTGTTATCTATTCCTTCATAAATGAAGGAATGAAATGAAATGGACAGTGGTCTATACACCATTAAGATGAAACTGTTTGATCAAGCTGTTTTCATCTCATCTCAAGTTTTCATCTCATCTTGTCCTTGACTCAGGACTCATTTTTGATCTGTGTGCCCAGGTTCAGGTCAAGACAGGAGTACTGTAAAATGAACAGTGGCATTTCAGCACTGTTAAAGAGAGTGGATTAAAGATATTGGGAAAACATGTTAACAACAGTAGGATTATCACTAATAATTTAGAACAGGTAGTGACATTTGCCAGCACAGCAAGTATAACTTTAATATGCATTTTGGTAAATCTGTTTCACCAGAGAGTAACATGAGAATTTCTAAGCTAAGATCGCATCCTTATTTGACTGTGACTCTAATAATATACTGTGCTAAGGGCCAGTACTTGTTTTTAAATAGCTTTAATGACTTTCCTTAAATGTCACTGAATCCAGAAGATTTTGGCACCAGTTCTGCTTAGGAGGCAGTGAAATTCTGCCTAACTCTTCTCTTGTAAATGACATTGAAAAGTCTTACTTTTGGTTACCTAGAGGAACAGTAGTGGAGATACAGAGAAATTAGTTGGCTCTGATGGCACCCAATAGTAGTATTAAGTTACATTCCAGTCTCCAAAATTTTAGATCCAAAACGATACTTCACCATAAGGAATCTGAAGGAAACTATAGTCACGATGTGGTTCTAAAGTCCTTAGGTACTTAAGGATCAAATTTTGCCACTTAAGTATCCAATTTTAATCTCAAAGCTTATCTTCACTGTAGTAAAACATATAACATATGTGCTTTCTTGGAGAGAAAACATGCTGAAGATGTTTTCCAGCAGAGTACATTCACCAAAGTCAAGTTTAACTCAGCTTTGGGTCTGTAATTTCTCCTTCTTTAAGAACTGCCTTTTTTGGAAGTCAGTACAAGATTTTACATATTTAATCTTGTCTTGCATGGGAGCTTGTAATGTTTCTACTAAACTATAAGTTGGAGCAACAGGTTAGGGTGAGCTGAGGACTACATGACAGGTTCTTGAGCCTGGAATGTTTTTTTTTTTTTTTTTTCCTTCCAGGTTGCTGTAGGAATGTACAGTAGGCTTCTTAGCATAAAGATGTAGCTGCAGTTAGTAGGATGTCAATCAGGTTAGTGGAGCAGATAAACAAGAATAAAGAAGTGGTATGTGGGAACTCTGGAAATTCATCAGCCTTCTGATGTATAATGCCAAATAAAAGTTGCAATTAATATTGGACTCATGAGTGTGCAACATTTGTATTCTCTCTTGAGACAGAGACATCCTTAGAAATGCTGCCATTTGATTAAGGATGGCTTCTTAGATCAATCTCCTCACAAAACACCATGTGCTACCATGATGTCCTAAGGTCTGCGAGTAGCTGGAACCTAGCAGTAGCTCATATTGTTTAAACAGCACTTCTGCAAGACAATACAAAATAAAACAAACTAATGCAATGGAGTAAAAGCATGCTGTAGCCGTGAGCTGCCTGTGAAATAGCTGATGGAATAAGCCATGGCTGCATGCATCTAACCTGAATAGGGGACTGGATACAGTCTGCAAGGAAGAGATTTGAGGTATTTGCATAGCGAGCTGGTTTCACTCTAAGAACCAGCCCACATCTGACAGAACTGGAGAAATGCAACATAAGGAATGGAAAATGTTATAAAATTGGTGTGGACACTAAAATACTGCCTACGTAGAGAGTTGTATCAGTATTGCTTTATCTATTCCAGTAGAGAAACAAGACATCCCCCACATAATCACTGAAGCTGGAGTAATTAAATAAGGGGGAGAAAATATTGTATACATAACCTGCAGGCATTTTTATTTTAATATGGAGGTGTAGAGCAAGTTCATATTGGGAGAAAAGGCAATTTATGCCCACACAAGGCTTTTTTATTACTCTAGAATGAAGCAAGAAAGGTCTATAATTGCAAGGCAGAAATGGACTTGTAATACACCAGCCTAGGGCAAATTTTCCCTCAGAAGGGTTTTCTGGTAGTAGGAGAGGGACAGGACTCTAAGCAGGAAGTCCTTCTTTTCACACTAACTGAATAGCATCTTCTGCCTGTATTGTATGCATCTGATTTTTATTTTGGGAATTAAACAATGGCAGCAGAAAACCTTGCAAGAACTCTTGGCAACAAAAGCAAAGCTATTTAATCTGTTAGTATGTCTGAATACTCACTAAGAGTTTTGCTGATGAAGGAGCACTGAGAAGGGGTGCTCTCAGTTGTGCTCAACAAGATTCAGGGGAAAAATACTTGCAAGCCTGGTTAAGAGGTCTCTTGAATTCTCATTACACCCCTTTTAAGCAACCTGGTGGATCCGTGTGTCAGATTCTCTTCATCAGAGTGGATGTGATGTGGATGGTTCAGCCATAGCCTCAAGTAGGTGCTCTGGTGTTTCTCCTCCAGGCATAAATTGCTATGCAATGTTCAAGATTTTGCATTTACCTGCCTCAGCCATGACACATTTTCCTTGTGATTGGTTACAATTTTGTTAAAAGGCTCCATGTGACACAAAGGGTACCTGGAAACCAAAACTGCCATCCTTGAAAAGAGTGTGATGACAAGTTCACAAAGAGTCTGTCTGGAAGAGCAGCTGTGATTTCCATAGGTCACACCAAACCTCTGAGCTGGAGCACAGGCTGATATAGTTTACATCCAGTCTCAGACAAAAAAGAAAAAAAGAGAAGGGCAGAGGCATGTGAAATTGAATGAGAACAGAGTGGAAAATCTCTCCAAGATAGTCTGAGCTTCAAAAAAATGAAATGAAAATCGAAAAGCTTTCCAGCCAGGTTAGTTTGCATGCTGGCTGAAAAGATTTGGTTCTGTTCTTGACCTTCCCTTGAAAATCACCTCCCGCAGTTATCACAATAATTTTTTTTTTTTTTTTTTTTTTTTTTTTTTTGGCATTTTGCACCCCTTTTGATTGTTATGGATGCTTCTTAAATGAGTCAGAAGGACCATGTTCCACCCAAGTGAGGCTGAGAGATTTTAGTGTTGACATCAGACTATTTAAAATCCTCTAGCTTTTGTCATCAATAACAATTAAATGGAAGAAGAGAAGAGAAAATAAAATAAAAAAATAGGAGAGAAGAGAAAAGAGAAGAGAAGAGAAGAGAAGAGAAGAGAAGAGAAGAGAAGAGAAGAGAAGAGAAGAGAAGAGAAGAGAAGAGAAGAGAAGAGAAGAGAAGAGAAGAGAAGAGAAGAGAAGAGAAGAGAAGAGAAGAGAAGAGAAGAGAAGAGAAGAGAGAAGAATGAAAAATACTGCTAAAATTGAGTTGCTAAGCTTGCATTAGTGATTCTTAGTTCATTTAGAGACAAGGTTAAAATATCATACACAAAGAAAGTAGAATTTTTAGCATAGAAAAAGACAAATTTTCTTTTTTTTTTCATTTTCTTTCTGGAAAAGGATTCTCATTTACAGAGGAAGTTTTGAACTGGACATCTCAGAATTTTTGAGACACTATTGCAGTGTTGAAAGTACAATTATGTTCACTTCATATAAAGAATGTCACATTATTTATTTATTTATTTATTTATTTATTTATTCTGTGCAGTGTCCATACTGGTTAGAGCTGGGATTTATAGCTAAGTAGCTCTAAACGTACCTAGCACAATTTATTCCCAGCTGGCTTTCTAACCTAATCTCAGGCCAACTGGAAACATTAAGCATAACCAAAGTGTAGGCATCTTCTCTCACATTTTATTAGTTGTTGGGTTAAATCATCTGTGGATAAAGTTTTAAGTACTTCTGTTAACATCAAACTGCAGCATCAGTTTACAGCTGACTTTGAGTATTATATAGAATATTTACAGACAGGCCCAGATATGTCCATACATATTATTGTTGTTACCCTGTTGTGATTTAACCTGGCAGACAGCTAAGCACCACACAACCATTCACTCCCTCCAACCCCCTCTGTCCCCCCCAGTGTGATAGGGAAGAGAAACAGAAAAAAAATATGAAGAAAAAAAAAAAAGAAAAAGAAAAAGAAAAACTTGTGGATTCAGATAAAGACAGTTTAATAAAATACAAAATGAAGGAAAAAAAATTAAAATAACAGTAACATCAACTACAATAATAGAATATACAAAATACACAATGCACAATGCAATTGCTCACCACCCACTGACCAATGCTCAGACAGTCCCAGAGCAACAGCATCCCAATTTTATTGTTCAACATGGCTCCATGTGGTATGGGATATCGCTTTGGGCAGCCTGATCCAGCTATCCCAGCTATGTGTCTTCCTGTGTTTAGGTGCTCCTGGTGCACCCCCAGCCTCCACGCTGGCATGTGAGAAGCTGAAAAGTCCTTGGCTCAGTAAGCACTGCGCTGCAACAACTGAAACATCAGTGTGCTATCAGCATTATTCTCATCGTAAATCTAGAATACAGCATCATACCAGCTACTAGGAAAAAAATAACTCTATCACAGCTAAAACCAGGACACCAGCAGCTGTTGGAGCCATTATGCAGTCAGCGTAATGAAATTGCCAACAAAATAACAGCAACAGCCGTTTTCTTTTATTTCAGAACAGTGTCTATGAAGCTAATCCTCAGATGCAATAGCATGCTAAATATTTTTAAAGGAAATTGATAGAAGTAATACACTTTAATTCAATGCTCTTATCAAATAAATTAGAGCTTTAGAGGCACCTTGAAAATCATGGTTTGACAAATAACAACTTTTAGTGGGATGTCAGATCTTCAGCTGCTGCATATCAGAAACATGTTATGTCTTTCAGCACAGTTGTGTTCCTTATCATTCTTTTCACATATGCATCAAAATCTTCCAGAAGTAAAGCTCTGGTCTCAGAAACATGTACTTCTTTTCAGTAGCTTCTGCTTAACCTTAAACACTTCTCAAGTGTTGTCTTGTTTAGGAATGCTTTTCTTCCTTAAATGAAGTTGCATTTTGTAAGCAGAAATTTAAGCTGCATTTTGCAAGAAGGATTTTGATGGTAATACATTTCTGCAGAATCAAATAGCACAAGCTTAAAAAAAATCTGGAGATGTCAAACAGATATAACTGATATTTGATGTATTTGGAGCAAAGATGTATCTTTCGCCTCTGAAATTCAATTGAATTCTAACTCAATGCTACCTTGTTTTCAGGAAAGATTTCTTGGCAGGACATCTGATGTATCCATCATAGGTGATAAGAACAAATCTTTTGAACATCAGCACACCTGCACTGCTCTCAGCTCTGCTGCTTAGCAGAGTTGTGCTAACAAAGACATTCAAAGACAAAAAACATTCCCAGAATGAACTGTATGTGTGAAATGCCAAAATAAATTTAGAAGGAAAACAAAACAGAACAAAACAAAACAACAACAGCAACAAAACACAACATAAATGAATATGGATAGAAGATTAGAAGACAACACTTTACCTAATTAAGTTACAAGATAGAAAAGACATCTGAAAAATGCAAAATCAGTTAAAAAGCTTTTGCAAAAAGGGGAAATGAAAGAGCTTTTTTTATTATTTGATTTTTATTTTGTCTCCCTCTTTTCTTTCCTCTCAAAGGCAGCACTGGTTACTGAGATGCTCGGGAAAGTTCCAAATTTGGGGCAGTTAATTAATTTCAGCAGAGTAACAATAACAGTGAAGCAGATGGAACAGACATCAACAGGGAGCTGGAAGAGTGACAGTGCCCCTCCCCATCTCTGGATCAGGCAGAGATATTTCCATGGATTGCTTTTTCCAATAATAAGAATATTTTGCACTTCTGTGGGCCTTCTATCAGAGATCTGCCCAGAGTTTGTGAATTTCCATATTTGCCTTTGTGATTTAGTTTGGGGATTTGCAGGTGGAGAAGAAATGAGGTGAGACTAACTTTAGGATGAGGGGGGCTAATTCCTCCAATCTTTGTCTATTTAATGTCCCTCCCCTCCTCAAAACCCTGACTTACCTGTAAACAAAATTGTCAAAACTCTTTATCATAATATAACCAAGAAGTGCGAACTGGTGTCCTTGGCTTTGCAGGGAAGTGAAGGGAAGGGAGGGCCAAATGAAAACCTACATAAGGGACTTCCTCGCCAATCAGAGCAGCCTTCTGGGTGCACAGGAGTGTTGGGGAAAGGCTGAAGCAGATCTTTCAAGACACTTTCTCATCTCCTGGTGGTTTAGGCTAGTTATAAGGGAGCAGTATCCCTGCAGAGTCCTAGTTCCATTGCCTGGGTATGGCCAAAAGGCAAGTACTGTGCTCCGGCAGGGAGCTTGCAGTCAAAAGGAAACCTCCCATACCCCATCCCCTCTACTGATATTAAGAAGATCAATAATAGGAGCTGCTCAGCTGGCCTTCACAGACTTTAAACAAGCCTGTGGATCTGAACTAGCTACTTCTATAGCAAAAATGTTAATTTTCCCCAGTGCCATATTTCCTTGAAAAATGACCACAAAAGAGTTAAGTTCCAATAATATATGGCTCTGGAAATCAAGGACAATTTCCACATGTCTGGGGAAAGGGAAAGGAGCTTATGGATTAGCCTGCAAGGCAGAGCAGCAGGCTATTACAGCACTTAAAATAAATCATTCTGTATAATTGCTACCATGCATCAGTTTGCTGAGATTAAAGATGAGAGATATTGACAGTATGTTTGGAATAGAAGTCAGAGTGTCCAATAATGCATAGTATTGTATACTGTTGTTGATGCCAAGTCCCTGCAAGTGAGGCAAAAATTATGCTTTGCACTTTTGTTTTAACATTTTGCTCTGGTTTTGGCTCTTTTCCTGATGGATGGTTCCATTGTCACATAACCAGTCTTGCCATTTTTTAGTCCCCTTTCTCTGCTAGAATGGGTAATGATTATTTCTAATCTGAACTCTCTGAAAGCAGTGATCTCTGCTGCCTTTGATGGGTTTTGAAGCAGGCTGACCAAAATGACCAGAATGTTATTTGTAAGTATATACTATCAAGGCTGTGTGTATCTGAGGCTAAAGTCAGGTCCAAAGTTTGTAGGTTCTCTAGGGAAAGTTTTAGTTTTTTATGTTCAGTACAAATAAGTTTTTGTGGGTAGAGATGGGAGAAACTAGTGCAGTTTTGTGTTTTACTGAATCTTATGAGCCTCTTAAAAACAGAAAGTCCCAAACAAACAAATCTTTTTTTTTTTTTTTTTTTTTTTTTTTTTTTTTGTCATGGAAAATTACTATTCAGATGAATGCAGTAAAAAAAAAAATCTTTTCTTTTCTTTTTCTTTCTTTTTTTTTTTTTTTTTTTTTTTTTTTTTTTTTTTTTCTGTCTTCTCTCATTTAAGAGAAACCCGAAATATAGTTATAATGGTTGAAGGTAGTAACTTGCTTTCAAACATTAAGTCATGCTCCATTTGCTTTTTCAAAAAAAAGTTTTTGATCCTTTTGTATGGACTTTTTTTCTCAGAACTGATTTCTCAGCATTTTTTTCCCTTTTTCTTTTTCCTTTTTTTTCTTTCTTTTCTTTTTTTTTTCTTTTTTTCTTTTCCTTCTTTTCCTCCTTTTCCTCCTTTTCCTCCTTTTCCTCCTTTTCCTCCTTTTCCTCCTTTTCCTCCTTTTCCTCCTTTTCCTTTTCCTTTTCCTTTTCCTTTTCCTTTTCCTTTTCCTTTTCCTTTTCCTTTTCCTTTTCCTTTTCCTTTTCCTTTTCCTTTTCCTTTTCCTTTTCCTTTTCCTTTTCCTAGTATTCAAGACAAACCAATAGGTTTTGTTTTGTGGAGAACAGCTCTGGAGTCTATTTCCAGCTCCTGCCATTGAGTCACTGTATGTCCCTGGGATGATTTTTAGTCTCTGTATACAGTCCTTCACTTCCTCAAACACTCACTGGGCTGTCAGTGTAAACTGTGTGCTGTGAACTCTCCAGTAAATAGTCCATCACCTAATCTGTGGATACAGACAGCCATGCACTGCAGGGCTTTGATCTGAATCTAGCTCCCCAGGGTGAGAGTAATATCAGTAGTACATAGCAACACTTTTTTATCTGCTCATGTACACTTTGTGAAAGACAAAATGTCAAAATACAGGTATTTTGAAACTCTTCATTAATCAAGATACTCTAGAGAAATTTCATACCAAAACCTATTATGTTAAACTCTGTATCCTACAAACAAGTTACTGACTTCTAAGGGTCTGCAAAGTTGGGAATATTTGTACACATAGACACTGGATTTTTTTTACAACTGTCTAATCTTATGACTAGTTTTTAAAACACAGGAGCAAAGTGCGTGGTGTTACACACACTGTATTCTTGCTGGGAAATCAGATTCCCATTTCATAGAAAACTGCTAGAGCAAGCTGCTCTTCTTTCTTGCTTTTATGATTACAGAATGAAAACAAACAAACAAACAAAATAACAACATAATTCTGCATGGGCTGTGCTTCATATACCCTTTCAATTTGAATACTGCAGCTTCTTTCACTTGTTCCTGCTCTGTTTCTGACTGATAGAAATGATATGACATAATTTGGGTGGAGTGAGCTGGGAACCTTTCCCAGAGGAGCTGAAGAGAGTTCCCAGACAAGCGAGGTTACCCCAAGCTGACATGCCCTCAGCAGAAACACTCTCCTCCATGCATTTTCATTTGTGGCTTACAAATCTCCAGGGCAGCGAGGGCTTGCTCAGCAGGTGCAATCACTCACTGGCTTCCCAGCCAGGCAGGCATGCTTCCTGGAGCATGGCTGGAAAATTCTGCCACTCGGAAGCTACACTTACATTTACACTTACACTTACATGTGCAGAATTTCTTTCCTTCTTGTGTGTTTTTAGTGGATCATTTTCAGCAGCCTATTTATGTAGCACTGCTTCTTAGGCATGAGTTGTTTCCTTAAACCCAGAATAATCAAGAACAAAATGCTTCCAGTATTTCTTGCACGGCTTTGGAAGGGAGTTCTTCATGAACAATTTAAATAAGGTAAAGTTTTTATTGACTCTCTCCTCATTCAGGAGAGGAGAGAGTCTCCTCTCTCATTGAGGAGGCTCAGGGGTGACCTTATTGCTTTCTACAGATACCTTAAAGGAGGCTGTAGTGAGGTGGGGATTGGCCTGTTCTCCCACGTGCCTGGTGACAGGACGAGGGGGAATGGGCTAAAGTTGCGCCAGGGGAGTTTTAGGTTAGATGTTAGGAAGAACTTCTTTACCGAAAGGGTTGTTAGACACTGGAACAGGCTGCCCAGGGAGGTGGTGGAGTCACCATCCCTGGAAGTCTTTAAAAGACAATTAGATGTAGAGCTTAGGGATATGGTTTAGTGGGGATTGTTAGCGTTATGTCAGAGGTTGGACTCAATGATCTTGAGGTCTCTTCCAACCTAGAAATTCTGTGATTCTGTGATTCTGTGATTCCCCATTGTTTACTTCATTTAGCACTTGCTTGGCTGTTTCTACCCCTGCTTGTTTCTACCACTGCTGACTTCGTTCCTATTTCTTGTTCTTACTTCCACTGAAATGGAAATGGAGAGGGAAAGATTTAGAAAAGATGGATGGGGGAGGGGGGGAAGGGGAAGAAGGTTAACAGATGAAATGAAGATGTGGTTTTTGTTTTGTTTTATATTAATAAGTTTTGCAGTTTCCTTGAGCACTTGAAGGACTTCCTCCTATTAATCTGTTTAGTGAAAACTGCTGATAAAAAGAATAATAATTTAAAATGTGGTTAATGTGGCCTCAGGCCTTTCAGAATGCATAGTTTGTACTTCCTTGCTCCTCAGGCTCTGCTGTGGGTACTTACTGAGGAAGGTGTGGTACACCCACAAATGCCACGATCAAGATCTTACTGAACTTTGCTCCCTTTGACTTTGACATCACATAAAGACACCTTTGAGATGAGGTTTCACAAAGCCCAGACTGAAATTAGCAAAATACATGTACATTCATCCTGCTAAGGAATGACATCTTCCCTTTTGGTTAAAGACAGAGTCACACTGGGGAATGATTACTGAACTTAATTTGGAAACAAAACTTCAATGGGATTGATTGTTGCTGGCAATGCCATCCTTGCACATATAGTGGAATTGTTTTTCAGAAACCAGGCATAGCCTCCCTGACTATTGGTAATTCTTCACTGCACTTCATCTTGTCTTGCATTACGCATCGCTAAGATAGAAGTCTGGTTTTGGGCTAAATTCCATGTCCTTCTTTTTCAGTGAAGGGAAGTAGGTGCTTCAGAAGCCATCAGATGACATGCAAAAGAAATCATTCCCCAACATTCCCTGCTTGGGCACACATGGATGTCCCCAGTCCAGGTGGGCATTTCATCATCTGAAGTCTTATGGAAATGCTTGAAAGTCCTAAGATCTGTCCTAATGGGTGATGGGTTATCTACAAAGCGTTAGGGAAATGACTGGGAGATAGAAAGAGACCAAAATTCCTTATGTTAAGATAAAAATAATAGCATTCCAGGAACTGTGCAGGATCTCATGTAGCATGGAAATAAATTTATGAGATATCTCCAGATAAAAAGAGGATTTGTCTTGAAATATTATAGCCATTTGGACAGATGGTGCATGTGATTGTAAGAATAGCATTTTCCTTAGTTTACAGCTGGGAAGATGATGATCAGCAAGGGTTACCACAGATTAAACTCAATAGGAAAATGGCAAGTGGTCTTACTTAAGCCAAAGGTGAGGATGATGTTCAATATGGTCTACAAATTAGCATAGTCCTACAGAAATTCTGTGGCAGCTGAGAACTGAAATTTGCCACATAGTTTGGATGTCTCCCACTTCCTACCTACAAAGCCACAGCTTGCTTGCTTTTACTCTTTTTTTTTTTTTTTTTTAATTATCTGTAAAAATTACTTTTTTTTTTTTCTTCTAATTAATTGTCTATAGTGCTACAACATAGACATTATACAGACAACATTATATAGACAACATAGAAATTGTGATGGCATGCATCTATAAAAGTAATTGTTCCTAGAGATAGCTTCCTAGGGATAGCTTTGTCAGTTCTTGCTTGCTTTGGTAGTTAATCCACAAATTTACTGTAAAGTAAGATTTAAATATCACCTCCGGGAGATGTTGCTGTACGAGAATAAATACTTTAGAAACAGCAGGGAAACATTTATCAAGCATGCTACATAGTTGATAAGAATGTGTTCTACTTTGGGAAGATGCATAAAACTCTCTTTGAGAAACAATAAAGGGAGGAGAAGGAAAAACTCCAGAAGACAGTGGTCACTAGCAGGATGACTAAGTAGGTTTTCAAAAGTTTGCCACATGCTTTTTGTAAAACCATAAAAAATGACTTTGTGGTAAGGTTGGCTTGAAATCTAGTCAAAAAATAAAAGTGGCCACTCTTTTAAGGCTCTGTGTAACTCCAGCAGCTGCAGACAAACTTAAACTCAGACAGCAGAGAAGGGAAAAAAAATGTCCAATTCTTATCCAGACTTTCTATATTTGGTTGAAGTTTTCCAACAAGGGACTTGGCAGTCGATGTGTGTTCCACAAGCTTCCTGAGAGAGGCTATGGGGAGGGAAGAAGCTAGTTACGCTATGCCAGCTGCAATGAACATGAGAAAATACCATTAAGGCTTTCACGTATACAGATAATCTTCAGAGACAATCCTGAATGAAGACATGGCCATAAAGACAAGCTAGCCTAGCTAAAGCTAGGGGGAGGGGGAAGGGGGGGCAAACATGTTATGTTACTATTTGGAAGGACTTCGGCTGCTGCTGTCATTTATTTGCAAATGATTCCTTTGGGTCTTGAGTATTCCGAGCTGCAGTTTTCCACCTCAGTCCTCTTCCAGACTTCTTAGATGGACTGGTTTTCTACAGTGTGGAAGATATAAGATGTTATTCCAAGAGCACGTAGGCTTGGGTGCCAACTGAGATCTAGCTATGCCCAGACCACGATCAAGCACAGGAGGTGGTCTGGACCTGGGCCTATCAGGGTTTGGCCTGTTGTATGCAGAAAGATGATTCAGCACAGGGTGAACAATGACCTCCTACTCTAGCCTCTAACTCCTCGATCCTTCTGCTGTGCTTATGCCTGCCTGAAAAAGTTATATGCCATGTGTGCCTGTGTAGTATCTGAACGCTTGGCTGCTAGTCTTAAGGAAGACCCACAGGTCAGTGTGGTGGGGCAGACCACAAAGGACTTGGATGGAGCTCACTCAGCAGGTCAGTCTGGAGGAAAAGCTGTGCCTGCTAAACTGGTGGAGGTTATTTCTCTTCTCCATAAGCACCCTTGCAAAACTCAGTGCCTACTGTGCCAGAGGGAGAGAATGCACCTTTGCATATGGCATCAGGTTTGTCACCTGCGTTTCACAGCAAATGATGCTTTGTTTTATTCTGTCATGCCAGTACTGTTTTTGTCACACACACACATCAAAGCACATTCTGTGTGACAAAACTGGTCCGTGTAGCATGCCACATTATTGGAGTGTACACTCATTCTATAGTGGGGGGTATGATACACCCACACAAAAATATTCAGATTGAGTAAGCTTGAACTGTGTGTTTCTTGAGTTGTTTTAATTTCCAAACATTCTTGGGCTTTAAAAATTCTAACCAGTTTTCTACTGAAGTCAGTAACAAAATTGCCATTGACCTCAATGAGAGTGAAGTCT
This sequence comes from Aythya ferina, assembly GCF_964211825.1. Lineage (NCBI taxonomy): Eukaryota > Metazoa > Chordata > Aves > Anseriformes > Anatidae > Aythya > Aythya ferina. The sequence goes on along the minus strand of NC_140299.1, from coordinate 51,199,936 downwards.
GTCCAAGAGCACAACAGTCTGTAAGAATAATTTTACGCCAGACTTTACAGGAAGATTAAGCTGTATTGAGAGACAATTTCTGTTACAGACACAAATCATATCAAGAAGAGTTCATATTGAAAGAGTAAGAACATTACATTGCCCCATGAAAACATCACATGTAATGCATTTGAGCAAACTCTTTTGTACTTATGGGGGGCTCCCTTCTGAAAGGGACAGAGGGACCGATATGCCGACCGGACCCAACCCGCAGAGAAGTCTGTTGCCTCCCTGGGGCTTGTGTGAGAGACTTTGCCAAGAAAGTCAAGCGCCTGGTACGGCCCACTGACTATTACCTGCTACTGGTCTTTCAGGCTGGTAGCAATGAAGTAGCAATGAGAAGTCCGAAGGCGATCAAAAGAGACTTTAGGGATTTGGGGCGACTACTTAGAGGATCAGGGGCGCAGGTTGTGTTTGCCTCTGTCCTTCCGATAGGGGGGATCGAAGCTGAAAGGCGTGCTGTTCACATAAACTCGTGGCTTTGAGACTGGTGTGACCGGCAGAACTTTGGGTTCTTTGATCACGGGAAGGTCTATGCTACACCGGGCCTGATGGCACCAGATGGGATGCGCCTCTCTCGGAGAGGGGTAAGGATCTTTGGTCAGGAGTTGGCAGGGCTGATAGATAGGGCTTTAAACTAGAGTCGAAGGGGGAAGGGGCTAAAACCAGGCACGCCGGTGAAGACCTAAGGGATGGTATGCTAGAATCAGAGGGGCTGTGTGCCAGTGAGGTCCTTCGGTCAGATCCACAAGGTGCTGAGTGTAAGGAGACGCACCTGAAGTGCTTCTACACGAACGCACGCAGTATGAGGAATAAAATGGATGAGCTAGAAGTCCTGGCCCAGTCCCGCAACTACGACATCATCGGCATAAGCGAAACCTGGTGGGATGAGTCCTGTGACTGGGGTGTTGCAATAGATGGTTACAGGCTCTTCAGGAGGGACAGGCAGGGTAGGCAAGGTGGTGGGGTGGCGATGTATGTGAAGCAGGGGCTGGACTGTGTGGAACTTCAGATCAGCAATGGCAAAGTTGAGAGCCTCTGGATAAGGATCAAGGGACGAACGAATAAAGGGGATGTCGTTGTGGGAGTCTATTACAGACCGCCTGGCCAGGACGATAGCGCTGATAAATTATTCTTTACAGAACTAAGAGAGGCCTCAAGATTAACTCCCCTTGTCCTTATGGGGGACTTCAACTTGCCGGACGTTAACTGGGAGTGCCACACGGCTGACACGAGCAAGTCCAGGAGGTTCATGAAGCACCTAGATGATAACTTCTTGGTGCAGGTGCTAACGGAGCCAACTAGGAAAGGTGCCCTCCTAGACCTGTTGCTAGAAAACAGAGAGGGTCTGGTGGGAGACGTGGTGATTGGTGGCTGCCTCGGTCATAGCGACCATGAAGTGGTTGAGTTCAAAATTTACGGTGACAGAAGGAAAAGTGCCACCAAAACCTCATCCCTAGATATGGGGAAAGCGGACTTCAGGCTGCTCAGGGAACTAGTCAGCAAGGTCCCCTGGGAAACTGCTCTTGAAGGCCTCAATGTCCACCAGTGCTGGTCATTCTTTAAGCGATGCCTCCTAGAAGCACAAGATCAGGCAATTCCTAAATATCACTAGTCAGGCAGGCGGGGCAGGAGGCCGCCATGGCTGACCAGAAACATTCTAATGGAGATTAGGCGGAAACAGAGAGTGTTTCGCTACTGGAAGGAGGGCCAGGTGTCATGGAAAGAATACAGGGATGCTGTTCGTGTTTGTAGGGAGAAAGTTCGTGTGGCCAAAGCACACCTAGAGTTGAAGCTGGCTGTGTCTGTGAGAGAAAATAAAAAGGGTTTTTTTAGATATGTGAATGGAAAAAGGAGAACTAAAGAATACATAGGGCCGCTCCTTGATAGGGAAGGTCTCCTCACAGACAATGACATAGGCAAAGCAGAGACGCTTAACGCCTTCTTTGCCTCTGTCTTCAATGCCGATGATGGGCTTTGGGACCCAGGGTGCCCTGAGCTGGAGGACCGGGACGGTGGGGATGACAAACTCCCAACCGCCCCTGAACGTGTGTGGGATTTGCTACTCCACCTGGATCCCTACAAGTCCATGGGTCCGGATGGGATTCATCCCCGGGTGCTGAAAGAGCTGGCGGACATCATCACGGAACCTCTCTCAATTATTTTTCAACGATCCTGGGAATTTGGAGAGGTCCCGGTAGACTGGAAGCTGGCAAATGTTGTGCCGATTTTCAAGAAGGGTCAGAAAGAAGACCCTAGCAATTACAGGCCTGTCAGTCTCACGTCAGTGCCTGGTAAAATCATGGAGAAGATGGTTCTCGAACTTATTGAGGCGCACCTGGGGGACAAAGCAGTCATTGGTCCCAGCCAGCATGGGTTTGTGAAGGGTAGGTCCTGCCTAACTAACCTGATTTCCTTTTATGATAAGATCACCCGTATGGTGGACCAAGGGAAACCAGCTGATGTGATTTTTTTGGACTTCAGCAAGGCTTTTGACACGGTTTCCCATAGGATCCTACTGGACAAAATGTCCACCATACAGCTAAATAAAAACATCATATGATGGGTGAGCAATTGGCTAACGGGCAGGGCCCAAAGGGTTATGGTAAATGGGACTGCGTCAGGCTGGCGGGCGGTCACCAGTGGGGTCCCTCAAGGCTCCATTTTAGGGCCGGTACTTTTCAATATTTTTATAAACGATCTGGATGTAGGAATAGAGGGTATTTTGAGCAAGTTTGCTGATGACACCAAACTTGGAGGAGTTGTGGACTCGAATGAGGGTGTAAAGGCCTTGCAGAGCAATCTGGACAGGTTGGAGAGTTGGGCGATCACCAACCGCATGAAGTTCAATAAGAGCAAGTGCCGGGTCCTGCACCTGGGACGGGGAAACCCTGGCTGCACGTACAGACTGGGCGATGAGACGCTGGAGAGCAGCCTAGAAGAGAGGGATCTGGGTGTCGTGGTAGACAGCAAGTTGAATATGAGCCAGCAGTGTGCCCTGGCAGCCAGGAGGGCCAACCGTGTCCTGGGGTGCATCAAGCACGGCATCGCTAGTAGGTCAAGGGAGGTGATTGTCCCGCTCTACTCTGCGCTGGTGCAGCCTCACCTCGAGTACTGTGTGCAGTTCTGGGCACCACAGTATAAAAAGGACATGAAACTGTTGGAAAGTGTCCAGAGGAGGGCTACGAAGATGGTGAAAGGCCCGGAGGGGAAGACGTACGAAGAACAGCTGAGGTCACTGGGCCTGTTCAGCCTGGAGAGGAGGAGGCTGAGGGGAGACCTCATCACAGTCTACAACTTCCTCGTAAGGGGGTGTCGAGAGGCAGGAGACCTTTTCTCCATTAACACCAGTGACAGAACCCGCGGGAACGGGGTTAAGCTGAGGCAGGGGAAATTTAGGCTTGACATCAGGAGGGGGTTTTTCACAGAGAGGGTGGTTGCACACTGGAACAGGCTCCCCAGGGAAGTGGTCACTGCACCGAGCCTGTCTGAATTTAAGAAGAGATTGGACTGTGCACTTAGTCACATGGTCTGAACTTTTGGGTAGACTTGTGCGGTGTCAAGAGTTGGACTTGATGATCCTTAAGGGTCCCTTCCAACTCAGGATATTCTATGATTCTATGATTCTACTTTCCTTTCAGGACAGGCAAAAATGTCTATTGCTGGTAATGGCAGGAGCACGGGGTGAGTGCTGTGACCACCCACCTTGAGAAGGAGATGATGATTTTTCATGCTAAAAAACATAATAATATATAGTCCTTTATTAGGACTGTATCCTTGGCTTGGACCTGTCTGCTGACTGTGTTATCTCAGATATGCTTTGTCATGTATTTCAGCCAATGCAATTCAAAAGACCCTGTTCTGTGAATGTGGTGGTAGGGCTTTTTTCACAACAGACTGGGAACAGAAAGCTGTGAGATTATTCCCCATGAGCACTGGGGACTTTGCAGACCAACCTGCTTGTGCGCCATTTCAATTCATGTGGTTTATCATGGTAGGATATACTACACTTTTAGGATGACAGCAGCACTAAGTAAAGATGGACAGGCCAATTTGTGTTGCTGGTGTCAAGTTTGCAAAAATATTTTCAGATATGAATGATTACACCATTAATTTTCACCATCAGTGAAAGAAAGTTGTTTGTATTTTCAGCATGTTTGACAATTACAAGTCATATTGTACATGTGGAGAAGGCTCTTGCATGCTGAGACTCCCTGCAAGCAGGAAGGTGGACAGGAAGAAAGCTTTCTAAACTAACAAGCATTTAACCCTTTGTACTTTAACTCTGAGACTCAGCTCTTTATAGAAATAGTACTAGAAAGTGCTTTAAGGAAAGTACACCAACCTTTGGCACAAACATTCACACATATGATCAAGGTCCTTGACTGTTAGAAGCTCATGTGTATCCTGGACAAATCAAGTTCCTGTGTTGTATCTGGAAGGAAAAATAAATATAAATGTGTGTGTATATATATATATATATATATATATGTATATATATATATATACTTATGCACAGTTAGTATATATGTATGTATGTATTTTTCTGCAGGCACAGAAGCTGTGATTTACATCAAAAATGTTAATTTCCATGTTCAAATAAGAAGTCAGTGTGTTAACACCCATTGAATCTGCAGCTGAATCTAGGGACTCCTAAAGTTGTTCAGAATTGCTTACAGCCAATAACACTACATGCTCTTTTGCACACTCTTATTAGCATTTTGATGTGACTTATAACAGACAATGTAACACAGAATGAAAATGAAACATCTGGAAGAGGAAGAACAGTGTCTTGTTAACCAATATGAATTTTTCTGTGGTAAAAGAGGCAAATAATGGCTGATCGGTTTAGAAAATATTTAATATAATTTTTTAGGGAAAAAATAAAATGTGTGTATTGAGGCTCAGTGTATTGTACGAGTCTTGCTTCTCCAGAAGCCAAATGATCAAGTTTACACTCAGAAATAAACTGAAGAAAAAGTAATTTGAACATTTAATTATCAGAATTTCCTGTGCATTCAGACATGGCAATTTGGAAGTGAATTCATGTTTTGTTTTTTTTCCCCTTATGATCTTATTTTTGTTACTTAAATATATTTTCCCATGCTGACATGAAGCTTATGCAGATTTTTTTATCTGCATCTCTGATACAGCAAGAAGAGATGTGATTTCAGGCAGACCTTATCCTGTTACCTTTGATGCAGAAAATTGCTGAGACATAAGCTACATGTTAGTGAATTGCAAACAAGAAGCAGGGAGACTAAAGTTAAGTACATAGTCTGTGCATTATGTAGTAAAACCAAATGATTTTTTCAGTGTATTTCTTTCTTAGGCTTTCCCCGCAAGATCTCCAGACATTACTGCTGTGAAAAAATAAATAAATAAATAAAAATCTGTAACTACTCCATGAGAAGACTACTATGTAGGGCTAGATGACTTGGAAAGCTTTACTTTTTTTTTTGTTCTAAAACTTTATTTATTTATTTATTTATTTTTTTCAGAACATAGTTTGAATGCTGTAATTTTGAGCAGCTCATTAAAACAGCAAGTGTTGCAAATGTATTATGTTTACTTTGTAGTGAAGAAAATTGTGAAATTTGACTGATTAGTCAGTTCCTGTTTTCATTTTCTATAAATCTATTCTAGTTTCAATTTCTCCTTTGAGGCTCTGAAAGAATTGTATCTGTACACACAGGTATTCATGCTGTTCATATTGAAATAGCTACCTCAAGTTGCCAGTCTTAATTTAAAAACCTTGGCAAGAAAACTCTGATACATTTTAACTTGGTTGTAGGGTGTTCAGCCCACAGTCTGCTCTGGAAACCTTTTCTGCTGCCCAAGGGTACGCCTGTGGAGCCCTCTCAATGGCAAAGAATTATGCTGGTGGCTATCTGTGAGCAAACAAGTAGCCTTAAGACAGAAAGTCACCCTGGAGAGTGGAAGTGTTTACAGTGCCCGAAGAAGAAAGCAATCCTGAAAATGGATTCCCTCAGATGTGTTGAGGGAAATCCTGACCATGCTGAAAACTGTGGGGAAAAAATCCTCCCCTGAGGTTAGTGGAAGTATCCTCCATTGCTGACTGCTTTGAAGCACTCTGTGGTATTTTTGCATAAGCAAAATTCACCAAAAGACAAGGGTTGTGAGGGCAGCCAGTAAAACCTTGCAAGACCATCAGCCCAAACTTTTCAGACATCTGCCCTGTCTTAAGTGACCTGGTTTCTTCATGCAAGAATTGCTTTTAAGTCCCAGTTTTCCACTTTTCCAAGGCCTGGTACCTAAAGAGTTTAGAAATTGCAAGCTCCTGGAAGCAATGCAACCCTGCGTATGAACACCAGGCCTTTTACAGGGCTGCTTGCTATCTGTCTTGGAGGGAAAAGCTTTCCTGTACACATATTCAAATATTTACCTTTGCATGAGGCAATCAGTCATTGTTCAGGATGAGGAAAAAAATGGTACATGCTGTAGGTAAACAACTGCAGATATTGAAATTAAAACCTAAGGAGAAGCCAAGAATAGCTTTGCAGATAATCTGCAAGCAGGGCTTTGCCTTGCTGCCTCCAATTGGCCAAACTGGCCAGTTCAAATATGCAGTTTCAGTTTTCAAAAATGTGCTTTCTTTATTTGCACTTATTGTCGGTTGGGAACATCCCAGTTAATCATATTTTTCTATCAGTTTTGCTATCAAAAGCACTGCACAATGTATGCAGTGCTACAGATTTCCAGCATTGTGAGAGTGCAGGAAAGAAGAGTAAAGCAGCTCAAATCAGAGAGGAAGGATGTATTGTGGTTAAAAGACTGCAAGAGAAGAGGCACTCTGGGCATGAACCTTCCCCTTTCCCCTCCCTCCCCGCTCCCCTCCCCTCCCCCCCCCATTATTTTCATTTCGGCAATGTAGCTTCTGAGACTTGACGTTTCTTCTCTGTTGCTGCTGCCTGACATCCTCATTTGTTGCATGAGCTACTGGTTCTTTCAGTTGCTGGAAATAAAATGTTTGAGGAAGCTTTCTTGTGAATTATGCTGTCCTTTGGAGCTATGCATTTTGGGGAGAGAGACACTTGGGTAGCATTACTTTTCAGGTAGATATCTCTCCAGACAACAGGAGCAGTGGGTATTCCCTGGATGCTCACTTATTTCCAGCTACTTCAGCATCAAAATGTGATGAGTTTTTTCACTTCAGGAAAAGATATGATCTTTAATCACAGATCTCAAATGCTTAGGAGTCCCCATTTCTGCCAGACACAACTTGGCTGGGGTGGCCCTCTGAATACATACAAGTATACAGCAGCTTTTATAGACTCCACTCCCAAACACATTGTGTCAGGCGGTCACTAGAGCTTGAGACCACAACAAACCTTGATATAAGTGACAGTGCTAATGACCAGAGGCCAGAGAGTCAGAGCAGGATCAGTGGGGGTTGTGACCCCAGAAATTTGGAGGTGGTGTCAAGATGCATCTCAGGAAATGCATCCTGGAGTAAATGTTGCAAAAGGTCAGCTCAGGGCAAATGTGTGCTGAGTCCATAAACAGGCATGATGTTGCCAATCTTCCATTCCGCAAGCCAGCTATCAACCTGGATGGAGATGCTGCTGTGAGAGCCTGCTCAGAGAAGGCAGAGAAGCCCCGATGGCAAGCATCCTGCTGCCTGTCGACATGCCTTATTCAGTGTGAAGTGTGAGGGTTTTCTTTTTTTTCTTTTTTTTTTTTTTTTCCAAGACAGTGCCAGATGTCAGTATTGCTGTGTGAAATGCCATAGAATATGGCTCAGGCTCTTGCAGGGCACTGACTACCTGCCTGTTTACTGTGCACTGTGCATCTCCTTTCACAGAAGAGAAAATCTAGGCTGTGTCAGTGGGTCGTCTGCTCATCCAGAACATCTCATATTTTGTCCTGGTAAGCTCTAAGCAGGATGCCTAAGGCAAAAAGTGTGGGTGCCTGACTGAGTGGCTAATGATCCATAAGCCTTTCTCTGGAGTTTGTGGGGAGGAAGCACGTACTACAAGACAGCATGGGGGAGCTGCTCTCATTGTGTCCCTCCCAGCCTGGCTGTAAGAGGGTTTGGGCACTGTGACGCAGGAGTTCAGCATCAGTTACAACACCCAGAAAGATCTAAGGGTGTCCCAGTCTTGCTACCTGAGGGTATATTCACAGTCTTTTGCAGGCAGATAGATTTGCTCTGCTTGTGCTCAGGACAGGAACACGAGCCAGGCTGCCTCCACAGAGTGTTTATGGCCAAAGACACAGCATCGCACTAACCACAGTCATATGGCTTCTGGTTCTGTCTTGCTTCTGGCTAGCTCAGTGTGTTGACAGAGTGTGCTTGTTTCTGTACGTGACATGATTTTAAGAATTAAACTGTCACCCCAGTGAAGTGGTGACAAGGTGGAAGTCATCTCTTCTCCATGGACTGTGATGTTGCTGAGCAGGGACATGTACCAGCTTGCCCTTCTGCTCTGTGAGTAGAATCAGGCCTCCAAATTGTGCTCGCTCCTGATCTGTTCATTAAAAAGCTGACTCATCACATGGCATGTTGCTGAGGCCACAGAAACCAGGATGAGAAAGTTACTGCTGCTCATCTTCCTGCTACCTGCAGTGACTCAATCATCAGCTCAGACTGTGTCCAGGAACAAAGTTGTACCTGGTGTCCTGGGGAATGGCTGACACCAACAACCCACGCTTCTGCTCTACATGGTGCCCTCAGTGGTGGCTGGTGGTAGAATGAGGGATTAATTTGTCAAATTGAACAACACTTCTTTTAGGGCTGCATTTGGTGTTGTTGCTGTCTTTGGCATTTTCAGTGACAAAAACATTTTATCCTGTCCAGCCTGAGTCCAGTTTCAGTGTGCCTGTCTTAAGGGAGAAGGTATGAGGAGGAAAATACTAGATGGATTTGAGGTCACCAGGATGGGAGCAGAGGACTAGTCTCAGGGAACACAGTGATTCTGGTTTATCCTGCCTCTGTTTCCTCTTTTTTTTGGTCACCAATACAACATAAGTTTTCGTGTTCTGGAAACAGCATGCCACCCTTGCTCCTGAGCAGTCCTGCACAATCACATCACACTCCCTGGATGATCCCTAAGCAAACTTAAGGGCATGCGTACTTAATGAAGCAAATTTCAAATACACTTCTTGGAACTTTGCTTATGGTTCTTGACTACTAGTAGGGAAGGCATTTCCCTGTTGCTTTGGAAAACAGTAGCCTAAGGAAAAAAAGAAACTGAGGGAGTAAGAAACTAACAGGACAGAAGCTACCATTCATTGATGAGAGTTCAGGAGATAAGAAAAGGAGACAATCACAGTTGTTCCACAGGACAAAAATAAAGAGAAGATGCTTCAGAAAGCTGGTAGTTGAACTCAGAAAAACAGGTTACTGTGGTCACTGAAGACCCAGAAAAAGAACTGTAAAAACAGACACAAAAAAAACCCTACCCAACAACAAAACAACAAATGATATTAGAGGACAGAAAGTTAACTGAATCCTGGTTGTATTGTAGTCTTTTTCTTCAGTCACTTAAGTATTACTATAAAGGAGAAAAGCTAATGGTCAACTTCAATGGAAGAGATCAAAAATGAATGGGAAAGTGAAGAGTAGAAGAGAATTCCTGCCCCAGAATACATCTTAAATGGATAGAAAATATTGGCAGGAAAAGGAGAATCTGACAGAATGGTGAAAACACTTTTTAAAAATATGATTCTTCTTTTTCTTGTCTTCCTCTTCTTCTTGTTGTATGAAAACATTTACTTTCAAATTTAATACTGTTTGTCAAAGCTGAAACAATGCTATTTATCTTGTATTATAACATTTCAAGCCAAAACAGAGTAGTAAAAACATAACAGAATGAGAGATTGAAGACAAAGATCAAAATAAAATACTTGTGTTGTTCATTGAATCTTGTCAGAGTTTTCTGAAAGAAATTGACATGCATCAATGAACTCTTTGACTTGTCTTGAAGAAGTATTTACAAACAGGTATTCAGCTGAACATTCATTTTCAGCCAGGTTCAAAGTATTCTATCTTTGGAAATTGGGACTAGAGGCATAATGATATTAAGATCTTTACTGGGCTAGCCTTGTTGAGGTCAAGTACATTTATGATCTCAATTCAAGCCTCTAACAATGCATTACAAGGTCACTTAAAGACAATGTGGCAGACTCAGGAGTTGAATAAAGATTCAGTGTGTCTCAATGTTTGCAGCCACAAGCCCAGGTCTATTTTTTGCTTCCTGAGCCTTTTATCATCATTTTTCTTAGCACTTTACCACTGCCATGTCTGTTACTTACTTTTTTAGTGAAATATATTAGTATAGCTGAGAAATGCCTGATCAGAAAAGTAGTAAGTTTCTGAATTATGAGACTGCAGATATAGTTTGTTAACCAAACTGCTTCTTCTCTCCAAGACTGAAAATTCTTGAACACTGTGCATGTCTGTTTAACTTACCACTTCTAAGGAAGGGTGGGTGTCCTAATACAGCCTTCATGGGATCTTGGTGGCCAAAGAAACCTCAAAGGCACCCATGTGCCATGTTTTCTAAAATAGTCTTCTCATTTATATAGGCGATGGGACAACTATATGCAAAGGTAAGTATTAACAAATAAGTAACTGGCACTTCAGACATTACTGTTTAAGTGATGGAGTGAAAATGTTCTGAGAGCAAACATGACTTGATGAGGATCCCTGAAAGATACCTGATATCTATCTGGCACCATACACCAAGGAGACAATCTGCCCTGAATTCAGAGCTAGTGTGAGTCCTACACATACATAAGTGCTTGTAACTAGATTGTTAGTAGTGACTGGGAAAGAGTGGCATCCAAACAGCATTTTGCATCATTGCCATATCTAAGAAAAATATGTAGGAAAAGGGAAGAAGGAAGCCCATGGAGAAAACACACTTTTTCTCCTCTTCCAAAAAGCAAAGCAGGAATGTACTTGAAAGTCTAGGAAAGATTTCTTCCTAGGAGAATGATGAAGTGTTCATTGACACAATAGTCCCATGGGATTGTTTTATTACATGCAAAACATAAAGGTTGTACCCTGTGGTCAACTTTCATTAAGTATTCAGAATTCAGGGAACTGTGAGCATCTCAGAAGGACAAAAGAACAATTTAAAGTATTCAGAAACTCATTTAACATATGATGGCTCTCTGGAAAGACTTCAAGAGAAAAGGCATGTCTTACCAAGAAAAAGATGCTGTGAGGTGACCTAATTCTGGTTTACAAATACCTGAAAAAAAATCCTATGAGGGTCTGGTTAGGAATTTCTGCTTTTTACGCCACATAAACCAAACCTCAGGGTATGACCTCACGTTAATGAAAGGGATGTTTCACTTGCACACACATGCATCAGGCAGCCTAGCAATGGGATGTGGGTTGACTCCCTAGTATGAACCACATGAAATGGAAGGGCAGAAGGAGCTAAGGGAAATCTCTTCTTGCTCAGATAAATAGAAGATGAAGGTCTCATCTTCATTTCTGCAAAGCACAATGGTCTAGGCCAAAGCTATTAATCAACCTTCTTTGTGTCTTAATTCACAATGTACACAGGAGATGATACCTTCCAGTCTTATTAGGGTTATGAGAGGAACAATTGCTTGATTTTTGGTATAACCTTAGACACTGCATGGCTGTGTGTGATACACTCATTAAAATAGTTGGATATGTGCTATTATCCTTACTTTGTACTTCAGATAACATGACTTGATTCTGTGACTTTTTCTCATAAGGAGTGCTTTGCTAGGTCAGATCAAAGGTTTTTCCATCTCAAAATTTTGTGTTCAGAAGCCATCAGTATCAGAAATGTAATGGAAACTCCCCTGAAATATTTAAGGCTTGAGGGAGATCTCATCAATGTGTATCACTACCTGCAGGCAGGGTGCAAAGAGGATGGATGCAGGCTCTTGTCAGTGGTGCCCAGGGCTTGGACAAGAGGCAATGGGCACAGAATAGAACACAGAAGGTTCTCCCTGAACATCAGGAAGCATTTTACTTTGTGGAGGATGGAGCACTGGAACATTTTGCCCAGAGAGGCTGAGGAGTATCCCTCCTTGGAGATCTTCAAAAGCTGTATGGACATGGTCCTTGGAAACCTGCTCAAAGGTGGCCCTGCTTGAGGACAGGAAGGGTTAGAACAGATGAACTCCAGAGGTCCATTTCCAACCTCAACCATTTTGTGATTCCGTGACACAACATAAAGACATCCTTTTCTTATTATTCCTTCTTGCTTTCTGTCAGGCTTAAAACATCAGATCCAAATGTTACTGCCAGTATGCTAGGGTTAATAGCTACCAATGGACTTATTCTTCATTAATTTGTTTATTTCCTTTCAAATCTGTTGAAGTTTTTGGTCAAGCCTCTGCACTTTAAGAAAGCAATTTATTTCCAGAATGTTTGAAAATGACTACTTGATAATTTTACTAATTCATTTAAAGAAGTTCATACTTCTTTGTTAATGTGATACCATGACTAGTTGATTCCAATTTACTCCCTTTGAAGATTTTTTTTTAACTGTCTGGAGAACAGACACTTCAGTCCAATATAAAACTGGTGTTCTGTAAGTATTTCCCCAGATAGCATTTAAATTTAATAGTCTAATCTGAAAACAAAGACCTCTGCACTCACAGTGGAGTGAATGCAATCCCTAGGTGTGCTGCCTGTACAGAGAAAGGAGTAGAATGGTTATTGGAAGCCATGTTGTCAAAAAGAGCCAATTCATATTATCACTGAAAATTAAATTACCTTTTCTACTATGTAGCTCTCTCATCAGGTTACCCTGTGACATTTGCTCTACAACAGCCACTCCAACCCATTTGAAGTCATTAGCTGACAAATGTGAAGCTATGCCTGTTTCAAACACAGGAAAGAATGAGACTCTGTGAAAAAAATGTCTCTCACATTAGTAGTTCTCCTGTATGTTACATCTGAAGCCTGATGTATCAGGGAAGGTGAGATACATTTTTCTTCTCCAGTTAAGAACACGAAATGTACAGTGCAGTCGAGACAGCTTCTCCCTGCAATTATCAATTTTGCAGTAATGAATTACACATTGGTTTGGCTGTAGGCTAGCTTATTTAGGTACTAGAGTCAGCAGAAACTTATACACATGTTGGTTTCAAAGCATGTAACTCAGATTTACTGAATGGTTGATGTTGGCCAGGACCTCTGGAGGTCATCTTGTCCAACCCACGTGCTCAAGCAAGGACACCTAAAGCAGGTTGTCCAGGATTGTGTCCAGATGGCTTTTGAATATCTGCAAGGAGGGAAACTCCACAGTCTCTCTAAGGAAGTGAAAGGGAGGGGAAAAATGATTAAATTTCCTTCAGTATTCTCAAGATGTGGAACATTCAATCAAGGAACATTGGAGGACATGGAAGATGATGCAAATATAAGGTAGGCAGAGAATGCCTAGGAATAAAAAATTACTTTTCATGGAATCATGTCCTGAGTTGGAAGGGACCAAAAGGATCATCAAGTCCAACTCCTGGTTCCCCAAAGGACCACCCAAAAAAATCAGACCATGTGTCTGAGAGCATTGTTCAAACACTTCCTGAACTCCAGCAGAACCATGACTGCTGCCCTGGGGATCCTGTCCCAGTGCCAGACCACCATCTAGGGGCAGAACCTTTCCCTAGCCCCCAGCCTGACCCTCCCCTGTCCCAGCTCTATGCCGTCCCCTCGGGTTCTGTCGCTGTCCCCAGAGAGCAGAGCTCAGCGCCTGCCCCTCCGCTCCCCTCCTGAGGGAGCTGCAGGCCACCATGAAGCGTACCCTCAGCCCGCTCTGCTCGGGGCTGACAAAACAAAGGGACTTCATCCTCTCTTCCTATGTCTTGCCCTGTAAACCATTCACCATCTTTGTTGACCTCCTTTTGACACACTAACAATTTTGTATCTTTCTTATATGGTGGTGCTCCAAACTGCACACAGTACTCAAGCTGAGGCCACACCAGCACTGAGGAGAGCAGGATGACCACTTCCCTTGACTGGCTGGCAAAGCCCTTCCTGATGTACCCTGAGGAACGGTTGGCCCTCCTGGCCACCAAGGCACACTGCTGGCTCATGTTCAGCTTGCTGTTGATCAACACCCCCAGATCCCTTTTGGCAGGGCTGCTCTTCAGCATCTCATCGCTCAGTCTGTACATGTAACCAAGGTTGGCCCTTCCCAGGTGCAGAATCTGGCACTTGCTGTTGATAAATTCCATACTGTTGGTGATGGCCCAGCACTCTAATTTGTCAAGATCTCTCTGCAAGGCCTCACCACCCTTGATGGAGTCAACAGTTCCACCCAATTTGGTATATTCTGTGAACTTGTTCAAAAAAAACTTCAAGTCCTTCATACAAATAGTTTATGAAAACACTGAAGAGGACTAGTCCTAAAATGGAGCCCTGGGGAACCCCACTAATGACAGGTTGCCAGCCTGATGTAACCCCATTTATAAGAACCTTTTGGGCCTGACTCATCAACCAATTGTTCACCCATCTTATTATGCTTTTATCTGACTGTATTCTGGTCTTTCTGTTCAGAAGGACACTGTGAGAAACAGTATGGAAAGCTTTACTGAAATCTAGTAAAACTTTTGATAAATACAAAATTTATCAAAGCCTTAGCTGGGAGGGAAATCACTTTTCTACTCAGCAGAGCACATCTGTGAGCCTTGAGCCCTCTGCTGGGATATGAAGTGGAAATCTCCAAATGGCTGTTGGAAGGATGGCTGTATCCCCAACTCACTGAGGTCACCTGTGCTTGTTCCAGCTCTTCATCATGGGAGGTAATAAACTGACTTTCTGAAGCACAGCAGGACACTTAGCACAACACAGGTGACTTTGTTGTTGCTCCATTGCTGCCTGTACCCTTGGGTGTTCACCTGACAGCATCTGGATCTATGGCCAACATTTACTGATCAATCGAAGACAATAACTCTTGGCCAGGGATGAAGTCAACATAACTGCATGGAGGGTGACAAGCATGTCTTTGAAGCTGTAGATCTGCCAGTAATTTGCAATCTCTTCTGTCTGCATAAAAATGGATACTGGGGTTTGGAAATGGTTGTTAGCTCAGATTTTGAAAATAAAGTTGGGAAGGAGGAAGGAAACAGCTTTGAAACAAATAAAAAAAAAAAAAAGTCAAAAAGCTGTGATAAGGCTGAAAAGCCTTCTTGTCTGCAAGATATATGTACCTCTGTTAACACTTCTTCAATGTCTTTAAAACTGAAAGTGGAATGCAATTACATGCTTTTGTGCTGGAAAAGAGCACCTCTGTGTGCCTGAGTGTTTTGTGCGCACACACACACACGCACACACACACACATAAGAAATCTGTGTGAGAAAATAAATGAGATAACATTGCAATGTGTTGTTTCTGCACTGTTCCAGAGATGTTTAGCTGTATGATGTGCCAAGCTCTCCCCTGATGTCCCAGGAGCTGTGCTGGGTCCAGTCCTTCAGCTGCACTTTGGTGGCTCCAGGAAACATGTAGTTTCCCTGTGTGGTGACCTGAGATGAGCAGAGACACTTACCCTGTGCTGTGACACCAGCATGAGCTGCCTGTGTTGAGAACATCTGTTCCAGTCACATGATCCAGCATAATAAATCTTGTTTTCTGGGCATCCCATTGTCTTGGGAGCCCATAGAGCTTTGGAGACCTGTGGAGAATGTGACAGTTCTGCTTCGCCTCACTGTGGGTGAGACTGGGATGGAGAGGAAAGGATATATCAGCTTTTAAGTTAAATGATTATGGAGCTGCGATGGGAAGTCTGAAACAATCTGATCAGAGGACGCCTTCAGGGGGATTCACCCTTTTAAATACTTACATTTGTCCTTTTCTGCAGGTTTGTTCAGTTTGTCTGAAGCAGAGACTAAAGCTTGTTATTCAGAAACATGTGCCTTTGGTTATCTGCCGGGCTAGTCTCTCCACTGACGTTAACTCCACTGAGGCTCACTGGTTTGTAAAGCACTTGGCCTCCTTCATCTGGTTTCCTTCTCTCTCTCTCTTTGCCTTTCTCACAGTCTGTACTCTTCTCCTGTTACTCTAGAGGGTGTAACCTAGCAAACCTCAGCCGCACTCCCTGCATGAGACTGTGGCCCTGAACAGCTCTGAATCCTACTGACCTTTCCAAACAGGTCTTTGGGGGCTTTGCTTTGTCACTGCATGTTCCTTACAGTTTTTTTTTTTTTATTATTATTATTATTTTTTTTTTATTATTTTTAAGCACAGATTACTTTCTGCTTGTGATTCCTAGAACTTCTGGGTGTCTGCCTTAGTTATCCCACCTCAGACAGAGCTGGACCTCTATCTGCAGGTAGTGTTTTGCCTTGCATCGGTCCTGTTTCTCCACTGTGACATGCACTCCTTCATCTCACCCCTACAGGTTGCAGACCTGAACCATGATAAGGTGTGCGGCTACTCTGGAAGGATGGCATTAAAGGAGCTTATAATCACATGGGAAAAAATTACAGAGAAGGAGATGCATATGTGAATATACACATTCTTTAATGAGGACAAGGACTCTGCTATGTGTTGACTGCACACTTTTTGAGTGTGTTCTCTATTACTTCTATAACATCTTCCCTCCCTCTACCCTGCTTGGGTCAAACAGTTTGGCTGGGAGTTGTGGGGAGGGGGAGGAGATAATCCTCCCTGCCAGTCTGTTATAAAAAGGTGACAAGTTCCAGAGATTTTTCTATTTAATTAGTTAATGATATCAAAGAGAAAAATCAGTGCCAGCTGAGCAAGAATAAGAAATCTTCAGTGTTTGGAATGTCAAGGGAAGGAGGGAAAGAGTGGATTAATGTAATTCAATTTGAAGACTGTGATTCTGAATGAAAGAGTTTTGTTTTCATTATTTAACACTGTTTCAAATCAGCATTTTTCATTTAAAAGCAGTCCTGTTGAAACAAAAAAGTTTCAATCAATATTCACAAACTCTGTTTAAAAAGTCCAAGTGTCAAAGTTTTTTGTTTGTTTGTTTTGTTTTGTTTTCCAGAATAAAGATTTTTATTCTGGAATGTGTTGGGTTATCAGGGAAGAATTCATACCAGCAAAAGGAAAATGTTTTGGGCAAGAAAGCACCCCCTATAAATGCAAACTGAATTCACAAGTGGTTTCAGTGTCACTGAAAACGGTGCATGGCACCCTTGCTGTATTAAGGATTTACTGTGAAATATGTCAGTGTTTCAGTCTGGCAAACAGTTATAAATCACTCGCCTTGTTCCCAACTTGCCTTTGTCCCCAGTGCTGTTACACTGATGCAGGTTGAGCTCCCTCTGCATGGACCCAAAGTGCACAGCTGTGGTACACTCTAAGGATGTCATCATTTCTTCTCTCAGTGTCCAGAGCCCACGTTATGAAAAATAAGTTCCTAGGTTTTAAAGCTATCAACTGATGTTTTCAGGGAGGAGAAAGAGAGAGACCTTATTCTGATTTCTGAGCATGTGGACTTTGCAATAGCAGAGCAAAGATTGCATCAGAGAGATGATTTGTTCTTTAATCAAAAGCAGTATTCCCATAAAGCTACCACAAACCCATCCTCTGGAAAATCAGGCAGACTCCTAAGCACGGCTGAAAAGCCTCTACTTCTCTTGCAGTTCATGGGGGCTGGGCTCATCTGGAGGTGGATTGAACCACTTTCAGCCTTGTCTTGTGTGCCAAATGGGCAGGGGGAATGTGGCACAGCACACTTGGGGCAGCGCTGGGGCATGAGGGGCTGTGATGCTGGCTGCCTACTGCTGGAGCTGGAAAGTACCACCTGATGCAGAGGTAGGACCTCACCTGTTGGCTGGTCAGCAGCCCTCCCGAAAAGCAGCAGATCATGGGTCCTGTTGGATTTTCTTTCCATGTGCTCACTCTCTAATCTGGGAAACATAAGTACAGCTTGATGCTCTGTCTGTGAAAGTTCACTGCCTCTGTGGCCACATCACTGCTTATAATCAGGACTGCTCCCTTGAGAGTCAGTAAAAAGGGGGCTGTTCACAAGAGTGACAGATTCTCTCTCCCTTTCTGGATAAATCCCCTTGATCTTAGCAGGAGCAGTTTTAGGGGTTAAAAACTCCCTTAAACCATGCTGCCCTCTCTCCCCTTAAATTTTTGACTTGATTTTTGCAGTTTATGTTTACATTTTTAACTTGTAGCTACAGACACCTAAACAAACATGTCCTTAGTTAGCCTCGCACTGCAGGGGGAAGCTACTACACAGTTGTAGTGGGTCCTCCTGGCTATAAGGCAGAGGGAAACTTATACTGCAGTTTCCTTTACTCTGGATAAACTTGAGATGAAACTCAGATGAAGCCACTCCTTTCTTCTGCACATTTGCTGCTCATGCTGTGTCAAACCCAATTATCATCATTATCTCAGTTCTGTCACACTGTATAAATACATGTCTAAATAAACCAACAGCATGACAATTTTTGTCAAGGGAAACTACAAGGAAGGATTTCATTAGGGCTTTGCAGAGAATGCTTTGCAGAAACCAGAAGCAAGCTAAGACTTAAGAGTCCAGGTCTTAGTACAGACTGAAGTAGAGCTGTCTCCTCAAGCAGCACCTCCTAGTAGCATGGCTTCTCAGATGGGCTGGGGGCAGGATGACTGTGGTCTCACATCCCGAAATTAGGGTTCCTGAATATGTCAGAAAGGGATGGGGTTGAGTGAAAGCTCCAACAGAAAAAAATCAGGCAAATGGTATCTTACAGTGACTCCTAAGCCCCAGAAGCCCAGGCTTTCAAAGTCTCAGTCTAAAATCAGGATATTAACCCCACAGACATTGCACACAAAAGAGCTTGGATGAAGAAACACGAAGCATTACTTAAATGAGCTGTGGGTGAGGGGATTATTATTTGTATGTAAAAGGAAACATAGGAGAGATATTTTAACTTCTACCTTTCAGCTCCTCACTGTGGCTTGGATCCAATGCCTATAAAAGTCAGTGGAAAGACTCTCATTGACTTCATGAGAACTGGATCAGGTCCCACATGAGTTACACCTACTTAGGCTCCCTGCCATAGGTGGAGGTAGTCCTGAAAGAGAGAGCAAGTGAAAGGAGTTTAATTTACATGACCTTACAGTTCACTCTCCATCTACAGCTGCTTTTTTTACTAAAGAGGAAACATCTCCAGCACTGCAGAAGAGGAAGGCACACTGCGGTTCATACAGGTATTTTTTCTTGTTGTTTGCAAGGTAAGTGACTTATGAACTCAAAGCCTGTCTTTTACATTTTGAAAATTCTATCTAAAACATTTTCAAACACTTTTCCCAAAGTTATCTGTGATCCTGAGTGCTTCTGTCCTCTTGCTTACACAGTTATCACACTGGCTGCTCCAACTGGCTTCAAGGGGAAACTGGGATCCAGATATTCTGAAAGTCAGGAGCGAAGGATTTCTACTGCAGCAGCCAAAGGAACACAGGCAGCCAAAATAAGAGATCACATGAAGGAGATGGTCTAAACATGCCAGCTGCAAAGTGTAGAGACTGTAATGTGTAATACCTGCTTTAAATTAGATAACGAATTACCTAATGCAAAGTGAAATGAGAGAGTGGAATTAAAAAAAAATTAAAAAATTAAAAACCTATTGGTTGCCCCTGGCAGGATTTAATTTTGGTTCTGCTCTCTTGGCTATTCACTGAGAGACTTACTAATACCTCATGGAAAACTTTACCACTCTTTCCATGTTGAAGCACTTAGAGGAAATGTGTTATATCATGTCATTTTGTTATGTTTCCTCTTTCCCCACTTACTCCCATTGCAGACAGGAATTTTGCCTGAAAGTCAGAAGCTGGATTTCTGGCTGCCATAGACAGGCCTAGCTCTGTAGTGATTTTATTAATTGACTTCAGTAAGGGTTAAACCTCATGCCTGTCCTGAACTGTTACTTTCCCCTACATGTCAGTGCTTGTAAAACTTCCTTGACTAATATGCTTCAAATCAATGACCTTGTTTCCAGGTTGATGAGACCTATTTCTTCACTGATAGCTTCTTGCATGATACCTTGAAGCAAATATTCTGCCAGCACTTCCATGTACGTGGCAATGTGCTGTACCTGCAAGGAACCCATGTCTCTACATTGTCCTGATCCTTTGTCTCTGCACTGGAAGAAATGTTAGGTGTGCTTTGTAACACCAATCTGCCTAGAGAACAAGCTTCAGCCCTGACTCTCTGTCCCCCAGTGTCTAGTTTACTTTCTCACTCTGCTTTGGGATGCCCAAGTTGACTCCAGTTCGAGCATAAGCTTAGGATGCCTCTGCTTCATGGGGTCTTATCATTCCAGAAGGTCTTATAATGCCCAAAGCACATCCAAATGTCTTTACGTCAAAACCCATGTTATGCACACCCTTATATCTTGCTAGAGAAACAACATTCTGGTGGGCTGCAGTGTGTGTCACATTCTTTCAGACTGAATAAACAGGAATTGTACAAGTGATGTCAAGGGATGACAAAAATGTTTGGTGAACAGAGGAAACTAAGTATTGTCTGGTCTGAGTATAATCAGGTTTGCTGTAGAGGTAGGCAGCCCTAAGTTGTATGGATGTAACTTCACCTGTGTACTTGTCCATTCTTTATTTACTGGCATTGCTTTACCCCACGGTATCTATGGATTTATTTAGGTTTAGGCTTGCTGAAGACAGGAATTAAGCTAGGTGCAGTGCTTGGTGGACTTGTGTCCATTTAGTTTCAGACTAGTGAATTTAGACAGTCTAAATATTTTGAAGTGTTGCAAACATCTGGTTACACAGAAATACTATACAGTAAAAAAGAAATAATGACCCAGTGTTTCCGCCATTTCCCATCTCAAATCCCTTTGTGACCACAGGCTTTCCTTTTAGGGAAAAGCTATCCAGCATGCATTGCAATAATACAATGCAAGATATCCAGCATTCAGTGTTAAGGGCTGTTGGTTGTAATCGAACCTGGAATTCAGCAGTCCTCTGAGTGTTTTATTATCCTGTCTGGCGATAAATATCCTTGTGTGCATGGTGTGAGCTCTGTGGAAGCTCTTTGCTAGGGGAAGGATGGTCCTGTGGGAAAATTATTAGAGTTTTAACTCAGACAGTGGTGTTCTGGCTTTACTGCAGCTTTTCTGTATATACACGAGTCACTTTATTTTCCTTCTTTTGTACAGATTCTGTGTTCTCTGCTTACAAAATAAAAGCCCAACAGTCTTGTCTCAATTACACATAAGTGTAGCAGGTGCAGGTTCTTACTGCCAGGTACGCAGGACCTGTTCTGTTTGCATGGATCTCTTAGGCTCTACAGTGAGGCAGCTACTTAGGAAACCATGTATGTACAACTCATTGGAAGTAGTTTAATACATATCAAAAATCAAAACAGTAAAGATTATTAGTTTCAGGTAGTCATCACAGCTGTGGCAAGGAGAAGTGGTCATCCTCCCACTTTAAAATGATTGCGGAAAAGAAAGTGGTTTAAATACTGACAAAGTAAGGCACTGTTTGTACAAACTGAAGAAAAAGAAGCAAATTCCTGTTCTCCTTATGACTGGAACACAAAAGAGAAGTGACCAGTCCATGGCTTGTATTTCTGCTAGTGCCCAGGATTGTATTTCTGCTAGGGTTGCAGTGCCCACTGTAACATTTTTGGTTTATTGGCTGGGGCAGTACAGCTCCTGAGCTGATACCTGCACCAGCTCCACTTACCTGTAATTGAGACAGCACACCAAGAAATGCTAGCAGTGCTAGCTCCCAAAAAGCAGTCACAGTGACAACACCTGCCAGATTGGCTTGGCTTTACCCTGTGCAGCATGTATTTGTGAAGTATGGTATGCAGGAAGGGTTTATTGCTCCTAATATGTGAATCATTGACTTGTTGGACTTTGTTCCTGGGAGAGAACCATCCTGATGGATGTGACAGGTGAAAAGGCATCATGTACCTCTGAATGTAAAATACAAACTGAGCTCTTTCTCATTTGCATGCCTGTGGCAGAGGGCTGCTGAGTGTATTTTTGGAGCAAAAGCCACAACTCAGCCACAGAAATGTTTTCCCATTGCCATCTGTTTGGCTTTTTAAGCATTATGCAACAAGGGTGCATAACTGAACAGAACACAGAGCAATGCCAGGTTGAAGTATGTCTCTAAGTCTTCAGGTCTGTTAGGAAGGTCTTTGTGACTGTCCTGAAACAGGAGTGATGGATATCCTGGAATTATTCTGGGTGTCCTTGGAGTTTTTCATGTGCAAGAAGTAAAAGTTAGTAGCAGGGCATGGTTTAGTGTGGCTAAATACAGAATCTCTTCATCTGAAAGTTAGCAATGAAATCACCAGAATGAATGAATGAAGAGTGTTAAAGATGGGGACAGGGAACCTAGCTCCATTCCAGGCTTCCTTGTCTAACATCTGGAAACATTAGGGCCCATGAAATCACAAAGTTTAGCTGCTCATAAATAACACCAAACAAATTTGGCCATTACTGCTTCAGTACCCAGCCTTTTCAGTCTGTGTGGCATTGAGCGTTGTGGTCTTGTCAGCTCAATTTGACCGATCTACAGACAAATTGGGATATTTGCCCATTCTCCGCTGGGCTGTGTGGAGACGCCCTTCAAAAATAACACATCCACTTGAGAGTCAAAATTTTAAATGAAGTCAGTGGGACTCCACAACCAGACCTCAAGTTGCTAATGGTGGTTAGGCTGTGTTCCACTTTGTGTAGTGAGGACTGTGCTACTTAGAGAACTTCTATTGTCAAAAATGTGGAAGCCTTCATTATCTTCTTTCAGCAGTAGTTAGGGTTTTATACAATATAATATATAATAAAGAACATAACAAGAAAGATAAGCAACTACAAAGGAGCTCATGTTCCCTGTTCACCTTAGCTGGTGCCTGTAGGTCTCTGGAGGGCATTTTATGCATAACTTTCAGTATATAAACAAGCTGAGTAGGACTCTATTGAGCATGAAGGTAACATTGAATCAGCTCTCTTTGTCCCTTTGCCTCTTCTGAACCCAGGGATTGTTGAACCAAGGGCCCCAAAAGAAAAATATAGCTCAGAGACAGAGACGAATCAAGTGCAGGCAGCTGCAGGAGTGAACCCCTTTGACTGCCATAACTGAAAGCCAAAAATGACTTGGTAGGGTATCTGTGATTAGGTAAAGCTTGTAATTTGTGTGTTGCTGTAGTCAGCTCAGTGGGATTTGGGGACAAACAGCTGCTCTATGTTACATATAGTTTGGAATTTTGCAGCTTTTATATAACTTGCCATTCAATGGTGGAAAGGGAGCTGGAAAAATGAGGGAAGGGCTGGTGATCTGAACTCAGGGTCCGTGGGCAAGATCTTCTGGGGGATAAAGCAGCATCTGATATGATGTTCTTTTCAGCTGGATTTGTAAGGAGAAGGAGTCACGTGGCTCTTTTATTAGAGCAGAAGTAAGAACTTGAAGAATTTTCAGACTTGGTGATGAGTCTCAAGTTTCCTCTTTTTCTTGGTGGCTTTCTCAAACTACAGTTGAATGTGGCAAATATAGGAGAGCTATAAGACAAGTGATAACTTCACAGATAGAATAATAAAATCTCAAGAAAAAGATTTCCCTTGTCACTATGCAGTATTTTGCAAACTATTCGAGAATTGAAGAAGACACTCTTAAAGACCAGCTTTTTTTTTTTAAAAAAAAAAGTAAGAGAACCTGGCAATGACATATTCTGACCACTTGGCCTGGAGTGGAGAGAATTATTGGAGAAGGAGGTAAATAGATTGCAAAATCTATGAGCAATATATCTGTGTTGAAATATTCTGGCATTCTGATAAGAAGTCTGCAGTTCCAAAACTTCAACTTCCAGAACTGTACATTTTTAAATGGCAAATATTCTGATCAGCTCATGTGCTAAAGAATATGCTTGATTCTCTTTCTGTTCTCTAAGGGGTGGGGGGAGGGTTTTGTCAGGTTTTTCAGGTTTTGTCTCACAGAGGGAAATGCCAGAGGGAAACGCTAAAATTCACTCTTCTGCAAAGCCCCTAACTACTTGATGAAATCATCTCTAATTTGCTCTCCAGAAATACTACATGCAGCTTTGTCCAATTTGGGGTCCTGTGGATAGGTCTCTATGATAATTTGATTAGATTACAGTTTAATCTCTGGAAGAGTAACTGGATACTCACAGATTTCTTGAGTTTAAAGCCAAAAAACTGCAGGCGGAGAGCATATGAGTTTGACTTCCTAAATTACAGTTCCTTACTATTTCATTAACTTATCCCAAAGCTGAGAGCAGTAATTGGCATCAAAGTAAGGCACACATTCCAGGAAAGCATTTGGTCTTGATGTACATGTAAAGATGACATCAGGAGATGGCTGGGACATTGCTGCTCTGACAGCATTGCACCTACAGCACCAGTGGTGTTGCTTCATTCTGTCCTGACTTTACACCCTGGATCTTTGTGTCCTTGTTCAAAGGTCTCATCTTCTCTCAGTGAAGTAAGAGTTCAAAAAGGGTAAATGGAAGTGCATTTTAATGGTTCAAGATCAAATCCTCATTGATGGAGGGCAAGGCTACCCTAGGTAGATATGATGACACTATGAAGAATATTTATCCTGTTTAGTTGGTACATAAGTCCAGAGCAGTGTTTCTCTTAAAAAAATCTAGGCTCTTTGTTTTTGTCTTGCTACTAGAGAAAATGTAGGCTGAAGGATATAGGTGATGTTTAATTTGAATATGGTCCATAAGTATCAGGCAGTGGGACATATCTTTTGAATCATAGTGTGTGTGTTGGGGGCAGGAGGTGGGATAATCCCATTGTGCAGGTGTGACTCAGATATAAAAAATGCTTTTGTTTTGTATGTTTTTTTGTTTGTTTGTTTTCATTTTTTAATTGTAAATAACAACAATTCTGTTAAGTAATGAAGGAGATTAGATTTGAGGAAAAAAAAAAAAAAAAGGACCATTATGAAAGCAGGGAAGTTTCAAAAGGCCTAGACAGGAAGTGAGATCTTATGTCATGGTTCAAATCATCAGAAACTGGACACCTAATCTCTTCAGATGGTCCCAGCGTAGAATGATTAATTGATCAGTAAGAAGAGACTGCCTTCTTTGGCTGTAAAGTTTTGGAGTTTCCTAAGCATGTCATATGGAAGGGTTGAAAACATCCTTTATGGTCAGTCATGGTGTCTGAAGTGAGAAGAAGGAACTTGTCTTCCTGACCTTAAGCTCTTCAGCAATGAAGCCTATAGCTAATCCAGGAATCCCTACCAGGCAGATTTCAAACCCAGATTCTTACCACAGTTTTTATCTTACTAGATCTGACACACATTGATAGGTACAACTGAAAGGAAATTTGGCAATATCTTATATCCATCATGCTGAAGGCTCTGCATGAAGACCATGCAACTTTATAACCCACTAAGCATCAGATATGGAGCAATGTTTGCAAGCTAGGACCAGCTGTCAAGCCTCTAAAGAATTCCCAAACATTTGGGTTCAGGTTTAAATGGAGAGACGAGGGAGGGAATGTCAATGCCGTTACACGCATACTATCACTGGCCGTGGTAGAGTGCATAAAGAATCTTTGCAAATGTAATAATCCTCCTTGAGAGACATGAACATAAAACCTAAAATGTGTTCCATATGTTCCCGGGTCCTGTTGCTGCTCTAATTCCAGCTGAAAGCATAAAACTTAGCAACCTTTATATTGATGCTAAACACATTGCGTCACTGCTCACATTGATATGTTTTACACTAATACAATTAAACTTGTTTTAACATAATCCTGATAAGATAAACACCATTGCTGTCATGATAAACATTTCAGCTATATATCTTTTCAAAATAAAATGGGAAAAAGGCATGTTATCCAAACCAATATGAAGAGAGCATTCCTCTGCCATGCTCTGAGATTTGCTTCTCTATTGTTTTTACCGTTGAGTATTGTGCAGAGTTGAATGTTGTTGCTGAACATGTGAAAGCTGTCACAGCTAATATTGTGTGCCTCCTACTTTGAATATTAATAACAAACTGAAAAATACCACTCAGACTCCTTGGATAAAAAAGCATTCTGCAGTTGGAGTATGCCTGTAAGTACATCTCAAGACTACCCTTGCATATTGCAAGCTACCTCTAAAAACATAGATCAACTCCCAGTAAGAAAAGAGCCTCAGCTCCCTAAGTCTGCAAGTGTTCAGATTTCTTTGTAAAGGGTTAAAGCTGCAACATCTGAAACTTGGTGTGACAATTGGATTTATTATCTTTTGACATTATTATCTAATTATCTAAGTATTATCTAATGACAATTTTATCTTCTTTGAAAGACTTCCCTGCAATTTTGATATGTATCTAGTACTCCCAAGAAGCAAAACATTGGACTTATGACCTTCAGATTTTCAGTCTGAAAGCAGTTGAGGAAAAACATCTTGCCTATTTTGAGTAAACCAAATCAGCATCACAGAGGAATGTGTGAGTGCATGCAGGTAGGAGAAGACTGGCTGAGAGCTGGCAGTGTTATAACAGCCTGCTCACGTGTTATGCCTTCTGCTTCATTTCTAATGTTCATCCGCTTTAAATGGTCCAGTGGATAAATGTTTACAGTGACCTGATTGGGTCATTTCAATGACCTGAACAGCAGCAAGATCTAACCACCTGCACAAAAAGCCTAAGAGAAAAGCAACATTTCAGATCTGTCAAGTCATTGCATTAAAAGGAAATAGGAAAGGGTTAGCAAAATGATGGACCAATTTTGACTCTAAATGTTTCAAACCAAGCTAGCAAGATACTGTTTGTTCCTATTGCCAGGGCAAGGCATGCAGGAAGACAGGAGAAAATGATGTGGAAGCAAGAAAGGAGTCTGCTGCATGTCGATACAGTTATTTTTTACTTAACTCCATTGACAACTTCATGATATTGAGGTCACGTAGCAAGAGGAAGAAAGAAAATCTTGCCTGACCAAAATGGTAAGAAATGTAGTATTTCTCATGGGAATTTAGAAAATATCCTGTGTAAAAGAGTTTGGGGTAGAATTTACTCATATCTTGGATCTAGACCAGAATCCATTTGGGTAACCACAGTCTAGAACACTGAAAAGGCCTAAAAATATGGAGACACTGCAAATGAAGCCAGACACTTCAATTCCTCATCTTCCCAGAGACAGAAGTCTTGGCACTGAGCATAAATCAAGAAAAAGCAGGTGGGCAAGACTTCACCTGAGATCTGAAAATAACTACCTATCTGAGACAGAAAAGGATTTACATTTTTGTTTATAAATTATTATTAATAGAGTTGGTACATCATGCCTACAGCAAAAATAGCCCCCACTCTTCATGTCCAGACAACCCATTGTCAGGTACTGCTGTTCCCTCCCATTACACTCAGCTACAATTACTGAGTGCCACCCTGAAAAGCTTTACATGTCCAGAGCAAGGACATGTGATAGTAAATATGTATGTATAATTTACCACTGATGGATCTTGCAGTGTGGCTTTCTGGCTTCAGATTTTTCCTTCCTTCCTTCCTTCCTTCCTTCCTTCCTTCCTTCCTTCCTTCCTTCCTTCCTTCCTTCCTTCCTTCCTTCCTTCCTTCCTTCCTTCCTTCCTTCCTTCCTTCCTTCCTTCCTTCCTTCCTTCCTTCCTTCCTTCCTTCCTTCCTTCCCTCTTTCCTTCTCTCTCTCCCTCTTTCTCCTTTCTATCTCTCTCTCTTTCTCTCTTATTTTTCCTCTTTCTCTCTTTCCCTCTTTCTTTTTCTCTTTCTTTCTCTGTCTTTTTTTTTTTTTTTTTTATTTTTCCCCTCACATGAATCTTTTTAGAAGTTAGAAGTCTAAAGCTACTAAATGTTGTGTGAGTTTAGGAGAGGTTTAAAGGATCCACCCTCACTGCCTCTCACCAGTGCTCCTCCTGAGCAGATCTGTCAGGTCTTACACTTCCTGTGCAAAGCTTAACTGCCCAGCTCAGGCGTCTCAATCTGCCACCCTGGCAATTCACAGGTATTGGCACTTGGGCCTCCCACTGTCATCAGGTCTTTACCTTCATGGTTGTCTACCAGAGTCTTGATCTGCTGAACAGCTTTCCTGTGAGGTAGAGAAGGCAAGAGGGACAAACCACAGGCTGGGGACATGCGTCTCTTTTCAGCTGCACATCCTGACTTCTTACTACCACGTGTGCCAGAGGGAGAGGCAGGTACCGCTGTGTTTCCCCGGCCTGCGTGGCAGTGTCATGAGCATGGCTTCGTAGGACTTGTATTTAAAGTAAGTTAATTCCACTGGAGTTTTATGGGCTGCTATGGAAAATCAAGACTTCTTGTTTACAGAACTTGCTACAAGAGGATTTAAAATACTTATTGTTAAAACAAACAAACAAACAAACAAATAAATAAATAATCAGGCAGGAATTCATTATGTGTGTTGTGGTCTTTTTTCACTTCTGAGATACCATCTCTTAGATTTTCTTCCATCTGTGAATTGTTTCTCATGTAAGCTCATTCCTAGGCATTCACCATTTGGAAATAGAGTTTAGAAATTAACAAGTACTTTGCAAATCCACCCCTATCTCCAAATGTTGACACATCTCTGTTGCTCGCCAAGGACTTCTCAAGAATTGTGCTGTTACTTCTATGCAGGTTGTGAGCTTAGAGGGTGTATAAATGGTTGCTTATCAGGCAACAGAGCCCGCAAGTCTTGCTTAAGGTAACCTACTGGCTTGTAGCTAGGGCTCACACACTTGCTGGGACCCCTGTGCCCCATGGAGCACTGCTAGGAAGGGAGCTCCCCAGCTGCAATTGGTGGCCATTCCCTATGACCCCTGTTCCGTTCTTCTCCCTGGTCACAGCAGTACCTTAAATGCTGGTAGTGAAGAAAATTAGGAGGTACTTTAAATCCTCAGGCCATCTCCCGTGATGAGCTCACACAGATGCAGTGACATATACTGCACTCTTCCAACAGGTACAACTTCTTCATTTCCTGAAACTTACTTAAGTGCCAGAACACCATTTATAGGGACAGCAGTGGGTGGGGGGAGAGGGTGGGACACCTGCAACCCATTCATACTGCTTGAAGAAAATACTGCTTCACAAAGACTTGAGGTGGGTATGGGAGGTTTCAAGGAAGCTTTTGTTTTGCAATGGCTGTGGTATGATTGAAGAAATCTCATCTAGGCAATGCAAGGAGAGGTGCCCCTCTCTTTCCTTCCTGCTTACTTTGGGGTAGAAGACTGAGATTTTTTTACATGCTATCTTTGTTTCCAGACATGAAAAGAGGGTAAGTAGCTTTCAGGGATTATATTCCTTTCACCTAAAGAGTACCTACAGAAGCCAGTGGTCTAGCTTTTAATCAATCTCACCATAGAGATATGGAAGCAAAATAGCTGATAAGCAGAAAAGCAAATATCCGTGGAGGGCAACATGTATTTAAAACCTCTTCAGCAACATGCAGATTAGCTCCAGAGGCTCAGTGCTAC
The DNA here is from genome assembly GCF_964211825.1 of Aythya ferina. Taxonomy (NCBI): domain Eukaryota; kingdom Metazoa; phylum Chordata; class Aves; order Anseriformes; family Anatidae; genus Aythya; species Aythya ferina. Next base: position 51,170,543 of record NC_140299.1, on the reverse strand, counting down.
CTTCTGAATCAGTACTGAGAAGGCAGATAGGAGAGGATCTCCTTTTTAATCCCAGGACAAGCTACACTTCCTCTTCTCCCAGGGCCTGAGTGTTCCCATCTGCAAACTGAGGTTAACATTATTAATCTTCTTTCTTATGTGATCAGAAAAACACAGAATAAAAATACTAACAAGCAGGTGGTCTTATTATCATTACTTATGTAGGTAAAGTCACTGCTTAGTTTAGAGCCATAGGCTGTAGAAAATGCAATGTTCCAACTCAGAAGCATTTTGGCTTCTGCTCTGCAGCTCCTTTGTTAAAGAGGAACACCTCTCCAGTGTGGGACTGTTTGATCTATTGACAGCCAAGGTGGTGAGAGTCTTGGCCACCCAGCATGAAATAGCATTTTACAAACAAATGCAGCATGAGACTTTTCATCAGCGCCCATCTAAAAAGGTTGTTACCCAAACTGAACTAATTAAGCAGGTTCTGGGTTACAGGAAACTCCTGTGGGGTTACTTTTACGGAGCAGGGTCCCCAGGAAGGAGACATCTGTAGAGAGAGGCTTGGCTCTGAGCGAGTGGTTCCTGAACAAGGAGACACTGCCAGAGGGACAAGCCTTATCTCGGGCTCTGGGCCCCAACCCTAACAAGCTGCAAATATGTCTTGTCAGCTCATTGCTGAGCACATCAGAGTGGAGACTGGGAATGGGTCCAAGCACAGGTAGATAAAAAGGTGTGTTACAGCTTTGTCTCCTTGTATCCGTTTTCCAGATCTAGTAATTAGTTTCTTAACTTTGTATTTTAGCGGGCTAAAACTCGCTTTACTTTTTACCTAAATCTTGTCTGCTGTGCAGACTGATTTCAGGGCGATATGGCAACTTTGGAGGTACTCTGCTCTACAGGGAGGAATAAATGAACCTGTGTCTCTGCTAGAGCACTCGGGACCCCAGGAGACAACTGAGGGTCCCCCAGTCCCCAGGTCACTGAATTGCACAGACCAGTTTCAAGGCTGCTGACAGTAATGCCCAAGTGGAAGCTTCCCGGCAGTTTGTGTGAGGTAGAGCAGAGACAGTGTATTACTGAGCAGGGCACTGAGAGACAGCTTGGGAGAAATGGGGTATGGGTCTCTCTCTCTCACTATTCCCTGCCAAAAAGTTTTGAGATACTATTCCCTTCACTCTCCCATCAAACATGTGCCTTTACTAAAGGTTTGGTGGTAAAAATCAACCAACCTGTCATCAGTAACTTGCAACAGCCTCACACAGCAGTCCAAGTACGTATTTCTTTTTGTGGTCTATAAAAAAAATGTCTCAGGCAATTTGGTCAGAGATAGGCATCTTAGCTACATGTATACCACCACATTTTCTGCTACGTGGCCCGTGTCCTGTCCACCACAGTGTTTTATTTATTTATTTATGTTTGTTTGTTTGTTTGTAGTGTCTCTTGAAGGACTCCAGTGCTCCCTCAGCCTTGACTCTGAGTATATATGACAAATACAGAAAATACAGTGCAGGGCATACTGGGAGGTTCTGGGACATACAAGTGCTCAGGGAAGATGCAGTCAAGGTTTACAAACTTTTCCAGGGTGGAAGAAATAAAATGATATTTTGGCAACACACTAACCAAAGGAATGCAGTTGAGTTTTATTCAGGAGAAAAAACAAAGTTGGTTTGTTATGCGTAGTCAGTCTCTGGCACATAAACATTACAGGAGAAAATTCCTTTAATATAGCCATTACTTGACACCTATAATGTGACAGCACTTAAAGAGAGGCAAGGGTGGAAACACACAGATTGCAAACACAGAGACAACGTCAGAAAATGACACTGCTGTAGCTGTGAAGGGCTAATTCTGAAAGGATGGCAAGGTCATGTCTTCAGCCAGCCATTTAGTCAAAAGGTTGGTGATGCTGCCACATGCAAAGGTCAGGGAAGGTGCTAGTTCCTGTGACATAGATATCACTGCTCTGCATGGCTTCTCGGATGCCATTGTCTCCATTTAATCTGGATTTTATTTCAAATCCTGATACCATGATGCTTGAACCTATGAATCCCCTTTGGTCTCCATGTAATGGGAACTACGGCATCTCTTAACAGACAAAAAAGACACCTGTAGACTAAATAATCTCTGACTGTTAACTCACTCTGTTGAATGTCTGGGATTATTGGTTTGTCTTTAGCACCATCTCAGTGAATGTAATGATAATCAGCAGCTGCATCTTCCAGTCTGATAATACTGTGGCCATAGACACACTCTGGGGAGGGTGGAGGGATTATTTTGGCTCACTGACCATCTGCACTGCCTCAGGTAGGAGACCTGAATTGATTAGGCTTTTCTCCAGAGAACTACAGCATTCCTTCTTTTGTATCCAAGCCAAAAAATAACAGCAGAATAGGCCTTTTCTTCTGGTAACCCAGGGGTCTTTTTTTTTTTTTTTCTTTCTTTTTCCCTTTTTCTTTCCATTCCTGTTCCAAATCAGGAAGTGCAGAGGGTTGTCAAAATAAACCAACCCCTCTTGTTAACCAACCCCTCTTGTCCTCCACCACAGCCATGGTTTGTGCAGTAGCATCCAGATCGAGCCTGATGTGCCTCTGACTGCGTATCCCTGAACAGCTTGACTTTGCTGGCTGGAGAAGAAATCTGTTGATTGCTCCCTAAACAGTGCAAGAGGGTCATCTTCTGCACTGTTGAACCAGACAGAGCAGCATACCACAGCAACCTGGGCTACTGACAGGGAGGGTCAGATTCTGGGCTACTCAGGTTAATTGGGGGTTATTACAAGAGGTGTTCTTGCAAATAGTAAATCCAGAGTTTACTTGGATTATTGTAGCTTCTTCCAAGCACATGTTCTTGTAAACAGGTCTGTGTAGTCTTGCAGACAGCAGGTACAGTCACTGTCTATGTCCAGGTATGTGTATCAGACAAAGCTTGCTTGTTCCCAGTAAGCACTGCAAAACTGACTAAAATAAAATAAAATAAAATAAAATAAAATAAAATAAAATAAAATAAAATAAAATAAAATAAAATAAAATAAAATAAAATAAAATAAAATAAAATAAAATAAAATAAAATAAAATAAAATAAAATAAAATAAAATAAAATAAAAAGGAAAAAGGAGAAATTTAAGGGTTGATTAAAAAAAAAAAGTAGATATATGTTATAGAGGAGCATATTCAACATCTTCATCGATGACTTTGGTGAGGGAATATTGTCTGCCCTCAGCAAGTACACTGATGACACAAAGCTGGGAGGAGTGGCTGACATGCCAGAAGGCTGTGCTGCCATTCAGTGAGACCTGGACCAGCTGGATAGATGGTCAGGGGGAAACCAAATGAGGTTTAATAAGAGCAAGTGTAGAGTCCTGCACCTGGGAAGGAACAACCGCACGTATCAGTACAAGCTGGGGGATGACCTGCTGGAGAGGAGCTCTGAGGAGAAGGATCTGGGGATCATGGTGGACTACAGGCTGACCATGAGCCAGAAGTGTGCCCTCATGGCTAAGAGGGCCAATGGGATCCTGGTGTGCATAAAAAGGAGCGTGGCCAGCAGGTCAAGGAAGGTGATCCTCTCCCTCTACTCTGCTCTGGTCAGGCCTCACCTGGAGAACTGTGTCCAGTTCTGGGCTCCCCGGTACAAAAAAGACAGGGATCTCCTGGAAAGAGTCAAGCAGAGGGCCACAAAGATGATACGGGGCCTGGAACATCTTCCCTATGCAGAAAAGTTGAGAGACCTGGGTCTGTTCAGCCTGGAGAAAAGAAGACTGAGAGGGGATCTCATCAATGTGTATAAATACCTGAGGTGTGGGAGACAGAGGGATTTGGCCAACCTCTTTTCATTGTTTTGCAGAGACAGGACAAGGGGCAATGGCCACAAGATAGAGCACAGGAAGTTCCACACCAACATGCAAAAGAACTTCATGGTGAGGATGACGGAACACTGGGGCAGGCTGCCCAGGGAGGTTGTGGAGTCTCCTCTGGAGACACTCAAGGCCCGTCTGGACACCCACCCGGGCAACCTGCTCTAAGGAACCTGCTTTGGCAAGAGGGTTGGACCCGATGATCTTTTGAGGTCCCTTCCAACCCCTTCAATTCTGTGATTCTGTGATTCTGACTGAGTGGCTTGTGAACCTGTAGTACTCAGCCAGTCAGCCAATGAGGAAATGGGGGGGGGAGGTAATCAGGTATCTAGTAATACGGAATAAAAGGTTATTATATGTTTACTATAATGCACTTCTATTGGCAGGATGCCTGCCATTGTAATCATGAATAAAATAGCTTCACAGAAGATCCTGTCTGAAGAAAATTATTGAGATTTTTCTCACAAGGTCTTTTTCAACCTTAATAATTCTATGACTCTATTCAGATTAGGATCTGTCTCACCTGTGTCTTTTGTATATGCTGTGGATGCATCTTCCAAATACATTTTAATTGTTTTCAAGGTAAACCAGTAAGAGGAGAACAGTTTAAGATCCTAAGTTTTTGGGGAGTATTGTGGACAGGACAAAAAGAAAAAGGGGTAAAAAAAGTTTTTAATCACAGCTTCCACTCTCATGGAATATACTTATACCTAATGCACACACTAATGAACAGAGGATTTAAAAATTGATAGCAATGCTGAGAGCAACAAAGCCTTACATGCTTCTGGCCAAATTCCCTCTCATAAACCCCGAGTGAGGCTAAGGGGAAGGTGATAAAGAATCGTACGATTTCAAGATGAGAAAAAGTAAACTAGTCTTTCCACCTGAGTGCAATGCTGCTTCCTCTAGTATATCCTCTTGGATATACTAGATATACTAGATTCATTGCCTGAATGACTGGAAATGTTAATAAAAATATACATTAGGTAATAATAGATTGAATCCTCTGATGTGTCACTGTGAAGTGTGGTTCAGCTGGCAATGCCAGTGTTTATGACACCTTTCCTCAGTATTCAGCTAAGCAAAGGCCAGCTAGCTTCAGAAGTATTTTGGAAAGAATGCAAGCCATATATCTACAGGACCAGACATCATCACTGTATCTGTCCTTCTCCAGTCTGACAGGCATCAGGGGCTGAACCATTCTGCTCATCAGAAAGGAATAACTTATTCTCACAGATTATAGGAGAAGAGGGAAAGAGGGTGAGGCTAACAACTCAGACAGGATTATAATTACACCCATAGCTGGGGATCTGCTAGAGTGTTGTCATACAATGTGGCTAAAACACAGTAAGAAATATCAGCCTCATTTTCTGAACTGCTTGCAACCCCTGTTACTTGACAAATCACACTCATCTCTCCCGCTTTAGCTTCTTCTCTCACTGGGAACTCTGTGAATTTCTGGTAGCATCTGGATGTTCCTAAGATTTGGGGTTAGCAGTGAAGTATGAGAACTTTGTCTGGTATCATTAGATACTCAGCACTATGTAATGTATGATATTCAGCTTCTTAGAAGCCAGGTAGCAAAGATGTAGACATCCTCCTGTGGGACTGAATGCAGCTCAGAATATTTAACAGGTTTTGGTGTGATGTGGGAACAGCTACCATTCTCCACAAATCCACTAATACAGGAAGTTTTCCGAAGAAGGCAGGACAAATCACTAGATGTGTTTCATAGGACATTATGTTACCCAGTAAGGTGTTGGGGGAACAACTTGTTTCAGGACAAAACAGTAACAAATCACCCCCCCCAAAAAAATTTTCACAAAAATTAGAAATTTCCTTTCACTTGAAATGATTTATTCTAGTCCATCTGTTCGTGTAATCAACTTGTAATTTCTTCATCAAAAAGCAACAACAACAAAAAAAGGACATCTGATATCATTACTCTAGGTTCTTCTCCTCACAGTCCCCCGGTAATACAGTTTTCAGAACTTAGAAATTTTTGGAAATTATTTTGCTATCAACAAAATGTGGCCTTTTACAACGTCATTGAGAATGACCTTACGCTGCATAAGCCCTCAACAGCTCACAGACTTTTTTACTCCCCTGGAATAGTAGTATTGAAAATCGATATCTGAAAGGATGACATACGGTAGTGATGGTTGTCATGTCAGATATGGATAAGCTGTGGAGGTTTTTTTATTTTATTTTATTTTATTTTTCTCTAAGCCACATAATTCAAAAACAGGTACATAGCCAAACTACTTTGTTATTCATATTGTTGTACATCTTGTGTAAATCCATTAGTTGGCTAGGGTTAATTCTGCTGTAATTTCCCGTATAATAATATTCTTGTTCTGCTCCTGACTGGCACCTATTTAACATGGATTCAAAGATCTGGATGTGGCCCCAGCAAGTTGTAAGTATAGGTTCATGTGCTCATTTGTTGTTTCATTGTGAACAGACTATTTACAGAGTGAAGGCCAAGCTGTGTTTTCAATTATGCCAGAACATACCTGGATTATTGCCACTGCCTTCATGGGTTATATTGGCCTAGAGTAACTCAGATCAGAATCTGGAGTGGAGAGGCAAAGTCCAAGGGGTATTTTAGGAGAAGCCTGTTCTTCATTGGCTTTTAGAGAAAGCAGTAGTCAGACTTAGGGTGGGAGGAGTAAACAAACATATATACACCCATCATTGCTACTCTAGTTCAGAGGCTGTCCGTGGAATCCCAAGCATCTGGATCTCATTGCCGCACTGGCCTCATTGAAATAATTATTTAATTAGTCTCCTTTTCACTTTCTCTTTCTCTCCTCCCTTCTGTTTTCTTCACTACTCAATTCCCAGATGCAGACCTCAATTTGAAACACCCTACCAGAAGTGAACTTCCTCCATGGAAATTTGATCTGTAGGAAAACATTTCTATTCAGTCTCAAACAAACATAATGCTTTCTATAATATTGATTGCATCCCGTCATTAGAAACCTTCCCCTCCCTACAGCAACTAAAAAATGCTATTTTTCATTCTGTATTTTCTATTAACTGGTCATGAATTTTGAAACAAGAATGCCAGCTTCGTAGCCATTCCAGCTATTCCTTGGCATATGACTCTGTATAGTGGCCACTACTTGCAGAAGCTTCCAAAGCCACCGTAAATACAGATCTGATCTTGATTGGGAACAGAGAGTACCAATCTGAAGCTTCCTATCAGCAGTTTATTAAGGAGTAAAATATTCTTCTGGATGGGAAAGATGGAAGGTGTTTCCAAAAAAGCAGAAATATGATTAATCCTGCCCAGAGGTGAAAGCTGCAACAGTCAGGAAAGCCATGTTAGCACTGCCAGATCTCCAAAAAATAAATGTTTCTAAGGGACCAAATGGAGCATAACATGTTTTCTCATTTTGGCTGTCCTAGAAAAAAGCATGAAAAGAATAGAGATTAAAACTTTTTATTTTGTTGTTGTTGTTGCATTATAATGATGCATCCCTCTCTAACACTATGATGATATGGGCCTGTCTGGACCCATGGACCAGAGTTGATCCAAGGCTCAGTACAGAAAAACATAGACCTGTTGATATGCATATCATTTCATATACCTGTTCAAAGCTGAATTTTGAAGTTAGAAGGCTTTTTGAGTCATCATTTCCATCCACACATTTGGTAGAAGTGTTGTCTGGATACTATTTCCATGAAATTCAGTGACTACATTTCTGTTTATATCAGTATGGTTACTTAGCTTGAAAATTCTAGGAGGCAGCATGTAGCTTTGTGGTGCAATGCCAAGCACTTCAGAGATCCTGTCCCTGAATCAAGCTTCCTCAACACAGATAACTAACTGGTCTATACCCAGATCTGTGATGAAAGGAGAATACAGCACCAGCTAGCAGCAAGGCTAGCTAGAAGGATTTGGTTCCAGTCCTGCTAACCAATTCTATGCATCCACCCCTCACTCTATAGAAAAGATAAATTATCTATCAGACCAGAGAGGTTTTCAAGCATCTGACTTCAGAACAACCGTTCCGGCTTGATTCTTGGTTACAAAAAAACATTATTAACAGTAAGTCATTATTGTCATGTAATGAAATGCCACCTTCTGAAGAAGCTAAGACTAAGCAAAGTCTGTTTCTCCTGAGGAACTAAAACCTAGCCCTTGAGAAGGAAAGCTGCAATATAAACATGTACAGCAATGACATCCAGCCACCACAATTTGGCTTATGAGAGAGCAGATGAAAAAGTGTCAGGAGACTGAGAGTCATTTATCTTAAGTCTCAATCCTCATAATCCTTATGACTCCTGAACTAAATCTCTCTCTCTTTTTTTTTTTTTTTTTTTAACTCTATTTATTTATTTATTTATTTTGACTACTATATATACATAGCAATTGCTAGCAATGTAATTGATGATCATTATTTTCAGCCCAGGAAAAGGAACAACAGGAAGAATTTGGCCAGAACTAGGCTGCCTAGGTTGTAAACCTGACAGAAATTCCCTCAGCAGGAATCAGGACAGTGAAACAGACGGGTACTTGGCAACCTGATGACATATCTTTGTTAAAACAGAACTGGGCTGAGAAGAAACAAATCTTCTGCAGCCTGAGGCACTTGGTTCACACAACTTTGTAGAGTTGCCTCTTTTGATGGTCATATATCCACCATGCAGTGATATGCTAAGGCCAACTGGACATGGCTAGCACTGCTTTACAGGAGCACACAGATCATCACATGAGCCCTCAGCATGTTTAGGCAGGTTGGCAGGCAGGTTTTGTGGCCTGCACCAAGCTCCATGTTGCTGGAGTGCCAGTGATGCTGGAATTTGCCCTAAATAAGCTGAAGCTATAGACACAGCTGCAAAGAACACACATCAGGCTTGTGTAATGGTGATAGAGCACTAGAAATCTAATCACCAGAAGCCCACAGTGAATCTACTCTTGCCATAGGCAAAGCACAATCCTGCCTGTTTTACAGATCAGGTTCCCTGAGGACCCTGATTCACCAGCTCCTCTGGATCTGCCAGCAGAGATAAAGCAATTACAGCCCCTGCCATGCCACCAGTCCTATCTCTCTTCTGAAAGGGGCTTGATCCAATTTTTGTAGACAAAGTAACAAGCATCTCCCACCTGACCAGTCTGAACTTTGGATCCTCCCTCTTTGGGGCAGTCATCCATTCCAGGAGATATCCTGGAATGGATTAAACTCCAAAACACCACCACAGACACAGATATTTCCTCACTATAAATCACTGAATCAATGATTACTTACTCTGGAAAAAACAAATCTCTGGTAGAGTTGCCTGTAAAATGATCACCTGTTTCTTGCATTCTTCCCTAGGTTCACAGGCAGGATATCAGGCTGGCTGGATTTTTGATGTGCTCCATTAGCTGCTTGTTTCATTTCATATTTAAGTCCGCAATGAAAGCAGGTGATAGTGTTGGGAAATGGACCCAGGTCTCCCACATGCAACAGACATCCATATGTTATCCTTTAAAGTCCATGGAGAAAAGAAAATAAATAAAAGTGAGAATATGCTAGCACCCAGAAAACAACAGTTGTACTTTAGTATCTTTGATCACAGTAGCAAGTACAAATACCTGTCTTTAAAGCAACATATTTCTAGTGAAAATATAGGTCTTGAGGAAATTTATTTTTTTCTCATGAGCATAGTAATAATAATGCAGATCTAAGCTATGGTTTTGTGCCTATTCACAAAACAAACTTTCTTTAACAACTTGAAACTATTTTGGATTACACATTATGATGTGTTTCATTTATTCTTCCAAAAAAATTTCAAAACTAGCAGACTCAGTGTGTGTCTGCATCTCAGCTTGGTATTAAGAACACCAATGCTATAAAATATTTGAGAGAATAGCACCTCCACTGAAATGTTAATCAAGCTTTCCTATGCAACAAGACACTTACAGATCCAGGCACATGCTTGATTTAAAGAACATGATTAATGTCTCTTGATCTTCTAGAGGAATCCTAGTGTCGGCTACCAAGACCTTTGCTGTTGATCTGTTTCCATTGTTGGGTGTAATAGCAGGACTATTGTTAGTTTACACTAAACACTCTTTAAAACAAGGATTATCTTCTATTTTATATCTTTAAGGTATAATCAAGCTCTGATCCTGACTAAGGCCTTAGTCACTGTTATCATCTTAGGTAAATAAATAATAACGATATTATGATGACGGGGCAATAAATTATATGTATTCAAAATAGATGTCTGAGGCTTTGGAATGAGGGTGTTTCCTAATGGAGGGGAATTCTTGGCTGTCAGGCTATTTGCAGAGAGACTTTTTATGCATCACTGTTTTGAAATATCTTTCACTGCTACAGACTTATGACTTGGATTTTGGACCTGTTAGCATTTTCAGCTGACAGATAAACCAAAAGATTATGCAACTGATATTTTTTGTTTGTTTGTTTTCTGATTGTTTGTGTGTGTATGTGTTTTTTTTTTTTTTTAGTGTTTTTTTTTTTTTTAAAGCATGTTTTCTCATAGTGCTTATATTCTTATATTGTTTGCATTTTTGTTTGTTTGTTTGTTTGTTTGTTTGTTTTCTTCCTTTTCCTCTTTTCTGATTTTCTTGCAAGTTTCAATTAATCCTGAAATATTTTTTCTAAAAAACACAACCCAAAATGCACATATTATGGTGACAATGGTGTTTTAGGTTCTGAAGAGCCAAGTGTTCTCGGAAATGTTATAAGGAGAAATAGACTGCCATACCCTTCAGAAACGTGGTCATGTAACATGATTGCTTGTTTTTTGATTTGTTTATTCAAAAGCAATAACATCCTATACTGCAACACATTTAGGAGGAAATTGGTTTAGAACAACAAAAATAAATAAATAAATAGTGTGTTTGAAAACTATCTGTTTTCACAGAAATCATTGTCAAGTTAATTTTTTTTTTTTTTTTTTTTTTTTTCCGAAAGCTGGAAATGCCAACAACAATACAGAAGTATTCTGTGGGAACAGTTTTTCAGGAATCATATGTAGTCGTTTTTGGTTATACGCTTTACTTTTCAACTAGACTACATTCTTATGAAGCAATGACTTCTGGTGTGTCCAGGGACCATTAGAAAATTGCAGAGAAGTAGAACCTCACCTGTTCTAAGACTGCTGAGTATAATTGAGCAAGTAAAAACCAAGGAAGCCAGCTAGAAAAGATGCCGTCCTAGATTTGTTTTTTTGTAAACAGAGATGGTCTTGTTGGTGAAGTGGCAATTGGCAGCCACTTCAGTGACCATGAAGTAGTTGAGTTTAAAATATTTGGTGTAGGAGGAAAATTTCCAGCAAAATGTCTGTTCTGGATGTGGGGAAAGCAGACTTCAGGCTGCTCAGGAAACTAGATAGTAAGTTTGTATATGTTGGACAACATACACTTATTTTCTCCACGCTTAAGATAATAATGTAAAATTTCAATGTAAGATATATTTTTTAAATATATATTTTCTGTAAGAATGCCAGAAATATCTTATGGCTTAAAAACAAACAAACAAGCAATAGCAAAGCAAAATAACAACAACAATAAAACACCAGACTTTAACTGGTATCATATTATCTGCAAGACAAAAGCTGATCTTCACCACAAAGATAATGCAGCAAAGGAACAGCTTATTCAGAGGTGCTGTAAAACCTCCACCCAAGAAGGCTTTCCAGACTCACCTAGATAAAGCTGAGATGCCATGAACTAGCATTGGTGATAGTCCTGTTTTCAGGGGTAATTTGGACTAGATGTCTCCAAACATTGCAATGGTTCTGTGAAATCCTCATTTGAAACAGGATGGTTAATAGTGTCTGTTCTACTGTCAGCACTGGAGACCAAACACATTGGGGATCTTTAGGCACAGAGATTACTGTGCAATCTTTAAGAGACAAGCTAAACAGATTAACTTCCCCTTACACCTGTCTTGCAAAATAGTGCTTGCCACTGCTAACATAGCAAACCTATGCCAAAACCCTTCTTGGTCACTGGAATATCTTCCCTGCTCCTCTTCCCAAGCACCTATTTTCTATAACAGGCTTTGAATCAGCTGCAGTGGGATTTCCACACCTTAACTGTGTATCATGGTAAAAACACAGTATTTTATTTTATTTTATTTTATTTTATTTTATTTTATTTTATTTTATTTTATGTTATGTTATGTTATGTTATGTTATGTTATGTTATGTGATGTTATGTTATTTTATTTTATTTTATTTTATTTTATTTTATTTTATTTTATTTTATTTTATTTTATTTTATTTTATTTTATTTTTCTCTTATATTATGATTGCAGAACTTGTGATCTTTGCTTTTACTGTTCTCACACTGCTCATCCTGTTTTTCTGTTTTTTACCACCTTATTTTGGAACAATGAGGCCTTCTACCGTCCACTTATCTACTTCGCATTTCTCTTTGTTATGACTACACAACTACCTTTGAATACAAAAGACTGGTTTTCTACTGCAAAAACACGTTCTACTTTGAAAACATGTTCTACTGCAAAAACACAACTTAGTTTCTCACAACCTCGAAGATCGTCTGGTCCAACCATCCCCCTACCACCAATATCACCTACTAGACTATGTCTCTAAGCACCACATAAAACCTTTCTTTTCTGTTGGCTTTCTTGGCTATATGGGCACACTGCCAGCTCATGTTCAGGCAAGCACTGATCAACACCCCCAGACCCTTTTCCTCTGCACATCTTTTCAGCCACTCCTCCCCAAGCCTATAGTGCTGCATGGGGTTGTTGTGACCAAAGTGCAGGACCCAACACTAGCCATGTTGAACCTCATACCATTGGCTTCTGCCCATCAACCCAACCTTTCCAGGTCCCTCTGCAGGGCCTTCCTACCTTCCAGCAGATAAACACTTTTCCCTCTAACTTGGTGTCTTCTGCAGACTTACTGAGGGCGCACTCCATTCCCTCATCCAAATCATCAATACAGATATTAAAGAGGATGGATCCCAACACTGAGTGCTGGGGAACACCACTAATATATCAGACTAGACAATATATCTGACATATTATATATGACGTTATATATATATGACAATATATCTGGTATATATTGTTATGGTTTTCAGTGTCATCAAGTTGCCATCAGTCTAAACCTGGAAATATCTTTCTTTGTCATTGTCCCACTGTACTAGTTACTGCATTCCTCCTTCTTTCTCCTGTTTCTGTTGCCATTCTCTTGAAAGACAGGATCTTTACAGAAAAAGAGTGTTTCTTTCCTTTCCATTTGAGTACAAGTTCACAGGACTTTGGATTTATTCAGGGTCTTTCAGGGTCTCAGAACATTAATGTAAGTTGGTACAGGTACTTGTAATAACAAATACATTTAGGCTAAGACCATTTCCACCAGAAAGAATGTAAAAAAAAAATAAATTAAAATTAAAATTTTAAAAAATGAAGGAACTGCTGGTCCTTGTTCTTTTATTTTCCCATTACCAGGCCCCTGGACAGCTGTTTGCTTCCCTACAGAAACGCTGCATGAACTGGGGACCTGGGGACGCTGTAAGAGAAAACTTCTAAGTTGCACCTCAGTGCTGAAAGTGTCCAACAAATGGTACAAAGAGATTTTTTCTCTTCTTGCTTTCAGAAAGTTTGTTTCACTGGAGATGATGTCTTTCTGAGCCAAGAAATAATCATAAATAAAAGTAATTAAAAAAAAAAAAAAAAGCTAAGAGGAATGTTATTTTTGGATTACCTTTTGCTAAAAGTTTGGTGGAAGAACAAAAAACTGTTGACCACTGACTATCTTGTGATCAGCAGATGGTTCCACTTCTTAAACTTTCAAATGTGAAAAGGCAGGCATGGGCTTATTATTATGCACTAGTCTTTTCCTGGATTTATACCACTGTTATAGTGAATTTTGCAAGAATGAATTGGAATCTCACAGTGTCACATTCTGGGCATTGATCTCCCTTATTATATAAGAGAGCTATTCTCAGTAAGTTCTGGGTACAGATCTTCAAGGTTCTAAGGACACCAGGATGTGCCTGTAGCTGGCTTTGGCTAAGTGGACCAGTGTGCTTACTTTGCTTATGTGAGGAGGTTAACTCTCCATTACTGCCACTTCCACAAAACAGGGTTCAGAATCTGGAGTCAGCCGTGGGCTGGAAATCCCAGATGGCTCTCCAGGAAGTTCCTGAGCTCCTTAGCCTAGTTTTGCATCTAGAAGGAGAGCCAGCAGCCATGCTTTCATACTCTGTCCATTTTCTGCAGCCTGGTCTGGGAGGTTGTGAAGGATGGTGATACGCATGAAGGACTGGGGCAATGGTAGAAGACAGGACTGAAAGGGCCTGCTGCTGGCTGCAGGCAGATGTGCTTGAGGTGGGTGGGCAGGAGAAAAAATTGCTGCAAAACTCCATAGATTGCTCTCAACCCCCTCCAGTCTTCTAGCCTTCCTCCTCTCCCTGACCCCCTTCTACACCCTCATATCCAATTACCACTGATCTGCCACCCCTTCTTATTCCTTCCCACCTACCCTCTCTCTCCTAAGCCAGCACTTGCCTTGGAAGCACTGCATTAGAAGCCTCAGTGCCAGGGCTGGAAGACTCTTTTAGTTGCAGAGCACCACACAGTGATACACATAATTTCCTGGAAGCTAAATAGCCATGTAACCCTGGAACCATGCCCAGGGTAATTAGTGTGAGGTCTCAGAGCTAATTGGGCTGGGCTGCTAACTGGTGAGAGGGAGGCAAAGGACTCCTCTTCTTCAGCATGCCTGCCTCCCTGTCCTCGCCCTGCTGCTGATCTGCTTCCTGCCGAGGCTGTTAGGAAAACTCACCTGATATCGTCAAGAGGGACATGAACCAGACACAGTACCAGCTGCCTGTGGCTATTTTTGTTGTATGCAGAGCAAACTCTTGTGGAAAATATTAACTGTAGAAAGTGTAATAGTAAGCAGTCAGCCTATTTTTATTTTATTTTATTTTATTTTATTTTATTTTATTTTATTTTATTTTATTTTATTTTATTTTATTTTATTTTATTTTATTTTATTTTATTTTATTTTATTTTATTTTATTTTATTTTATTTTATTTTATTTTATTTTATTTATTTATTTTAAGCTTGGCCTCAGAAACTTTTCAGAGGAAAGACCTGGAATCAAGGCGAAAGGAAGCAGATGAGTGAATGTCACAGAAGGTCAGGGAGCCTCCCACCTGATTTTAGTGCTGCTGCAAGCGTTTTATGAATGGGCTTTGAGGACAAGTGGAGGAGTATCAGAGTATCAGATGCATTTGTGGAAGTTATGAGGGAGTCTGAAAGGGACTGGATGTTCTCTAAATTTATGGGAAGGAGGCAGGTGGAAGGAGAAGGAACAGTCCAGACTGGTAAGTGCTGGTATGTTCACAGTCTCTTTCCTTGGGTGGGAAAGTGGAAGGCTTTATCCTGTCTTGGCTGTGTTCTTCAAGGCAAGGCCTGGTCTAGCTCCCCTTGAAGTCAATGGAGAGAATCCCATTGACGTCAGTAGGACTGGCTCTGTGCCATAATTACTGGAAAGACCCACAGCCTTAATGAAGAAATGTCTGCAGCCATTCATAGCTCCATTCCAGGTTAAAAATAAAAATAAAAAGCACATTTCCAAGTTTAGCATCCCCCGCACTGTAAATAGATGTCTCTTTCCCCCGTCACAGATGCAGCACTGTTCAGATTGACTGTGGGTATCTTACACAGCCAAATGGCTTGAGTTTTCCCCCAAGGCATAGAAATAAACAGGAATGCTTCATAAAAGGAAAAATCAAAAGAAGAAGGAGGAAGCGAAGAAGAAGAGAAGAAAAAGTAGCCATAGTAACAAATCCTCTTGCTGCCCAGACAGAAAATTTACTGGAGCATTTCATGAGCTCTGGTCTTTAGGAAAAAAAATAAAAATAAATAAAAGGAAAAGTAAAACAAAACAAAACACCAAAACCACATGAATTCTTTATCTGAGAGAGGTAAAGGTTTGTTTCATTTTTTTTCTGTTTGTTTTTGTGTGTATTTTGTCTGTTTGTTTGTTTTGTTGTTATTGTTTGAAACTTAACAGCTGAGGGAGTAGCTGCATGAGGTCTGTACTCCAAACATACATCTAAGAGGCAAGGATCTGCAGCCCTGACTCCCACACCTTGCTTTGGCTTGTTCTTGGTGGTAATAATGTCAAAAAAAAAAACAGCAAGTGAGGATCAGCACATTGGTGTCTTCGTTGCTGTCCTGACAAACAAGTTATGTGTGCCAGGAGCCTGACCCTCAGCTGTGGCAAGTTGTTCATGTCTCCTGTACACCTCTACTACTCCCCTCCTCCTCGCAGCTCCCTTTCGTACACACAGCTTACACATGTGGCTTTGCCTGCTACCCCTGGAAACACTGGCAAAAATGCCCCAGGTATCTCTTGATACCTGACTTGTGTAGGCCTAGTATGAGGGTCAGTAACCTTGCATCATCCCACACCTTGCACTGAGACAGGCAACAATGTGACCCAAATGAACAGACTTACGCAGGAAGCTGATGGCTTATAGACATTTACAGTGTGCTGTCCCACAGGGAAAGCCCTGCCCTGCATTTACATCCTGGAAGGATATTTGCTGATGAAGCTAGCAAGTGGCTTCACTTGGATTTGCTAGGGTTGCCTGGTGTTATTTTATTATGAAAAAGCATGAATTAATGGCAAGGCTGTTACTGCTGCTTTAAGGCAGGGTCTGTTTATTTTGGTTTGTAACTCCATTCACTTGGCCAGATAGTTTGATGTGCTGATGCCTGTGGAGCTGTTTTGAATGTGTAACCACTAGTGTAACATCTTCTGGTTATTGTGAAATACCATTTGTGAAAACTGCTTTTATTAAACCATTGCTTAACAGGGAAACTGAAACACTCCTACCAATCATCTCACACTCTCCTGTTGGTCTTCCTGTGGAAGTTGTCTCATTGGATTTCCTCTCTATCATGAATGCATCACAAGCCCCCTTGGAAGCAAGGGAGCTTTTGCAGTTGACTCCAGCAGGTTCTGTTTCAGCCCCCTCCTCCCCCCTCCAGGAACTATTCTGACATTCAAACCTGGCAGGAGGACAGCAGGGTTTTTATGTCTGTGCCAGTTATTAGCACACAGTATCTACATAGTAAGTAGACAGGGATGAATTCTTCCTTTATCCACAGTCTAGTATAGCCTTTGTCTGCATGGTGAAAAGCAGGTGCTAACAAATGGGAATAACTTACACACTGAGAGCAATGGTACAGATAGAATCACTACACCTGTAGGACTGGGGAGTTTCATTGAGGAGTGTCCATCACAGAAGAGGAACTTACTGCTTGCTATTTGGAGTTTGTCTCTTTCCCAGCCTTGCTCAGCTGGATCATACAGAAGGTCTTTCTCCCACAGAAAAGCTCTTGTTCTTTTATGAGCATGCTACGTGTTCCTTTCCCTGCTGCATTCAACAATCTTCTAGTTAACAGTCTAGGGGTCTACCAAACCTTGAAATCTCTGGACCACCCCTGGAACCACACTTACAAAATTCCTTTTTGAAACCATTTATCCTTCCTGTCTGCACTACATTGCATAGAAATTGATTCCATATTTCTTGCCTTACAGGTGATAGATGAAAGCATACTTATTTTTATATTTTCATCTTTATTTTAAAATTGTTTCCTTATACACTTTGTACTGCCTGAGATGACAGTGTGCCTCACAGCTCCTCCACTCTGATACACAGCAAATCCTTATCCATTCAGCTTAATTGTTTCGTTCATTATTTTATAGATGTCTATCACTTCTTTCCTGCATTCAGCATTTTTCAAACTGTCCTACTCTTAGAATCCAAGTGTATTTTAGGCTATTAATCATTCTTTTGATCAGCCCTTTGAGTCGGTTTCCACTTTCACATAATAAAAATATCATGATTTTTTTCCACTGAAGGATGTCAGAGTGCTTAGCAAACTCAGAACTATCTAAAGAGGTCTGATAAAGTAATCTCGTGTGTGGTTTTATTAGTGTGGTTCCTGAGAAGCTGCTATTACAACTGGATATGCACTGCTCCTTCCCCAGTGGATGCTGGAACAGAGATCTGGAAATCTTCTGTCTGAGAAAAAAAAAAAAAAAAAAAAAAAAAAAAGGAATTCCTCTTTTCCTTGCCCTCAATCTTTATTTTAGGAAGCAAACAAATTACTCCCAGCTGGGTGGATCTTTTGTTTCCGTCTTTCCTTTAGTGTAAGGCTATTTTAGTTCTACTGTGTCCTGGTAAAAGTTTAAAGCCCATAAACTACAGGTAGCTTAGCAGAACCATGTTTGTAACAGCATTTGGACATGTACACCTGTACATTTGACCTAGTGGGACCAGGATAATTTAATAGAAACAGACTTAAAATTGTAACTTGTTAGGTATGCTTTACATATAGAATGATTTGGGAGAGACCTGATGGAAGTCGGGAAAAGGAAAATGTAGGGTATATGTATGTTATGGGAATCTATGTATTCATCACCTGAGCTTTACCTATTTATTTGCCATAGATAGAAACAAACCTTTATATTCTGCTTCATAAATGTGTTGTGAAGTAAATAACTGCAAAAGGAAGGGCATCATTTAAAGCATTTTGACTCCCCTCCAAAGAAACCAAAGGGGTTAAGTGTACAGCTGATTTCCTGAGGTATTTTGTAATCACATACTGGATTTCTGTCAAAAAAGCTCAAGTCCTGCTAAAGCCCCCTAAGAGGCATCCATATTTCCTCATTTTAAAGAATTCTTCTCTTTGTGATCTGCTCAGTTTTGAAACCCTGGCTGCAACCCAGCTGGAACATCTGGCTATGAACTCCTTTGAAATTCCAGCTCCTGCCTCCTGGGGTCCCCCTATAAGTTGCAGCATCAAATGTGATAGCAGTAGATTCATCAAGAGCTGGGAAACTCTGCTGTCAGGGAGAGTGATTATGAAAAGAAAATTCCCAAGTAAAATTAGAAAATCACATCTTTCCTTTAGACCCCTGCAGGGCTCTTCTTTAATTATTATTATTTTTCCTTTTGTACCCACACACCTCATTTATCCAAAACACTTCTGTTTACACAATAGCAGGATTTTTCCAATAGCTCTTGGCCTATTTCTCTTTCCTCATCTGACACCATAGTTCCAAGGAAGTTACTTGGAAAGGATATATTTGAGGCTGACACAAGAGTCATGATGACTCAATATATTGAAAGGTCAGTGTCATTAAAGAAGTTCTGTTTTCACTTAGATGAGTATTACAGCACCTTCTGCAAGCATATCCTAGCTTAGAAATCATATGTATCAGAAAACAAACATTCTAAAATCTGAATCTAATATGTATATTCTGATATCCTAATGCACGTATCTAAAATCCTGATGGGATGCAGCCAGGAATGCTATGGGAACTGGCTGATACCATTGCAATGCTGGAAGAAAGCAAATGTCACCTCTGTCTCTGAGAGGATCTGGGGAGCTACAGCTAGTTCAGCCTCACATGGCTGAGGGAAGAATAATCTTGGAAGCCTTTTCCAAACACATTAATGATTGATAGTGGTCACTATTGATCTATGGGTTTACAAAGGGAAAATTATGCCTAGACAACCTGATTACCTTCTAGGATGAGATAACAAGCTTGGTGGATGGGGGGAGAGCCGTAATGGCTGTTTATCTTAACTTTGGCAACACTTTCAATGCTGTGTCCTTTATAATCCTTACTGACAAAATGATAAAGTATGATATGGATCAGTGGAGAGGGAGGTGGACTGAAAACTGTCTAGGTGTCACACTCAGAGGACTGCAAGAAGTTCAGGTGGAAGACAGTCACCAGGGGAGTGCCCCAGGGACAGACAGTGATATAAAATGCCTTCATTAATGGCTTGCATGATGGGACAGATAGCAGCGTCAGCAAGTTTGTAGGTCATACAAAACCAGGAGTAGTGGCTGATACACCAGGTGATTGAGCTGCCATCTAGAGAGGCCTCAACCAGCTGGACAACCTTCTCTAGATCACCCTGCTCTGGGCAGGGGGCTGGACTATGTGATCTCCAGAGGTCACTTCCTACCTCAGCCATTCAGACAATATTCCTTTCTCTTTGTATTTTCTGAGTTTACCTTCATCTCCTGTGTGACAGGCAAATATCACAGTGTGGAATAAGCCTAAAAATATTTATACAAACCGATGTTCAAGTTGTTTGTGAGTCCATGGGTGAAATTTTTTTTTCTAGCATATTACAATGTACACTGATAAATATGCTGTTCCCTATAAATTAAAGTTTGTATTCCTCATTACCTCCCATCCTCCATTTCAATGTCTGAGTGCCTCACCCACAACAGGAGTTGATATGAAGAGTCACCACAGATAAGATGACTGAACAGAGGTGGGGGAGGGGCAATCCCTGTTGCTGCTGCTAAAGGCTAGAGTAAAAATTATCTCACATAAAGAATCTCCCAAACTCATGCTGATTTTTCAGAACTAGTATTTTTACCAGTCCCACACTGACTACATGATACCATCCTTACAAGCCTGCTGTTTCTGGAAGGACTATTACTTGACCTGGCTGGAGCTAGTCACAGCTTGATGGAGCAAGTGGGAATGATCTGTCAGGCTGTGAGTCCTGAAGGTCTCACTGTTTTTTTTGGAAAGGCTGAGGAAACCCTTTCTCCTTGCAGTAGAAGGAGTGTATATATATATATATATATATATATATATATATATATATATATATATATATATACATATATATATATATATATATGTATATATATATATATATTCATTAGTATCATTTGTATTTCATGATACAGTGATACAGAGATGCTTTGATTTTAGCTGGGACCTCTGGCTCTGCTGTGACAAAAAGAAATGATAGCAATCGCAGCAAAGTAACCTTTTAGGTAGAGGTAAGTTCAAGAAACATTTCAATCCAGTCACGTAGTCTTGAATTCTGATTTATTAAAGAGACTTAGTTAGTTTTAGGTCATCCAGAAGCCTTATTCAAGAGACTATCAAAATAGATGTCCATTAACTGTCATGGTTCTAATGTGTCCTAAATTTCTATCATGATATCATATATATCATTTTGATATATGATTTAGATCATATACATCTTTTAAATTTCTGTCACTATATCATGATATAGTGATGTGGGTGTTAGAAAAAATGTTTTCAGGGCAGTCTTTAAAAGGCAAAAGTTGAATGTACTCCTGCTCTTGGCCTTACATTAAGCAGTTTCATTTAATAACAGATCCCCAGAGAGCTGGTGGCAGAGCCAGCTCTTTAGCCCACAGTTGCTGGGTGAAAAAACACCTTCCCAGGGGTCCCTTCCTGTCCAGTGCTGAGCTTCCTTCTCCTTGTTCATCCACTCAGACTTTGACCACAGGGTCTCAGTCTCCATATGGCCTCTGCATCCCTTCCCTAGTATTTGGCCCCAGAACCAGGTGATATTTCATCTGGTGACAAAGCAATCCCACAGCTGCATTACGATAAATATGAGGTGTCTTCAGGGAGTGTCTCATGAACAGTTTCACAAATGGGGGGAAAAGCAACAGTGACATCCTGAAATTTTGATACAACTAACCAACGCATCAGCAAAAATAGCTTAAACTGATACTTTTTCAAGAGAAAAATTCAGGGGTGGAGGTTAACACTCAAGTAAACTCATTTAGCTCGAGTCTACATCAGACGCTGTTGGAAACTGAGAAGCACTGTGACAGTAGTGTAAAAAAAGCTGAAATCAGTTAACTTCACTAAGGAGCTGTATATCTCCAATGTTATAAATCCACCACTTTATGCTTCCTCTTAATTCATTTTAAGCACCAATCTCTCATCTGTTGTAAATGACCACAAAAAAAAAAAAAAAAAAAAAAAAAAAAAAAACAAACAACAACAACAAAAAACAACAACAACAACAAAAAAATTTAAGTCTGTGGCTTTATAAGTCTCAAATAACATTATTACAAAGAAGGTATTATCTGTTAACTATCTCATTGATTTATTTATTTATTTATTTTAGATTTTTCTACTTTCTACATCTGTTCCCTTTACTTCTGTGCCGCAGATTCCTGCTTTCTGTTTCAGTGGCATTCAGGTACTAACTAGAAATCCAGAACAACAACAGCAACAAAAGAGACATGCAGACTTCATGGTGGCACCGTGCTACAAGAAAACATATCAGTTTTATTATTAATGTATGTACAGTGGTCTTTAAAGACCCTTGGTCTTTAAATGAAAAGTAGTAGTTTCACTATGAATAACTCTATATACAATTTACTTACAAAAGTCTAGAGACTAGGTGAGACCAGGATTTAAATGGGAGCAAAAATAGGAGTAAAAATGGGAGTAAATATTTCTGAAAGGTAATAAGGAAAACTGGGCACAGAACTCGTGAAAGTCTGTCTTACTTGCCCGTACTGTTAGTTTTATGGCACTTTTTTTTTCTTTTTCTTTTTAATCTGTGAGTAAGAAAGCAATGAAAATGATGACATCAGAACAAACCTTATAATGCAGACACTGAACAATAAATCTATGCAGAGAATGATGGTAATATATCACTGACTGCTCTGGACTTGCATTACTCATGCAGGATGTACAAGGAGTGTTACTTTGCTTTTAACCTTCTAAGGATACTCCATTTTTGTTAATTCATCCATGGTCTTCATCCTCCCTGCTCCTTTGTGTAGGAATGGAGAGAAGCAGCAAACGTCCCATAGCATGGTAAGGAGTAAAGTGTCAACCTGAGTGTACAAACAGGATGCTAATGTATCCGCATGGCTAGACAGGAAGTTCTGGGGTGATAAAAGTAAAGTGGTAGTCAGTTTTCATAAGCTCCCAGGTCACTAATATACCCAGTGAGGTATGATTTCATACTGTTTATCCCCTTTCCACCATGAACGGCAGTCAGCACCTCTGAGACTGAGATGAATCGGGCTCTGACATTGGACAGTGTGGAGCCAAGTGCTGGCAGTGTCTGTTGCATGGGATGGCTAACTGTGTCCTGATTTCTGGCCGTGGAGGGGCTGAACTGACCTCACTGGTCCAGGATGATGCCCAAGGAAGGAGGGGCAGCTGCTGGCCCTGGATGCTCCACCTTGTTACAGAAGTGCAGCAGGGCAGAGGTTGTGAATGCTGGACCTGCAGAGCAGAAGGGATCTGGTTTGCCTTGGGTATGGCTTCAAGTTAAGGTTTCAGAACAGTTCCTCCTGGAGTAGAAATGACAACTAGTGGAGTTAAATGAACAAAAGAGGCAGTAGTGAGTGACTCTGTGTGCAGCGGACTCCTCATTTATACTCCCAAAGTGAATGACATTTTGATGCCTATGCAGAGGGAACTGAACCCATTCCCCCACTCTTTGAGTCACTCTCCATTAGCTCATGGTTTTATCGGATGTCTTTCATGCTGAAGGTGGAGAGTAACGGGAAAACGCCCTGTTACCTCCACAAGAGTGCCTGGAAGGTCATCCTCATTCCTGTGCTGGAGACTCATGTTGGAAATTGGATATACATAAATCTACAAGGATTCCTTTCCTCAACATGAGAGCAGAATCTGCCTTGGCAGCCTGGACAACAGTGACCAAATCAACCTCTTCATAATGAAAGGCACTGCAGTGTTTCTGCTAATCCTTCCCAGAGCTTCTCTCTGGGAGTCTGTATAATTCCACGAACAGCTTAAATTGGCACTGCTTCCAAAAGACAACATTCCAGCTGTTTGCATGCTCACGTGGTAAGCCAAAACAGGGAGATGATTTTGCTGAAAAAGGAGATGATTTTGCTGAAAAAGAAACTTTTTTGTCATTGTTTGTTCTGCATCTACTGGTGGCCATTGTGGGACAACCTTGGGCAGAAGCAAGCAGGCAAGGACAGGCAGAGGAACTGCTGTATGCAGGAACAATGCTGGCTCCTTGTTCAGTGAACCACAGCCTGAAGTTTCGTTCTGATTGCTGTAACTGCAATTTTTCTTCTGCTCTGTATCAAGTTACTTGTACAGTGCTTTATTCTTATTTTATATTCAATCTATAACAGAAATTTTCAGATGGAAAAATTGCCATGTGTATATCTTCCTGGAGGTGCCTTTCTCTTGGGCCAGTATAAATGAAATTTGTTTCCAGGATAGGCCTCTTTTCCTCAAGTGAATTGTAGAGCTGTCTAAGAAATGCCAACTCCCATCGCCTTGGCACAAACTTCTGCATGCTACTTTCAGAAGATCACAGCCCTGTTTTTCCAGAGAGCACTGAGCAAGAGTTATCATGCAAGATCTGCAAACATCAAGCCTTAGGACACGCCTGTATCTAATATCTGTAAAATACAGCTATTTATCCTAAGCATAGCAGTATATCATTGTGAATGTTCTGCCTCAGAGGAAAGGGAAAAGAAACCAATAGTAATGAACTCACACAATCATTTTTGGTTTGGCAAGTGTCACTGTTTAAGATTTGATCAGCTGTAATGTTTATCCAGCTCTCCCCTTTCAAATCAGAGAAGAAAAAATTAAAGAGATATTAATAAAGCACAGGTCACACCATGCTTGTTTCAAAGTACTACCTGGGACCCAATATCCATGAGCCCTTCTGGATTCAACACATCTTTGCATATGAAAGGGTTGCTATTGGTTTTGTAATTGAGTTTCACAAGTAAATATGACTTGGCATAATGATTTGCAGTTTATAGGTTTATAGTTTCTGGTACGGTTTATTGGTGGCACCAGCTTATCAGACTGCTTAAACAATACAGCTCACCTCACATCTGACTTATCTATTAGAGAGAAAACTGAGTAATAGTTCCATTGACATCTTCTTTCACATGTTGGTGTTCAGAGTTCAGCTCTGCACTTGAGCCATGGCACTTGTGCTCCTATGGGAGGTGGGACATGACTTTGTTTTCTCTCAGGAAGCTGATTTGGACATCAGTGTCCAGAGAACTAATGAAGATGTTTTAGAAAGTACCAAAATGCATGACATCTTTCTCTTGTCTCCTCTGTGTATATGATTGTGTCCTTTCCCCTCTCCATCTCCCCTTTCAGCACAAATAAATATTGGTTTATGTACAGAGAAATGAGGCATGAAGGGCCGGCCAGAATAAGCTTCCAAAATGTAGATGTACAGTGCTAGCTGTACTGCTCAAGGGATCAGAGATATCCTCACATGGCTGCCAGATATGGTACCAGGCCTACAGGAGACTCTAGGGCTCTTCTGGATGGGCAGCTGGAGGACAAACAGGGTACCTTGGTGCAATCAGATGGCAGGTAAGAGCCCACAGCCTTCATGTCTCTGAATTTCACCTCTGCAGTCACATCCCGTGTTTGGCCCTCCAGCCTACTGGCATCACAGACAACAGATTTCCCATCCTTGATTCTTGTTGGAATATGGGGTGGATATGTTACATCAGAAAACATGGCTTTGCTCCCAAGACTAGATTTTTCACCTGAGCTGATGACTTCTCATCTTTTCCAGCTAGACAGGTTGTAAGTTACTTTGATTAACTCCCTTTCCAATGGGTGGAAATGAAAAGTTTTAGTCTTAGGTGAATCAAGCAGTGTTGAGAACTATTAAAATTAATTAATTAATAAATTAATAACAGTTGTTACTGGAGTTTTGTGCTGTAACATCTGTTGCTGTGTCAAATTTTATAAAATGAAGTTATTGGTTTGCTAATAAAATGCTATCCATGTAGAAACCTTAGGAGGAGGAGTGTTCATCTCCTTGGGTGAAAAAGACAAAGATTGTTTTCAAAAAATTAAAAATTAAAGGGAGTGTAATCAATCACCAAGCTAGCAATAAACTAAGGAACAATGAGGTATATCCCCTCATTATGTTTTTTTTTGCCCTGGACTTCCCATGCTCCAGCACCAGCCACTAGTGCCCTCTCTTTCCCTGTGAAAAAGTAGAGGAGCAGTGGAGTGGGTGGCACTTTGTCAGCTTACAACCACAGCTCTGTGAGGACCCCAGAGGAAAAGGTGGCTGGCAGCACCTTGTGGTAAAAGTCTGTTTCAGACCGCTCTCTTCAGAAGTTATGGTGCCAGTTTGTTTTATCTGGAGTCACAGATGCCCTCACCTCTTCAGCCATGGAGGTGTGGCCTCAGGGATATCATATCTGATATTTTCTTGTCCTAGACAGTTGCGTTGTATGCCTTGCAGTAACCCCCACTAAGGATTATCAGATGACTACTTTCCGTATTCTCATTGCTGCTCTCTTATGGAAGCACCACCCCTCTACCTGATAAGTAAGAAATAGACTCAGTTTCCTGATGTTGCCCATCTTAGTTTTACATTTGTCTTCCAAAGTACAAGAACAGCCAATCAGTCTCTGTGTCTCAACAGAGAGACAGGAGACATTACAGCCAAGTTGCTTATTGTTTACAAATTATATATCATCCAGCATAAAACTTCTCAGGGACTTTGGTCTCATAATGCATATCTTTGCCTGGGACGTTTACATGAGCATGATGGAGTGTGAAACCCTTATAAATAAACAATGTAAAGCAGCGCTTAACAAATGTCTCACCCTTGTTTATCTATGCAGAGAACATGTCTCTTCTGTGTGGGGGAATGCTACAATCATCTTAAACCTGTTTGGTTGTGTTCTCTTTATCTGAGGCAGCTTCCAGGGTGGGACTGATGCCCAGCAGTGCTTGTTTGTTGGAGTGTGGGTCTGCGTGCTTCCTCTCCAGCCTGCCCCAAACACAATCACTGCTCAGGCTGTGGTATGGCAAGGGCAGGCTGTGTCTTAGGGCAAGGAAAACAGGAACCCCTGGTCTGACTACCAGTGGGAAGCTAAGGGAGCTACCGTGCCCTGTTCCATAAGGAAATGAGATGAGAAATTACACGGACAGTCTGGCCCTATTCTCTGAATAATTTCATGTTTGCTCCATACACATTTATCACTGGGCTAATGTCTCTTGGCCTCTGGTCAGAACCCATCAGCTTATTGTCAACCTCATATAGGTTGACAACGTGGTGGTGTTCAGGATTTCTCACACTAATGTTACTCTTACTCTTTGTAATGGTTTGACACCCCACTGCTCCATCCTTTTCTGCAGGGGAACTCTGCCTGAAGTCAGATTGCATCCTTGCAGGAGTAGGGCCAGTCTGGGGGAATGAGGACATGCAGGATCTTGTTCAGTAATTATATCTACTAGATCAAAAATGTTGCTCTAAAGTAAACCTCTTTTGCAAGAGATAAACGTTATTATTATTAATAATTTAGACAGTGCAGTTAACATTTAATGACATAATTGTGCCCTTTGATGGAACCTTTTATCCAGGGATCTCAAAGGGTTAGTGGTAATGAAGCCGGTGTTGCTGAACTCCAGGGACAGATGTAGAAACTGAGGCATGAGAAGGTTTTTAGTTCACCTTTCAAAATAGACTGTGAGAGCCTGCGGCAGATAGCCCATAACTCCTCTGCCTCTGTGTCCTCTGCCTTTAGACACAGGCTGGAGATCAGCAACTATAAGTCAGAAGGTCTTTGCTTTGTACTCCATATGGTGTCTGACCTTTATGACGCACAGAAGATGTTGGATCCTCTTCCATTTTTACCAAGGAAGTTATAAAAGATTCCTATGCCATAGATACACCTTGAATGGTGCAGCTACAGGTAAAGACAGACAAGAAAATAAAACATTAACCAGAGTTCCATCTACAGGAAACTCTCTCTTATTTATTGCTCTATTATTGCTCATTAAAATCACTCCCTGAAGAGCTCATGAAGTAAAGAAGACACTTCTCCCACGGTAACCCTGCACATTCAACTTGCCCCTGTTGCATGCTGAATGTCTGGTTGATCACAAATTGGTTTAACCCTGGATGATAACTAGTGTGTGTGATGAAGAGACATATGTCAATGTGGTCATTCTCTGCATGTAAGAGATAGTGAAGGGAGTTAGCAAACAGTCCAAGAGCATGCTGAGTCAGATTTCTTCCCTGTACAACAAAAGAGGTCTGTTTCAGGTCAAGGCTGGGGTCACTGGCAGACCAGCAGAAATCAAGTTCCCAATGCAAAAACCCTTCATTCATGGTTGTATCATCTCAGTTCCCCTTCCTTTATGCACCATGGGGATAGGACCACCCTCCTCCCCTTACAGGCACAGAATGGAAACCAACAGAGGAGAGGTCTGCCTTCTGAAGTTATTATGCTCTTCTGGTTTGTTCCCACCTCTCTCTCTGCTTTTCACACATTACATCTGCACAAGAGTAATCAGGAGGAATTGCATTCCCTGGCAGAGTCTATTTTTCAAGTGATTTCACAAAAAGCTACCACAGTGCCAAAATAAACAATATATTCTGATGATCAGTATCACTACAGAGATCTGGATAGTACTAACCTTTCTTGTTATTATTTTTCTCTTTTTGCCCTTTCCTGACCCTTCTCTAAGGCCAGCAAACTAGTTGCCTTCCCGAAAGTGCTTGGGTCACTGTGACTCATGGGTAAACTCAATGCTTGAGACACACTCTCTGGGGCTGATGGCTGGGCTGTCTGAGGAGGCAGAAGGCAATCAGTTTGCTCAGACACTGATGTTCTGTGGTCAGTTGCTATAGATTCCACAAAATATTAAGCTGATGATGGCTTTCTGACTTTCTGGGGCTGAATGAAACTCATGCTTATAGCACTCCCATCCTGATAGTTCTCAAAGCAACAAATATAGACGTCACCTCAGTATTTTGCCAGGGTGTTACCTCTACTCTTTGGCCAGCAAGTGTTGCTCTTTAGTGTTATCTGCAGCCTATGGAGAAGTAAACAAGAAATGAATACTTTGGGTAAAGAAAAAGGATTTTTGTTGCCTTTTATGTAGCAGACAGGTCAACTTCTTTAGAAAGTAACAGGAAAAATTCAGCAATGATATCTGGCAATTCTTAGGCATTCCCTGTTGGTGCACCTGGGTCTGAACAGGAGACACACAGTTTGAACATGCTTGCTGAAAAGCAGTATTTCTGCTTCATTCCAAATTGCTGAGCCAGCAGAACCACCAAGTAGAAGGAGGCAGTGACAGATAGGGGGGATGTTAAAGGTTGACAAGTTCTCTCAAATCATGTATGATTAGGTTGACTGTATTGGGATTGAAGAAAAGACCTTCTCACCTTGTATCCTGCATCTGACAATGGCCAACAGTGGATGCACAAGGAATAGCATACATGGTAATACCCTGAATGTGCCCCCTACCCTGCTGTCCGCTGTCTATTTGCAGCTCAGGATCTTTATGACCCAAGTTGGATCCCATGTTTTTAATAACCCTCAACTTCTTCCAGGAACCTGTCCAAATGGCCATTAGCACTCTGTAGTGGAAGAGGATTGAGAAAGGAACCTGTAATGGTTGGTGTAGAGAAATGATGATTACAGGCTAAAGCTTGCTGTTTCTAAGGACATAAAGAAGCTGGCAAGGGAGCAAATATTAGCTCTAGAGCAGCGGTTCCTGACAGGTGGAGGGTGGCAGTACTATTAAAGGAAGGCAGCCTGCCAAGCCTTATCATTCATAGTTAGATGGATTGTAAAGAGATAAAGATGTAAACCATGACAGGGCATCAATCTGTCGTTATAAATGCCTCTCTTTCCTCCTATCATTCCCCTTCATAAAAAGTAGGGTGGAGAACAGCAATGGTCTGAGACTTAGACCCGAAATCAGAGGACAGTTAGTTCACATCTGGGAGACTACGAAGAGGTTTATTATTAGACTTATCTGAACTTCATGGCAACTGAATGGAGCAGTCTGCATGAGAGACTTCAGCAAAACCAGCACTTTACTATTTCTTTGAGTTAAAAATTTGCTTGCAGTACCCTAAATATTTATGTATTGTGTTTATATATATATATTTTTTTGCATGCATTCATTGTTTTGATGTGAAACTATTTGACATCTTCTCTTTGAATGTTGATCAGAAGTCATAAACAGCTAGTTATCAAGTTTTACATGCAACAGCCTGAAGGTTTAATTCTGCAAAGTCTTCTCCAGTTGTTTGGGAGATATGAACGTTGGGCCTCTGGCAAAAGGTTACAGTTAACTTCTGAAAGAAAGAGAGTATTTTGTGTTACAGCCCTAGCACTACCTTCTCGTCTATCACAGGCAGACATTAACCAGGTTTGAAGTAGACCATGGATTTTTCACTTGCACCGTATTCCCCACAGCCTCAACATAAAGCTTCCAACACCATCAGTACTCCATGTTTAGAATGTCAGTTTTGTCCTCAGAGAATGATTTTCAGAAGGCAACAAACAAGAAAATAAAACCAGGCAGTAATTTGGCATGTTTTTACATTTACTGCAATGAGTTTCTGCTCTGAAACTGCCCCTGGGGCCCATGCTGTTCCAGTTACTGCCATCACACAACACTTGCGCAGCTTTAGTTTCACAACAGTCAGCAGGTGTAGTGACGTAGGGTGCACTACACTGTCAGCAAATCACATTTAAATTAAGAGTTAGTCCTGGAGTTAAAAAATAAATAAATAACAGTGAGAGGGAATTCCTACAGTTCCTCTTGCTTCCTTTGAGCCAATTGTGCTTACCACACTTCTGGCATAGCCCTATTATATTCCTGCTTACCATGCTCCTTGAGTAATCACTTCATGTAGCAGCTTTCTGTATTTCCCTAGCAGTTCTTTTACTTGATGGTGAAGGGACATACATGTGCTTGTAGGACTGGTTTAATTAATAGAAACCACAGCATGGCATGTGATACCTTTTTATTGGTGAAACCACTTTTTATTGGTGAAAGGATGACACAGGAATCTTGGCCTGGTGATTGCCATCTATGGAAAGAAACTGGTGACAGATCTGACCTTAGAAGATGATGAAGGTGACCAAGACTAACCCCTTCACATCTTGGGTTGAGATCTGAGGAGAAGGTTGCATATATGAATATTTGGAAAAACAACAACAAAAACAAAAATTATCTGTTGCATTTTTTTGCACATAACTGATGCATTCTACTTTATAGACCTGAGGTGAGCCCTTGGACAGGTAGGGCTGTTGTTTCCAGCTTTGGAACAGTTTTCATCACTCATGGTTTCCATGCATTGGTTCCATAAACTTGTCAAAGCTGATAATAAATGTTTTTTAGGTTTGGTTTGGATTTTTTTTTGCTGTTGTTGATTTGTTGTTTTTGTTATTTCTGAAGGTCATAGCAAAGAGTGCTTGCTAAACACAGGTCTTCACAGGCTTCATGCTTGCAAGAAGTGATAGTAGCAGCTACTAGGGCAGGTAGAGCTGTTTGCTGCCATGCTGGGTGTAACCAAGTGACCACCATCTGCTGCCCTCCTGCAGCAGATAGCAGCTCTTGAATTCAGGCTACCCCGGAGAATAACAGGGTGTAAGACCAACAAGGCTTCCCAAAGGAAATAAAACTGGGACCAATAAATAAATAAAAGGAGGCTTATGTACATGCGAGGGACACAGAGTTTGTTTCTAATAGAGGGCCTTAAAAACCTTTCTGGTTTAATATAGCTAATTGCTTAACAACGTCAAGCAGGGTAACAGATTTTCTCATGATTTCCACACACTGGAAGTGCTTTTATAAGAGAGAATCTCTCCCAGAACAGCTTGAACTTTCTCTCAGACAGGTGTCAGGGACAGGATCACAGTGTAGAATAGCGTGCTGGTGCTCAGTGATGAGTGAAGGACCCTGACACATGCAATTTGTTTTTTTACAGCTCCACATTCAGAGTTCTCTGGGATTTACTGTGGCTGAAAAGCTGTAACTCAGATTGAATGTAGCCTGTTTTACAGGAGTGAACTGTGTTTTTTATTGTGATCACTGGTTCTTAGTTAGATGCAAGATGTGTTTTTTTTGTTTGTTTGTTTGTTTTTTGTTTGTTTGTTTGTTTGTTTGTTTTTTGCTTCTGTTTCCATGTGACATCATGGCAGACATTCACCAAAATCTCAGAAATGGAAATACGTGGACTCCTTTCTCTTTCTTTTTGTAGCACATTCATTTTTCTTTTTCTCTTTGTTTGAATGCCTTGAATTCCCTTTCCTTCACTCCCTACCCTTAGAGGTAGGCCACACATATTTTCATTCAGTAGATCAGCTGCCATGAGAGCCCTAAGGACCAGAAGTGGGTATCTTTGCTGAACTGAATGCAGCACTATGCTACAGGCTGTCCTTGCTGCCAGGTGACCCCATCCTGCTCCAGTGCTGTTGAGTGAGCCCACCATGCCAGAATTCAGATATCTACGGGACACCCACACCAGCACAACAGCTCAGTGGTATTTCCCTTCACCAACCAAAGGCCACACAGTAGAAAAGGCACAGCTTGTTTTTCAACTTGTTCTGCGTGTGTGGACCTTTATATCTAGAGAAGAAACAATTTTCAGGACACCAGGACAAGTCTACAGCTCTTCTGCTACTCATGGTGTTTTGCTGTGCTAGGGCTCATCAACAATATTCAGTAGCATCATCACTAACCTGTTACCTTATTCTTACCCAGAAATTGTTCCCCTTCTTTTTTCCTCCTGTCATTTTTACTTTTTCTTCTGTATAAATAATTTTACTACACTGAGGACAAGACCCACTGTTTCCTGCCAGTACTCTGTAAGAAAAGGAATGACAGCTAGTGAAGGTGTGTCAGCCAAATTAAGCCACCAAAGATGTATGGGCCAAACAAAGCTCTCAGACCCTTTCAGGCAGCAGCAATGATCCTGCAGCTTCTTGTAACCCAAGGTGAAGAAGGGTCCTTCTCTGGGGTGCATTCTAGTCAGTTATTCTTATTTCTGTCACTAGCAGGGGAATGAGAACAGCCAAATATATTGTAATAAATTGAAGCAGGACTGTCTTGGTGCTGCCTACAGCAAGGAGATAAGGAGATTTCTAGTTTTGTATATCTGAATTTGCTTCTGGCTCAAGCCCTGTTTGGTAAAGAACAGATAAAGTGTGAGTAACTCTTCCTGCTCTGAAATGTAAGCTGAAGATAAGCTTTTGCACAATGCAGTGATAGCTGCTGCACAAAATCAGCCCTGAAATGTGTGGGCTTAGCTTACCTCTTTTCTTTTTTTTTTTTTTTTCTTTTTTTTTTCTTTTTTTTTTTTTTTAAGAGTTTTGTCTTGTTTTTTGGACCCATTAAAATACTGAGATGATAACTTTCTAGATCATGGAGATGCCAGGGAAACAGATGGCCAATGGTTTCAAGTGTTTGTAAGCAAGTGTCACAGTATAAGGAAAAAATTGATGGTGCCTGAGTGTCAGGATGCAGATTCCAGTTCTGACTGCAATACGTTGACATTTCCTGAATGACCAGAAGACTAAATGAGATTTGGTGCCTTGTGAATTAGGACAACTAGCTTTTCTACCCAAAATTCCCAGTCTATATAAATTAAATAACCGTGGTGGATCTTTGGTCAATCACAAATGCACGATCTCAAGTGCATGCATGCTGTATATTTTATTAACAGAACAAAGTCTAGTAGGTTATTTTCAGAGGAGATGAGACTTTTAGGCTCAGATGTACCAAACCTGAAACCTTGAACTCTCACAAATGAGTTCAAATACTAATTTTTCCCTGTACCTAGCTAATTGAAGGCTCTCGCTAGACAAGTTCCATTTATTACAATGAGTATAATTAAGGTGTTGTAATGATCATGAGCTGTGTGCTCATGATCCAGCATTTATAAAACCAGGATAATGAGCTTTGCAGTGAAGTTTCAGTACTGTTAAAAGGTTGCAAAGGAGTTGCAGAAATGAAGGTGATAAAATGACACACACTCTTATATACTCTGAAGTTTACTCTTGTCCCTTTGAACCAATTGTGACTCACCTCTGGAGGAAAACATTTAGTGTCTTGTGGGTCAATCTAACTGAAGCCAAAGGGGTCTCAACCTGATTCTTCAGCCTTTGTGGTGCTGTACATGTTGGTAGACAATACATATTATCTCTAATTCAAAGCTATGAGCCCTAACACCTGCACTCATACAGATGATGGACCAATTCCTTTGCTGTAGTAATTGAGCATTGTGCCGCTGAATTCAGCAGAGCTGCTGATGCTGGTTCTAGAATCTCAGTTTTAATTTTGTTTGCTCTGAAAAAAAGCATGAGAATCTTCTATCTGTGTTTTTCAGATGTTTCAATTCAAAGTTTAATTTTTAAGCTCCATCTATTTATTCTTAAATAAAAGACATGATTATTCATATCATATTTCTGTTTCCATTTTATAATCAAATTATTTAATAGTGGTTCTAACCCTGTTTTGTTTTACATTGACGAAATGAAACTGGCTATACACTTATCACACATTCACACAGGCTCTGTGTTGTCTTGAAAAGGTGTTAGTCAACACAGAGATTCCCTATTGAACTGACTAAAGTTAGGATCAGTCTTAAAGGTCAGTCGAATAATTAATAAAATTCTATAATGAAAAATATTATATGACTCCCATGTATTTTTTGCCTCTGTCTTCTGTTTTCTTAGCACCGCAGCCTGCAGGGAAGCTGACAGTGATGCAGTTTGTGGCCATGATTCACAGGATTTGGGATTTCACTGGTAATTACAATGATTGCTTTTCTCATCTTAATCCTTGAATTTGCAAAGTGTTATTTCAGAAGAGTCCCCCCACTTGTGATGTTCCCATGCTTATTTGTAACAAAGGCAGCCATAAAAAAAAAAGCAATCATTAAAATATTAAGGAGCAAAAATTATTTGTAAGCACCTGGATCATAATAACTCAAGATTTTATTTACCGGCACCAGTCAAGGCACAAAATGTCACTCAGCCTCTCAATCTGTAGGAGAATTATTTCATGTCCAAAATTCGATATCTAGAAAGGAAACAAAGTACTTCCCACTGAAGTAAAGGATGAAAGTCAAGCTCACGGAGCCCCTAAGAGCTATGTCTTGTTAAGCTCTGCTCATCAGAGGTGGTTCTCAAATTTAGTATTTTACTGCCTGCCATAATCGCTGGATTTTGTGTCTTACTTTTCATAGCAATGATTGCAAAGTGCTTGAGTGCAGGAATCATTTCACACATGGCTAAAATGCTGCTGGGGTGAGTGGTATTGGGGTCTTCACACATGGATATCACCTGTCTCTATCTTTTTCTGCCTATCATCTCAAACATTTTTGCAGAATAGACAGCATAATGCTTTTCTGTGTTTCTCTCAGTAGAAGTTTTGAAAGTAAATTATTGTGTTCAAATTATGGGTAGACTTTCAGCAGTTATAAACTGTTTTTCATACAGATCATTGATACAATTGCCATATGGAAATTTATGCCAGCTGAAGATCTGTGCTTCAGTCTGAGACCACATCAGTATACATTTTTTCTTAGTCATCTGATCCAGGAGATGTAAGTGGAAACCTTTCTTTACAATAAAAGGATATTTGAGAGTCTTCTACACTCATCAGCAAAATACTTAGTTGAAGTTTAACTTAATGTTTGTGATCACAGTAATAACAGCTGCTCAAGTGCTGTGCTGAATCAGTTCCTCTTCCAGCCCATCTTTCTCTTTGAAATGCAAACACTATCGGAGATTAAACTACAGTAACGCAGATAGTCTTGTAAGATTTATTCAGCACAACTCATGCAAAATTTTACATAGCATTTGCACTGATCTGGAGTTAATTTAGCTGATCCAGTTGTCAAATGATGTTAATTTTCAGCAAGCCATTGCATTGCCCATTTCCACTGGCCATAGCTGCTCTGTGCTCCTGCACCCTTTGTGTGGGATGAGGATGCTGCTTATCACAGAGAACAGGCTTCCACAAAATCACTCTGCAGAACTCTAACACAAGGACAATTAGATGAGTCAAGTGGATATCTCACCACACCTTTCTCAACCAGTTGTCAACATGTGCTCCAGTTAGGAATCCGATGGATGAAGATTAAATGGACCAGAGCATATTGCTTCCAAGAGATTCATTCTTCGAGGAAGAATGGTTCAGGCAAAGGTCTGCATGATCCAGAAAGGAATTTGGTCGACATTTTCCTAAATTTTCTGATCTTTCTTGTCTCTTATACTTCTCTAAAATTCTGACCTCTTATTGACAGGTACTTTTTGCCTCCCCCCCCCCGCTCCTTTTTTTTATATCTAATTACTCAGTAAAATCTGCATGAAAGACAGCCATAAAACTTTACCATGACAAGTGAATAGGCATGTTTGTGCTAAATTAGCAAGCTATAATAACTCTGTCATTTTTGTAGCCGTCACTGAATTTGACTATTGGCCATCTAATATTCCCAATGAATTGCTCACTGTCACCTTGAACAAAAAACAAAACAAAACAACCACCCATTTCTTCCCCATACATAAAAAGTTAGGTTAATTCAAACAAGTATCTTAATATGATCAGCCGTGAAGGAAGGTGGTTGTGTACAGGCAATATTGCACTTTGCAAAGCATTGTTATGGAAAACTGAGACAGCATAGTTCTAGTCAATTTCGTAAACCCTGGTTTAATTTCACAACCACCTGTTTTGTTAAGCTTAATTCAGCTATTTTTCTTTTTCTGATTGCTAAAACTGAAATGAAAAAAGTGGACTTATACTGAGAAAGGATAAACTGTGATAACGTGGTTTTTCATATGATACTAGACAAGTAAAATACAATTTAACTTTTTCAGTATTCAAGTCAGGCCCAAGCCAGGAACCACTTTAAGTAAAATACTTGTTGCTCCCTATTTGTCTGCATAGGAAATACGTAGAAGCAACCAATAACTGTAACATTAAGGTATAGTAACTTTGACATGT
The DNA here is from genome assembly GCF_964211825.1 of Aythya ferina. NCBI lineage: Eukaryota > Metazoa > Chordata > Aves > Anseriformes > Anatidae > Aythya > Aythya ferina. The sequence continues at coordinate 51,134,109 of NC_140299.1, read as the reverse complement.
GATGCTGCAGACTCAGTGCTTGGGACTTCCAGTCTCTCAGGTAAAATCACATAATTCTCTTGGAAATGAAGGGAGTGGTTTTCATTGGCTTTAACAAAGGCAAAGACAGTGCAAGAAGTTTTTAACCTATTATAAAGCTGAATGCCCTTCTGCCCTTTTTCAGCCACAGATTAGAGAATGAAGGTTGTTGGAATGACAGACAGGAGTTTTCACTTTTGTAGTTGGATGGAGGAATATAGAAATATTTTAGTCTGCTGTCTTGCTGTCTACAAAAATAACTTGAGAGAATTTGATTTCTCTTTTCTTTTGTCTTGATATGCCTACCAATATGTCTTGATCAACGCTTTGAACAGCCAGGTAAAAATCAGCTACTTCCATAACAAAGCAATTGTTTCACCTTAAAAAAAAAAAAAAAAAAAAAAAAAAAAAAAAAAAAAAAAAAAGAGAGAGAGAGAGAAAGAAACAAAGAAACATTTGTTACTTTTTGAAATGCTGATTTGTAATGGAACATCTCATTTGTTAAGTATTGTGTTGAAACACATTTAGTTTCTCAAAACAAAATACTGAAGAAGGAAAAAGACTTTTAAATTTCTATATTAGCATTTCTAGTGTCTTCTCTTCTTCTTTTTCCTTCTGACTACTCTCAGAGATTTTGGCTTAGTTTCAGACTGGTTTAGTCTGTCAGTGACATGGTTGTGAGGAGCATGGATGACTGCATTTCATTGCAGGGTGAGTTTCCTGCCTAGCACCTGACAGATTCAGTCTCTGGCTCTCTGTGCACACTAAGAGTGCACACTTACTGGCTATTTTTGATTGTTTTGCAATAAAGGATTGGCTATGGCTATTTTTAGAAGGTAAGGAAATCCCTTTCAAGCTAAATAAAGCAGTTATGTTGGTACACGCCCAGTATCAATAGCAGTTTTATCAATCAGACCACAATCTTGTGGCTTGTACTACACAGCTTAAGAAAACAGGGCAAGTTCCTCCTTGCTGGTTTGCCCTCTCACTTTGCTCTGTGGTGCCTGCAGCACTGATCTAGACCCCTTCATTCCACCTGGGCTTTTGCCAGTGCAGGTGGGTCTGGATATTTCCATCCTCTGTGGAAAATCCCTGCCTATGACACTGATTGCTCTCCTGATGCCAGAGAAAATAGGGCTGTGCTCTCATGCTCAAATCCTCATACCTAGTCAAGGACATCTTTGCTTCTCTGCAGTGAAGAAGGAACAATGTTTGTTTGTTTTTTTTTTTGTTTTGTTTGTTTGTTTATTTTGCTTTGTTCTGTTTTCTGTCACACATAGTAGTGTGTCTCCTTGGTTAAACAAAAAGTAAGAAAGCCCACACTGGTTTAGGGCTGCAGATGTCCAGAAAATAACAGAAGAACAGGCAAACTTGCAGTTATGCCTCTGCCTAGTCACCAGTGAGCCCCCAGCCCTCTCTGCCTTGTGATTTCGATCCCAGAGGTTGTTTCTCTGTGTTACAAATCCTGCTGGTTGCCTTTCTGGGGACATGCTCAGTCACTGAGCTGCTGGCAGGAAGCTTGCAGCATCATGAGACATTATCGAGGAGCCACCTACATCTGTGATTTCCCATCCTGGCAGTTTTGTTTTATAATTCTCCTACTCAGCAGATGTCCTCCCTTACATGTTTCAATATAAATATTTTTGATAAAATCATGATTATGTTATGTTTTGATAGACTCATGATTATGTCAGGGGGTTAATAATAGTCTCACAATAAGGTTTATTTTAGTCATGTTTTATATGAAGTGACTTATACAAGTCACTATAGCATTGTTTCAGATATGATCATGATATGATCATGATATGATCTGATATGATCATATGATCTAACAAAGATAACGATGGAGATATTGCAAAATATATGTATCTGGTCTTTGCTAGTTTTCACCATCATCTTCAGTGGGCCCAAAAGCCTTATGGACCACATAAGGAAACAAGGGAATGACAGTAGGGTACATGGATAAAAAACATCTGTTCTCCACAGCCTGTTGCAATCACTACAGCTGCTTACTTTCTGTCTTTTTTTTTTTTTTTTAATTTTAAGCACAACCCATGCCATTTATCACTAGAAGTTTGTTTCTGCCCAAAACTTTTTTTTCATGTTTGAAATTATATTTTTTATATGGACTTTGCAGGAGTCAATCGAAAACTTTCTGGAGTTGGTTATTTAGAACAAGAAACTAAGTTGATGACTCCGAATTGCCCTCAGCAAGAATTCCTCTGTCTCGTTATTTATACAGTAAGCTGGCATTTTAGTTGCAGCTGTGACTAGTCAGTAGGAATATCTTCCCCTCCCCCTGCCTTCATTACAACTCAGAATGTCATTTCTGTTTCAGGTTTTATGCACTGTTCTCCCATTGCATTTTTTCCATTTCTTCTTCTGTACCTTCTGATGAACTCCAAGGGTTCCCCTCTACTTTTTTTTTTTTTTTTTTTTTTTTTTGTCCTGATTTATTCACTTTCTCACTTTATTCTCTGCAGCTTTTCCAAAGTCTAGCAAGTTTTTAGATTACACAATGGAAAACTTCTGAGAGAAAGGAATGAACCCAAAACGCTGAAAACTTCAGCTGTTTTCACTTCATTATTAATGGTGGCATATCCCTTGTCAACACCCTAGCCAGGAAACATGGTAGTGAAGGAAGATGAAAGGCAGAAAGGATGGACAAGCAGAGCAGAGCTACTCATTATATGAGCATTCATTCCCTTTCCCCCACTAGACTAAATGAAACCTTCAATACTTTTTCACCTTTGAGCCCTGTTAAAATGTACCCAACAATGAAATAGAAGGGTTGCAAGTGTGATGATGTTTTTTTTTTCCTTCTGAATTTCCTTCCTTGTTTGATTTAATCATGAAGGTGGCAGGGGAAAGGAAGGTCAATGGAAGAGGAACAAGAGACCAGTAAGCCATGGATAAGATGAAGTTATGGTGAGAGAACAGAGGAAGAGGTGGGTGCAGGGCCATGGCAGTGAGGTTCAGAGAAAGAGACAGCTTGAGGAGGCAGCTCATACAAGCCAGGCCAAGAGTTGCCTGCTCAAAGTTGTAATCAATGCCATTGACAACAAATTCCCATTTCCTCTTTGTACACACCACCAAAGGTAGTCAGAGCCTCAACAGCACTGCAGATCATGAAGAGGTGTTGTTCTGCTGGATCTGGCCTGAGGAAAAGGCCATCTTTGCAGGGAATCACAGGCTTCCATTGCCTCCTGGCAGGGGCCTCCACTCTGCTTGCGCACTCACCTGGGCTGCAGGAGGCAGCTTAGAGACTCACTTCCTCTTTGCCCAAGCCTTGAGCTTCTTGCCTTTTTTCACGCTTCCCCCCCCCCTCCCCCTATTCTTTTTAATATATGATTTTGTTAATTTTTTATTAATTATGGGCTTCACAGAACTGAGCAAAACTAATGGAAATTTTGACTTAATTATCACAGAATCACAGAATCATCTAGGTTGGAAGAATCCTCCAAGATCACCTAGTCCAACCTCTGACCTAACACTAACAAGTCCTCCACTAAACCAGATCACTAAGCTCTACATCTAAACATCTTGTAAAGACATCCAGGGATGGTGACTCCACCTCTTCCCTGGGCGAAGTTCTTCATAATATCCAATCTAAAACAACCCTGGCAGAACTTTAGCCCATTCCCCCTCATCCTGTTTATAGGCACATGGGAGAACAGACCTACCCCCACCTCACTACAGCCTCCTTTAATGTACCCACAGAGAGTGATAAGGTCGCCCCTGTGGTGGTTTTACTCAGGTGGGCAGCCAAGCTCCACCACAACCGCTCTCTCACTCCCCCTCTCCTCAAAGAGGAAGGGGGAGAAAATACAACACAGAGAACTCGAGGTTTGAGATGAGAAAGGCTTAATTAAAGGGAAAGGGAATGGGGAGGAAAAACAGAAACAAGAGAAACAATCAGTCTGCGTGGAAGCACAGAGAGAGAAAAAATTATTCTCTACTTCCTATCAGCGAGCGGTGTTCGGCCACGTCCTGGGAAGCAGGGCCTCAAACGCGTAGTGGTTGTTCAGGAGGAACAGCCCCCTCCCCCACGAGAGCCCCCCCTTTTATTGCTGAGTGTGACATCAGGTGTTATGGAATATCCCTTTGGTTGGTTTAGGTCAGCTGCCCCGGCAATGTCCCCTCCCCATCACTTGCCCACCCCCAGCCTGCTGGCTCTTGGGGGCTTGGAAGGAGTCCTGATGCTGTGCCAGCACTACGCAGCAATAGACACAACACTGGAGTGATATCAGTGCTGTTCCAGCTACGAGTGCAGAGTACAGCACTGTGCGGGCTGCTGCAGAGAAAAGGTGACTCCAGCTCAGACAGACCCAACACAACTTCCACCCCTTATTCCATAACATTTGTGTCACAATCAGGTACAGTTTACTATATAGATGTTCTCATCACCATTGTTTTCTGTCCACTGAAACATTTTTATGTCTGTACTTCTCTTTATTCTATAGGTCTTTTCCCAAAATGCTCATAAAAACTGTTGATGGTTTCAGCTTCATCTGTCAAAGTGGTAACTCAGGGCAGGCAAAGTTGGCTTTCTTGACACCAGCACCAGCTTAGCTCACATCACTGTTGCACGTGCCCGGTTCCTTGCAAAGTTGACCTGTCATTGGTTCTGCAGTATCCTCCTACAACACATAACTTGGATTACAGATTAATTTTCTCCCAGTGTTAAATCTCCTTGTGGCACACACTTGATATCCCCATCTTTCTGCATTACCCACCAGGTATACCATGGTCCTTGGGTGAAGACAATCCCATGAGTGGGTTTGCCTTTTCCCATGGCAGGGGCAACCCACACTGCCTTCCCCATCCACTTCCCCACATGCACTACAGGGACTTTAGCTTCTCCCACAGTGTGTAGGGGTTTTGTTTCAGCAGGACCAGGACGGCTTTCAGACCCCCTGTTGTTAACTAGCCAAGTGGCCTCTGGTAGATTTATATCCCAATGTTTCCATGTCCCAGCACTCAATGCTCGCAGCATAGTTTTTAACAGTCCATTGCACCTCTCAACAGTCCCAGAGGCTTGTGGGTGATAAGGGATGTGATACACCCATTCAATGCCATGTCTCTTGGCCCAGGAAGTGATCAAATTATTTCGGAAGTGACTCCCATTGTCGGACTCAATTCTTTCTGGTGTACCATGTCGCCACAGCACTTGTCTTTCCAGGCCCAAGGTAGTGTTTCGGGCCATGGCATGGTTTACTGGATATGTTTCCAGCCACCCAGTAGTTGCTTCTACCATGGTGAGTATGTAACATTTACCTTGGCGGGTTTGTGGAAGTGGTCTGATGTAGTCAATCTGCCAGACCTCACCATATCGAAATCCAAGCCATCTCCAGGGAGACTTTACCCTCATGGCTCATTTGATTGCAGCACAGGTCTCACACTGATGGGTAACCTGTGTAATGGTCTCAATGGTCAGGTCCACCCCTCGATCACGAGCCCATCTGTATGTGGCATCCCTCCCTAGATATCCTGATGTTTCATGGGCCCATCAAGCTACAAACAGCTCACCCTTACGTCCCCAGTCCTGGTCCACCTGAGCTATTTCAATTTTTGAAGCTCGATCTACTTCTTCGTTGTTCTGATATTCTTCGGTGACACGATTCTTAGGCATATGGGCATCTACATGACGTACCTTTACAGCCAGGTTTTCTACTCGGGCAGCAATATCTTGCCATAGGGTAGCAGCCCAGATAGGTTTACCTATGCACTGCCAGTTGTTCTGTTTCCATTGTTGCAGCCACCCCCACTGCGCATTTGCCACCATCCATGAGTCAGTGTAGAGATACTATACCGGCCATTTTTCTCTTTCAGCAATTTCTAGGGCCAGATGTATAGCTTTCACTTCTGCATACTGACTCAACTCACCTTCCCCTTCCATGGCCTCCACAACTTGTTGTGTGGGACTCCACACAGCAGCTTTCCGCTTCTGATGGCTCCCTACCACACACCAGGATCTGTCAGTGAACAACACATGTTGCTTTCTGTCTTCTGGCAACTCATTGTATAGTGGTGCCTCTTCAGCCTGAGTTACTTCTTCTGTCGGTGCTCCGAAATCCCTGCCCTCTGGCCAGTCCATAATCTCTTCCAGGATTGCCGGGTGGTTGGGTTTCCCCATTCGAACCCGCTCTGTAATTAACGCTACCCATTTACTCCACGTAGCATCGGATGCATGATGTGTAGTGGGGATTTTCTCTTTGAACATCCAATGTAACACAGGTAGCCGTGGGGCCAAGAGGAGTTGTGCTTCTGTACCAAGAATTTCTGAAGTGGCTTGAATCCCTTCACATGTTGTTAATATTACCTTTTCAGTTGGGGTGTAATTGGCTTCTGATCCTCGATAGCCCCGGCTCCAGAACCCCAAAGGTCGGCCTCGAGTTTCTCCTGGGGTCTTCTGCCAGAGGCTGCAGGTGAGCCCATGCTCCCCAGCTGCAGTGTACAGTATGTTTTGCACAGCTGGTCCAGTACGGACAGGCCCAAGGGCTACTGCACGAGCTATTTCTTGTTTGAGTTGTTCAAAGGCCTGTTGTTGCTCGGGGCCCCACTCGAAAGAGTTCCTCTTTCAAGTCACTTGATATAGAGGACTCACAAGCTGACTATAGCCTGGCACATGCATTCTCCAAAATCCCACAAGACCTAGGAAAGCTTGTGTTTCTTTTTTGCTAGTTGGCGGAGACATAACTGTTATTTTGTTGAGCCTCCTTTTCTCCAGGTTGAACAATCCCAGCTCCCTCAGCCACTCCTCGTAAGACTTGTTTTCCAGACCCCTCACCAGCTTCATTGCCCTTCTCTGGACTCTCTTGGGCACCTCCAAGTCCTTCTTGTAGTGAGGGGCCCAAAGCTGAACACAGTACTTGAGGTGTGGCCTCACCACAGCCAAGTACAGGGAGACAATCACTTTCCTAATTTCATTTTATTTTTAAATATATATATTCTATATACATTCTGGAGAAAAAGTCCTATGAGGAGCAGCTGAGGGAGCTGGGCTTGTTCAGCCTGGAGAAAAGGAGGCTCCGGGGCGACCTTATTGCTCTCTACGGGTACCTTAAAGGAGGCTGTAGCAAGGTGGGGGTTGGTCTGTTCTCCCACGTGCCTGGTGACAGGACGAGGGGGAATGGGCAAAAGTTGCACCAGGGGAGTTTTAGGTTGGATGTTAGGAAGAACTTCTTTACCGAAAGGGTTGTTAGACACTGGAACAGGCTGCTCAGGGAAGTGGTGGAGTCACCATCCCTGGAGGTCTTTAAAAGACGCTTAGATGTACAGTTTAGTGATATGGTTTAGTGGAGGACTTGTTAGTGTTAGGTCAGAGGTTGGACTCAATGATCTTGACGTCTCTTCCAACCTAGAAATTCTGTGATTCTGTGATATATATATATTACAGTCAGAAATAGGTTTACTGGAATGTCTTTAGTCACAGCTTTAAGCACCAATACTGAAAGCACTGAGCTTCTGCATTCCCATGGCAGGACCATAAATAAAGTCTTCTGGATTGTAAAACCTAATTTATTTATTTATTTATTTATTTATTTATTTATTTATTATCTTTCCTCTTATTCTCCCAACTTTCAGCTTTTCAGGTTTAGGTTGTTTTTTTTTGCACCCTTTCAACCAACATTCAAACTGATCCACTTTTACATCTGAGGTTTTAAATACATTTGGTCTTACAGCTGAAATATTATTATTATTATTTTGCATGATAAACTAAAATTCAGAGAAAATTCACCCAGCAGATGAACCTGAGATATACCCACAAGCACCTTGCAATTGACCAGGACTGAGGTGGGTGCTTACACTGCAAGGCTTGTTTTACTTATTAGTTTTTCCTGACCGTAACATTTCCATTGTAGTACATGTTATAAAATACAGGGGAAATAAAAGACAATCCCTGTGCAAAAATGTGTTCCAGGCAACTTACATAGCATGTACATCAAACTTAAAGTCAGTGCTGATTGTAAAATAGACATCTATAACAAAGAGAAAGCCCATTAGACCCATTCACCATAGCATTTTACTCTGTTTTGTTCTTTGCATGAAACACCTCCCCTGCAGGTCACTACAAGACAGTTAATCTTTCAGTGAATATTCCTGCACAGTGGTTGTGGCTTGTAAGCCAGCTTGGATCTATATACCAGAGGAGAGAACGTTTTTCATTGTTTTCTGCACTGTTCTTCTGCTCTTGATTAGAACAAGCTGCTGTCCCTTGGGTAATCCTTGGCCACTGCCCATCACTGTGAGTGATGTCAACACATTTTTGAATGTGTGGCTATTAGCACTCTTTCCAAACAGGTTTCAGAAAACCTCTTTGCACTCTACTGTGATTTGTTTGGTGGACATTCACTCTCCCTGTTCCCCCATTACTATTGTACAGAGTGACCAACTTTTTCTGTAATTTAAACAAGCAAACTATATAAATTATTGCTTGCTGACCCCAGTTAAGGCTTACAGCTGCTTGGAAGACTAGGCAGTGCACTCCCTTCTCCTTAGTCAATAGCAACAAGTAGATGAAGTTTTGAATGAAAATATACTTTTCTACCTCAAATGCAGGGTGGAGCTGGGTGGAGGGAGACAGGAGAGATGTATGGTGGACTCCTCCTTATGCTAGCACAAATCCAAGGTACTGCTGGAGTTGAGGGGTTTCAAGTTGCACTTTGGGAATTAAGTCACTGAATGAAGAAAAAACAGTTTGGCCTACTCTGTGGGAAGACTGAAGATACTGGAGACTGGACTCTTATTCTCATTTAAAAAGGCTCTTTGAGTTACTTATTGATTTGCTGAACATTTATCTGGGCATAGGGCATTTGACTGGCCTAAAGACAGGCCTAAAGGCAGCATGATGGCCTCTTGGTGTGCACAGGCCTCTTGCCTCCATAACTGGGTGTAGTGGGTTTACGTGTCAAGGTTTTGGTAACAGGGAGCCATAGGGGTGGCTTCTGTGAGAAGAATCTAGAAGCTGTCCTATGTTTGCTAAGGGTCCAACTGCTGACCAGAGCCGAGCCAGTAAGCGATGTTGTTTTGTGCCTCTGTGAGAGCATATTTAAGACAGGGGAAAAAAAAAAAAAAAAAAAAAAAAAAAGAAAAAAAGAAAAACAATGCACCACACAGCAGCTGGGAGAGTAAGGAACAGCCTTGCAGGCACCAAGGTCAGTGAAGAAGGAGGGGGAGAGGTGCTCCAGGCGCTGGAGCAGAAGTCCCCTGCAGCCCATGGAGTACCACAGTGGAGCAGCGTTCCACGCTGCAGCCTGTGGAGGAGACCACAGTGGAGCAGGTGGACCTGTACTGCTGGAAACTGCGGCCGGTGGAAGACCCCTGCCTGAGCAGACTCCAGACCAGACCTGTAGCCCATGGAGAGGAGACCATGCAGAGAGTCTGGGGGGAGCTGCTGCCCATGGGGGATCCAGGTTGGAGCAGTTTTCTCCTGAGGGATGGACCCTGTGGTACGGACCTATATCTCGAGCAGTTCTTGAAGAGCTGCTGCCATGGAAGCCCATGCTGGATCAGTTCAGCAAGAACTGCATCCTATGGGAGGGACCCCACAACACAGGGGGTGAGAGTGACCAAGAAGGAGTGGTAGAGAGGAAGTGCTACAGACTGCCAATAACTCCTGTTCCCCTGCACCACTTGGGGGAGGAGGGTGGATGGGGGTAAGGTGCTTTTGGTTTCTTTCATTTGTTTCTCACTTCTCTAGCTTGTTACTAATAGGAAATAAATCTTACTATCTCACTATACTGAGTCTGTTTTGCCCGTCACTATAATTACTGTGCTATCTCCTCATCCTTATTTCAATCCTTGAGCCCTTTTCATCATATTTTTCCCCTATTCCTCTTTGAGGAGGGGGAGTGAGAGAGCAGTTATGGTGGAGCGCGTCCGCCCACCCAAGTAAAACCACCACACTGGGCCCCAGCGCTGAGTCACCTGGAACGAGCCAGAAGGAAGCTACACTCAGGAAACCACCATGGAGAGAGACATGTTATATGGGCACTATTTTCAGTGGGGGAGCAGCTCCTGGCACCCCTAAGATGTTAGAGGTCAGAGGAGAGTGTGAGTAGAAGAAACCACAAGCTAGGACCGAATTCCCCAAGGGACTGCATGACTTGGGATGCTTCTGGTACCAGCAGAAATCCTGCAAGGCAGAATTCTTGCGTTAGGCACTATTTGGTATGATTGTCCTGCTGGGAGCAGGAGCGCTTAATCAAGATTAAATAACCTACTTTACAGTTGAAGGTGCTGTGTACATACAAAGCCAACTGTTGTACTTGTTAGAATCATAGAATAATAAAGGTTAGAAAAGATCTTCAAGATCATCTGGTCCAACCCTTCTACCAGTATCACCCACTAAATTATGTCCCTAAGCATAACACCCAACCTTTCCTTATATACCCACAGGGACAGTGACACCTGGGCAACCTGTTTCAATGCCTGACTACTCTTTCTGTGAAGAAATGTCTCCTAATTTCCATCATGAACCTCCCCTGGTGCAACTTGTGGCCATTCCGTCTAGTCCTACCATTAGTTACCTGTGAGAACCTCTGACCCCCAGCTCCCAACATCTTCCTCTGAGGCAGTTGTAGAGAGCAGAAAAGTCTCCCCTGAGCCTCCTCTTCTCCAGACTATATAAGCTCAGTTCCTTCAGCTGCTCCTCACAGGACTTGTGTTCCAGGACCTTCACTAGCTTTGTAGTCCTTCTCTGGACATGTTTCAGGGCCTCAATGTCACCTCTTTTCTGTGTGTGAATTAAAGAACAAATGCGCCTCTGTTGTGCAATTTACAGCTCCAGATAGCTCTTGTTACCAGAGCCAGTTCAGACCAGTCCTGCCTCCAAGGTCATCACAAACCCTATGTACTCTCACCTATTCAGTCCAGTATGTATTCACACATAGACATCTTTATTTGTGCATACACAGTTATATACTGTTAAAAAATCCTGAAAGTTTTGGCAACAAATTGCATACTTGCGCAGTAGCTGGATGATATTCTGTCACTCTTTGCAAATTGCTGCTGATGATAGCAATCATATGTACACTTTTTATAGCACTTAATAAACCCAATTTTAAGGTCACTTAGCTAGGCATCCATATGATTAGGCTATAAGGTTCATTTGGAAATCTGACCCTAAAACACCAAACAATTCTCTACTCAGAAGTGTTCCTTTTGGAATAGATGGGGTAGGTTATGCATGCTGCTTCTTCAGAGAGATGGGGTTAAGTTGAAGACATAAAACTAATCCAGACAAAAATAGCAGCAAAAATTCAGAACAGTGATTAAAAAAGCCCAAGTCCTTAAATCTGCGCCATGATAGTGCACTTGTTTTATCTGCCTGAGCTAGTCTGATAAAACTTACCTCAGATGTGTTTAACTACATTCCAGTCTTGCCTTCAGATGACCATGAGAGAAAACTTCTGAAATGATTTTAAGTGTTTTGGAGGAATGCTTTGCAAAAGAGGAAAAAAGTTTTTAGCTGAAGTGAGGCTTGAACTCTGGTTAGCTTATGTCTCTGCATGCACCACCAGACCACCGTGACCATCTCCATATCTGTCTGCCACTAGCAGTGGCAGGTCTCCCACAGGGGAGGTTATGGCATGCAGTTGGAAGAAGAATGGATATTGTTAGAAAAAAAGGACAAAGAAAATGAAAGAACCCATAAATTAGGCACATGTTGCCATTTGAAATACTTGGCCAGTTGAGGAATCATAAATTACAAGCAATCCCAGATAGATTAATTTATACTTGTTAGTTTTCTCAGATGTGTAACCAACAGAGAGCAGCTGTCCAGCTGCTCCACTCTGGTGAAGCTTTCAGCTAGTTCCAGAATCTGAGTGCAAAAGGAAAAACTATGTATTTTCTGGAAAAAAAAAAAAAAAAAAAAAAAAAAAGGAAAAGAAAAAAAGAAAAAAAAAAAGAAGAAGAAGAAAAAAAAGGTCTACTACTTTGAGTATTCTGACCACATACGAGACAAAGATGTTCACTGAAATGTGTTTGCAGAACAAAATGGAGATGTAGCATAGTAGGAATAAAAAAACTCATGTTGGTTTTAATCAAGCTGGCACGAGTAAAATAACTGCTAATATAACTTCTAGTGTTAACCAACAACTTGTCCCAAACAAGAGTCCATGGGGAGACTAACAGCAATGGCGGCTAAAAGAGAAATAATGTAAGTGTGCCCGTTTGTGACATGATCACACTGTCATGTTGATATATTGCCATATTCCTGGTTTCGCAGCACTTTTCCAAGCATAAGTGGAGCTATGTCCACCTCGCGATCTAGGCCATAGGTCTTCATGTTCTTATCTGAGAAAATGATAAAATAAAGTGGTGGGAATAGAGTTTTCACAATTTTCACAATTAAGTCTTCTGTTTGTCTCTCTATCTACTATTGCACATTAAAAAGATGGGAGAATGCACTGTAAGATAAAGTATGGCACAGGCTTTACACATTTTTATGTTCCATGAAAACATGCTAAGTTGAAATTTAATTTCTTGTAATGCCACACAAACACTGAGATTTTTTTTGTTTGTTTTTTTTTTTTGTATTTTTTTTTTGGAGCAGGGACGTAATTCTTGTATATATATATGTATATTTTAATATATATTTTTTCTTTTTTCCAAAGATACTATTTCTGTGTCGCCATCTGTAAATATATCATAAAAAAAAATAGGAAGGGGGTAAAATTAACCATAAATACAAATGGCAAATTTAATATGGTAAGATAACATGCTTCATTTTACATAACTATCTCAAGAAACTGTATAAGAAAGTAGGACTTGTATGTACATTTCAGCTGAGGCAGCATCTGGCATTTTGGAGGAAAACTGATATTTAAAATACATTTTTGATTATTTTGGTTAACATTTACTCTAAATTATCATTCTTTATTAATTTTTCATTTTGTAGCATAGTGTTGAGCAAGTTACCTTCTTAAAGTTTCTGATTGCAAAGATGTGGAAATAAAACCTTTTCTATAATTTGTTTATATGTAGAGAATTCTATTTCAAAAGAAAGCAGAAAGTGAAGAATTTAAAACTTCCCTAATCTCTGGTAGACTTAGAGCAAGTTTACATACATCTGTCATTTTGCTTACCAGTTTTGGAGTTTTCCAGGTTGCTCTCCATCTTTATGCTGGAGTAAAGCGTATTCAGCTGCTCAAAGAATATGTAATGAAGCTTTGCATTGAACTGCATTTTTATGTCTTATATTTTAGTTTAGGTATTTTTGTTTGTTTGTTTTGGTTTGGTTTGTTTTTTTGTTGGTTGGTTGTTTTTTTTTTTTCTTCAATGTAGAGTTTTCAACATTATCTCCAGTTTGCTCAGGGCTGCAGAGAACATTTCATGTAACTCGTAGTGAAACCTGAGCTTTTTCAGAGGCCTAATTTTTCTTTTTACTAATAAAGTGAAAGGTCATTTCTAGAGAAATTCCTAAGGACTCTTTGATATTTGGCAGCATCTTTCTGTTAATATATATTTCTTATACTTATTTGTTCTTATTTCAATTCTTAGTAGTTTCTGTCTTGAAATTATAATTTGTATCTGTAAAATTTGGCTTACAATGACATTAGATATATTATCTGGAAGAGAAATTTTTTTGATGTTATTAATAAAACACAAAGAACTACTTATATGCAAAGAACATATAATGAAAGCATTTGCATGGATTTCTGTCTCCCATTTCTGTCTGCCAAAAGATTAAAATATAGGTCTCTTTAATTGCATTCTAAGAGACTTCTGGAGGAAAAAAAAAGGGGGGGGGGAAGGGAAGGGAAGGGAAGGGAAGGGAAGGGAAGGGAAGGGAAGGGAAGGGAAGGGAAGGGAAGGGAAGGGAAGGGAAGGGAAGGGAAGGGAAGGGAAGGGAAGGGAAGGGAAGGGAAGGGAAGGGAAGGGAAGGGAAGGGAAGGGAAGGGAAGGGAAGGGAAGGGAAGGGAAGGGAAGGGAAGGGAAGGGAAGGGAAGGGAAGGGAAGGGAAGGGAAGGGAAGGGAAGGGAAGGGAAGGGAAGGGAAGGGAAGGGAAGGGAAGGGAAGGGAAGGGAAGGGAAGGGAAGGGAAGGGAAGGGAAGGGAAGGGAAGGGAAGGGAAGGGAAGGGAAGGGAAGGGAGTTCTCCAATTATATAGATGCATTCATGTTTTGCCCCCCCCCCCTTTTTTTTGGGGGGGAGGGGGCGGCTTTTGTTGTTGTTGTTTGTTTGTTTTTTTCATTTGGTTGGTTGTCTTTGTTTGTTTGTTTGTCATGGATTTAAGTACAGTTGGGAACTGAATAAAAGATTTACGGGCCTGGTACAATCATCAGTTTTAAATGATGTTGCTGGAATGGGCTAAGAATATGTGGATTAGTGCAGGCAATGCAGGGAAACTTGAATTAGATTTAGTAAGTGTCAGTAAATTTTAAATAAATTTTTCAGGACAACTTGTACCCTTCCAGAAAACTATTTAGTGAAAGTCTCGATGTTGAAATATTAAACAGGATACACACCTCAGATTTTAGAGGCATATAGCTTACCCTCACTGATTTCACTCACAAAAATGATTTTGAGTCCATTAATTTTTGGAAGTCCTTCCAGCTCTAGAGTTTCATCAACTTTACAGAAAAATGAAGACTTTGTAAACAACACACTATTTCTTTTGGACTTGGCTCAAATAAGTCATACAGTCATTGAAAAATAGGGCTGGAAAGGACTTCTAGATGTAAAGTAGTTCATTCTCTATGCCAAAGTATAATTGTCTATAACTGTGTCATTTCAGAAATATATTTATTTAATCTGGTTTTAAACATCCCAGGGGATACCTAGGATATGCATTTTCATTTTTCCTGAAAGAAGATCCTTTCTCTTAACTCTCTCTTTTACTTTTTCTCTTTAGGCTACATAATATAAGGTTTTGAATCTTACCCTGTAGTTGTTGTTGTTGTTCATTCAATCATTCTCATTGCCCTCTTCTACTTCTGAAAAAATGGTATGCATATTTATTGAAACACAAACCAGCTAGGTATGTGCTGGGTAAAACAAATAGATTAGTTTCCATACTGTATGGAATAAACTTGTATTCAAACCTTTATATATACATTTTTTTCCCCACAAAGCTATGACATTACTGTTTCATATTCAGCTTTTGAAGCTGCCTAATACTGGTGTGTAGCTGAAGAATCTTTGTTGAGACAGTTGATCTCCTTCTTGCACTTTTGATTATTCCTGCTAGAGGAATAATCTCAGTTCTACACTGATTTGTCACCTACAGATTTGATAAACATCACACATTTTCCCATCCATGCCATTTCTAAAGACATTGGACAGGACCTAGATTTAAGCAGACACCTAAAGAATATTTTCTCATCCTTCTCATTCCAGTAATGAACAGTGCCTAATTGCCTTCTAAGCATTTTTTTCCATATAGTTTTTAGCCATGTTCCCTTGCTGGCTTGCAAAACTGTTGCATGAAACTTACAGAAACCTAAATAACTATTATTTGTCCTCTATACATCAGTTATTATTTTATCACAGATAGTGATTGGGTAACCTACCATGATTTCTGCCTGACAAAGCCATGTTTGTCCTTTTCTCTTGCCCTTGGCTTTTTTCCAGACCCTTAGACATAAATTCATTATTTGTCTCCAACTTTTTTTCAGAGATTGAAGTTAAACTTCGGAGGTCCTGCACCCAAATAAGGGCTCATTCCCCTCCTGAAAGTATATTGAGATGAGATTCCCATGTTCAATTTCTAGTCCTTCTGTCTGCCCTTGGAGTGTTGATATGGATTTATGAAGCTGCTTGTATCTGATCTTTCATGAACCATTACATAGCAAAGGTATTAACAAAACAGTTAAACAGTCTCTCCGTCATCTGTATAATTTGCCACCACATTGTCTGTATTAGGTAGTAACAAAACTTCCAGTTACTTCCAGTTGGTTACTCCAAATCAAAAAACAACCAAACATATAAACAAATACACCAATTTTTGAAGACTTTGTTGGACTGACTTGCAACAAGAGTATATTTTCTGTGGTAAATGTGCATATGTACTAGGCAAGGATTTAGATGGATAAACAGGATGTTCTTTTAGCATATACAGTATGCTAAATAACATGAAAGCTAGCTTCAAGCTTTGCTTTTAGAAACATGCAGCCTAAATATGTTTCCACTGTGGTTTGTGATTACTTAATGCGGTTTCCACTGTGGTTTGCGATTCCCTAAATGAAGTCCAAGTCTAGTTGTGTGAAGTCTGTGCCGATGACCAGCAGTTACTTGAACCAAATAAAAGATGGTATCAAACATAAGTATACATCCCCGTTTAAATACACAGAAACAAATACTTCAGTATTTAAGTATTTGTGATCCTAAACCCTCCATGCATTTCTGCCTAAATTAAATTAAGGCCCCAAAGAGGTCCCACTGACATGCCAGGGATTGCCTTGTCTATTTAAAATTAAGGTGAAGTTTCACTACTTGGTTGAATAGAGGTCTATTTTTATAACTTTTTTTTTTTTTTCTTTTTTGTATATTTCCTTCTCTCCTGCTCAGCTGTTGTTTCTCTTTTTTGTTTGTTTGTTTGTTTTTAAATACACTGAAGTTCAATCCAACAGTGCCTCAA
Organism: Aythya ferina; assembly: GCF_964211825.1. Classification (NCBI taxonomy): domain Eukaryota; kingdom Metazoa; phylum Chordata; class Aves; order Anseriformes; family Anatidae; genus Aythya; species Aythya ferina. Next base: position 51,117,504 of record NC_140299.1, on the reverse strand, counting down.
ATTAAGGGAAACCCATGAAGCTAAAGGTTATTTCTTGCTCAGTGTGGGTGTGTTTGGGTAGTTGGGTGGATCAGGGCAATATCACTGTCTAAGATCTATGACTTCCTTTCTTGGTGTTTCCTTTAGCTGAAACCAAACATTCTCTATGTGTTTTATGGGTAATGGACTTCAACTGTTTGTAGACTTTGAGGAAAAGCTCTACTAACAGCAGAATGATGACATGCTGGCTGTGAGACAGCATGGAGCTATTGGCATACAAAATAATAAATATTCTTAGCATTTACTATTCCTAGCATTTACTGGCTGCAAATGATGTATGTAAATGATAACTGCTTTATTCTGTCTCTGTCATGGGAGCTACAATAAAAGCAACACTAGCTTTAATAGCTTGTGCATTCCTAACCAGACTGTCACTGGATTTTGCAGTTTTTATGTTCATTTGCTTACCCTGGCAATGGACCTAGCCTTTCACACAACTGGTGTTGAAAGAGAAACATGTGCACAGTCTCATATAGGATCCAGGTCCAAGTTGTTTAGTGTTTTCATGCCCACACCATTTGTTTTATTTCAGGATCTAGTTGAGGCTCTTGTGCATCCCCTAATACACCTGGAAGGCAGGTCCCCACTGCATGCCAGGTCTGGAAGCAACCCCAGTGAGTTACTCCATGCTGAACAACTATGCTGAGCTGTTTTGATAAAGTACAAGGGAATTTGGAACTGACACTGGCAAAGTCAAGAGCTGTGCAGTCTTAATGAGTTTTCAGTTGGAAATCTCATTATTCATACTGTTAGGATTCTGCACATCAGAAAGGCAGTTTTATAGTAAGGATAAGTAAGCATTAACAATCCTTCTGCCAGTGCTAATCCGCACAGGGCAACCTCTACTCCTGCTCTCAGCCAGACTGCTTAACACTTCATTTCATACTGTGAAGACTGTTTGAAGGTGACTAAGACAGCTAAACCCTATGATCAGTTCTGTTATTTTCCCTTTCTCTTCTCCACAGGAAAAGTCATGTGTCCTGATTTTACATAAAAGTCATAGGAAGTGTCAATGAGGGGAAAGGGTCCTGTAGGCAGGGTCCTCTGTGCAGAGTCATCCTCTTAGAGTTCCTCCAATTTGAAGAATGTTTATTCTAAGCCAAGCCAAACCAAACAATAATGTTTTCTACTGTTAGCACATCAGGTATACTTTAGGTTTCCACCAGTTTAGCTCTCAAATGCAGACTTATTCCACTACGTATCAAAAACTGTTCCCTGTCTCTTCTGGTGTAGGTGCTACCTGAGCATGTTTCTCGGATTCTGCTTATATGGGGGAGGCAGAGACTCACTGGTGTTAAGTGAGTACATGGAAGACAGTGAGCAGATTCCTCTTCACTTCAACAGGTTTATAACAGATTTCAGAGGCTTTCTGTGGAAATGGCAGAAAGTCTAACTCCAGCTTCAGCTATTACATTACACTCTAGGAAGAACACAAAGTCTTCATGTTTGGCCTAGAGAAGAATTACCCAGTATTCAGAGACTGAGTCCAGGACCTGGAAAAACCCTGCTATATTTCTAGTTGTATCATAACCTTGCTTTGTGAATCTTGGTAAATTCCTGAAGGTAGTTTTACACAGAAGAAACTATTGTGCAGTATAGGGAGTTCAGATGAAATGAGTTACTCCAGATATTGGCAGTGAGCTGCCTGTAGTAACATGGAATTCAGCAAAAAAATGGGTATCATTAAGTATGAATAAAGGCAATCTTATGCTTATCTTGGCACAAACTCATGTGCAAACACAGCATGGACTGAAAACTAGTGAGTCAACTTGACTGGGACAGTGGGATGACAAAAGCAAACAAACAAACAAAAAGTATTGAAAGCTTATGAACACTTTCAGCCACAAAAACGGGGAACTGTCCTTCACTCTGTGCAGTAAGTGTATGGTGCTTTGCCCTGGTTAGTGAAGTTCAGGTAAAGGTGTGGAGCACAGACAAAGAAAAACAGTGAGCAAGTTAGAGATCTAGCAAACACAACAAATGAAGAAAACGTAACCTGAGGAACAAAAGCCCCGTAAGGCTGGAAGAGAACAGAGGTCTTAGAATGTGTGAAAGCCAAAGTAGCAAACCTAACTTACTATATTTTACATATTAATTAATTATTAATGCCTTTAATAATTTTTAAAGCAAGATATAACTAATATTTTACTATCACTATGACTCAATGGTTGTGTTCATGTATAATGCCTATGTGTACATACGTACCTACATATATACAGATGCACATACACACAAGCATACATAATTAAATGTTATTATATATGAATATGTGTATATTTAGTCCATGTGTGTGTAAACAACAAAAATTAAAACTGGAAAAAGGTTTCAAAATTCTAATGCCATCTTTTTTTTCTTTTTTTTTTTTTTTTTCCAAAATGTTTTTAATTTCACAATATTTGCATGGCATATTCCCTTTAAAATCAGTAGAATAAAAAAAAATACATTTTCAAAGCATTTTTGAGGCAAAAATTTGGCTAGGTCAAAAGTTTCTGTCTAGCTATATCTATGTATTCAAATACAACACTGAGAAACTATTGCTTTGTGGACCCACTTGCATAAATACCTGGCCTATTCACACTGTTATTGATGAGGCTTGGTGACTGATTTATAGGATCGAATTCAGGATGAGTTTTGAATCAAAATCATTGTTATGTAAGTTGTTCATCTGGAGAACTGCAAGAAGGTATGCTAGTTTTCTCTTACACTATTCTTGAGCCAGCCATGATTTTTGCTTATCTTTAACATTAATTCACCTTAGAATGAAATAGTGTTGATGTCTGTTTCCTGGGAAACACTAGGTTGCATTCATCTTTGGACTCTGTTGGCTTCTGTGGTCTGGCAGAGCCACAGCTCAGTTTTCAAGTCCTCTGACAGAAAGAACAGATGATTGAAACCATTTATCTCAAGGATCATATGCCCAACCAGCTTTTCCTCAAACATAAATGATGCCATCTTCCTTGAGATATTCATGACATGCCTAATCT